>NC_081308.1:126511060-127118785 GCF_030435805.1 Mustela lutreola
AAATGGTAAAGAATACAAACCACAATTTCACCAAAGAAATGTAAATGGCCAATAAATACATAAAACTATGTTTGACTTTACAACTAATCAAAAACAAAACAACTTAGTCCACCCTGTCCTGGATTTCTCTTCCACCTGATCTCTGTGTGACTGATCTCATCCTACTTTTTAACTTACGTTTTCTGTATCACCTCCTCATTGAGAACTTTCCTAACTGCCTAATTTAAGTAGTCACACACAATTCCAACAGACACACGTTTTCCACTATTGCCATTGGGTTCCTTCACAGCACTTACCTTAAGAATGTATTTGATCTCTCTGATACAAGGAATTTGAGAGGCAGGGCAGGGGGTTGTGGGGGAAACGGAAGGAAAAAATGAAGCAAGATGAGATCAGGAGGGAGACAAATCATAAGAGACCCTTAATCTCAGGAAACAAACTAAAAGTTGCTGGAGGGAAGGGGGGGTGGGAAGGATGGAGTGGCTGGGGGATGGACACTGGAGAGGGTGTGTGCTATGGTGAGTCCTGTGAACTGTTTAAGACTGAGGATTCACAGACCTGCACCCCTGAAACAAATAATACATTATATGTTAATAAAAAAGAATGTATATGTTGATTTCTGTCTATCACATTAGACAAAAAAAAAATTCCACAAGAGTAAGGAATATCATTTTTTAAGTTTATTTATTTAAGCAATCTTTACACTCAAGATTGGTTCTGAGCTCATGACCCCAGATCAAGAGCCACATGCTCTATCAACTAAGCCAGCCAGGCATCCTTAGGAATATCATTTATTTACATATATATAGATAGATAGATAGATATATCTTACCACAGTAACTGGCAGAGGGTAGGTATTCAAGTTTTGTCAAACAGACAAATTAAATGAATAAAGTTATTTTTTTTATTCCATTTGCTTTTTTAGAATGACAATGTCTGCTGTTAGAAAAGACCTCTCAAACACTGCTGGTAGGGGTTAAAAATTGGTACAATCATTATGGAGAGCATTTTGTTCTTTTTTTAAAAATATTTATTTATATGACAGAGAGACACAGCAAGAGATAGAACACAAGCAGTGAGAGTGAGAGATGGAGAAGCAGGCTTCCTGCCAAACAGGGAGCCCGATATAGAGCTCGAGGGCTCGATACCAGGACCCTGGGATCATGCCCCGAGCCCAAGGCAGCCGCTTAACAATTGAGCCACCCAGGTGCCCGCATTTTGTTCTTATGTTAAAACACAAGTCAGCTGTTATCTCTTCTCTGTTCAAAACCTTCCAATAATCGCTCTTCTCCTTCAGAACCCAGAAATTCCAAAAGGGCCTACAAAGCTCTACATGATCTGCTGTCCCCTTTACCTCTCTGCTGTTCTGGCCACATGGGCTCCTTCTCTCTTACCATTCACTCTGCTCTAGCCACACTGAACTTCTTGTAGTTCCTTGCAATACCTTAGACATGCACTTGGCTTTGGGTCTTTAAATATTTGTCATTTTCCCTGCCTGAAGTGCTCTTCTCTGGATATATGAACCTCCCTCCCTTCCTCCTTCAGTTTTCCTTCAAATGCCACCTCAGAAGGGAGATCTTCTATGACTACTTCATAAAAATAGTAATCCCACCTCATGCCCAACCCCAGAGCTCCTCATACCATTATCCTCCTTTGTTTTTTACCTATCACATATCACTACCCAACATATTTTATGTTTATTTGTAATACATTGATTTATAACATTTATATAAATAATGTTTGTTTCTTTCACTAAAGTAGTAACTGCATGAGTAAAGTGATATTTTTAATCCATTAATAAATACCAAAACTCTTGAAGAGAGCCTGGCACAAAGTAGATTATCAATAAGTATATATTGAATGAATGATTAAATAAATTAATGAATGAATAATTATCAAGAGCCAGAAAAATGTTCATGCCATCTCACCAAGTACTACTAATTATGGTAATCTATGTTAAATAAGAGGTCTAGTTGTACAAAGATCTATTTACCAGGCTTTCCTTCACAATGTCACTTATGAGAATGACAAATTAGAAATAGTTTTCATGTTCCATCATACATGAGAAGTCAAATAAAATGTTGTCCAAAAATTTAAATGGAATATTATGCAAGCATTTAAAATTATATCATTATAAACATATACAAAAAACATGGAGAAGAGAGTAAAAAAGAAAGAAAGAAAAACAGAAAAAGAAAGGTTTTTTCCTTCTTTTTTAAAGAATATGTTTGAACTTAAATGAATATCAAATTAATATAGACTGATATTTACTCATGTTACATATGAACTTCATAGTAACCACAAACCCAGAATCTAAGATAGATACACAAAATATATAAAGAAAGCCAAACATAACATTATGCACATAACATAAAACCAAACATAACACTAGCAAAAAATATCAATAATTATATCCCTATCCAATAATTATGTGAACTATAAATGGCTTAAAAGTTCTAATCAAAAGACATAGGGTGACTTAATGGATAAAAAATAAGGCCCACATATTTCATGGAGCACTGGGTGTAGTACATAAACAATGAATCTTGGAACACTGAAAAAATTAAATTAAATTAAAAAAAAAGAAAAAAAAATAAGACCCATCTATGTTGTTTGCAACAGATTTAACTCAGACCTAAAGACACATACAGACTGAAAGTGAAGGGATGGGAAAATATTTACCATTCAAATGTAAGCAAAAAAAAAAAAAAAAAAAAAAAAAAGGCAGGGTGGCAACACTTACATCAGGCAAAATCGACTTTAAAACAAAGACTGCAATAAAAGACAAAGAAGGGTATTACATAATGATAATGATGAAGAGATCAATCCAACAAAAGGATATAACTATTGTAAATATCTATGCACCAAATGCAATTCCATCAATGGATAGATCATTCAGGCAAAAAATCAACAAAAAACAATGTCTTTGAATTGCACACTGGACCAGATGGACATAAATATATACAGAACATTCCATTCAAAACCAACAGAATACTCATTATTTTCAAGTCCACATGGGACATTCTTCAAGACAGATCACATATCAGGCCTCAAAACAAGCTTCAATACATTTAAGAAGGCTGAAATCATGCTATGTATCTTTTCTGATCAAAACAGTATGAAACTAGAAATAAATCACAAGAAAAAGACTGGAAAAAAAAGAAAACCAAATATGTGGAGACTAAACAACATAATACCAAACAGCCAATGGGTTAATGTAGCAATAAAAGAATAAATTAAAAATACATGGAGACAAATGAAAATGAAAACACAATGGTCCAAACTGTCTGGGACATAGCAAAGGCAGTTCTAAGAGGAAAATACATAGTGATACAGGCCTAATCTTAAGATATAAAAAAAGCTGAGATAAAAAATCTAATCTTATACATAAAGGAACTAGAAAAGGAATGAACAAACCTAAGGTGAGTAAAAGAAACGATAATATAAATCAGAGCAGAAATAAATGACACAGGGACAAAAAAAAAAATCAAAGAAACCAAGAGTTAATTCTTTGAAAATATAAATAAAATTGATAACCTCCTAACCAGAGTCATCAAGAAAAAAGAGAAAAACCACAAAGTCAGAAATGAGAAAGGTAAAATAACAACTGACACCATAGAAATAAAAATGATTATAAGAGAATACTGTGAAAAATTATATGTCAACAAATTGAACAACCTAGGAGAAATTGATAAATTCCTAGAAACATACAGTCTTCAGAAACTGAACCAGGAAGAAATATATCTGAATAGACTGATTACAAGTAACAAAATTGAATCAGTAATCAAAATCCACCAAAAATTAAAAGTCCAAGACCAAATGGATTCACCAATAAATTCTGCCAAACATTTCAAGAGTTTATACCTACTTTCCTCAAACTATTCTAAAACATAGAAGAAAAAGGAAAGCTTCCAAATGTATTCTATGAGGTCAGCATCACCCAGATACAAAAACAAAAAATACCACAAAAAAAGAAACCATAGGATAAAAATCCCTCATGAACACAGATGCAAATCCTCAACAAAATGTTAGTAAACTGCATACGGCAATATATTAAAAATATCATTCATGATACTCAAGTGGAATTTATTCTGAGGATGCAAGGGTGGTTTGATATTTGCAAATCAAGTGTGATACTACACATCAACAAATGAAGGATAAAAATTGTATGATCATCCCAATAAATGTAGAAAAACATGTGACAAAATTCAACATTTATTCATAATAAAAACTCTCAACAAAGAAGATTTAGATGGTACATACCTCAACATAATGAAGGCCATATAGAACAAACCCATAGCTAGCATCATACTCAATGGTGAGAGACTTAGAGCTTTTCCTCTAAGACCAGGAATAAGACAATGATGTCCACTCTCACAACTTTTATTCAACATAGCAGTAGAAGTCTTAGCCATAGCAATCAGACTAAAAAAGAAATAAGAGGCACCCATACTGGTAAAGAAAAATTTACACTGTCACAATTTGCAGAAGACATGATAGTATACATAGAAAATCCTAAAGACTCTACCAAAAAACTACTAGAAGTAATAAATGAATTCAGTAGAGTTGCAGGATATAAAATTAATACCCAAGAATTAGTAGCATTCTTCTACTCCAATAACAAAGTAGCAGAAAGAGATATTAACAAAACAACACCATTTACAATTACATCAAAAATAATGAAATACCCAGGAATAAATTTAATCAAGGAGGTGAAAGACCTCTACTCTGAAAACTATAAAACCTGATAAAAGAAACTGAATAAAACATGAACAAATGGAAAGACAGTCCATGTTCATGGATTGGAAGAACAAATACTATTAAAATGTCTGTATGACCTAAATCAATCTAGATTCAATGCAATCCCTGTCAAAATACTAATAGCATTTTTCACAAAACTAGAACAAATAATACTAAAATTTGTATGGAACCATAAAACCTGAATAGCCAAAGCTAATCTTGAGAAAGAAGAACAAAGGTGAAAGTATCAATTCCAGATTTTAAGATATACTGCAATGCTGCAGTCATCAAAACAGTATGATTCTGGAACAAAAATAGGCACATAGATCAGTGGCACAGAATAGATAGCACAGAAATAAAACCACAATTATACAGTCCAGATCTATGAGAAAAAGGAGGCAAGAATATACAATGAGGAAAATACAGTCTCTTTAAAAAATGGTACTGGGAAAAGTGAACAGCACTATGCAAAAGAATAAAACTGGACCACCTTTTAACACCATACACAAAAATAAACTCAAAATGAATTAAAGATCTAAACATGAAACCTAAAACCATAAAATTCCTTAAAAAAAGAACACAGGCAGTAATTTCTTTGACATTGGCCATAACAATATTTCTCTATGTCTCCTGAGGTGAGGGAAACAAAAGCAAAAATAAGCTATCAGAACTATATCAAAATAGAAAGATTTTGCACAACAAAGGAAACCATCAAAAAAAAAAAAAGACAACCCACTAAATGGGAGGAGATATCTGATAGGGAGTTAATAACCAAAATATATAAAGAACTCATACAACTCAATACCAAAAACAAAATATCCTATTACAAATGGGTAAAGGATCTAAATAGACATTTTCAGCAAATCAAAACCACAATGAGGTATCACCTTAACATCTATTAGAATGGCTAAAATAAAAAAATATAAGAAATAAGTATTGGTGAGGACTTGGAGGAAAAGAAACCCTTCAACACTGTTGGCGAGAATGTGAACTGGTATCATCATGTGAAAAAAAGTATGGAGTTTCCTCATAAAACTAAAAATAGAAATACCATATGATCCAATAATTCCACTATTAGGCATTCACCCAAAGAAAGTGAGAATACTAGTTCCAAAAGACATATGCATCCCTATGTTTATTACAGCATTATTTACAATAGCCAAGATATGGAAGCAACCTATGTCCATCAACAGATGAATGGATAAAGAAGATATGGTACACACACAGAGGGGGGGGGAATATTACACAACCATTAAAAAGGATGAGATTGTGTCACTTGAGACAATATGGACAGACCTACAGGGTATTTGCTAATCAAAATAAGTCACACTGTGAAAGACAAATACCATATGATTTCACTCATAAGTGGAATCTAAAAAAAAAGTTGATAAGAAACAGAAAGCAGGATCAGACCTATAAATGTAGAGACTAAACTGGTGGTTGCTGGGGGGATGGGCAAAATGGGTGAAGGGGAGTGTGAGATATAGACTCCCAGTTATGGAATGAATAAGTCACAGGAATAAAAGGCACAGCACGGGGAATGTAGTCAATGATATTGTAATAATAGTGTATTGATGTATTGGGCAGGGTAGTTACACTTGCGATGAAAATAGCGTAAACTTGTTGAATCACTATGTTGCACACCTGAAACTAATGTAACACTGTGTGTCAACTAGACTCAAATAAAATAAAATAATATCATTATAAAATGATATTGAGAAACATTCACAATAAAGTATTAAGTGAAAAAAATCGTGACACCATAAAATATGTATATTATTAACCCAATATGTAAAACTACCAATATAGATACAGTATTATGAGAATTATGATATATCTGAAAAACATATATATTATATTCATATACATATGTGTATATAATATATATAAATAGACAGGGAGATGACTAGAAAGACTTAAAATATCCATTATGGTTATTAGTGAATAATAGCATTATGGGATTTGTGGGTGATTTTTCTCCCATTTTGGAGACTTTTTTCTTTACTTTTAAATTGTAAAGAAAGTAGTTAAAAAGAAAATAATACAATGAGAAGGAAAAATCAATTATATTCTTGTAGGTAATCTAGTTCTAAACAGTATACTTTTGACTATTTTTGTAGATAGCGACAAAGTACAGTCAGTGGAACTGAACAAATATGGACATGCAACGTTTTAGATGGAGAGCTTACACGATTTATTTTGTCCAAGTTAATGTTAAATAGCTCCTACAAATACATAGATAACAGGATCATTCGTCTCTTATAGCCTGGCTCATTATAATAAAATCTGCTGTTGGCTTATAGATAGATAATTGTCCTTTTGTTTTTAGGTCAGAGGAAAAAACATCCAATTTACTTAAAAATGACAGGCATGTCAGGATTTCTTTACCCAGGAATAACTGTGTTGTACACGTGGTGGATATGAAATAGTGAAACACTGGGGCAGACAGTTATGTTTGCTGTGGGCATATTTGTCCTAATAGCAGGAAGTATCCAGAGAAAAAAGTGAGTAATGAATGAACATGTTCCAGGAAGCTTTCAGCACAGGGGAAGTTCTTTTTTCTTGCCTAAAACCATGAAGTTCTGACTACAACACCTTACTCTGCACAAGAGCAATAAACATTCCAGCACATTCACATAAGGCATTCTAGAGTTTTAGAAGGGAGTTAACACAGTAGAGAAGTGTCCCATGGATGTATGCCCTTGTAATTAAGGATAAAAATTAAGAGGAGAGCACCAGAAATGCAGTCACCAAATTCTATAAAAAGGGAATAAAAAAACTTGTATACTTTAAGGACAGAACTTTGAGCAAATGTGAATAGAGAGAGTGAGGATGTATCCACACTGATACCATCCCATCTGGTGGGACCTGGGTCAGATGCAGACATAGATGCCATAGGTCAGAGACAGGGCCATCAAAGTCTAGAAACAGTGACAGAGGCACATCCAGAAATGAAGATCACAGCTGCAATTGTAACTGAAACATAAGTTGACTCTTAGTAAAGATAATAACCATAATGATGACAACACTGTTTTGAGCATGTATTATGCAGCCAGAATTGTGCCAAGTATTCTTTACAATTATTGGTTCTATTCAATTCCATATTTACCAACAGAATTATTTTATTTCATGCCAACTCCTTAAGATATAGGTGAGGGTGTCTGAAACCCACATTCCCTTGTTTGTGGAAAGTGTACTACTCTCCCCAGAGTTCAGATAATTCCCATTGGAATTATATTCTTTCAGTTACTTGTAGGTCCAGGCACCTCCCTTCTATAGCAAGATATATGCAGCCCCAAAGTAAAGTTGTCTTCAGTATATATCGCCTTTATATTAGGAGTAGATGCACCTGGCCTATGTAGTACTTGGCAGTCTCTGCCCCAGACCCTCTCAAGTGTCAGCTGAGTGACAAGGATTCACGGACCCAGTGCTCAAACAGGGCCACCCTGCTGAAGGGGGCCTCTCAAAAATCTGGGCCTCTCCAATTCCCCCCTCACAAACCATTTCCCCCCAGATTACTATGACTGAATCTCCAGATTGCTTCTTGCTGGACAACAGCCTCCTACAAATGTGCTCAGATTGGTCTACAATTTCTTTATGGAAGACTGAGAAAACATCAAGTATCCAAAACAAAGGTTGCAGGGAAATGTGGGGAAAGGGTGATGACTAGGGTGATGAATATTATAGGAGCCCAAACCAAAAAACATATTACAAGAGCAACAAAATAAAATAGGCCATTCCTGTGCCTGGTGACACACAGGACTGAATGAGAAATGAGATTACCAATATTATCACTTACTCTGTTCTAAATTTTATCCTTCTATTACCATAGTGAAGACTCGCTCTTATTGAATTTGCGATCAACTGAAATTTTCAATTTAAAGACTATCTCTTGCGTCAAGTGGGCTTTTTCAAGCCCAGGGGCAAGGCAGACATTTTTTTCTTTATTATTTTGTTTGAATTGACCATTTCTTCTAAGCTGTCAAGGTCTCTTTGGATCCTAAGGCATTAACCCTGTCTAAAGCTTTAGCAAAATCTCTTCGAGTCTCATATCATTTGCAAATTTGTACTGCAGAAGCATTTGCTTGGAAAACACACATGCCCACGTGCAGTGAAACCTAAATAAATGTGGTTAGTTTTTACTTGCAGCATTCCATTCAGCTCTCTTGGATCCCTAATAAGGCAACAGTTGTCTTAATGACTCAATTAATCACTTCATGCTATTTAGAGAAAACATATGGGCTTTAATGCAAAAGGTAGTAAGTAAACATTCAAGTCTGAAATTAAAAACAGCTCTATAAAACCTGCTACTAGGATAATTATGGTATCCAACCCTGGGAAATAAAAATAACCCATAGCTTGAGAAAAGGAAAGAGGATGGTAAAGTTTACAAGTGTGAGAAATATTAGGTGATGCTTTCATACTCAAACTCAGTTCGCACAAAACATTAGTGACCAGGGTGATTAATATGGAAAGCAAGCTTTGCATCCAAAGCTGGGAGGTGGCTCATGATTATCTCTGGTATGTTACTTTGCCCCAGTTTCCTTCACTGTAAAATAGATATGATAGTAGTAGCTTCCTTATAGGGTTATAGTGAGGATTGAACCAAATACACATGATGCACTTAGCACAAAGCTTGGCACACACAAAATGTTCAGTGTTCACTTAGGCAATTGTTATTGTCATAGATAGCATTAGATATTTCTGAGGAAGAGCAATGCATTTTTGTGAGAACTGAATTTCCCTTTTATAAACGTGCCCCTCCCTGTATGGCAATTTCCAAACCTGACCACAAAGGCCACAGATTTGGTATCTGTTCTTCCCCCAACAGTATCTTCAAAACTTCCTTTCATTTGCCTTTTTCCTTGACTAATAAACCATTCACCACTAATTACAATCATTTTCTGCTGCATAGTTTTATATTTGTTTATTATGTTCACAGATGTCTTACCTAGCAAGGACAGAATCTATTATCTCATTATTATACCCGAGTCTCCTGACCACTGTGTCCCTGCCTTCCATTTCACTTCCTCCAAAAGCATCCTTTGGCAGGACAGGATTTTCCTTCCTTCACACTTCTTCCTTCCTATCCCCCCACATACCTTCTAAGGAAAGGGGGATTTAGGGCATATAAAAGAGAGAAAACATTGTTAGCATATAAACTAAACGAGTTAAACTATGAGATATGACTATGCTATAAAAGATGGTCCATTATTTGTCTTAGAGTATCTGCTCTGAAAAATTCATTTATTCCCTCAAAAATATTTATTTAGCATATTCTATGTTCAAACTTTTGAGGATCTGGCTGTGAACAAAGCATATTAAATCCTTCCCTTTAATGAAGCATATCTTTTCATAGAAGAGACAAACAACAAATATGGTTGTCATTAAACAGTGATCAGTGTTAAGTAATTAAACAGGATAACAGAATAGATGGTGTCGAGCACATTGTTTGGGGCAGTATGGTCAGCGCACGATTTTTAAAGAGGCTCCACTGGACAATCAGAAGTTCATATAGTACTTGAAGTATTTGATGCTTTCCTCTTGTGCATGAAGTTGAGACTCAATGGAAAGGGTGGGTGATAAAACCAAACAAACAAACAAACAAAACACAGGATCATGGGGAAGGGGGAGGAAATTCCCAGATGCTCAGTGAAGATGGATTCTGAATGAAAAATCGAAGGCAATGTTCATATATAACATAATGCCCATGTCGTACATTATGAATAACCTGCTCTTTCAATGTAAAATTTCTGTGGTAGCATCATAGACTTCCAAATCTGTATCATTGAGTGTGGTCGTGAAGGTAGAATGAAGGGACCATGTCCGACAATGGAAAGCAGAAATATTCCACACCATCTTTTCCTGGGCTCCAGTGGAGCAGACCCTAGCTTACTGAGTGGACAAGGGAATAACATGTCAGAGCTGCAGGTGGTAACTGCCAGACAGCCCCTCAAAAAGACATGAGAATTAGGAAAGGAAAACCTTCTGATTGGTCCTATAGGCAGAGAATGCCACCCATCTACAGAGGTAGCCACAAACATTTAAGTTTCCTATTTCTATTCTATTATGCTTACTAGTAAAATCCAGTATCATCCAGAAATAAACCACTTACAGTTTAAAAAATTACTTTACAGTTTAAAAATATTTAATTGGGGGTGTCTGAGTGGCTCAGTTGGTTAAGCATTCAGCTCTTAATTTTAGATCAAGTCATATATCAGGATTTTGAGATCAAGCCCCACATTGGGCTCCATACCCACTATGGATCCTGCTTAGAATTCTCTTTCTCCCTCTCTCTTGGCTTCTCCCACTTCCCTCTCTTAAAAAAAAGTATTTAATTGTTTAAATCAACTTTTTTTTTTTAATTTTTATTTTTTATAAACATATATTTTTATCCCCAGGGGTACAGGTCTGTGAATCACCAGGTTTACACACTTCACAGCACACACCAAATCACATACCCTCCCCAATGTCCATAATCCCACCCCCTTCTCCCAAACCCCCTCCCCCCGGCAACCCTCAGTTTGTTTTGTGAGATTAAGAGTCACTTATGGTTTGTCTCCCTCCCAATCCCATCTTGTTTCATTTATTCTTCTACCCACTTAAGCCTCCATGTTGCATCACCACTTTACATACATTATTTCACTTTTTTCTTCCATGAGAGAAAGGCAGGAATTGTTACCTAATTTTGTATATGAGGAAATTGAGACACTAAGTGACTTATTCAAAGTCTCCCAAGTGATCCTAAGTTTAAAAAAAAAAAAAAAAAAGTACACCAAGTAAGTAGAGAATTTGAACCCAGACTTTTCTGTCCCTTTAACCAAGCATTTACTGAGCTTCCTCCTTCAGCCCAGCACTCTTTGGAGTAGCAACAAGATGTAGAAATCATCAAGAAATATGCTTATATAAATTTATGGGCAATCACTAACATTATAAACATATAAACTATAAATGATGTAAAATATCATTCTTTTGAATTAAAATTCATAGGGGAGAAAAAAACCCCTCTACCTAAACCTCACACTTAATACAAAGTTAACTCAAAATGGACCACAGAACTACATGTAAAATGCAAAATTATAAAATCCCAAGAGAAAGCCATAGGAAAACATCTTTAGGACCTAGGGCTACATGAAGAACTTAGCTGTAATGCCAAAATTATTTTACATAAAATAAAAAATGGATAAATAAGACTTCACCAAGATTTAAAATGTTTACTCTGCAAAGGATCCTGATAAAGAGATGAAGATACAAGCTTACAGAATGGGAAAAAATATTTACATATCTAGATATGATACATTTCTAGAATATATAGAAAATTTACAAAACTCAGTAACAAAAAAAAAAATCCATTTAGAAAATGGACAAAAGAGGGGCATCTGGGTGGCTCAGTGGGTTAAGCCTCTGCCTTCAGGTCAGGTCATGATCTCAGGATCCTCGAATGGAGCCCCGCATAGGACTCTCCTCTCGGCAGGGAGTCTGCTTCTCCCTCTCTCTCTGCCTGCCTCTCTGCCTACTTGTGATCTCTCTCTGTCAAATTCATAAAGAAAATCTTAAAAAAAATGAAAATGGACAAAAGATAAAATTTTTAACAATGAGAATATAGAGATGGCAAATAAACATGTGAAAGTTATTCAATATCATCACAGAAATGCAAATTAAAACCACAATGACATATCTACACACCTTCAAAATGCCTAAAAAAAAGTAATGCCAGTAAATGTTGATGAGGATGTGAAGACACTAGATCATGCATCCTTTGCTGGTTAGAATATAAAATGATACAGTCACTCTGGAAAACAGTTTAGCAGTCTCCTTCAAAGGTAAAGAGGTGCTTACTGTATGACCCACTGAGTCCACTCTGTAATAATTGCCTCATAGAAATGACAACTCAGGGGTGCCTGGGTGGCTCAGTGGGTTAAGCCGCTGCCTTCGGCTCAGGTCATGATCTCAGGTCCTGGGATCGAGTCCCACGTCGGGCTCTCTGCTCAGCAGGGAGCCTGCTTCCCTCTCTCTCTCTCTCTCTCTGCCAGTCTCTCTACCTACGTGTGATCTCTCTCTGTCAAATAAATAAATAAAATCTTAAAAAAAAATAAATGACAACTCAGGCCCACACAAAAATATGTACACAAATTTTTTTTAGAGATTTTATTTATTTATTTGACACAGAGTAAGTACAAGTAGGCAGAGCAGTACGTAGAGAGAGAGGGAGAACAGGCTCTCCTCCAAGCCGGGAGCCTGATGTGGGGCTCTATCCCAGGACACTGGGATCATAACCTGAGCCAAAGGCAGAGACTTAACTGACTGAGTCACACCCTGGAGCCCCTGTACACAAATGCTTTTTAACAATTTTATTTGTAACAGCTAAAAACTGGAAATAAAGTCCAAATGTCCTTCAAAAAAGGAATGGTTGAACAAAACGTGGTATATCCATATGATGGAATACTACTGAGCCATAAAAACATAACAGAATATTGATACATAACAATTTGGTGTACGTCAAAGATATAATGCTGAGTGCAAAGAGCCAGTTTCAAAGGTCAAATATATGATTTTCATGGACATGCTATTATCAAAATGACAAATTATAGAGATGGAGAAGACATCATTAGTGGTTGCCAACCATTAGTGATGGGGCAGAGGGATGTGGGCATTAATGTAAATGATTAATTAACATAAAGTCTTTGTGGTGATGGTACATTTCTGCATCTTGACTGTGGTGGCAGTTACATGAATCTACACATGTGATGAAGTTACATAAAACTACACATACACACATATACAAATGAAATAAAGTCTGAGTAAGTTCTTTGGACTATACCAATGTCAATATTTTGGTTTTGATATTGTAGTGTTATTATGTAAGATATTAACATTGGAAGGAGCTGAGTAATAGGGATTCTATATGGGGCTTCTATGTACTATTTTTGCAACTTCCTGAAAATCCATAACCATTTCAAAATTAAATTTTTTTTAAAGATTTTATTTATTTGAGAGAGGGAGAGAGTGCTCAGGAGTTGGGGGAGAAGCAGAGGGGAAAGGAGAGAAAATCCGAAGCAGACTTCATGCTGAGTGTGGAGCCCAACATGGGGCTCAACCTCACGACCTTGAGATTGTGACCTGAGCCAAAACTAGATGTTGGATACTTAATAGATTGAGCCACCCACTTGCCCCCAAATTAAACATTTTTTTGACTTAGTATTTGATTTTTAAAAAAAATTTATTTATTTTCAGCACAACAGTATTCCTTGTTTTTTCACCACACCCAGTGCTCCATGCAATCCATGCCCTCTCTAATACCCACCACCTGGTTCCCCCAACCTCCCATCCCCCACCACTTCAAACCCCTCAGATTGCTTTTCAGAGTCCATAGTCTTTCATGGTTCACCTCCCCAAATTAAAATTTTTAAAAAGTAAAAGAATGGGAGCTTTGTGCACTTCTAAACACAATTGATTCTAAGATGAGACATTCTGGAGAACAAAAACAACATACAACAGCATGATATGGTAGCAAGATGGACTGGACCAAGAATGAGAATACCTTCGGCTATTATTTACCCTCTGTGGTTTCCACAGTTTTATTTTCTATTTACAGACCTTGTTCCCCTGATGACATACTTACATGCCTAACTGACCTATGTCAGGTCAATCACAATCCTGTATCTCTTTCAATGTGGATTTTGATCCATGAAGTGGCATATAACCAAAGCCAGGCCACCCAGAATCTTCCCATGGGTTTTCCAGAGTTGGTGCTGAGCAGGAACAGGGAGGTTTCTCATCCCCACTGGATTTCAAGAAAGGAAAGATATGACCCCAATATCTGTCAGTAACCATATCCCTAGCTAACTGGAGGAATCCAAAAGACAAAGGGTAACATGCAGATAGGAGCTGTGCTGGGAGCTGGAGAAGGAGCAATAAAGAGACCAAAAAGCAAAAAAGAGTCCAATTGCTACATGAGCCCTAGATCCACTGGATCCTAATGCCAGGACTGCCCTTCCCAGATACCCGAACCAACAAATTATTTTTCAGCAATTATACATATATGTTGGATTTGCAAATAAATTTTTCCGAACTGTGTAATTTCTTAGGAACTCAATTTGTGCCTCTATAAAATAAGAATACCTGACATATTTGCCTCCCAATTTTGCAGTAATAATCAAAAGAGAGAGCACACATGAATGTTCTTTACAGCACTATAAAAATGTAAGGGAATGATATCTATTGTTATAGATGAAAGGAAATCTCAAAAACAAATCCAGCTCCTTTCCTGAAGATTTTTATAATTATATTCCAATAATTTCCAAAGCAGTATTGAGAATAAGAAACAAATACAAAATACTACCATAAATAAACAGAGTATTATGATTCATGTTCAATAATTCATTTATGACTCAGAAAGAAACAAACAGAACACCAACATTCAAATATGAATACAAAAATCTTCTCTAAAATTTAAAAATCTAAGAAAGTTTAGAAATGTGTGTGAGAAACAGCTCTTGTGTCAGAATTTTTCAAATTGAGCTGTATTTCCATTTTGATCAGAAACACCCCACTTGTATTATATGAAGCCCCTTTGATATACTGCACATTGTGGTCAGATTCTTAACTAGACTAAAATCCTCAACAAGTTGCTTTCTTTTTACCTTAAATGGGTCAAATTTTGACTGAGCTTAAGATGGCTCCATTTTCCTAGATTATGAAGAGCCCAGCCTGACTCCTATATTGATATCAATTAATCTGATTCAAAGCTAGACATGTAATTGTATTTGGTAAGCCCACAAGACAGCTGTATCTGACAAGGCTTTGCCCAACCATGGCAACCTAGAACCCCGTGCAAAATGCAGCAGGTTGGTAAATCCACCCTCAGCAGTCAACAGTCTATCTGGATTCCAGGAGCTATATGCAGCACAGTGTAGTACAATGTTACTCCTATAAGCCATATCTAGCTTGTGCAAGAGGATATTGTTAAAGCATAAGGGTGGGAAGTCCAGTGTACAAAGCCAAGAGAGAAACAAGAGAGAAAGCAATGAGTATCAGCTACCCTGCTAGCCTCTGAAGTGTCTGAAAACATAAAATCTTTAGGACTCACAGTGAGGTTAAGTAGAGCATACTTTGCCTCTGCTATGAAACATCTATACTGAACCAAATCAAACCAATCTCCACTTCACATTGGAGAGCCAAAGCAGTGATCATAAAGCTGACCACGATTGATTGGATTCTCGTTCCCTCACAAGATAGTAGAGAATGGTGGTTGAGGACATAGTCTTACACTGAAATGTAAACTACCTCAGTTCTAACCCCAATTTTACCATCCACTAGCCATGTAAGTCATCAATATGTCACTCCCCTTCTGTGTTCCCTTCTTGGCTATGGCCTTCTCTCCCTACCAGTTCAGAGTTCTGTAGATTTCTCTCCTTGAAGACAGCCTATAGATAAAAGTAGAGTCTTCCTTGATATTCTTTCAATCTCTGCAAAGCAAATTCACATGTCTTTTGGTTTTTAGAAGTATGCTTTTACTGTATGCTCTGGAATAACAGAGAGGACATCAGTGCACAGTAACCATGGGAAAAGGTAGTTACAAGTTAAAAAAAGAGTAGAAATATTCTTCTGGCACAGAAGATATCCGAGCAAATTATGGTTACAGAGCAGAATGAAAATGATTAAAAAAAAACTATGACATTGTAAAAATGCTAAATACTTTGACAATTTAAAAATAAAATCAGGGCATCTGGATGGCTCAGTGGGTTGAGCCTCTGCCTTCAGCTTGGGTCATGATCTCAGGGTCCTGGGATTGAGCCCCACATTGGGCTCTCTGCTTGGCAGGGAGCCTGCTTCCTCCTCTCTCTCTTTGCCTGTCTCTCTGCTTACTTATCATCTCTCTCTCTGTAAAATAAATAAATAAAATCTTTTAAAAAATAAAAAATAAAAATAAAATCATTGGGATCCATCTTAGGGGCTACCTATCACAAATGTTTTAAAAATAAGACTGCCTACCCCCTCATTGTTTTAAATAATATTTTATTATCTTAAGATAAAACTTAAAAGATCTCATCTCTCTTTTAGAGAAGCAATAGTTACTTGAAATTTATACATTTCTTCAGTTATATGGCCTCTTTTATTCTGTTAAATCAACTAAAATTGAATTTAATACTTCTCATTTAAAATAGTGAGGGGGCTCCTCTGTGGCTCATTTGGTTAAACACGTGCCCTCGACTCAGGTCATGATACCAGGGTCCTGGGATCAAGTCCAGGGTTCCTTGTTCAGTGGTGCCTGGTTCTCCCCTTCCTTCTGCCTTCTGCTCAAACTGTGTGTGCTCTTTCTCTCTCTGACAAATAAAAAAAAAAAATCTTAAGCAATTTTTTAATAGTCAGTGTACTATGATCTCAACTAGTAAAATTTTACCTATTCATCTAGTTGTATAAATGCATAGATCAGCATATATATTTATATTTATTAATACATGTGTTAAAATGAAGCAGATAATAGTTTTATTAACAATGTATGGGTAGGGCACCTGTGTGGCTCAATCAGTTAAGCATCTGCCTTCAGCTCAAGTCATGATCCCAGGGTTCTAGAAGCCCACATTGGGTTCCCTGCTCAGTGGGGAGCCTGCTTCTCTCTCTGCCTGCTGCTCCCCCTGCTTGTGTGCTCTCTCTCCCTCTCTTGCTCCTGTTGGAGCTCCCTCTATCTCAAACAATAAATAAAATCTTTAAAACAAAGAGGCAACCCACAGATAGGAGAAGATACTCACAAATGATATTATAGATAATGGGCTGATATCCAAGATCTATAAAGAATTCCTCAAACTCAACATACACAAAACAGATAATCACATCAGAAAATGGGCAGAAGACATCAACAGACACTTCTCCAAAGAGGACATATAAATAGCTAACGGACACATGAAAAAATGTTCATCATCATTAGCCATCAGGGAGATGCAAATCAAAACCATACTGAGATACCACCTTACACCAGTTAGAATGGCCAAAATTAACAGGAAAGTAAACAACAAGTGTTGGAGAGGATGTGGAGAAAGGGGAACCCTCTTACTCTGTTGATGGGAATGCAAGTTGGTGAAGCCACTTTAGAAAACAGTATGGAGATTCCTTAAGAAATTAAAAATAGAGCTACCCTATCACACTGCCATTGCACTACTGATTATTTACCCCAAAGATACAGATGCAGTGAAAAGAAGGGCCATCTGTACCCCAATGTTCATGGCACCAATGGCCACAGTCACCAAACTGTGGGAAGAGCCAAGATGCCCTTCAACAGATGAATGGATAAAGAAAATGTGGTCCATATACACTATGGAGTATTATGCCTCCATCAGAAAGGATGAAGACTCAACTTTTGTATCGACATAGACAGGACTACAGGAGATTATGCTGAGTAAAATAAGCCAAGCAGAGAAAGTCAATTATCATATGGCTTCATTTACTTGCAGAGCATAAGGAATACCATGAAGGACATTAGGAGAAAGAAAGGAAAAGTGAATTGGGGGAAATTGGAGGGGGAGATGAAGTATGAGAGACTGTGGACTCTGAGAAATAAATTGAGGGTTTGGAGGGGAGGAGGTCGGGGGATTGGTGAGTCTACTGGTAGGCATTAAGGATGGCACATATTGCATGGAGCACTGGGTGTGGTGCATAAACAATGAATCTTGGGACACTGAAAAAATTAAATTAAATTTTTAAAAATCCTTCAAAAAATTTAAACATACAACTACCTTATGACCCAGCAATTGCATTACTAGGTATTTACACAAAGGATACAAAAATATAGATTCAAAGGGGTACATATACCCCAATGTTTATAGCAGTATTATCAACAAGAGCCAACTTATGGTGTGAGCCCAAATATCCACTGACTGAAGAATGTATAAATAAGATGTGGTACACACTCACATACACACACACAAATATTACTCAGCCATCAAAAAGAATGAAACCTTGCCATTTGAAATGACATGGATGGAGCTAGAATGTATTATCCTAAGTGAAATAAATCAGTCAGAGAAAGACAAATACTGTATAATCTCATGTATGTGTGTAATTTGAGAAAGAACACAAATGAACATATAAGAAGGGGGAAAGAAAAAAAGGAGAGAGAAACAAGTCACAAGTGATTCTTACTGATAGAGAACAAAGTGAGGGTTGAGGTTGAGGTTGAAGGATGGGCTAGAAGGTTGATAGGGATTGAGGAGTGATGAACACTGAGTGTTGTGTGTAAGTGATAAATCACTGAACTCTACTCCAGAAATCAATATTGCACTCTATGGTAACTAACAAAATATAAATTAAAAAAAAAAAAAAGAATTCAAGTGCTCCTGAAGTAATTGAGTATGTTTAAAACTATTTCATCTAAAATTTATCAGTTTGTAAAGCTTTTGGTGTCCAACATACTGTCTTCAATATCACTATTACCTCATGAAGAAGCATCATTACTTTACAGATAACATTTTTACTATTAACAAGATCACTAAGCAAACAAGAACAATTATTATATCCAATTCGGCTTGTGTTTCCATTTGAGAAAAGATGTAACTTATATTTGAATCCTAACTACCAGCACAAACATGCAGTAACCATATTTCAATACATTTGATCAGAGAATGGAACGTTGCTATTTACTAATGTCAAAGTGACCTTTTTCTGGAAAACAGGGCAACAAGTGACTCTCTTATGAAGCCATGATAAAAAAAAAAAAAATCATGCTTTGTGCAGTGGTTTATTTTTCATTCCTCCACTAAATCCTTCCACTGTGTGTATAGTTATTTCCAGAAACAATTATATTTTTAATCATTTAATTTTCAACTGAACGCATTATTCAAAATGTGATAACATTTTTCATCTGTTGCCTCATGAATTCTGTTATTTTTTTATGTTACAAATAAAGGTGAAAAATTAAAAGTTTGAAGCTTCCCACAGACTTAATAAGGATGACTTATCAAATAATTACAAAATGCAACCACAAAGGGAACCTTATTATGTTATGGGCAAAGAGTAAAATGTCTGCATTATTTCAATAGGAAGGGAACATGTTTGGGTTAACTTCTAATAATTATAGAGAAACAAGTAATAATAATAACAACAAGAACAATGATAACTATTTACTGAATATGAACTTAATGTTTTACATGTTTTATTTCATCCTGACAACTACCCATAATGTAGGCACTATTATTATATTTAACAATGAAGGACAAAACAACTAATGTTCAGAGAAGCAAAGTGACTTACCCAGGGTCACATAGAAAGTGGTAAAACCAGGACAAGAATCATGTCATCTGCAAAGAGAGAGAGTTTGACTTCTTCATTACCAATTTGGATACCTTTTCTTTCTCTTTGTTGTCTGATTGCTGTTGCTAGGACTTTTAATACTATGTTGAACAAGAGTTCAACATAGTATTAGAGTGGTGAGAGTGGGCATCCTTGTCGTGTTCCTGATCTCAATGGGAAGGATGCAAGCTTTTTCCCATTGAGGATGATATTTGCTGTGGGTCTTTCATAGATAGATTTGATGAAGTTCAGGAATGTTCCCTCTATTCCTCTTGCTGATTTCAGCCTAGCATCCCCATTTGGGTCACAGTGGAGGATTTTGACTCTTCCATTTGCTTACTAGGTTGAAACTACTAAACTACTCAACTTGTTCTAGCTTATTTCATATCACTAGACCACAGAATCCCTACCTTGGAACTCATACCTCATGCTAAATTCAAGACCAAGAAATATTGTCTAAATATGACATTTGCCTTCTCAGAAAAACAAGCATAAACATGTCTTGTATATGGAAAGTATGTTTAATATTTCATTAAACCACCTGTGCATCTTGTTGAGTTTTTTTTTCTACCTTTTCCTCTATCAGCACTTCTGAGAGTCCTAAAACTATAACTTTAATCCACCATGACACCTTAGTCTGTGGCATACCAGTTTAATCATCAAGATATAAAAATTTCAGACCTCTAGGACTGGCTAATACTAAGAAAAGTAGTATAATATCAAATCCTTTTCAAAGTACTTAATAGCATAATATAGAACCCTTTTCAAAGTACTTAAAATAGGCCTATTAATCGATCCTTTTGGCTTTTCATGCTAAGTTTTCAGTGCCTTTCCTTTTTTTCAGCTTCTAAGTTTGAATCCCATGTTTAATTCCATGGAAGGAAAATACACCTTAGTACCTGTGTACCATATAGGTGACCCGGTAGAACCACAGTGTCAGACACTGCATTATGTGTTGGAGAGCAAGCCTGAAAGGAAGCATGAACTCACTGCCTCCAAGAATCTCATAATCTACTAGAAGATAGGGACAATTTACTAGGCATAAAGGGCGGTGGAGAGAAAAACAACTTCAAAAACACAAATATAAAAGAGTGTTTATGTTTGGAGACTAGTATGGCTAGAGTCTAGGGTACAAATGAAGAGGGGAAAAGCAAATAAAACAGGAAAAAGAGAAAGGTTGAGGAAGATGCTCTAAGACCTATAAAGTATGAACTTGATCCTTTAAAGAAGGGTATGGGGAAGGGCATCAAAGTTAAAGGAGCTGGAGAAAGAACAAGAAAGAAACCCTAAGCCCAGCAGGAGAAGAGAAATCATAAAGATCAGAGCAGAAATCAATGAAATAGAAACCAAAAAAACAATAGAACAAATCAACGAAAGTAGGAGCTGGTTCTTTGAAAGAATTAATAAAATTGATAAACCCCTGGCCCGACTTATCAAAAAGAAAAGAGAAAGGACCCAAATAAATAAAATTATGAATGAAAGAGGAGAGATCACAACTAACACCAAAGAAATACAAACTATTATAAGAACATACTATGAGCAACTCTATGGCAATAAATTTGACAATCTGGAAGAAATGGATGCATTCCTAGAAACATATAAACTACCACAACTGAACCAGGAAGAAATAGAAAGCCTGAACAGACCCATAACCAGTAAGGAGATTGAAACAGTCATTAAAAATCTCCAAACAAACAAAAGCCCAGGGGCAGACGGCTTCCCAGGGGAATTCTACCAAACATTTAAAGAAGAACTAATTCCTATTCTCTGAAACTGTTCCAAAAAATAGAAATGGAAGGAAAACTTCCAAACTCATTTTATGAGGCCAGCATCACCTTGATCCCAAAACCAGACAAGGATCCCACCAAAAAAGAGAGCTATAGACCAATACCCTTGATGAACACAGATGCGAAAATACTCAACAAAATACTAGCCAATAGGATTCAACAGTACATTAAAAAGATTATTCACCACGACCAAGTGGGATTTATTCCAGGGCTGCAAGGTTGGTTCAACATCCGCAAATCAGTCAATGTGATACAACACATCAATAAAAGAAAGAACCAGAACCATATGATACTCTCAATAGATGCTGAAAAAGCATTTGACAAAGTACAGCACCACTTCCTGATCAAAACTCTTCAAAGTGTAGGGATAGAGGGCACATACCTCAATATCATCAAAGCCATCTATGAAAAACCCACCGCAAATATCATTCTCAATGGAGAAAAACTGAAAGCTTTTCCGCTAAGGTCAGGAACACGGCAGGGATGTCCATTATCGCCACTGCTATTCAACATAGTACTAGAGGTCCTAGCCTCAGCAATCAGACAACAAAAGGAAATTAAAGGCATCCAAATCGGCAAAGAAGAAGTCAAATTATCACTCTTCGCAGATCATATGGTACTATATGTGGAAAACCCAAAAGACTCCACTCCAAAACAGCTAGAACTTATACAGGAATTCAGTAAAGTGTCAGGATATAAAATCAATGCACAGAAATCAGTTGCATTTCTCTACACCAACAGCAAGACAGAAGAAAGGGAAATTAAGGAGTCAATCCCATTTACAATTGCACCCAAAACCATAAGATACCTAGGAATAAACCTAACCAAAGAGACACAGAATCTATACTCAGAAAACTATAAAGTACTCATGAAAGAAGTTGAGGAAGACACAAAGAAATGGAAAAATGTTCCATGCTCCTGGATTGGAAGAATAAATATTGTGAAAATGTCTATGCTACCTAAAGCAATCTACACATTTAATGCAATTCCTATCAGAGTACCATCCATCTTTTTCAAAGAAATGGAACAAATAATTCTAAAATTTATATGGAACCAGAAAAGACCTCGAATAGCCAAAGGGATATTGAAAAAGAAAGCCAACGTTGGTGGCATCACAATTCCGGACTTCAAGCTCTATTACAAAGCTGTCGTCATCAAGACAGCATGGTACTGGCACAAAAACAGACACATAGATCAATGGAACAGAATAGAGAGCCCAGAAATAGACCCTCAACTCTACGGTCAACTAATCTTCGACAAAGCAGGAAAGAATGTCCAATGGAAAAAAGACAGCCTCTTCAATAAATGGTGCTGGGAAAATTGGACAGCCACATGCAGAAAAATGAAATTGGACCATTTCCTTACACCACACACAAAAATAGACTCAAAATGGATGAAGGACCTCAATGTGCAAAAGGAATCCATCAAAATCCTTGAGGAGAACACAGGCAGCAACCTCTTCGACCTCAGCCGCAGCAACATCTTCCTAGGAACAACGCCAAAGGCAAGGGAAGCAAGGGCAAAAATGAACTATTGGGATTTCATCAAGATCAAAAGCTTTTGCACAGCCAAGGAAACAGTTAACAAAATCAAAAGACAACTGACAGAATGGGAGAAGATATTTGCAAACGACATATCAGATAAAGGACTAGTGTCCAGAATCTATAAAGAACTTAGCAAACTCAACACCCAAAGAACAAATAATCCAATCAAGAAATGGGCAGAGGACATGAACAGACATTTCTGCAAAGAAGACATCCAGATGGCCAACAGACACATGAAAAAGTGCTCCATATCACTCGGCATCAGGGAAATACAAATCAAAACCACAATGCGATATCACCTCACACCAGTCAGAATGGCTAAAATCAACAAGTCAGGAAATGACAGATGCTGGCGAGGATGCGGAGAAAGGGGAACCCTCCTACACTGTTGGTGGGAATGCAAGCTGGTGCAGCCACTCTGGAAAACAGCATGGAGGTTCCTCAAAATGTTGAAAATAGAACTGCCCTATGACCCAGCAACTGCACTACTGGGTATTTACCCTAAAGATACAAACGTAGTGATCCAAAGGGGCACGTGCACCCGAATGTTTCTAGCAGCAATGTCCACAATAGCCAAACTATGGAAAGAACCTAGATGTCCATCAACAGATGAATGGATCAAGAAGATGTGGCATATATACACAATGGAATACTATGCAGCCATCAAAAGAAATGAAATCTTGCCATTTGCGACAACATGGATGGAACTAGAGCGTATCATGCTTAGCGAAATAAGTCAAGCAGAGAAAGACAACTATCATATGATCTCCCTGATATGAGGAAGTGGTGATGCAACATGGGGGCTTAAGTGGGTAGGAGAAGAATCAATGAAACAAGATGGGATTGGGAGGGAGACAAACCATAAGTGACTCTTAATCTCACAAAACAAACTGAGGGTTGCTGGGGGGAGGGGGTTTGGGAGAAGGGGGGTGGGATTATGGACATTGGGGAGGGTATGTGCTTGGGTGAGTGCTGTGAAGTGTGTAAACCTGGTGATTCACAGACCTGTACCCCTGGGGATAAAAATATATGTTTATAAAAAAAAAAAAATATATATATATATATATATATATATATATATATATATATATAAAAGTTTTTAAATCAGAGGGTAACATGATCAGACCTATGTCATAGACAGATTCTCTGGGGACCATGTGAAGAAAGGTGAAGTGTCATGAGTAAAGATTCATGGCCCGGAAGGTCAGGGAAGAGGCTATTATAATAGTATAAATCACATATGCTAAGAGCTTCAGTTAGTAAGAAAGGAAGCTTTGAATGTTTAGGCTGAGGGAGAAGATAAGATTTCTAGTGTGGGTGACTGGGTTGTTGTAATAAGAAGAACAGGTTTAGAGGGGAAGCTGGTGAGAATAATAGATGCAGTTATGGGTGTGTTGACACTGAGATGCCTATGACAAATCAAAGTAGAGATATTTGTTGAAGAGTTTCACGTATGACTCTGGAGCTCTGGAAAGTAATCATATCTGAAAATTAGAAAAGCTGATACCTTTGATGACAGATGCAGGACCCCTAATTAATTTGCTTCTCAGACTGGACTAATCTGTGAGTGCAAATGAGGCTCTCTGTGAAGCAGTCTCTGAGCTACATAGTAGCATATAGAACACTAGGGTGGGCTCTTGGGATCAACACATGTAAAAGGAAGGGAAAGAAACCAGAAATAAGCAGAAGAGATTGATTTGTGATGCTGTCCCAGTGAAGGCCCAGCTTCCTCCCCATAGGGAATATTAGACCCTAAAAAAAGTGGCCCAATATGTGGGGAGGGGGGCATTTTATACCCCTGAGTTGATCAGTCATAAAATGGAGGCTTCCCCTAAAAGTAAGGATGGTCTTGGCAAGGTAGTTTTCTTTAGCTGAGAAATATTGCCAACAGCTGACGGTTACGGACAACAGCACTCCAAGGTGCAAGAGAAACAAGTTATTCATGTCAGAAGAGAAAGATGTGGCAATGCATCATCCCCCATCGTGTGAACCAAAGTTACTATGACCCTTCAGCTGACAGTAAGATCAGTTTCAGTTTTGAGTACTACTGTCAAGTGGACCCATTGACAAACTAGTTTTTGTCTGATCAAGATAAACAAAACAGTGAGGATACTTCAAAGTATGCCACAAATAAATTCATTTAAATCAATCCAGAAAATCCTATGTAAAAAGAAAGTTTTATCTTCAAAGATTTGGAGGACCAATACATGGAAACAGAATTATATAGGCTTGTGTTATCTCAGAGTAGTAACCATGAGTGAAAACAGACTCCATCACAACATAAGGAGGTGATTTCTAGGGATGGAAGTCACCCAGCAATGGAATGAACCATGCCAGGAAATAGAAAGAAAGAGTTCCTGTCACTGAAACTCCTGTACTAGACTGAGTAGCCAACTCTGGGGAAAGAAGTAAGGAAGGGCAGTGGCAAGGAGAAAAGTAGCATTCAATAGAAGGTTGTACTAGATGTTTCCATGATCCACTGCAGGCCTCATATTTGTTGATTATCTTAACTGATGAGTAATTTTTTTTTAAGTACTGAATGAGATACTCTAGTTAGAACTTGGTAAATTAAAAATCTCTATCCCCTCCCGGAGTTTATACTTCTTCCTCAAGTCTATATTCTCAGTGACATGAGAATTACTTGCTCATACCACACAAGTGACTTTGTAGGAGGAAATTAAATGTATTTAATCAAATGTGTATGAATGTCATTTTGGATGAAAGTTGTATAACTTCAGAAAGAGCACATGTGACCACACTCTATGCATTAGGACAGATTTGTTGAACAAATATAGTACATGGGGATCTACAAGAAGTAAAGGAAATGGATTAATAAACCCAGAAGCACTGTAACAATAGGTGAGAATGAAGGTGCAGAAAATCCCTGATAGGAAGTATGTAAGAAGCTCAACATTGAAATCAAAGAGCCACTCGCTCCAGAATCCAATCCTCAAATTCCCAGCTGCCCAATCCCACAGATACTAGTCACATGTACCTATTTAAATTAAAATACAAATGAGTCCCTCAGGCATACTAGCCACATCTCAGGTGCTCAGTAGCCACATGGAGATACTAGCTACCATATTGCACAACACAGATTCAGAATATTCACACCCCAACAGCATACATTGGCTGGCATTGCCTCAACCCTCTCCCCTGGAGTTAACCTAATTACAGCAAATAAGGTTTCACCTCTCCTTCCCTTTTCTCTCTCATTTTTCTTTTCGGTTAAGGCTACCATAGTTCAGAAATAAACTTCTACAAACCACTTTCTCTGATGAAGTGCCCTCCTCCTTCAGATGTCATCCTGGGATCACTGCCAACTATTCACATGGGCCTGAGAAAAGAACAGGCTCAGTGTATAGCAGATGGCTCAACCTAACATGAAATCATGGATTTCCAGTCACTTTTATATTAGTTAAATGCAATCGATTTGCAGAATTTATTTTAAATCAAATAAATAGTATTGAAGAGGTCTTGGGAACATCCTTTAGCTGTTTTTCTTCTTTCCCGGCTGCCCACTCTTGCTGAGAATTTCTAAAGGAAAAAATAGCTTTAGCAAGAAGGGGATGAAAATGAACAGTCATAACATTGCACATGTTCCTTATATAGCATCTAGAAGCCAAAGGCATTTTTGGTATTTTTCTAAAATATAAAAACAGAAAAAAACATATATTACATCCTATGGGTCTTATGAGAGAAACAGTTTAAGAATAAAAACCATGGATCAAAGGGAAAGAATAACCAGGAGAGATTTATATACGTTCATATATAATGCCAACATTTCCAAATACCAGACCCAGGAAAAAATAGACTGATTTGGTAGTGATTGGTAGTTGCTGGGGGAAAAAAGAGACATAGGTTCTGTTTTCTCTGTAAGGTAATAGGCTAGCTCTTCAGTGTCCAGGCCTGCAGGTACTAGGGAAAATGGAACAAGAGAGACTTCCCTAGAAGCCTTCCCTAGGACTGAATGTTAATTCAAAGATCCCAACCAAATAGAAAACCAAAGGTCTAAATTGCTCAAACATAATAGCACAAGTTTTCTGTAGGCTAAAGGAGTATAGCAAGCTCAAAGTATGGTGAGCTTAAGGAGTGCTGGATAACAGAGGTTATCCCAAGTAGGCCAGGCCATCTACTCCTTTCCTGGTATCATGCAGGGAACTCAGAAAGACCCAGACTTAATGGCACCAGTACAGCTGGCAGAGTGTGGAGAGACAGATAACAGAGACCAGGATGAATGAGGTACAAAGGAGCTGGGGCTGCCTCCTCTATCTGCCTCCTCTATCTGATGGGCTATGGTAAGTTTTGTCAAGTTATGCAGCCACTAGTCAATTCTGCAACCTTGCATTCAGGTGGAAGAGTGGGGGCAAAAGTAAGAAATTCATGAAGCATTCTGTGCTCAGACATCTCATATCAGGGGTAGTATGTTTATTTTTGAGAGAGAGAGAGATTGCACACACATGAACAGGGTAGGGGGATTTGTGGGGAGGAGCGGAGGGAGAGGGATAAGCAGACTCCACATTGAGCATGGAGCCTCATGTGGGACTCTGCCTTACAACCCTGAAATTATGACCTGAGCTGAAACCAAGATTCATACACCCAAGTGCCCCATGCAGGATCAAAATATTATTTAGAGACCTGTTTACACACAACAGTATACCAGCCAAAAGGTCCAAGTGGGGGAGGCGGGATTTATTTCTGAGGAAAGGGATTGCCCAAAACCAGATTAGTCCCAAAGAGGACCAAACCATGGAGGGCAGGGTACATAATTCAGGGGTTTCCCTGGTCCAAATCTGCTTGGCAGCAAAGGCTAATAAAGGAGGCAAGAGAGAGGACAAGAATACATTGCTGGCCAGATCCCTAACCCTAGTTTTGGGAAACCACCTTGATCCCTAAGACTTAATGAATAGACAAGATGGGGAGATGGAGGCTACTGAGATGTATAAACTCCTCTTTTATCAGGACTTTTTAATAACTAGTATGGATCTAACAATACTAGGAAAGTCAAGGGGAGAGAGAGAGATAGAGAGATAGAGCATGTGCTGGTGGTGGTGTTAAGAGAGCTGGTGAATACAAAGGAAATAAGGCCAGGTTGACATTCCACAATTACGATAAAGCATCCTGAAAGAACACCCTCTGCATTATGCTTATTTTGCTGTTCATAGATCAAGGCATATACTTTGCCTTCTATCTCCTCTTCCCCTGTACTTAGAAATTTCTGATCAATAGGCATTTACATTAATGCTCTTATTAGACACTTTCTGGGCATAACATGGTGAAAACTTAGCTAAAGAAGCCAGAATGGGTTTCCAATGACCCTGCCTAAGCCCTCATCTTCCTTATGGATTAATTAAGACAGAAAAAAAGGTTAATCCTATGCTAAGTCGTTACCAAGAAAAATACTTGAATAAGAAGAGACAAAGCTGTAATACGTGGAAATTTCAACTTGTCATAGTATTCTCTACCCCCCCCCTTGGGGGTGGGGGGGAATTCATTTTCAAAACCAAACTCAAAACACTGAGGATATAGCAGGCACCACATTCAATTTGACAAATACCTTTTTTCTGAATTTCATGCCAACCCTACCTGACTATAACTGCTATTATAGTTGAAATAAAATGCAGTAAAAATGAAGAGGCTTAGCTAGGGCTAGTTAAGACCACAGCTGAGCTTAGGAAGACATTAATGGAACTGCACTGGCTACAGAGGAGATTCCCTGCTGAGACCTTTAGCCGCTTCACACTACCCAACCATGTAACCCTCAGAAAACTTGTCAACTGATGCAGCCCATTGAAAACTCACACGGAGCAGTCTAGCCCACAGGATCTCTATCCCATCTGCACATGAGAATCACCTGAATGCTTTTTGTAATAATGTCTTTCCCCCCACCCCTCATCCCCAACAATTCAATCAGAACCACCAGCTGTGAGAACTAAGTATCAGCATGAAAGAAGGGATGTAAACAGAAAAGCTCTCCAATGGACCCATGTGAACCTAAGGTTCAAAATCATTCACGGAGACTCTCTACATGATTGTTTCTCATTTGCCATAGTCATAGATGAGTTTCCTGATCTTGATGAATTGTATGACTCTAAAATGAGGATAATATGTAACCCTGTGTTACTTTTCTCAAGTCTATTGTGATTTATATGCAACTATTTCATATGGAGTAAAGAAAGAGCATTAATAATAAGTTAGCATTTATAGCTGATTTAGACATTTACAAACTCTTTTTCAGATCTCAACAACCATTCTTCTGTTGCAATTTTTGCCTATGACATAAAGATACCAGAATGAATGAATGAATGAATCCCTTATTTGAAGCTCAGGAAAATGATGCTCAAGTAGGTTAAGGTAGTTTCCTAAGTTTGTAAAACTAGTAAGACATGCCTATATAACTTCAAAGGCTAAGATCTTCCCATGACCCCAATGTCCATTTAGACCAGGTGATCCTGACTTTTAGTTTCGATTTTGACACTGACTAAATGAAGCAGGCCTTAAGCCACTTATTTTCTGCACTGTTCCCCTCCCTTGAGTGTAAAATAATTAGACTAGGCCATCCCTGATGTTGTTGTCAGGTCTAAGATTCTCTAATTATGAGACTAAATGCCTCAGGACAGGTATCAAGTGCAAGTATTGCTCTTTGCCACATATGTAATTTTCATTCTAACTACAGAGAAGACACTGATGGTTACCGGAAGGGAGATCGGAAGAGGGATGGGTGAAATAGGTATCAAGGAGGGCACTTGTGATGAGCACTGGGTGTTGTATATGTGATGAGCCACTAAATTCTACACCAGAAACCAATATTACACTGTACATAAATTAACTGTAATTTAAATAAAAACCTTAAAAAATAACTATGATATTTAAATTATAAGACACTTGTCATTAACTGACAAAATTAATACCTAGTATTAATCCCTTTAAGTAGGGATAACTTATTCTAAAATTAATAGAGTAAGTTATCCCTACTTAAAGACAGATTGTCCTACATGTAATAGTTACATATAAAAAAGTTATAAAATTATCTTACATTCCATGATGGTAAATGAAACACAGTGAAATTCTACAGCAAATAAGGTATGCAAAAAATTTGTTGTTGTTGCTATAGAGTATGAACAAAAAACTTATTCCATCAGTCAAAATGTACTATGTTAATGGTGTATATTGTTTGCTGGAGTAAATTTTATATTTATGGTATTTGTGAACATACTTTAGATACACACTTTAGATGATTAAAAACAGTAAAGAAAATGTAAGAATAGAAAGAACATTAATTCAGTAGTCAAAATATAATGAAAAAAATAGTTTTCAATCAAGATTGTATCCTTGTCTTTAGGAATAGAGTATGGAATAGGGAAACAGAATTTCTCATGTAAATTATAGTCAGTTCCTTTTTCAGTAGACATTGCCCACCTGCTCCAGGGGGGGGAAAACATATTTTATTACTATTGAGGCAGATTTACCTATTTTGTGTGTTGGCTGTTCATTGTAAAGGAATCTAATGTGAAAAGGAATCTAACGTGACTCAGTAGTACATTTCCATCCACAGTAAATGATCATTAGCTTGAAAACAATGTTTTAAAACTTCAGTAGAGTATCATCCTGCCCTGCCACTTCAAAATGGATTTTCTTTTCCATGGCGTTGGTCCTTCTTTGAGGGTTTTTTTTTTTTTTTTAAATCAGCCATGGTAAATGACAGTCTGCTCACAAAAAGACTAAAAAAAAAAGGTAGCAGGTCCACCCTCAAGAATATACAGTGCAAGTTATCTACCATCAAGCTTCCTCCTCATATAGGGATAATAATTCTAATCTTATAGGGTAATTATAAAAATTACATATAATCATATAATCATCTAGTTGACCACAAAACAAATTTTAAGTTATTGGAGCCTAAAACCTTAGAAAATATCCTATACAATGTAAGCTGTAATTCATCAGTTGCATGTAACACTCTGGGCTCATCACATCACATGCATTGAGTAGGGCATGTGACGCTTCTTTGTTTTAAAACCGAAAATACTCTGCTTGACTTATTTCGCTAAGCATGATACGCTCTAGTTCCATCCATGTTGTCGCAAATGGCAAGATTTCATTTCTTTTGCTGGGGGGAGGGGGTTTGGGAGAAGGGGGTGGGATTATGGACATTGGGGAGGGTATGTGCTTTGGTGAGTGCTGTGAAGTGTGTAAACCTGGTGATTCACAGACCTGTACCCCTGGGGATAAAAATATATGTTTATAAAAAATTAAAAAAAAAACCGAAAATACTAAATTGTGTTTGTATGCTGATAAGATGATGCAACAGAGAGAAACTGATGACACAGGAGAGACAGGGAACAATTGATGTAATTATGTCCTTTGTAGGCAAAAGAGAAAGTGTCCACCTTTGATATGTACAAGGACACTCCTTTTATTGTAATGGATGCAATGGCAGAGTTACAGGACGAAGGAGATGCAGGAAGATTTTGAAACAGTAGTGGGAAGATGAGGAGGTTCTTATTTTATGCATTCTCTTTTTTAATTAAGTATAGTCATCAGCTGAAGAATTAGTAAAAGGGGAAGTCTAAAGATTAAAACAAAGAAGGTGAGGAAAAGAGAGTGATGATACAGAGAAAGTGGTGAGTTTAATTTACTGGAGGTCACAATTTAAGAAAAGAATGTTTGAAATTGAAATTTCAGAAGTGGTACAAGGGAGTTATGAACATTTATATGGAAGTGATTATAGTTTAACTAAAATATAAGTGTTATGAGGGCAAGAGCTTTATTTTTTTCCCCACAGTATCTCACATAAGCATGTAGTAGCTGTTCCATTAATATCTAAATAACTGAATGAATATATGGACGGATCAAAAAATATAATGAGAAAGAGATACTTGAAGTCAGAACAGGGAAGATAAAGAGAAAAGGTGAATCAAATTGTGTTGGTGCAAGTATTACAGTAAGTAAGCAAAATAGATAAAAGGAAATGATTAGAGAAGAGTATACCTGAAATTAGGAACTATGGGCTGATGTGTGCTTGAGGAAAATGATCAGTGATAAAAAGAAGGTCACCAGCAGGAAGACCAGAGCGTTAGATGGGTAATGCCAGCAAAGATGATGATAAGGATAGAGAGGAGCCCAGTGAACCAGGATGCAGACAGTTAACATCAACAAGGAGATGTATGGATAGTGTCGTCTTAAGATGTATGTTTCAAAGTAGAGAAGTTTGAAGGGAAAGTAAAAAGAGATAATATTTGGAAGAGTCACTGTCCGTGAGTTTGATTCAAGGGGTTAATGGGTGAAGAAGGATTAACATAGCATCAAGTTCTTTTCCGTTTTTGCTATTCTCGTTGTCTCTCCCTGTGATAGGCAGAATGTCCATGCTATAATCCCCGGAACCTGGATGTCACCTTGCATGGCAAAAGGGACTCTGCAGATAAGATTAAGGACCTTGAAATGAAGTGATTATTCTGGATTTTCCATGTGGGTCTGGTGTAATCACAAGGGTCCTCAGAGGAGGGAGACAGGAAGGTCAGAGTAGTAGGAGATAAGATGAAAGAAGCAGGAGGTTGGAATAATATGAGGAAGGGGTCATAAGCCCTGGAACACAGGTGGCCTTCAGAAGCTGAAAAAGGCCACAGGAGGAATTCTCCTCTGGAGCACTTGGAGAAAAGGCAGCCATACTGACACCTATTTTAGATTTTCAACTTCCGAAAGTGAAAGGGTATGAATTTGTGTTGTTGAAAGCCACTAACTCTGTGGCAATTGGTTACAGTGGCGACAGGAGACTAATGCAATCCATAAACACCATTGTGAACTATAGGAGAAAGCTGTCACTCCAAGGAGACAAGGAAGGCTGCAGGCAGCCCCTTAGGGAAATGATTCCCTCCTAGAGCTGCCTTCCTTTAAATCTTGCGTGCACGTGGATTGTTACACCACTCACAATAGTTTGTGGTCATTATTTAAGTGTCTATTCAGCTTTCCTCTTTAGACTGTAACTTCCCTGTCATTTTCCTATATATCACCAATCTCCTTGATCTCAGTGCTTAGCAAAAGACCTGTCATTATGTTCAACACATGTGAATTAAACAGAACTGAATTAATGAAATACACCAATGAGATCTGTCTATAAGGGGTGAAACATACACAATGATATGCCTACCCACAGATGCCAGGAAGACGCTCATCAAGTAAGACATAGGTTCTAAACAAGATAGAACCAGACAACTGGGCCACAGGTCAGGGATGGAGGGCAGAAGACAAGCCTTACTGGTGAAATCCTGTTTGCTCATTAGAGCCCACAGGCCTGGTGGTAGGTGTGGTCCTCGAGCCTGACATGCCTTTTGTGAAAAAATGCAACCCAAGCATGAGATACTTGAGCAATATGTATAATATTCAGTAAATGCTTGGATTATTCACAAAGTCAACCAAAACCTGGCTTGTATGGTGACTTTGAAAATGAGTAAAATAGAATCTCCAAGCATGAGATACTTGAGCAATATGTATAATATTCAGTAGATGCTTGGCTTATTCACAAAGTCAGCCAAAACCTGGCTTGTATGGTGACTTTGAAAATGAGTAAAATAGAATCTCCATGCTTCCCATTAGGGATGTAACTTTTTGAATTGCTATCTGAGTCAGTTTATGAGTCACACAAGAAAACTGGCCCTATTGTTTACTAGTCACACCTTATTTTTGAGGGAAAAATGGAATATTTTAAATGAATCAATGAACGAACAGTGTGTCTAAAAAACTTTTTAACAATTTCCAAAATAAAAAAAATCCTCACTTGAGGGCACCTGGGTGGTTCAGTGGGTTAAGCCTCTGCCTTTGGGTCAGGTCATGATCTCAGGGTCCTGGGATCGAGTCCCGAATCGGGCTCTCGGCTCAGCAGGGAGCCTGCTTCCTCCCCCCTCTCTCTCTCTGCCTGCCTCTCTGCCTACTTGTGATCTCGCTCTTTCAAATAAATAAATAAAATCTTTTTTTAAAAAATCTTCACTTGAGAACAAGAAATATGCCACACAACCTAAAGGTCTCTTCTCAAAGAGATTTGGAGGACACAGCAGATTTTTTATGTGTACATTTGATCTACGTGTTAAAAATCAGCCATTTGCAATGACATGGATGGAACTAGAGGGTATCATGCTTAGTGAAATAACTCAACTGGAGAAAGACAACTATCATATGATCTCCCTGATATGAGGAAGAGGAGATGCAACGGGCGGGGGGTGGTTAGGAGGGTAGGAAAAGAATCAATGAAACAAGATGGGATCGGGAGGGAGACAAACCAAAAGAGACTCTTAATGTCACAAAACAAACTGAGGGTTGCTGGGGGAAGGGGAATAGGAAGAGGGGGGTTGGGTTATAGACATTGGGGGGTATGTGCTATGGTGAGTGCTGTTGTGTGTAAACCTGGTGATTCACAGACCTGCACCCCTGGGGCTAATAATATACTATATGTTCACAAAAATTTTTTTAAATTAAAAAAAATCAGCTGCATTCCTTATCCTAGCTCATCAGGAATAATTCAGCAGCACATTTAAAAATGGACTCTTACCAGTTCCAGAAGTGGCTTATCTTAAAGCAAAAAATCTTCTTTGATTTTCTACCACCAAAGCTGCCTATATTCATTCATTAATTCAACAATTCAACAAACATTTAAGTGCCCACTCTGAGCTCGGTCATGGAAACACCACAGTAAACAAGGCAGATTCCTGACATCAGTGAATGTATGGTCTAGCTGAAGAGTTAAACATTGAATAAGCCATCTCAGTGAGCAAGAGTTTTATGTCATGGGCAATACAAGGATTCTTCTCTAAGGAAATGACCTTGAACTGAGATCTGAACAATAAATAGGAATTAGCTGGGTGAAAATGGCAACAGGGTACCAATAAAGTGGGCGGGCTTTCAGGCAACAGGTCAGCATGTGTAACGGTCCCCAAAGAAAGAACAGTTAGGAATTTTACAACTTGTGGTGTGGTTAGAGCAGATAAAGTAAGAGGAAAAAGTCAGGTGGGTCACAGGGTAGATGATCAGGTCCACCAGCCCCTGTAGCTCATGCTAGCAGTTTTTCTTAAGACCAGTCTAGTCGATAGAAAGAAAATAGGAAGGAAGAATGACATACAGATCAATGATTCTATGACAGATTTAATTTAGGTTGCATTTCTTTGTAATTCTCATTTCCCCTGAAAAAAATGTATGTACATATACATACACACATTTATATTTTTTATGGGTTTGTTTCAGAATAGGCAAGTGGAACCCTGTAAATGAAGGCCAAGTCCTAGGTCCATCACAGCAGAAAGAGCACCTAAACTGGCTCTGAACCTAAGCACCGCCTGGTGGCAGCTACATCAAAATGCATGAAGTGCCTTTTGGAGGCACTTCATGGGAGTGATTACTCCCCAGAAGCCATGTCCAAACAGTACAATGTCTATGGGGAGCTAAAGATAGTCCTTTCCTAGATACTGGATTCAGAACCTGCTAAACCAGAAATGAAGTTATTGACCTACAAGCATATTTTGCCACAAACTTACTGTTCTATTTTCTGGTGCATATTTGCTTTAGAATGTGGAACACGGGCATCTCTGTGCACATTAGATGTGGCTGGCACACAGCTAATCACTTTTCATGTGATGCATAGGCATCGAGGCTGACATTACATGCAAATGGTTTCCTCCCTGTTGAGAGTGGCTAACAGGTAAAGGACACAGGAAGACAATTAAAAACAAACAGCAAGACCTCAAAACTCCATTTCTCTTCATCATGAACAACTTAATTATTGGTAGAGTCAAGTGCTGCATTCATTCTATATATGGATCACCTTGACATTTAAAGTCCCATGTTGCTTTAAGATTAAATAGCTTGAGAGGGAGAAATTATTGCTATAGTAACAGATTATTCACAGTTCTTTTAAAAATAAGCTTCCATGTCAAAGCAAGAAACCATTCAAACTGTATTAATAATAACCAAGCAAAATGAGAAAGATAAAGGTGGTATTTAAAAGCACTGAATGTTTTCCATTTTTATTTCTTTATAAAAAAAAGAAAAACACGTAACCATACCTAGAATAGAAAATCTGGGATCCAATCAAAGGATTCCCATTTGCTCAACCCAAAGGGGACCTTTGTTTTTGAAGCATAAACATTTCTTACTTTTTTACTGATTGTATTACCTGAACTCAAAGGAAATAACGTTTAGAAATGCATTTGGTTCTTTTGAAAAGAACAAAGATTTTTTTTTTTAAGGGACTGGCTCATAACTAAACAAAAGGAGGTTTTGTTGTAAGTGTGGACTAAAGTTGGATTGACTTCATTCTTTCTTCAATTTTCTGTTTATGTGATTCTTTATGTGACCTTAGGTGACTAGCTTCCCCCCTTTACTTTGGTTTACATCAAATGCTTCTCCAAAAAATGGGCAAATGTTTTGAAATCCCTTACCCTGTTAACTCTAATAGCCAGCATTAGTCACGTGGGTCCCCAATGGTAGAGGACTCACAAAGACATGGGCTCACATGCCTACCCCACCACCCATAACTTGTGACCTTGAGCTGGTCCCTTCACTTTTCTAAGTCTCACATACTTTGTAAAATAAGACTTGGAATGGCTGTATGCCTTTTCCGTACCAGATCTGGTGGAGGATTAAATGAGGTAGAAGATATGAATATGCTTTGGAAACTCTCCAAAAGTGAGAGATCATAATTGCATGCTCTCCCCTCTTGCAAAGAAAGTTGTATATATATGAATTTCTACACTCTTAATGTGTGGTTATAGAGGTTGGTTTTTGTCAGAACAGATATTATGTTTCTTCTCCACAGAAGATGAAATTCTTCTGAAGTCACTTTTAACTTATAGTCAGGCCTAAAAGAAAAAAAAAAAAACACTCTCATCAGATAGGCAAGAGCAGAGTGCAGCAATTAGAAATTTTAAACTGTTCTCCTATTTTACAGATGATGAAAGTGAAGCTAAGATAAATGTTGTTTCAAGTCCAAGGATGCACAATTGTAAGGGGCAAGAGCCAGCCTAAATCCAGGTCTTAAGATTTTTAGTTTGGTCTTCTTTCCACTAAAAAAACTCCAGAGGAAATCTGGAGGAGCTCTGAGTGCTAGAAAGATGAGGAAGGCTTCCAGACCAAGTATAAAATCTTTTGGTCAGTTTAGCTTTGAAAGATGAACTGTAAAAAAGAAATGCATTCCTATCTCAAGGACCAGTTAAAGTCATATATGTCAACTAGGAAGAGATAATAAAGTTAGAACTAAGCACAAGGGAGAGGGGATGCCAGAAGCCTGTATTCATTTTTGTGTGTTTAAGAAATGACCATCCCTAAAAAACTAAAAGATTAATGTTAGCTTGGAAGCAAGGGAATTATCTTTCAGTTTTCTGGCTTTAAGATACATTTCATCAAAGAGATTTTTAACAATATGATAGCAGGCAACTAACCTAAGATCACATAGCTGACCTAAGGCAGGAAAAGACCACTCCCTGCTGCAGATTAGACATGGATCTCCAATCTCAATGGCAAAGGGTGGACTGGGGATGGGGCTCCTCTTCAAGTTGGTAAAATAAACCCCAGCTCAGCTTGGATCTAAGTTGAATTCTGAATTTGACTCAGAATCGCTGCATTGGGCGTGTATAATTCAACACTGCACAGAAAAGTAGTCATAATATAATTGATTGTATTACCTGAACTGAGTACTGACGAATTTCTTAAAGACTCTGTGCGCCAGCGGTAAGTAGGCTTATGCGTCAACACGCACTGGGAGCGAGCCAACCTCAGGGGGAAATGGCCAGAGCGCCATCTAGTGTAAATGCTGTCGGAGTAAATGCTCTCAAAAGGACAAGTACTCACCAGTGCCATCTAGTGACAAAGGGGAAAAAGTACTCTCAGGATCCGGGAATTCAACTCAAGTCCTTCGTGAAACCACAGCTAATCTGGTAAGGACAACATAAATTTAATTGCACTCTCCCAAAGATGGGAATTAAGTCGCAATTCCAATGTTTAATGCATAATAATGTATTCCCTTTGGATTTAGCTATGAGAAAACTTGGCCTTGTCTGATCCTCATCCTCTAAGGTATGACCTTCTCCACTGAGCACCCTGGCACTTCGTCCATGTCTTCCACACACTACTCTCAACACACACAGCGACAAGAAGAGGTTTTTACTATATTTTGGCTAATTGAGTTTAAATTTAAAAAAAGAAAAATAAAGTAGTGGAGGGGATGGGCAAAATAGATAAAAGAGATGAAAATGTACAAACTTCGGGTTATAAAATAAATAAGTCACAGAGATGAAAAGTACAGCAAATTACACTGTAATAACTCTGTGTGATGAGTATACTTATTGTGGTAAGCCCTGAGTGAGGCATAGACTTGTTCAATCAATATGTTGCATACCTAAAACTAATGTAACACTGTATATCAATTATACTTCAATAAAAAATAAAATAAGAGCCAGGTCATGCCATTCCTTTGCTCAAAACCCTCCCATAGTCCCTCATGTTCCTCAAAGTACAAGTTAAAACTTTATAAGTCCCACTATAATATGGGCCCCAGTTACCTCTCTGAAATATCTCCCACCCACCCACCCCTGTTCCAGCCACATCTTATATGTAACAGAAATGTGGACTTGGGAAGACTGGATTTTCAGAAGCTGAAGATGATACAGTAGATTGCTTAGGCACCAGGGCATCGGTGTCAAACACACATTGGCTAAGAGTTGGATCCACACACCCCCCCCCGACTAGCTGTGTGGCCTTGAATAAGTACTCAATCTCCCTGAATCTTGTGTCCTCATCTTAAAAAAAAAAAAAAAAAAAAAAGGAAATTGTGTTAAAAAACCTATTTGGAAAAAAAAAAAAAAAAAAAAAAAACCTATTTGCCCAAGATCTCCCCAAGCAGGAATGCTAGACCCAAGTTCCCATTATGGAGAATAAACAGCATGTTTCAGTCCAAAATCTCAAAGTACATACACACGGAGGAAGGAGATGTGGCTTAGAAACAGTATGTGCAAAGACAACAGAGATTTTGGTCATCTGCAAGTTCAGTAGAAATGAGGAATGCTGGGTGACTGTTGGAGGGCTAATTTGACCTTGGACCACAGGAATAAAAGCATGGTGTTCAGAATAAGAGGTGGGCCAGCTCTCCCTCCTCTGTACAGCTGAAGCAGTGGGCAACACCCTTTAAGGGGACATGTCTGGATAGCAGTCACTCAGACGTTGAAGGGATGGCAGACACAGAGAAGCAGTTAAAGGCCTCAGGATGTTTAACTTGAAAAGATGCACAAAGACAAGACTTAGATCAGTCCCAAGGAGACAGATTTGGCCTTGAACAAGGACATCTCCCATATAAAATCATTCCCCTATGATAGGAACTGCTTTGTGGTGCCGATGCCTTGTCAGCAGAGACTTCACAGTAGAGATAAGTATGGGGCTCACTGTTCTGTTCCAGTTTTCTGGAGAAGCTGAGCTAATCCCAAAGTTTCCCACGGAACCTGAGAGTCTATGAGGCAGCTGACAAGGCCCCCAACAATCTTGAACAAGAGGTGCCCAAGTTGGATATGGCAGAGAGACAGGGAAGTGAAGGGAAGACTGAAAGATGTAACCAAAAACTGAGAGAAGTTTGGGGTGCAAGGAGCGTGTTCCAAATCCAAGCAGGAGAAAAGACCCCAATGTCAGCCCTGAGTCTCAGGTATCCTTCTTACCAGTAAGGCTCAGGGCCCAAAGTCTCTCTCAGGGAGAAACTCTGGACTCCCAATGAAACACCCTAAGTCAGAGTTGTCTCTGTTCCACACCCACTCCATTCTCAAGTTGCCACATTTGTAAGCTACACTTGTGTTTTGATCTCTACTCTTTAGCCCTAGTTCGTTGCTCAGCCTGGAACCCCAGCCCATTGACAATGCCATGGTTCATTCCCAGGCCTGGGGCCTTGACCTTGATTTCCAATGGCCAATGGATGCAAACTTGCCATACAGAAGTTTGGTGAAGGTGAGGTGGGGTCAAACCTGGGTTTCTTTGCAAATATGTGTTTAGACATGGCTTGTCTTCAGAATGCAGTGAAGTAGATAGTGCCCAGTCAGAATAGAGATGTATCCTCTTGGGATGAGTCAATGTATTTATTTGTAAATGTGACTTTTTTTTCATTTTAATAAAATCATGTGATATAGAATTTATCAGAATCGATGTATAACTGGACCATAAGCTGCCATGCCTGAACTTTCATGTGGTATATATCCAGTTAGCAGTAGTAAAATCAAATTTTGATGACCTATGTTAGCTGAGATGCTGAATTGCCTTATTTTTAATTAGTAGATTATTTTTAAAGCAGTTTCAGGTTCGAACAAAAATTGAGCATTTTCCTCTATTAGTAAGGCCTTCATTTGTCTGGTACATTCATTATCATTGATGAACCAATATTCATACATCATTATTAAATAAAATCCATGATTTATATTAGGGTTCATTCTTTGTGATGCATGACTATGAACTTTGCCAGCTGCATAATTTCACGTGTCCACCATTATAGTGCCATAGAGAATCGTTTCACTGCCCTAAAAGTCTTCTGTTTTCCACCTCTTCATCCCTCTTTCCTCCTCTGAACCCCCGGAAACCACTGAACTTTTTGCTGTCTCCATAGTTTCACCTTTTCAAGAATATCAGCTAGTTGGACTCACACAGTCTGTAACCCAAGACTGGCTTCTTTCACTTCACCATATGCATCGAGGTTTCCTGTGCATGTGTTCAGCTTGACAGCTCCTTTCTTTTTAGCGCTGAGTAACAGTCCATTGTTTAGGTGGACCACAGTTTATTTATCCAGTCACCTACTGAGGGACATCTTGGTTGCTTCCAGGTTTGGGCATTATGAGGAAAGTTGCTATAAACATTTGAGTGCAGGTTTCTGTGTGAACATAGGTTTCTAACACATTTGGGTAAATACCAAAGAGCACAACTGCTGGATCATATGGTAAGAGTATGTTTAATTTTGGAAGAACCCACCAAACTGTCTTCCACAGCCTCCATATCTGTTGCTTCCTGTGCTTTAGAATATTCTCCACCCCAGCCTGCTAAACTAACTCCCACTCAACCTTTGAGAGTAAACACAGATGTCATATCCTCCAGAAAACCTGTCTAGATGCACTACAACGGGCTTAGGCACCTCCTTCTGTGATGCCCCCTAGCGCCCGACTGACCCCTATTGTAACTTGTAACATGGTATGCTGTAATTACCAAGTTTTAAAATTATATATATATATATATATATATTTTTTACTTTATTGGATTTTTAATTATAAAAGATAATTTCTCTTTATAATAAGTTAGATGGTATAGAAATGTATAAGGAAAAAATCAATAAACTTCCCCTAGTCTCCCTGACTCTATACAGACTGAACTCATTGCTCTATTATACCAAACATCTATGATAATTTATGCAACCATTTCTATATTTCCTCTTTGCTACTATAAACATCCTTGCACATGATAGGGGTTTTGTTTTTGTAAATTATATTTCCAGAAAACTAAAGGATATGCATATCCTAACTTTGTCAATTTTGAATATTGCCAGATTACTTTCCCATAATAGGTAAGCAATTCACCCTTCCACCAGCAATGTTATGAGAGTGCCTATGCCCCACCCACTTTTCAGGATTGACATCCCTATTTTGTATCTGATGAAAATGGCATTTCATTGTTTTACTAATATGCGTTTCCCTGATTATTAGAGTGTTTTTATATGTTTATTGGCAACATATATTCTCACCTGTGAATTGACAGTTCATACCCAGGACCTATTTTTTTCTACTGGATTCTTTATCTCTTTCTTAGTAATTTGTAGAAACTCTTTGCCCATTGAAGCTATTAGCCTTTTATCATATGTCACAAATATTTTCTCTCAGTCTATAAGGGTTTACTTTTTTACTTTATTTATGGTGTATTTTGCCATACAAATAGTTTCAAATATATATGTGATCAAATCCGTTAATCTTTTTCCTTTGTGATTTCTGGATTTTCAGTTTTGCTTAAGAACATTTCTCGCACCCCTAGGTTTACAAATACTCTCCAATTATTATAAATTTACTCCACTACTATTTTATATTTTTGACATATTTTGACCTTAAACTATCAAGAAATTACTTGCATCTAAGTTCCATGAGGCCAGGAACTGTGCCTGACATCCATTTATCTGTGGAGCTTTAGCCTAAGGTCTGGAATAGAAGAGATTCTCAGAAACATTTGTTGCACTAATGAGTAAGTGAATGAACAAAGTCATATGTGATCTCTTGCAATGCACCAATGTATTCCTATCCCTATTCATAGTGTTGGCCCCATATGGCCAACACTATGTTTGGGGCTAGTGAGATAGTCCTTCCCTTTAAGCAAGTCACAGATTAGTGAGTGAGGCAAATATGTGATGTGATCACCTGTTGAGATATTAACAGTTGCTTCTGTATTCCTTTCTACTCCATTACCAAAAATATTGTGGCCATTAGACTTGCAGTACTCATTGTCTCGGGAAAGAGATCACAAGGAAGATAAACAAAAGAATCATGTTTTGACCCTAAAGATTCAATAGTCAAGGTCCAATAATAGGTAAAAACATCTGGAGGAAAAACTATGGAAAAAGCCAGCCCCAACCCCTACCACCTCCAGAGTCTACATAAAATCTTATTAATGTTTGGGGAGGAAAGAGAGAGAGAAAATAACAGCTCAAGGAGAACCTAGTGTGCTTTTAAGAACAGAATCTTTGTCCTTTTCTAGGGAAAGAGTTGGGAAAGCAGCAAGACTCCCTAGTTTCTCTCTGCCCGGCCTGGTGTGAAGGCAGGAAAATGATTTCCTAAATGATGAAGAAAAGTAGACAAGATGGAAGATTGCTTTGAAGGACCCCAATAGTCCTCTAAGGAACCTGAGTGACACAGAAGAAAAATCATTTTTTCAGAAAAAACACAGGAGTAGCAGAGATTGAACTGGCCCAGGAGAAGTGTTTTGGTTAGGAACAAAGTCAGAGAAAGGAATGTCTTGCCTGGACCAACAGCCTGTAATCATCTGGGATACCATACCATTCAGCAGATGCTACATAGCTAGATGATGATCCAAAACTAAGTGCAATCTTCCTATGATGCCTGAACAATACATTAGCCCAAGAATTCGGTTCCAGTCCTCAAGAACTGGAGAAGGGGTTTATGCATCTGAAATAATTAAAACTTTTTCAGTCACCCAGGGGGGAAGGGAGGTTCAAGAGAGAATAAAACGGTGATGTTCACTACTACATATATAAACTGGGAATTATAATGTAATGTGGTGAGTAGACTGAGAGACAGAAGTCCAGGACAATATGGGAGCACCCAGAAGGAACAACCTGGGGAGCCTCCCAAGAAGCAGTGATATTTAAACTTAATTTTTATACAAGTGAATGGAGTGAGAAAGAGATTTTTTTTGAATATCTTAGTCTCCTCAGGCTGCTATAACAAAGTACCACAAACTGGGTGGCTTAAACATTTATTTCTCACAGTTCTGGGGGTTAAGTCCAAGATCAACATGCTACTTATAAGGGTTCCATCCTCATGACCTAATTCCCTTCCAAAGGCCCCACTGCCTAATATCATCACATAGGAGGTGAGGATTTCAATATGTGAATTTGGGGAGGGCACAAACATCCAGTTCATAATATAGAGCATAAAGCACAAGGCAGGGGAGATGCCAAGGATAAGGATGTAACCTACAGAGAAAAATCTAATCAAACGATGAGACATAAGTGTTAGCATTAAACCAAAAAATCTTGTGTTTTAACATGAATAGCTGCAATGTCTATAGCTTCAAATACCTGAATATTGACATTTTAAATCATCCAGATGATTTAAAAGGTAGTAAATCTGTGTCTCCTGTTTTGGCTTCCCATGATGGGGAAACGTTTGCTGATCATGGTTCAAACTTCAATAAGTGTCTAAAGTTTTTTCAGTGGTTTGTTTACAAGGCTCACTTTTTTGTCTTTCAAGATTTTATTTAAATTCTAGTTAGTTAACATATAGCATATTACTAGTTTCAGGGGTAGAATTAAGTGACTCATCAGTTATCTATAACACCCAGTGCTCATTCCATCACACGCCCTCCTTAATGCCCATCACCCAGTTACCCCATCCCCTGACCCATGTCCCCTCCAGCGACCCTCAGTTTGCTCCCTGAGTTAACAGTCTCTCATGGTTTTCCTCCCTCTGTGTTTTTATCTTATTTTATTTTTCCTTCTACAAGGCCCACTTTTTATCCAAGAGGCACTCAAAGGCCAAAACAGGATGGGCTCTGAAAGTGGTCCTTGATCTTGTGAGCTAAACATTGTTCAGATTGGGATGACTGTGTGGCTCATGGTGTTTGTAGACCAGATGATCTTCTTTCACATCAGTATCTTTCCTGAAGTAGCACTGGAAACAGATGTTGCCCTTCTGAATATTAGATGTTTCAGTGATGGCCAAAGGCAGGATTTCCTTGTTTCTACTTAGCCTCATTAAACAAGGGCACATGATGGAGAGATTTCTAACTGTGAGCCTCAACATGTGTTAGGACTCAGTCATCACTTGGTAGTGAGAACCCTCACCACCACCCACTCTCCACCCTCCCCCATGCCAATCCCAGAGCATCCATCAGATAAGTGTTTTGTGAGCTCTGCACATAGCTAAGCAGCCAGCCCAGGCTCTCTCCCTCTCTTTGACATATTTTCCCATGTCTCCTCTAACCACCAAGTTCATTTTATACCTGATCAGTGTGGGTAAGAACACCCAAGGCATTAAGCTAAGTCCTTTCAACACATGGGAATGATGCTCCACTCTAAGAAAAACAAATATAAATGGATGACTCCAAACTGCCCACCCAAAATACATAAATTACTTCTAAAAATTCATTAACTCTGCAAAAGTACTCACAATAGGCTCTCTGCAGCTAAAATATCAGCCATTCTATAAATATTTGCAGACTATGCATAAATAAGTGTGTTGTATAAAAGGAGGTACACCTGCAAAAAGGAATAAAACAGTTGCACTAGAGAAGAAAATGGAAGCATTCATTCTTATTAGCTGTATTTTTAGAGTAGCTCCACATTGCAAATGCAAAGCCATGAAATCTCAGAAAACTATGGCCAGAATTAGGGGCACAGGATATAAGGGAGAGTTTAGAAATCATCTAATGATACTGCATTTTGATTACTGAGCAAAAATGTTTGGTGTTCAGACATATACACATGAACACTCCAATGGGTGACTCTCATTCTGTTCCTCAGAAAGTTGGTACGAAGCTCAGATATTGAACAGCTAGGCTGTCATTTTATTTCAAATCAATTCAACATGATTTTGAGCAATTATTATGTGTAAAACACTGTGCTAAGTGCTGTGTGAGATGGAAAGATGAATAAGACACAACAGTGGCTGCCACGGCACTTAGAACACAAAGAAAATAGGAATGTCAACAACACTTATAACACAAGACGAAACAGAATCACGCTGAAATAGACTCACCAGATGTTATGTGCATACACTGTCTCATTTAATCTTCCTGACAACTTTGGAGGCACATGCCATTATCCCCACTGTTACAGATGGGAACAGAGAGGCTTGGGGAGGTGGTTAGCTCACTCACCAACAGTCACACAGCTGGTAAGTGGCAAAGCCAGGATTCTAAATAAAGTAGGTTTTAGGACTCCACAATTCTTCCTCATCTAATACACCTAGCCATCTCATCTACTGCTGGAGTGTAGAGGGTGGAAGGAAAAACATCAAGGAATACAATCCCCAAGGTGGGTGAGAACGAGACTGCAGATACTTGGAATGCTCTAGCAAACACTTTTCACTGTATGCCATGAACAATCAGGAGACTTTGAAGTCTTTTAAGCAGAGCAGCAACAACACCTGATTTTCACTTTGGAAAGATCATTCCTTGATGTGGAAAATGGGCTCCAGGAACATAAGAACATGAATAAGGAGACCTTTCAGAAGGCTGTTGTAGTCCACAGGAGCAGTAACGGCGGTCTAGACCTGTAGAGCAGAGAGGGAAAGCAAGAAATGCTAACTATATTAGGCATGCAAAATTCATTTGATCTTAAGGGACTTGATCCAGAAGACACCTAAAGCAAGAGAAATAAAGAGGCCTCCTAGCTTAGCACTACAGGGCCTGAGACAATGGCGTGCCCATCAAACACTGAAACAGAGAAAGAAGCATAAATTTAGGATCTAGCAGAAGGTGATGAGAGAGCTTATGGATGTTTCCATGGATTTTCTTTTCCATGGAATATATATTTATTATGGACTGAATTTTCATGATGTTTAATAAGAAATCTTTTTATTCAATTGATCTTCTGAGAAAGTTGATATTCTTCTGGTCACTGTCTTCCAACATTTAGGAGTCTCTGGGAAATGGGTTCAGAGTGCAGTGAGTTATTAGATTCAGCCCAAATCCTTTAACAGGAATCAAGATTCCCTGCAACCATCATAATGATTTCTTTCACAGCAGCTGATGTGTGTTATCTTTTCATACAGACAATCGGGAAACCAAAAGATTTTGAGGCCAAAATCTCTAAAACTTGTCAGTTTCCAAATAGAATAGAAAAGGGAAAACCTTTTGAACCCTGGATCTCCAAAACCACTCTCCTCACCCTTTCATGCGTCTGTCTCTTCAGAAAGCCTACTAAAGGCCATCTCCACAGTTAAGTGCAAAACATTGCTGAAGACTGCACTCTAAGATGGTGTGTTAAAAGACAAAATTCTAACCGCTTGTTTGTTTTATCCTAATATCAATTCAGAGGGAGACTTGAATAGGTGGGTAAAAACTTATAAATGAAATTATACTTATGTAGTTTCAAAATCATGGGATGATAACATACGAATCCATTTATTCATTCATAAATTCTGGGCAAGCAGTCTACCCTAATGATCACAGGCTTTGGAATCAGCCTACATAGGTTTGGCTGTCATATACCTACCACTTTTCTGAAATCAAGCAAAACAGTTAATTGTACCTTAAATTTTTTTTATTGTTAAATGCGAATGATACATACCCCTGGGGATAAAAATATATGTTTATAAAAAATAAAAAATAAAAAAAAATGACGTAAGACTAAAGATGTTGCAAGTCTACAATTAGGCGGGGTACCTGGTGCAAAGTGGACAGCCGAGGAGTAGTGGGTTTAACTCTCTTTCAACAGATGTTTATGGAGAACCTGCCATGTGCAAGACAATGTACTACATGGTGTGGAGAAACAAAGAAGCCCCAAAAAAGCCAGCCCCTGGAAACATGTCATCCCTTGTCTAGGACAGTAATTCTGGACTTTTATACTGTAGCCACTACAATGTGATGAGGGGACAAAATCGATTTTAGGAAAAATATCAAATATTGGTGAATTATTCATCTCTTTCTACTCTCAAGAAATAGCATGATACAGTTCTACACTTCCAAATGTAAGACTCAAGTCATTAATATTAAGTGCATTTTGAGATACACTATTCTATGACCAATTATTGTAGCACTTGAAGAATGACTTTAATGCTTAATTGTGCACATCCTCAAATGAGTGAAACAGGTACAAGCAATCTCAAAACACAGTTACAAAACTTAAATTTGATTCTTTACGAAAATATTTGAGCACAAGTTTAGGTTCTTCCAATCTCCAAAGCAAATGTTCCAAGATGTTCTTATACTTTAATTATGAAATAAAGAGACATCCAGAGGAGTAGAACTGATTTCCAGACATCCCAGGCCCATGCAAAAAACAAATATATAAACTAATAACAAAACAAAACAAAGAACAACCCCCATTTGCTTAAATCAGATGTTTGCAAATAACTAGGTTTTTAACTCTTTCAACTTCTTGGAGTAAGATCCATTTATTGATATAAATACCACAATAACATCATGTTTTCTAAATCTAATTTCCAGATGGTATTTTTCCAAAACATTTAGAGCACAACAATAATTCAGGACTTAAGACACTTTCTACCATAGCTTGATTTGCATTCTTAGAGAAGAAAGAGTTTGTTGGTAGTGTCACAGCAGGTTTCAGTTTTGCATGCAGTGGAAATATTGTATTTTCTACTCAGGCTCTGCTGCAGTCAGATGGTTATAGATCTACTCCCAGAGGACCCCTCATTAAAATAAATTATTTCACTACTAAGACTGTCCTGGTGCATGCAATTTAAATACACTCTCTAATTAATAGTTTCCTAGTTATGTTGTAATGCAGGTTCCCATCAGAGGGCAGGTCCACATTGATCTGACAGGATGAACTGAGAATCAGAACAGATTTATAAAGACAGAAATTGAGTCCTCAAAACAGACTATGAAAACCAGCAGAAATGTTCAGACTCCAGAGCACCTTCTGAACTTCTAAGGGTTTGAAACTAACACTGATCCTGAAAGTTTCCACTCCCTCAGGTTAACCATCAGGCTTATTTCATGCATCAATACTTTTTTTTTTTCTACATTTAGTACATTTTTAAGCCAGGCTCCCATTAGCCCATTTCAGCACTCATTACTAGAATTATACAACCCACAGTGAGATTGACCATAGATTAAATTTTTCTGTGCTGTTTGCAGAAGAGTTTTTCTTTTGCACTTTCAAATTCCTTTTAGCCATCAATATAACAGTAATCTCTAGTGACACATTCAGTGATAACAACTGACTATGTACTCTCTCGAGCACTATATTTCCTAAGATGGTGGTTTTAATTAGCCCTGCAAATTCAAAGGAGCCAGCAGGTCCCCTTTATGGCTGCATTCAAGGAGTTCTATTTTTCTCCTGACCCTTAGTATTTTCTTCTAACCTATTTGCTGCAAAACTAGTTGTGAGTGCTCTAACTAAAATGTCTCCCATAAAATAGGATGTTGAAATTCAGGTAATGAATTTATACTACCAAATACCCCTCTCTCTTTCTCTAACTCTCTTTTTCTCTCTCTCTCTCTCTGTCTCTCTCCCGCTCCCTGCCTCCCTCTCTCTCTGAGACCCAACTCCTTGCTCATCATTTCTTGCAAGTTAAACAGAATGAGTGCAAGGAAGGATTAGATAAGGTATTCAGACACCAATCATGTGGGCAAAGTGCCAAATCCAAGGCTTCTTAGAGCTTGTCGTTTGTCATTACCCTAACCCTGATTTCAAAAAGCCTCTTGAAAAAAAAAAAAAAAAGAACTTTTGAATATTAAAGGTGGTTTCACAAAACTAACCACAAAATCTCTCTCTCTCTCTCTCTCTCTCTCTCTCTCTCTCTCTCTCCACCTGTCTACCTAATTGTCTATATATCCTCTCTTTTCATTAATCATTCCTGCTCCCCAGCATCACCACCAAGGGCAATGCACTAATATATTTTTTTCATTTTTAAAACTAACTCCAATTTCGAAAGGTGGACCTAATGGCATGCACAGTTTTACATATAGGTATAGGGAAAATCATTGAAAAGTGTTTGTGTATATGTGTCCCCAGATAAATCCTTCTAGGAAAAAGTGTTTAGTAGTGGGGGGAGGGGCGGTGCCGCTGTTTAAATGACCTTAGTTCTGTATTATACCAAGTGTTGAGAGGGTGTAAAGGACAATGTGCTTTAAATGTGCTTTTAAGAAGTATATAATAAAACAGGAGTCACATGGAAAATATATGGAAAAGTTCCAAAACATAGGATTCAAATATGCACTTAGCTAGAAGAATAAAGTGATGTAAGGATATAGACATGAGAAGAGTGGGTTTCCTGGAAGGGTTAGTATCAAAATCCATGAAACTCAAGAAGTTTTGAAACAGGCAAAGGGTGGTATGGGAGCAAAGACCTTTAAGCCCACTGGAATGCCTTACATGAAAGAACAAAAGGAACAAATGCACCCTGGAGGACAGTAAGCACACTAATGGGCCCTTTAGAGGATACAAGCTCAAATGTCACACACACAGTGAAAATCAGGGCAGTTACTTTGGGCGGGAGGGTTCTCTGTACATGACAGTTTTGCAAACATTGTCTCATTTCAACTTCATGCCAACGCTATTAGGTAAGAGAAGTGGCAGGTAGTCAGTTCCCCAGAGCAAGGACCTAAGCAAAGTATTCACTCCCAGTTAAGGTGCACCTGGCAGATCCAGAAGGATAAGACAGCCAGAATTTGCTTACCTGATAACCCCATATGCACACTGAGGAGATCTTGACTGACTAGGTTAAGAGACTTGGCTCCCAAGCAGTCGGAGAACAAAAGCAACCTGGTTAACTTCCCAAGCAGTGATGACTGTGCATGTGACTGTGGGCCCAGGCTGGAATAAGCACACTGTTGGGAGCTCAGTAGCAGACAGAAGAAACAGATGATTTTGAGTACCCCCATGGTGTCAGGCAACTTAGCAGTCCAGGGGTACTCTGTCAAGCCTCTCAGAATCATAGGATGTTATAAAGAATAAATCCAAAGAATAATGCCACTGCTGATGACAGAAGTACTGAGACCATGAAAGCATAAGGCCATGGTACTTGTGGACAGAGAGAGACAGTGCGGGACCTTATATCTACAACCATATGCTCCCTCCTTCCTCTTCGGTAAGATGGCTACTGGGAATGGAGGTAAGGGAGACGGATTCTGGGAAGAGAGTATCCTGAGTTCAGTCCTTGATTCTTTCTTTCTGACAACTCCTTCTTGATTCTTTCTTTCTGGCAACTCTTTAGAAGACCAACTCAACAACTCAAAGTAACCCTGATAACATGCGGGGCCTAGACAAGATCCATGATGACACGTGAGCTATAGACTCACTTGGGAAGAAAATTCTGCAGTGAAACTCATTGGTTGTACTGCTGGGAAGTAAGCTGACCTGGAACCCAGGACAGGCTTGCCTCTCCAATGGAATATGGAGCAAAGAAGACTCCAGCATGGCCTGGGACGTTGAAGGATGAGGACAGGGTTCAGTTCAGTTTACCCTAGCAGGTTCCCTCACAGTGCTTGCCTTCACTTCTGGAACCTAGAAGATTTCCTCACACCTGCTTGCATTTCTGGGAAGAGGTCAGATGCTCCTCTCAATATCAGCAGGTTGAATATAATCCTTTGCAATTCCTTCCTGATAGCAAAGGGGCCTCCTCACACCACACTTGCATCAGAGTCCCAGCTTGCCAAACACTGTGGACGGCTCATCTTTTGGAGGATAAACTCCCATCATATCTCCTATCATCTGTTGATGCAGTAGTAAGTACCAAGAGACTGTAGCATTAATGAATTTCCAGTATACTGGGAATTTTTTTAAGATTTTCTTTATTTATTTGAGAGAGAGAGAGAGAGAGAGAGAGAGCTCTGAGAGGGGAGAAGGTCAGTGGGAGAAGCAGACTCCCCATGGAGCTGGGAGCCCGATGTGGGACTCGATCCCAGGACTCCGGGATCATGACCTGAGCTGAAGGCAGTCCCTTAACGAACTGAGCCACCCAGGCACCCATATTAGGAAATTTTTGACATTAATAGAAGAAAAATGAGATCCCAAACTGTTTAAAGGTAAATGACCTGAACAGGGGGGTCTCTTCTGGAGAGAGAATTACTAAAAGAAGCAAAAATTGGGAATGATTAATTAATTTATAAAATTCATCAATTAATTGATAAAATTAATAAATTTAATGAGGTCTTAAAATGATGCAAATTATGCACAAAAATGTTTCAGGAACTGACAAATAGAGATCTAATTATTAAAGTCAATAAAGAAGTTTTAAATGTAACAGTCTCTACTAAAATTCAAATTGGTTTTCTACAAGATAAAAAGGGAAACAATTCCATTTTGCAGGGCAAAAATACAAAGAAATAGATCAAATAAAAAAAATAAGAGACACTGAGGAAAGATCTAGGAAACCTAACATGATTACCAAGACCTCCAGGAAGAAAGGTAAAGTAGATCATCAACAATAGTAGAAAAGAAGTAAATCATCCACAATATAACAGCAACAACTTTCTTCAGCTAAAGAAAAACTTGAGTTTTGAGACTCTAAGAGCTTGCTGAGACTCAGGCATGGTGAATGAAATAAAGACATAGCTGGACCTACACTGATTAACTTTCTGAACCCCAAGGTTAAAAAAAAAAATAGTTTCTAAAGATAGGAAAGCTTTCTTGTTAAAGAAAAGTAAACAGAGTAACATCAAGCAACTTATGTGTGATACTAGAAGCTAGAATACAATGCAGCAACATCTACAGTTTGCTGAGATAAAAGACCTGTAGCTAAATAATGTCTATTGGCCAAGGTCTCACTTATATGAAAAACCAAAGAAAAGATATTTTAAGACTTGCAAGGGCTATGAAGGCACTTCTGAAAAACTCATTCAAGAAAGTATTCTAGCTAAATGAAAATCAAGTCAGGACAAAATCTTCTTTTTAAAAAAAATATTTTATTTATTTATTTGACAGAGAGAGAGAGAAAGATCACAAGTAGGCAGAGAGGCAGGCAGAGAGAGAGAGGGAGGGAAGCAGGCTCCCTGCTGAGCAGAGAGCCCGATGTAGCGCTCAATCCCAGGACCCTGAGATCATGACCTGAGCCAAAGGCAGAGGCTTAACCCACTGAGCCACCCAGGTGCCCCCAGGACAAAAATCTTCTGAACAAAATACAAGAAACAGCATTGAACAATGATTCATATCTTTTTTATAATTATGTCTAAATCAATGAGGATAATGATAATAAAAACTAATAAAAGGGTTTTTCAAGGATTTTTGTTTAAATGGAAGAGATATTTTCTAATTAAAAATATGTAGATTCTGGACCTAAAATTCCCAACTATCTTAGCAAAAACCCAAGAGATATGGGGTGAACTTGGGGGAGTTGGAGAGTGTTCAGAAACAGGAAGGTAAATGACTTTCTAAAGGTGTTGATGGAAATGAGAGAGTGGAGAAGAAGTAAATGACTAATGGAGGAAAGAGCATAGGCCTATTTAAATTTGATATATTGATAAATAAATGTAGGGAAATTGTATATACCACGACACAAAACAAGATTTAATTTAAAAAAACTGACAAGTTTAACTACATATAAATCAAAAATGTTACATAATAAAAGATAAACTGAGAAAAACATTAGCCACTTATACCACCAAAAAGCCTAATTCCCTTTATATATCAATGGAAGTTTTAAAATGATAGGAAAAGAGCAATGATTCAATAGTAAATAAAAGGATATGAACAATTCTCTTGGGAGATACACAAAAACTGTTGACTATGGCTGCCTCTGGAGAAAAGAACATGGTGGCTGGCATACCAGAGTGGATGGATGAATGACTTTCTACTGTATCTATGCATGTACCTTTTGAATTTGAAGCAGTACACATTTATTTGCATATATTGGGGGCACCTGGGTGGCTCAGTGGGTTAAAGCCTCTGCCTTCAGCTCAGGTCATGATCCCAGGGTCCTGGGATCGAGCCCTGCATCAGGCTCTCTGCTCAGCAGGGAGCCTGCTTCCCCCTCTCTGCCTGCCTTTCTGCCTACTTGTCATCTCTGTCTGTCAAACAAATAAATAAAATCTTAAAATTTATTTCCATATTATGGTAGATTAAATACTATGACCAAAAACAAAACAAAATATACCCCCTCATGTCACAATCCATTTGGGTGGTCTCCTTGAAGTTTTCCATATAAACTTCCATCCTTATGTCTGCCTTGTGCTAGGGCCTCAAAATTCTCTGCTCGATCATCTGAGTGTAGTTAGTCCATGAACAAAGAGGGAGTGAGAACACAGAAGATTTTAGGGGATATTTTCAAGGCAAGACTTTAAAGTGATACACATTACTTATATCTACATTTTATTGATCAGACCAGTCCTGTGTCCCCATCTTCATGTAAGAGTCCTGGTAAATGTCATTTAGCTATTAACACAGAAAGGGCAGCCAGGTTGGTTATCTAGTCAGACTCTGCTCCAATTACTTATTTACAAAAACTTAATAATTTTAAAGAATAGAAAGAAAATAAATAAGGGATGTGCTGTTAGATCAAGCAAATGCAAACGAAAAGAGTGACAATATGCTATATATTGTTATAGGGTTATAGGGGTTATCCTGAGATCTAAAGTATTGAATCAGACAGAAAGAAGTTTTGCGACGGTAAAAGCTAGAATCCACAAAGTTAATAAAACTAGACTAAATTCATGTGCAAAACAGCATAAGAATGAAATACATTAAGCAAAACCTTCTAGGAAGATAGCAAAAACTAAAAAAAAAAAAATCCTTATAAAATATTTAAATAATATGTATTAAAAGCTCAGCATACACATACACACACACACACAAAGATAGATATCTATGTCTATATCTATATCTACCTATATATCTTCTTTGACTTATCATGGGGTTATGTCCCATTAAACCCATAATTATACTGAAAATATTTTAACACTATAAAATAGCATGCATTTAATACACCCAACCTACCAAACATCATAGGTTAGCCTAGGCTACCTTAAACATGCTCAGAACACTTACATTAGCCTATAGTTGGAAAAAATCATTTAATACAAAACTTATTTTTAATAAAGTGCTGAATATATCATGTAATCTATTCAGTACTATACTGAAAGTGAAAAGCAGAATAATTGTATGGTTATAGGACAGTTGTAGGTATACCTATATTGCTTGTTTGTCCTTGAGCTATTATGAGAGCTTACTTGATCATATATCACTAGCCTGGGAAAAGATCAAAAGTCAAAATTCAAAGTACAGTTTCAACTGAATGCATATCACTTTCACACCATTGTAAAGTCAAAAAAATCACAAGTCAAGCTATCATAAGTCAGAGACCATCTGTATATACACACACACACACCACCCACCACACAAAGATACAGAGAGAGAGAGACAGATAGACAGACAGACAGACAGATACCCTACAAACAGCAATACATTCTTCTCCTATGTTATTGGAACACTAATAAAAATTGTTCACATACTTGGCCAAGGGGAAAGTTAACTACATTATCAAATTTAAGATAATATAGTTTACATACGCTGACTACAGTCCAATAAAAATAGAAATTAACAACTCAGAGATGGCCCCTTAACTTTAACAATTAAAAATTAAGGAACATTCTTGGTGCATGGGTGGAACATTTGGTTAAGCAGCTGAGTCTTGGTTTCAGCTCAGGTCATGATCTCAGCGTTGTGGACTGAGGCCTGGAATCTGCTTGAGATTCTCTCTCCCTCTCTCTCTGCCCCTCCTGCTTCTGTTCTCTCTCTCTCTCTCTCTCTCTCTCTCAAATAAGTAAATCTTTATTTTTTAAATAAATAAATCTTTTTAAAAAAAGAATATTCTGATAAATGCCAAATTGAAAAAAAAAAAAAAAAACCCTTGAAGGTATAAATTTTCTAGAACTTAACACAAAGGAAAATAACTCATAGCAAAACCTATGGGATATAACCCAAGCTGTACTTGGGAATATTTAGGCTTTAAATATTTGTTTAAAAAGGAAAGAGATTGGGGGACCTGTGTGGCTCAGTTGGTTAAGTGACTGCCTTAGGCTCAGGTCATGATCCTGGAGTCCCAGGATGGAGTCCTGCATCAGGCTCCCAGCTCAGCAGGGAGTCAGCTTCTCCCTCTGACTCTCCCCTCTCATACACTCTCTCATTCTCTTTCTCTCAAATAAAATAAAATCTTTTTTTTCAAAAAAAGGAGAAAGATTTAGTATTAATGAGCTAAGTATTCATTTAGCTAAGAAACTAGAAAAACTACAAATAACAAGATGAACCAAAAGGAAAGCAAAGGTAACTAATATAGATAAAAGCTCTAGTGGGTAGTGCGCCTGGGTGGCTCGGTGGGTAAAGCCTCTGCCTTCAGTTCAGGTCATGGTCTCAGGATCCTGGGATTGAGCCCTGCACGGGGCTCTCTGGTCAGTGGGGAACCTGCTTCCCCCTATCTCTACCTGCCTCTCTACCTACTTGTGATCTCTCTCTCTCTCTGTCAAATAAATATTTTTTTTTTTAAAAAAAGCTCTGGTGGGGCCATAGGGGTGGTAAGAGGTACTCTCCACCATTCAAGGAGGCAGTTCAAGATGGCAACATAAGAAAATCTGAACTCACCTTCTCCCACAGACACAACAAATCTATAGCTAGATATGAAATAATTACCTCTGAAAAAGACCTGAAAACTAGCTGAACCCCACAACAAAAGATAAAAGGGCCACACTGACACAGGTAGGAGAGAAAGATGCAGTCTTTCCAAAATCCCTACGGCCAACACAGTGACCCACAATCAGGAGTCTCAGAAATATGGATTTTCTCAGTGAGGCATAAGAGCTTTATGCCCCATATCTGGCACTTCAGTACTTGGAACCAGTAACAGAGATATGAGCTCCCAAAATCCCTGACTTTGAAAACATATGGGATTTACACCCAGGAGATCCATAGGGCTGTAAGAGATTGAGATTCTACTCTTGAAGGGCTTGCATACAGGGACTACTGAGTGCAATTTTTATGTTCTCACTCTACCTTGCTAGTGTTGGCAGAAGAATGTATCATTTTTGCACAATTTTTGCTAGTACTGGTGGGCACACCTTGCCCACATCCTACCCTTGTGCCCCCCACCCCGGAGCCAGGCAGGTGGGTAGTCCACATTTGCATCACCCCTATAGCTCTGCCAGAACTGGTAGACACATATAACCCATACAAAGGACAGCCCTTGAGGGCTTGGTTCAGTGGCCAGGGAGGATAGCATTCCTGGGCCCTACAGATCTAAAACCATCAGAAAGAAGGTTCTTGGCAGACTACCATCTACCGGGCACTGTCCAAACAGCAGACCAAAACACACCCCATCTGCTGTGAAAAAGGCCTAGTTACTTGTTCTGGAGCTTCAGCCAGCTTCTGGGGCATGCTTCAGGATTACCACACATCTAGAGGCTACGAAAATTCTCTTAGGGAACACAGGCTGGGGGTTGCCATCATTTTGCTCTCCTTTAGCCTCATCCTGAGCAGTAAAAAGAAAGAAGAATTTTAAAAAGAACATCAAGCCAAATAACATTTGCATTCTAGGAGTCCCAGAAGGAGAAAAGAATGACAAATGGGCAGGAAACTTATTTGAAAAAAAAAATGGCTAAAAACTTACCTGACCTGGGTAAGGAAACAGACATCCAGACTCAAGAAGCCCAGAGAATTCCAAAGAAATGAACCCAAAGAGGGAAAAGATATTTGTAAATGACATATTCAATAAAGGGTTCATATCTAAAACATATAAATAACTTATAAAATTCAACACAAAATAACAAATAATCCAATTTGAAAATGGGCAGAAGCATTAACAGATTTTTTCCAAAGAAGATATCCAGATGGCCAACAGACACATGAAAAGATGCTCAACATCACTCATCATCAGGGAAACGCTAATCAAAACTACAAGATATCACCTCATACCTGTCAGAATGGCTAAAACCAACAACATAAGAAACAACAGGCATCGATGAGGATGTGGAGAAAAACTCTCTTGCACTGTTGGTGGGAGCAGCCACTGTAGAAAACAGTAGGGAGGGTCTCCAAAAAGTTAAAAATAGAGCTACCCTATGATTCAGCAAGTGCGCTTCTAGGTATTTACACCCTCCAAAATAAATACAGATTCAAAGGGATACATGCACCCTGATCTTTATAGCAGCATTATCTACAATAGCCAAGTTGTGAAAACAGCTCAAGTATCCATCAGTAGATGAGAGGATAAAAAAGATGTGGTTTATATTATGGTGTGTGTGTGTGTGTGTGTGTGTGTGTGTGTGTGTGTGTGTGTAAATTACCTGGCCATAAAAAAGAATGAAATCTTGTCATTTGCAATGACATGGATGGTGCTAGAGAGTAGTATTCTAAGCAAAATAAGTCAGTCAGAGGAAGACAAACACTACAAGATTTCACTCGTATGTGGAGTTTAAGAAACAAAACAAATGAGCAAAGGGGAGAAAAAGAGGGAGGGGACAAACCAAGAAACAGACTCTTAACTGTAGTAAATAAACTGATGGTTACCAGAGGGGAGGCAAGTGGGGGGATGGGTTATACAGGTGATGGGGATTAAGAAGTACACTTGTGATGAGCAGCAGGTGTTGTATGGAAATGTTGAATCAGTATATTGTACACCTAAAACTAATACTATATTATATGTGAACTAATTGGAATTTAAATAAAAAATTAAAACTATATTAGTATGATATTGGCAGGTGTCACATGTAGCATGGTGACTACAGTCAATATGTGGTACTGTGTACTTAAAAGATGCTAAGAAATTAAATCTTAAAAGTTCACATCACAAGATAAAAAAGCATGCAACTTTGTATGGTGAGAGACCGTAACTAGACTTATTGTGGTGATCATTTTGAAATGTATACAAATGTTGAATAATTCATGTTATACACCTGAAATTAACACAGTATCATAGGTCAATTATACTTTAATTATAAAAAATGCTAAACTTGTGGAGATTATAATAAATGTATCCAAAAGTACAGAATAGGTATGGATGCAGGTTCCCCCTAGAGGCACTCGTTGAATGAGAGGGAAAATGGGGGAAGGGGTGTCCAGGTTATAGAGATTTTGCTAGTGGGCCCTGAGTCAAAGACCACTGTTTTATAACATGCTTGTGACCATAATATTTGGATACAGAATACACAAACGTACAACTTCAGTGCTAAGAGGCCCTGTATTCTCACCAGTTGAGCTGCAACCATCAGTCACAATGTTAATCAGAAATCTTAGATACAGATGCCAAATGTAGCTACACTTTATGGTTGAGCACAGCATGTGGAATTGTTGAATCACTATGTGTACACCTGAAACTAATGTAACTGTGTATCAACCACACCTCAGTAAAAAAAAAAAAAAAGAAAAACTTAGATACTGTGGTCTAATGAATGTGAGTCAAACCCTCTCATCCCCTCAAAAGACTTTTGCCAACTTGAAAGACAGTATCCCACAGCAATTTGTTTACATCAATGTCACACCCTGTCTCACACTGCCTTGTGCATTATCTACTTGTGTATGCTTTTCACCTCGACTCCCTTAGGCAAAGGGATTGTGTCTTTTTCTTCCTGGATCTGCCCCAGTACCTCCCCAGAGACTTGATCAAGAAATAGTTGATGTGCAACAGAATAAGGGCATAAATGTACAGATACCAATCAAAATCAAGAGTACAGAGTAACAATAAGTCTCCTTTTGTGTACAGTGACCTGGATAATGAAGGCACCATAGGCCCATTAAGCTTCAGATGACAAGTACTCCACTGACAGAACAGAACATAAAGAACACAGAGATCAAGTAAGAAATCTAGTAATATTTTAGTTGAGATACCATGGTGTTTTTCAAGACCAGTCAAAGATTTCAGAAAGGATTTATATATATTTTTAAACCATCGTCAGCCCCCCACACATAGTACAATTTCAAGCTTCTAGAAAATTACTAACAAGATGGGAGACTGTTTGCTGACTAGGCTACCCTTGCAGTAATCATTAGTTTATTTTGCTCTTAGGGACAAAGATAAAATCTGGATTAAAAGAAAAAAAAAAAAAACCAAAGAGGAAGTGTGATGGTTGAGGTAAATGAATACTGGCTAACATAAGAGAGATGAAAAGATCCATTCACACATCACCCACACTATCCACATTCACATAGATCAAAAACCTCAAGAGAAATTTGCCTTCTTTAGTAAACATCTCTATAGCTAAGCATCTCTTCCATCCTATGCACAGTTCTCTTGAACTTGTTCGCTAGCAAGGTCTTTAAACATCTGAGAGAGGTGGTGATAGTTTTAATAGTATATGAGAACCAAGTGAACATAAATTGTGTAAGGCCGGAATGAATGTGGCCAAGGGTGAGTCTTCCTTGATTAATTAGGGCAGGAGCTTTTTCCTACAGAGCTATTAATCCTTACACTTGTTCCCCTCTGGCCCATAGGCTAAGATAGGTTTAGATGACTTCTGAGGAATTTGTAACTGGGAAGGAAGCTTGGTTAGTGCACTTTTCTGCAGTAGAGGCTGGAGAAGTGGGGAGGAAATAGCTAAAAACATCAACAATTCTACAGAGAAATCCAACAACATGTTTCACATTCTCCTAAATTCCTCTTCCTTAGCCTGGCAACTTCCATTTTTATTTTATTTCTCAACTCACTTACACACCACCTCTCCAAGGGAGTGGTATTTCTGGACCCCCTAGACTAGTCCCATAGCACACCTACCATGGTCACATTTCATTATAATTGTCCTCTAGACCAGAAGTTTATAAGGGCAAGAGTACTGCATCTGTGTCGCTCACAGTTTAATCCCTTGTATGAAGCACATTGCCCAACATTGAGTAAATGAATCAATTAACAAACAAATAAGCAGGGGTGTGGCCTAGATTAGGCAGGGCCAGTGGTCAAACTAGGTTTATCCAAAGAAACTAGAAGACTAAATACACATATGCTGTGATGATGGTGATTTTGTTTAAAAAAAAAAAATCCCAGAGAAATTAACTTGTTCCAAAGGAAGAAAAGTAAACAAATTGGCTACCTTGTCCTGTGTATCTTAAGCCTCAGGTCTGATTACTTAGGCTCAGTAACAGAGAGGTCGGCAACTGGTTAATGTTTGAAGGGCTCCCACATTTCCAAAAGTACGTGAACAGCCAGTTTAAAGAGTTCCTTCTTAATTGTGTCCAAGCAGTACGGCTTGGATAGAGCAGTTTGGTGCAGTGGGGAAAAAAATATGGAGTTTGGAGGCAAAAGAACTTCTATTTCACTCGCACCCTCCATGTTACTATTTGCAGGATCATCTTGGTAGGGCTTGTAACCTCTGTAGACCCTCTAAATTCATCACCAAAAGAGGGAAAATGAAAACATCATTTGTGTCATGATATTTTTAAGAGTAATTGACAATCAGTGTCCAGCACAGTCCAACTCTGAGTATATACTCAATACATTTCTATTTATTAGAATGGAATAAAATAGAATTGGATTGAAATATCCCTCTGACAACTTCAAAACCTGGAGCATCACTTACTCTTCTCTCATTTCTGACACATAGTAGGAGCTCTGTAATCAGTACATTGAAATTGAATAGCCAGGTTCAAATGAAGTGTTCAGGATTACATTCTGACCTAGACAGCTATGTTTTTGCTAACTTATTTTATGACCATTACTCAACAAATCTTCATTGACCAGCTAATATGTGCAAGGCCCTGTTCCAGGCTTACTAGAAGATCATGGAGGCTGAGTAAGGAGAAGAGTAGAAATGAGGACATCATAATACCTGCAATCTCCCTAAATCCTAAGCCACTATTGGCAAGTCCAGCCCATTGAGATGCATTGCTTTTCTTCTCTGAAAATATCTTCACTTTCCTAGTCCAGACCCCATTGATACTACTTAAAGTGTACTATGATTTGCCCTCATTTCCTATGCATTTGCTGGAACAGAGAAATGGAAGTCAATTGATGCATATATTTGGAATTGATTATATTAGGATTTCTCTTAGTGAGATAATCACATGAAAGACTTAAGAGCATAGAAATCTAATCACACTAAATCTTCTCATGTGATATATTTTTTTATTTTCATTTATTGGAAGAAAATTTTGACTATCATTCCTCCATTAGTAAGAGTATAATGCACTTATTTTATTTTATTTTTTTAAAGATTTTTATTTATTTGACAGACAGATCACAAGTAGGCAGAGAGGCAGGCAGAGAGAGAGGAAGAGGCAAGCTCCCTGCTGAGCAGAGAGCCCGATGTGAGGCTCGATCCCAGGACCCTGGGATCATGACCTGAGCCGAAGGCAGAGGCTTTAACTCACTGAGCCATCCAGGTGCCCCTATACACTACATTTTAAAGGTGCTGCCTCCTAGCTACTACCCAGTTAGCCTGGTCAGGACATCTTCATCTCTAGAGATGAATCATCATCAAGAACCACTCCCTCTTCTTTGGCTTTGGTCCAGCTACCTACCAATGAACTATGGGATTTATCTTCTCATTTCTAATACTCATCTATAAATCTAAACCTATAGAAATAAAATTTTATACTGCAGTTGTCAACCTGTATGAAAAGTATCAGCACCATGGGATTTATAAACACCTAAAAAATTACATTTCTGTAACAGATTATTTGACAAGCCTTTAACTTATAATGCAACCAACACCATTAGGATATTGTGACAGATTCTGGATGGATTTTGTAATTCTTCTCTCAAGACAGTACAATTACTAAGTCTCTGTTCTTCACTTGGGAGTTCATCTATGCAGTTAAAAGAAAAAACAACTATCTTCCTGACAAACCTGGAATGTTGAGATCTAAAACATTGATTAATATACAAATCCTCTAACCTAGAACACGGAGATGGAAATAACCAAGAAAATGTTCCTGCATGACTTAAACTGCACTTTGTGGGATTTGGGAGGGGGTGAGGGAAGAAGGAAGTACATAAATAAATGTCTGAAATTGAATCATAGTAAGACATCTGAAAAAGCAAACTATCTGAGTTCTAAATTGACCTCTGAAACCACTTAGTCCACATCTCTCATTCTGCATTGGAAAAAAATGAGGCCCAAGGAAGGGCATGCATTTGCATTTAACTATTTAACTACTAGTCCGTTGAAGAGGTGTGGAGTAGGACTGAGGTTTCCTGATTCCCAATCCAGTATCCATTCTGCTATAAGGGTATATGCCAGAAATCACAATAGTAAAGTAATATGACAACAAATCAGACTAAAATATAATAGAAAGGAAGGAAGAACATAGAGAGGAAAAAGCTAAAAATCCATTTTTAAGTTCACTATTGTCTTAGTCCACTTGGATTGCTGTAACAAAACACCACATAAGACTAGGTAGCTGATAAGCAGCAGAAATTTCTTTCTCATAGTTCTGATGGCTGGAACCAAACAACGGGTGACAGCATTTTCAAGTCACAGCCCTATTCTGGGTTGTAGACTTCTCCTTGTATCTTTTCATGGTGGAAGGAGCAAGGAAGTTCTCAGAGGCTTCTTATAAAAGGGCACTAATCTCATTCCTGAGGTTTTCACCCTTATGACCTAATTGCCTCCCAAAGATCCCACATCCTAATATCACCATCTTGGATGTTAGATTTTCAACAAATGAGTGGGCAGAGGGACAAGGACACAAATAGACCATAGCAACCATGGAATGGATATTGGCATCATCCCATGTTTTGTGGGAGGGGTTGTACTTGTTTGTGTATATATATTTTTAAGTGGATCATACATTTATAAGGGTATATAAAACATGTATGTGCAATTCTGAGGAGCTGGCAAATTATAGATCATGGGCCAAATCTAACCCATTACCTGTTTCTGTAAATTGTGTTATTGGAACACAATACATTCAGCTGTTTGTGTATTTTTTGTGATAGACAATGCATGAACCACAAAGTCAAAAATATTGACTTTACTACGCGGCCCTTTACAGAAAAAGTTCAAAGACACCTACATTAAAGTGTCTGTAATAAATACTAACAAAAATATAATTGCTAATACATACTAACAAAATATATTCATGCTATGAATATATGAAAATATATTCATGCTAAATGAACTTCCAAGCACCTAACAACCAAGTGCGGAAACTGACCCTTAGCAATACTTTAAAAGATCTGTGAGCCCCTCCCTTATAACATCCTCAGCACAAACCTCATTCTAAAGAATAGGGAATGTTGCTATCATGAGATGAAGGAATTCAAGGAAAGGTGTGCTGAAGGTCATGCAATCTCTGTCACAACTACTCAGTTCTACCACTGTGGCACAAATTGCCACAGATAATACACAAACAGCTGAGAGTTTTCTCAAGTAATGGGAATGAGGTTATGAATGAGAACTGGGAACAAAGTTCACCTCACTTGGGACATCTGGCAGGGCTGCAAGGTAGTCTGGTATTGGAGGTCAGGAAGGGAGGCTGCTCTGGAGTTACTGCTTTTAGGTTCCTCCCAGGTGGTGAAGAGAGCACCTCTGCAGGATGAAATGGTGTTGCTAGCCGATCCAGGCAGAAGGTCCTGGACAGCAGAGGAGGAAATTTATCAGCAAATGTGAAGCCAAGAACAGGTTAAGAATCTGGACAAGTTTCCCCAGGGCACTCCATCTTCAGAAAGAAGATTATAGGATGGAGGCAGCATATCTTGAATTAAATTGCTCTAATCAGGACCAGTGATACCCATGGCATAGCTGTGACCCTGGGGTTCTGCTCACCTTCCTCCTATAATTCTCTTCACCCCTTTCTGATGCTGCCTGTTTTCTCTAGCCTGTGTTTTTATCTCCCTTGATTTTCTTTCTCATTTGGTAGAAAACAGCCTCTAATAGCTTCTTCAGAAAGGGTTTGTGGGAGGTCAATGTTTTCAAGACCTAGAATTTCTGCAGTGTTTCTATTCTAACACATATTCAACTGGTTATTTAGCTAGTATAGAATTTAGGTTGAAAACTTCTGACACTATATATACACCCCCCCCACACACACACACAATACGTGAGAGAGAGAGAGAGTGCTTAAGAACTAAGGATAGAATTTGATGGCACTCTCCTTAGAGGTAGTGGACTATCAGAGTTAGAGAAAACAGCTGGATTATTCCTTGCCACTGCCCTTTTATAACTCAGGATTACATATACAAACAAACTATGGTCTTCCATTTGAGAATAATTGCAAGCACCAATTTGTCTGGCTCTTGGACCAAGTTTAGTAGCTACAAGGCCATATACACCACCTCAGAAGGAAAAGGGTAAATAAGATAGAGGAAGAGAAAGCCCACACTACACTGGATAATTAGCATGCCTTTTGTTGTGCAGCATCTAGATTATTTTCCTATTTTGGGGGCAGTGCCTACTGTATGAGCTTTCTTCGCAACAGAGAAGCTAGAAATGCCTAATACTTGCTTCCCTGTGTTAAATGGGGGCTGGGTCTTTAAATGCCCAAATGTAATGGGGTTACGTGCAATTGAATATACACAAATGACAACTCTGTATGATAACTGTATCAGTTTCCTAGGGCTGCTATAATAAAGTACAACAGAGTGGGCAGATCAAATATCAAAAATTTATTTCCTTGTAATTCTAGAGGCTAGAAGTCTGAGATCAAGGTGTTGGCAAGGTTGGTTTCTTCCGAAGCCTCTCCCCTTGGCTTTCAGATGGTCATCTTACCTCTGTATTTTCATATGCTCTTCCTTCTGTGGCTTTGTATCCTAATCTCCTCTTCTTATAATGATGCCAGCTATATTGGATTAGGGCTCATCCTAGTAACCCCATTTTAACAAAATTACCTCTTTGAAAACTATCTCCAAGTACAGTCACATTCTGATGTACTGGAAGTTAAGACTTCAACACATGATTTGGGGGAGTGGCACAATTCAGCCCATAACAATGATTGGATTTTATTATATTTATTTATTTATTTTTTTATTTTTTATTTTTTATTTTTTATAAACATATATTTTTCCCTGATATGAGGAAGTGGTGATGCAACATGGAGGCTTAAGTGGGTAGAAGAATAAATGAAACAAGATGGGATTGGGAGGGAGACAAACCATAAGTGGATTTTATTATATTCATACTAGTCTATACTTTTTAATTTTTAATTTTTAATTTATATAAATAGATATTATACTTTTATTTATTTTTCATAAATGCCTTGGAAACAAAAATCTAAGGTAGTGAATGAATCAACTTTGTAGCAATAGCATTTAGGTATCCATATAGGCAAACACTCCGAATACATCTAAGTTCATATTAGCATTACTTAGCACAGTACCTGTTAAATAATATTTGAGTCATTATACACATAAGAAAAAAAGTTATATAATTACTGTATAAATTTAACTATTATAAAATGGAACTTAAAGTATTATGATTTTTAATTAGTTTTGCATAATTTTTTTCACTTTTTCTTTTCAGTGCTTCAGAATTCACTGTTTATGCTCTACACCCAGTGCTCCATGCAATACGTGCCTTCCATAATACCCACCACCAGGCTCACCCAACCTACCACCCCGCACCCCTCCAAAACCCTCAGTTAGTTCCTCAGAGTCCACAGTCTCTCATGGTTCATCTCCTCTTCCAATTTCCCCCAACTCCCTCTCCTCTCCATCTCCCCATGTCCTCTGTGATATTCCTTATGCTCCACAAATAAGCGAAACCATATGATAATTGACTCTTTCTGCCTGACTTATTTCACTCAGAAGAGATTATGCTGAGTTTCTCGTAATGTTATCAGATATAAAGAGAAGAATCTTTAATGCTCTACAATGACATTTAAACTTATCATACTTCAAAAAGTAAGGTCATGATAATTTCAGATTGTCTTTGTACAATCTCTAACAAAATTTTAGTCAATTTTGTTGACTAATGACAATTCAACCATTAATAGTATGCCACTCTTTCATATACTTTCATCTTATAAATGTCAAGTCCACACTCATATATTTAGGAGGATCCAATTAGCTTGATTATTTATGTTTTTCTTAACAATAGCAGGGAATTTTTAAAAAGTAAATCTATGAAAATTTCATTTTTATCACTCTCCTAGAGCTGTCTTTACATCAAGCTGATTAAATACCATTATCCCTAAACAATGAGAATTGCAAGAATGTATATTATACAGGCATACACACCTTGATACATTTTGGTCCTCTAGGAAAATACAGAATATCATTTCAAAGTGTTCAGATAGATGAGAGTATAGCAATGGGTTTTTTTCAAATTACATAATCAACTGAACCAAATAACTTATATTGGGTTCTTCTTGGTAAAATGTCATTTTAGAACTGTAGCATAGTAACAACAGCACTAATTACGTATGTGAACTACCTAATCCCACAGGCATGAAATTAAAATGATGAAGGATATTATCTCCAACAAATTGAAGTTCATTCAGAGCAAGTAACTAAGTTATTAGTAAGTTTTAACTCAACTTCTGCTTTGGGCAAAGTCCTTGGCATCCCTCTCTACATCAATTCCTATAAACTCTAAGAATTAGTCATGTCTCGGCACCTGGGTGTCTGGCTCAGTCAGTTAAGTGTCTGACTCTTGATCTCAGCTCAGGTCTTGATGTCACAGTCCTGAGGTCAAGCCCCACAGTCAGCTCCATGTGAGGCATGAAGCCTACTTTAAAAAAAAAAAAAAAAAAAAAAAAAACGAGGGGCGCCTGGGTGGCTCAGTGGGTTAAAGCCTCTGCCTTCGGCTCAGGTCATGATCTCAGGGTCCTGGGATCGAGCTCCACATCGGGCTCTCTGCTCAGCAGGGAGCCTGATTCTCTCTCTCTCTCTGCCTGCCTCTCTGCATGCTTGTGATCTCTGTCAAATAAATAAATAAAATCTTTAAAAAAAAAAAAAAAAGAAGAAGAAGAAGAAGATGATGATGATGAAGGAGAAGAAGGAAAAGGAAAAGAAGAAGAAGAAGAAGGAAGAGGAAGGGGAGTGGGAAGGGGAGATGGGGGAGGAGGAGAAGAAGAAGAAGAAGGAGGAGGAGGAGGAGGAGGAGGAGAAGAAGAAATAAGGAGACAGAGTAGAAAATGTATTAGCTGTGTCTCTAAATGCCCAAGGAAATCGGTATGGCTCAATAAAACCAGGTGGTGTAAATGGATATAAATGGGTGAGTCATATTAATCAAAATGTGTTTATTGATTGTTATCCTCCATATGGTTCATATGATGCCTGCTTGGTCAGTATGGTCAGGGGATCTAGATGCCACAAAGGATTCAAACACTTGAAGTAAACCATGCTTTCAGTTCAAGTGAGTAAGGGAAATACTCATTTCCTGGTTTACATAATGGGAAATGAGAACACTGTGTATATGCTAGGCAATTTATGTTAGGGTTCTATATGCAAAGGTAGTAAATTTCAGTTTGTTAAAAAAGTACAGCAGTTTATAGGAATGAAAAATGCTAATATTGACTAATGACAACTATTTCTAAAGAACTCTGACCTAATGTAGAGGCAGAACAAAAGGTTCTTTGGGCAAAGATCTCAACATGTATAAGCCACATTTTAGTGAACAAGAAGTTCTTTTTCATAAGAAGTGAACTCCCTAAAAGGCCACAAGTCAACTAGCATACCTGTTTCATCTGAGCTGAAATGAGTTTCACAAAAATGATCATAGAGCTCTATCCAAGTCTCACTTCAATATCACAGAAGGAATGTCTATTCCCTATTAATAAGATGGAATAATATTATTTTCTATCTTGTCCTATAATGACTATGTCCCTGGATCTCCAGTGGCTTTTGTGGTAAGAGGAATAGTTGTGTGTTGTCACTGTTCAACTATACGACCTATGGATGGAAACTCATGGCCTGTTATCTCTCAGCTCAGAAAGCGCCCAATGGTCCTGTTAACTTGGCCTCACTTCAGTGGCCTAGTTTACCGTCTTGTGATCTGGCTCCATCTCTCACTGCATCTCTGACCCAGTCAGTCTACCCTGCAGTCCTCAAATAGAAGATCACCTTGCCCCATTTTTTTGGGATCACCTTCATAAGTTCACCATCAAGTACTATCAGTTATATTCCACTCTTCTTCTCAGGACCCAGGGGACCTGTAGATAATTTCTCTACTACATGGAAGACCAAGAAACTGAGGAGCAAAACTTAGGCCATAGAAATACTCCCAAATTTGAAAAGCAGAGTAAATGGTTTTTCTTGTTTAGGCTTTCCTCCCATCCCCAGGCTGGAAATGTGAATCTAATACATAAGTGAAACACTACCTGATTCCCATACCTCTGATCTCTTCTCTTTCCCTTAATTCACCAGGGACAGGGAGGGTAAGTGTACCCATTAGGGGTCTTAACTTGAAACAAGAGAAAGCAGTTTCTCTAAATTGAACATAAAATAATTTTAGTCCTGGATAACAGATTCCAGAAGAGCTGAAACCAAGCGTAGAGGTATCATGGCTAACTGCAACATCACAGAAATGGATCCTAGAAGATACACTGCCCCACTGCCACTGATGCTGGTCAATGAATGTGGCTGCCATCACATCAATATATGGCTGTCAGAATGGATTTTATAGAATCCCTGCTATGTATCTTTAATTTGCCATTTAAGGTCTGGAGCAATGTGACTGGGATAGTCCTGGCTTCAAAGGACCACAGGGAAGCAAGTATTAGGATTTCTAGCTTCTCTGCTGCAAAGAAAGCTCATACAGTAGGCACTGCCCCCAAAATAGGAAAATAATCTAGATACTGCACAGCAAAAGGCATGCTAATTATCCAGTGTAGTATGGGCTTTCTACTTCTTCTATCTTATTTACCCTTTTCCTTATGAAGTGGTTAAATGGGGGAAAAAATCACCCCATCATTCCTAAGTGCATAACAGTGTAATGGCTACTGGAGACACGATTTGGAGGTGGTGTGGAGACACATGATATATTAGTATTTCCAAAATACCCCCATTAAACTGGCAAATAAAGGAATTAAAATCAACATTATATAAAGCTTTAATTTCAAACATTTTTATATCCCAAGCACTGTACATTATACATAATAAGAAACTATTTTCAGATTCAGAGTTTGGATTTGTTTTAGAAATCTAAATTCAAATGCTTATCTAAAACTACCCAACAACTGCCCAACACTCAGCACTACTCAACAACTCAGGCTTCAATTCTTTAAAATTAGCAATGACATTTCCACATAGGTTTATAAATAGAGGAAGAATCTCTAGCTTTGGAGGTTGGGTTCCATCTTTAGGAACAACAATGCCTGCCTAACTATTTTTTGTTTGTTTTTGTACATGATATTTTGTCTTTGTTTAAATCACAATAAAAAGCTGGCATGCAATTGCTAGAGCCATGTAAATTTTCTATATTTATCCAAGATCTCAGCTGCATTAATTCAAACAGTTGAATGTGAGAGAGTGAAGATGACTCCTCAGCAGAATATGTTTGGGGATAATCAACACACGGGTCCTTTTCCATATGTAAATCAACACTCTGATAAACCTTCTTTTTGCATGGTAGTAGGAGACAACCTCCACTAGCAAACAGGAGCTCTTACAAAGTGTTATCCATAAGGAAGCATGCATATACTCTTAAAACTCATAAAGAGTTCAATAAATGCAATAAGTGATAAGATGTATGCAATTTTATTAAAAGCACAGAACACCCTTGTGGTTCCAAATAATCAGGAACATATTATGAAAAAGTGTGAATAGAAAGGAATAAAAAGTGTTGGTAAGAATGTGGAGAAATTGGAGCCCTCAGACACTGCTAATGGGAAAGTAAAATTGTATAGCCTCTTTAGAAAACAGTTCATTAAAAGTTAACTATAGAGTTACCATATGACCCAGCAATTACACTCCTAGGTATATCCCAAAGAACTGAAAATAGATACTCAAATAAATATTTGCATACAAATATTCACAGTGGCATTACTGGCAATCAGAAAAAGGTAGAAACAGCCCAAATATCTAACTGTTGAATGGATAAACAAAAATGTGGTACAGTGATACAATAGAATAGTATTCAGCCATAAAAAGGGATGAAGGAATGACAGCAAGAAGATGGTGAAATAGGATGGCCCTGGCTCTGGTAATCCTCTAAGAAATACTGATTAGCAACTATCAACAGACAAGAACAATTTTGTGAAAATCCCAGAACCCGAGAGTGAGGTTGTAGCACTCTCTTAAAACAAAAAACTAGGAAAAACCACATTAGAAGGGTGAGAGGAACCATTTCACTCTGACCGCATTGTCTCTAGCCCAGGTCAACACAGAACCATATCTAGAGGGAGCCTCTGAGCCTATGATTTCTCCAGTGGAGAAAAGAAAGCTTGAGTCAGATATCTAGCTTCCCCAGGATTTAAGGGCACAACTCACGAGGTGCAATTTAGTCTCATCTCATGGGGAACACTGGAGTAGTTGGCAGAGCTAGACCACCTGGAGTCATCTGGAAACAAAGAATGGGGCTGGGGCTCACAGCAACCAGTGCACAGATCTTGATGGTGATACCACTTCCCAGCCAGCAGCTTCACTTGGCCAGAGAGCCCAGCCATCAGGTCTGTCCATCCATGAAGTCAAGTTGAAGATCCATCTGGCCAGGAACACAGATGTCCTGCTCAGCTGACCAGGTGTGGAGGCCAGCCTAAGGCCCCACTTGATCATAGAGGAGAGTCAACGATCCTGCCCAAATGCAGACCTCCCAACAAAGATAAACTCAGGACCAGATGGCTTTACAGGTGAATTCTACCAGACATTTAAAGAATTAATGCAGAAACTTCTCAAAATCTTCCAAAAATTGGAAGATGAGAGAATAGTTCCAAACTCTTCTTATGAGGTCTGCATTACCCTGATACAAAAGCCAGATAGGGACACTAAAGAAAATAAAACTATGGACAATAACTCTGATAAACATAGATTGCAAAATTCTCAAAAAAACTACTAGCAATCAATCCAAAATCAACAGCACACTAATGGAATCATACACCATGATCAAATAAGATTTATCCCTGGGATGAAAGGGTGTTTCAAAACACAAAACTCAATAAATGTGATGCACTACATTAATAGGATGAAGGATAAAAAGGATGTAAAAGATAGAAAGGTCATTGGCAAGGAGAAACATGGTCCTGATAGGAACATGTGGTTTTGTGTGTGGTGACGGTTTCCAGTTCTGCTCAGATTTGTGGGACAATCAGAGAATGAAATCACATGAGTAGAAGACTGGGAAAACAGTGTGATTACTATACAATTATTGGTTAATATTTTCTTAAATTAAAAATAAATCTCGGTAAAAAACATACAAAAAAACATAAAAACTAATGATCATCTAAATAAATGAAGAAAAAGCATTTGGAAAAGTTCAATATCCTTTCACAACAAAAGCTCAACAAATTGGGTACAGAAGGAATGTATTTCAATGTAAAAAAGCCCGTATATGACAAACCCACTGTTAATATCATACTTAATAATAAAATACTGAAAGCTTTTCCTCTAACATCAGGAAGAAAAATATAGTGCCCACTCTCACCACTCCTATTCAATATAGTACTAGAAGTCGTAGCCAAGGCAACTTGGCAGAAAAAAAAACATCCAAATTAGAAAAGAAGAAGCAAACTTATGTCTATTTTCACATTATACATAGAAAACCCTAAAGATTCCAACAGGAAGTTGTTAGAACTAATAAACAAATTCAGTAAAACTTCAGGTTACAAAATCAACACACAACAATCAGTTGTGCTTCACAATGAACTATCTAAAAATTTTTTGAGAAAATAATCCCATTCACAATTACACCAAAACAACTAATACTTAGAAATAAATTTAACCAAGGAGGTGAAAGACATATACACTGAGAACTATAAGACATTGATGAAAGAAATTGAAGAAGACAAAAACAGAAAGTTATCCTATATGGGTGCCTGGGTGGCTCAGTTGGTTAAGCGACTGCCTTCAGCTCAGGTCATGATACCAGCATCCCTGGGATGAGTCCTGCATTGGGCTCCCAGCTCTACAGTGAGTCTGCTTCTCCCTCTGACCTTCTACCCTCTCATGCTCTCTCTTACTTTTCTCTCTCTCTCTCAAATAAATAAATAAAGCCTTTAAAAAAAAGACATCCTGTGTTCATGGATTTGAATAATTAATATTGTTAAAACATCCATATTATCCAAAGTGATCTACGGATTCAACAAAATCCCTAACAAAATTCCAACAGTAATTTTCACAGAAAGAGAAAAAATCCTAAAATTCATATGGAACCACAAAATACCCCAAATAGTGAAAGCAATCTTGAGGAAAAAAAGGAGCAAAGCTGGAGGTATCACAATTCCTGGTTTCAAACTGTATTTCAAAGATAGAGTGATCAACACCGTATGGTTGGCATAAAAACATACACAAAGACCAATGGAAAAAATAGAGAACTCAGATATAAAACCCTATATATGTTCAACTAATCTTTGACAATTGTGCCAAGAATACACAATGGGCAAGACAGTATCTTCAATGAATGGTATAAGGGAGAACTGGATATCCACATGCAAAAGAATAAAATTTGTCCCTATCTTACACCAAGCAGAAAAATTAAATCAGAAAAGACTTAAATGTAAAACATGAAACTTTAAAACTCCTAGAAGGAAATATATGGGGAAACCTCCTTGACACCGGTCCTGATAATGACTGTTTTGCACATGACACCAAAAGCATGGGCAACAAAAGCAAAAATAAGCAAGTGAGACTCTATCAAAAGAAAAAGTAACTGTATAGCATGGAAAATAATCGACAAAATCAAAAGACAATTTATGGAATGGGAAAAGATATCTGCAAACCGCATATCTGATAGGGGGTTAATATACAAAATATGTAAGCAATTTATACAACTCAATAGCAAAAATAAAACTAAAAATTAAAAACAAATAATCCAGTTGAAAAAAAAAAAAAAAAGGCAAAGGACCTGAATAGACATTCTTCTAAAGAAGACATACAAATTGTCAAGAGGTACCTGAAAAGGTGTTCAACTTCTTTAATCATCAGGGAAATGCAAATGACAACCACAATGAAATATCACCTCTTGTTAAGTTAAGGTAGTTTTTCCTTCTAGCAAAGCATTAAGACTGTTGGGAGTTCCTGGAGGAATGTCATAGCTTGCCTGCCTCTAGTGTATGTCAATGGGCTGCAAGTTAAAAGGAAATTTAACTTTATCTACATTTCCTTTGCCTTTGTTCTCCACATTACAACTATCCCACCTCTAGGTATATATCTGAAGGAAATGAAATCAGTATCCTGAAGAGATATCTGCACTCCCATGTTCATTGCAGCATTATTCACAATACCCAAGACATAGGGAGAAAAAACCCAAGTGTCCACGGACAGATGAATGGATCAAGAAAATGTGGTGTATACATACAATGGAATATCATTTGGCCATAAGAAAGAAAAAAAAATCCTGCCATTCATAATCTGTTGAATAAATATGGGGGCATAACACTAAGTAAAATAAGTCAAAGACAAATATTGTATCCCTTATATGTGGAGCGTAAAAAAGCTGACCTCATAAGAACAGAGAGTAGAATAGTGGTTATCAGAGGTCCAAACACAGTTATAAGATTAATAAGTTCTAGGGATCTAGTGTATGGCATGTGATTATTGGTAACAATACTGTATTACATACTTGAAAGTTACTAAGAGAATGGATCTTACATGTTTTTACAAAAAAGAAAGAAAGAAAGAAAGAAAGAAAGAAAGAAAGAAAGAAAGAAAGAAAGAAAGAAAGAAAGAAAAAGAAAGAAATGGTAGGGGCACCTGGGTGGCTCAGTGGGTTAAGTCTCTGCCTTTGGCTCAGGTCATGACTTCAGGGTCCTGGGATCGAGCCCCGCATTTGGGCTCTCTTCTCAGCAGGGAGCCTGCTTCCTCCTCTCTACCTGCCTCTCTGCCTACTTGTGATCTCTCTCTCTGTCAAAAAAAAAATAGTAATGATGTGACATAGTGGAGGTATTAGCTAATGCCACAGTGGTAATCATTTTGCAATATGCAATGTAGCAAATCAATGCATTGTACACCTTAAACTTATACACTCTCAAATGTCATTATATGTCAATAGATCTCAAAAAATTTTAATTTAAAGAGGTGGGGAAAGTGATAAAAAGTTCTGGAGATGTAACACACAACATAGTGACTATAGTTAATAATACTGTCCTGTATACTTGAAATTTTCTAAGAATAGATCTTAAGAGTTCTTCCCCGTCTCCCACACACACTCACAATGGTAACTGTGTGAAGTAATGAATGTGTTTTATAAATTCTTTTTTTTTTTTTTTAGGGCATTTCTTTTTTTTTTCTTTTATTAAATTTTTATTTTTTATAAACATATATTTTTATCCCCAGGGGTACAGGTCTGTGAATCACCAGGTTTACACACTTCACAGCACTCACCAAAGCACATACCCTCCCCAATGTCCATAATCCCATCCCCTTCTCCCAAACCCCCTCCCCCCAGCAACCCTCAGTTTGTTTTGTGAGATTAAGAGTGCTATAAATTCTTTTTTTTTAAAGATTTTATTTATTTATTTGACAGAGAGAGATCTCAAGTAGGCAGAGAGGCAGGCAGAGAGAGAGGAAGGGAAGCAGGCTCCCTGCTGAGCAGAGAGCCTGATGCAGGACTCGATCTCAGGACCCTGAGATCAGGACCTGAGCCGAAGGCAGTGGCTTAACCCACTGAGCCACCCAGGCGCCCTGAAGTAATGAATGTGTTAATGAACTTGATTTTGTTTGCTTTTCATATGTATATGTGCATCAAATCATCATGTTGTATACTTTAAACATATGTGATTTTTCTTGTCAATTATGCCTCAACAAAGCTGAAAAAAAAAGAAATGACATACTGCTAAATACTACAACATGTATAGAAATTGAAGACATTATACTAATTATACCTGACACAATAAACCATATATTGTATGATTCCATTAATATAAAATGTCCAGAATAGGCAAATCTATAGAGACAGAGAATGGATTTGTGTTGTGACAAGAGCTGGTAGAGCCAAAACAAGGAATGACTTCTAATGGGTATGAGGTTCCTTGTCATGGTGATGAAAACATGCTGGAATTAGATAGTAGAGATAGTTGCACAAATCTATAAATATACTAAAAACCACTGAACTGTATACTTTAAAAGGGTGAATTTATGCTTTGTGTCATATCTCAGTTTTTTTTAATTTTTTATTTTTTATAAACATATATTTTTATCCCCAGGGGTACAGGTCTGTGAATTGCCAGGTTTACACACTTCACAGCACTCACCAAAGCACATACCCTCCCCAATGTCCATAATCCCACCCCCTTCTCCCCAACCCCCTCCCCCCAGCAACCCTCAGTTTGTTTTGTGAGATTAAGAGTCACTTATGGTTTGTCTCCCTCCCAATCTCATCTTGTTTCTTTGATTCTTCTCCTACCCATTTAAGCCCATGTTGCATCACCACTTCCTCATATCAGGGAGATCATATGATAGTTGTCTTAGTTTTAAAAATAGAATAAATGGAGAGGAAAAGAGAGAAAGTTCTCTGAATCTAATAAAGGAATTGCTCATTCCTAGAGCACAGCAGGGTCTGGCTAATCAATCCTCTTGCACCCCCCAAAGGGGTAACCCACATTAAAAATCAAACTGGAAGTTTAGCTCTAAGCCCAGTTCAACAGAACTGGAAGTCAATGCCCTTATTAAAGAAAAAATGAGCATATTTTGCTTTCAAGAATGCCATAAAATGTCCCTTAGCGACTACTTAGAGCAGCTTAATGAAGGACATGGAGGCCTGGGCACAAAGAAGAAAGAAGGGTACTAAGCCAAGGAATGATGGTGATGCCAAAGAAAAACTTTACCAAAGATTAGTTTTAGTTTCAGCCATATCCAGTCTTATATTAAACTGTGGTTATCACCTTACACCAGTTAGAATGGCCAAAATTAACAAGACAGGAAACAACATGTGTTGGAGGGAATGTGGAGAAAGGGGAACCCTCTTACACTGCTGGTGGGAATGCAGATTTGTGCAGCCTCTTTGGAGAACAGTGTGGAGATTCCTCAAGAAATTAAAAATAGAGCTTCCCTATGACCCTGCAATTGCACTCCTGCATATTTACCCCAAGGATACAGATGTCGTGAAAAGAAGGGCCATCTCTACCCCAATGTTTATAGCAGCAATGGCCACGGTCGCCAAACTATGGAAAGAACCAAGATACCCTTCAATGGACGAATGGATAAGGAAGATGTGGTCCATATACACTATGGAGTATTATGCCTCCATCAGAAGGGATGAATACCCAACTTTTGTAGCAACATGGACGGGACTGGAAGAGATTATGCTAAATGAAATGAGTCAAGCAGAGAGTCAATGATCATATGATTTCACTTATTTGTGGAGCATAACAAATAGTATGGAAGGCATGGGGAGTTAGATAGGAGAAGGGAGTTGGGGTAAATTGGAAAGGTAAGTGAACTATGAGAGAGTATGGACTCTGAAAAACAAACTGAGCGGTTTGAAGTGGCGGGGGGTGAGAGGTTGGGGTACCAGGTGATGGGTATTATAGAGGGCACGGATTGCATGGAGCACTGGGTGTGGTGAAAAAATAATGAATACTGTTTTTCTGAAAATAAATAAATTGAAAAAATTAAAAAAAAAAAAAAAAACTGTGGTTAACTGATTTGCCACTTCATGGTTCCCCAAGGTCCTCTCCTACTACCCCCAGCTGGAGCATCACAGAATTAACTGCCCCTAGGGCAGGCTGTAAGGACAGAAATAGAAAAGCAAATAAGTGACAAAAGCTGAGTTCCTGAATTTCCCAGTAGAATTTCTGAATTTGAGACAGAGACAATTGTCTTTAGAGGAAATACTTTTTTTGAGTTATAAGAGCCTGTGTCCTTTGAGTCTCAGAACACAAAACCTTGGTATGAACAACAGGAAAAGACAATATCATCTCTCAGAATTAATTTCATCCCCAACCCAAGTTTGTTTAAGATTTCATGTGAATAATGGGGTAGGCATAAAGGAGGGGAGAGATGGTCCAAGAAAAATGCCAGAGAGGTTTTGTTAAGGTCTCCCAGACCAATCAGGAGCAGGAGGTGATAAAGCACCCAGATGAATTTTGGAATCAAGATTAAGAAGGTCCCATACACTACTTCCTCTAACTATTGTTCTGGGAAGAGAAAAGATTCAGAGAGACATCTTTAAACCATCATAGCTTAGGAGAGGAAAGGAAAGATGATTCATCCTAGGAAGACAGGCCTCACAGAATCTTCATCGATCCCCATGGCATGAGGGAAATATTTCATATGTCCCCTGTGGCCCACAGTGGATCTGGAAGGGCCTCAGAACTTGAATGAAAAGCCACTCAGCAGATACAAGAGGAATTTTAAGGCTAGGAATGGGAATTGATGGGAATGAAACATTTCAGCAGGTAGCAGTACAGAGGGGTGAGGATGATTCAAAACAGGACAGGAATAAGTACATTTCAGGACAAGACAGCATGGGAAGATGCCATCCAGGGCCCACTACCCACCCTACTGTGTCTTAGCCCATGCTCCCTGGAAGGAAAGCCTAACACAAAGACTTTTCTTGGGAGTGTGATCCTAGGGATTAAGGATGAGGTAAAGGAAAATAAAGCAGGGAAAGGGCAGAAGCAAAATAAGAATGCATTATTGAGCTAGCCACTGCAAAAGGTAAATGGCTGCTTGATCTAATGGAATGTCTGAGAGACCATATGAAATGCATCTTTCTGAGAATAAAGCTGAGAAGCAATTATCATCTAGCCCCCATGCCCCTTGCTTCAGAGTTTTGCCCCACTGGGCATGAACTCCTCCCCATTTCTGTGCTGTGCATGCACGGGCTCTGAGTGATTTCTGAAACATCTCATACTTTAGCTTCAATCAGGTCAAGCTGGTGACAAACTGGTCTCCTCATTGGTGGCTGAAATAGCAGAAGGATCTAAAGGGATGCATAAAAAATGTCAGATACACTTAAGTGAGTGCATCAGACCTAAGTGCCATTGTGGACAGATGGTGAGAAAAAGAACCCTAAATTGACTGTGTATTCATTCCAAATCAGCTGCAAAAACCTGAGGCAACAAAATTAACTTGAAATGGCAAAATTAAGTTTTCTTCTTTGGAGCTGAGAAGGAGTTCAAAATAGAGGCTAAATTGGGTTATACAAAAAATTGTTATACTACTTCGGTGTCTAAGTTTAGTAGCCTGTAAAATTCATCTCTACTAACTATTCATTTAATATTCATTCAACAAATATTTATTGAGTGTCTGCTGCATGCAAGTCCCCACACAAGATGTCACCCCGAGTATAAAGGCAAGTAGAACTTAGTACTGGTTCTCAATTTTCCCACAGTCAAGTGGGGAGAAAGACAGCTATATACCTAACTATGATCCAGGAGGAAGAACTAGCTGTGTAAGTGAGGAGACCAAGCTCTCAGCACACATGGGTCTTGGGATCCTCATTAGTAAAATGAAGTCGGAATAGCCAATTTCTAACACCTCTTTCCCTACTGACATTCTGTGAACCTCTTAATGTTACACAAAACCAGATAACTTCAACGTAAAAGCCATACTGTTTAGTTCAAATGATGCTCTCCAACTCCCTCTTGCAGGTAACATCATTTCAGAGAAAGCAGGATGGGAACTTGGTCATCACACTCACTTGTCTAAAACAAAGCCGGCATTAAAACAGCCAACTTACAAATGAAAATTGCTGGCAAAAGTATTTTCTGAATGCATGTAGGGGGAGAAAAAGAAAGCTTTTAAAACCAAATCCAACTTTGTGTACATAATACTATCATCAGCAACCGTGAAGTGTCTTTAATAGATGGAAAGTCAACCAACACAATGGGTTACTAAGTACCATATTTATTAACTGCTTGCCTGACATTATCTTACCCATTGTTTACCCAAATTAACTTCTCTATTTGTTCAAAAGTTCTCATTCCTACTCTCCAATTCCAATTCCACCCTTTCTCTCCTCAAATCTCACTTATACCAACCATCCTTCCATGACTCCAAGTTTGGTGAAAAGTATTATCTTTCCTTTTCTTTTTTGCCATGTGAGTATATTGCATGCTAAAAAGTCTAATGAGAAAAAAATATCAATGAAATTGTTTAACTGAATGGATGCTGACATGCTACCGGATAACCAATAGAAAACCTCCACATTTAATCCCACTATATAATTATGACCCATCAAATTTTAGTGAAATCTCTTGGGTATACCAGTTAATTTTTTTTTTTTTCAGATTTTTATTTTTTATTTTTATTTTTTTTTGAGTTTTTAATTTTTTATTTTTTATAAACATATATTTTTATCCCCAGGGATACAGGTCTGTGAATCACCAGGTTTACACACTTCACAGCACTCACCAAATCACATACCCTCCCCAATGTCCATAATCCCACCCCCTTCTCCCAAACCCCCTCCCCCCGGCAACCCTCAGTTTGTTTCGTGAGATTAAGAGTCACTTATGGTTTGTCTCCCTCCCAATCCCATCTTGTTTCATTTATTCTTCTTCTACTCACTTAAGCCTCCATGTTGCATCACCACTTCCTCATATCAGGGAGATCATATGATAGTTGTCTTTCTCTGCTTGACTTATTTCGCTAAGCATGATATGCTCTAGTTCCATCCATGTTGTTGCAAATGGCAAGATTTCATTTCTTTTGATGGCTGCATAGTATTCCATTGTGTATATATACCACATCTTCTTGATCCATTCATCTGTTGATGGACATCTAGGTTCTTTCCATAGTTTGGCTATTGTGGACATTGCTGCTATAAACATTCGGGTGCATGTGTCCCTTTGGATCACTACATTTATATCTTTAGGGTAAATACCCAATAGTGCAATTGCTGGGTCATAGGGCAGTTCTATTTTCAACATTTTGAGGAACCTCCATGCTGCTTTCCAGAGTGGCTGCACCAGCTTGCATTCCCACCAACAGTGTAGGAGGGTTCCCCTTTCTCCGCATCCTCGCCAGCATCTGTCATTTCCTGATTTGTTGATTTTAGCCATTCTGACTGGTGTGAGGTGATATCTCATTGTGGTTTTGATTTGTATTTCCCTGATGCCGAGTGATATGGAGCACTTTTTCATGTGTCTGTTCGCCATCTGGATGTCTTCTTTGCAGAAATGTCTGTTCATGTCTTCTGCCCATTTCTTGATTGGATTATTTGTTCTTTGGGTGTTGAGTTTGCTAAGTTCTTTATAGATTCTGGACACTAGTCCTTTATCTGATATGTCGTTTGCAAATATCTTCTCCCATTCTGTCAGTTGTCTTTTGATTTTGTTAACTGTTTCCTTTGCTGTGCAAAAGCTTTTGATCTTGATGAAATCCCAGTAGTTCATTTTTTCCCTTGCTTCCCTTGCCTTTTGCGTTGTTCCTAGGAAGATGTTGCTGCGGCAGAGGTCGAAGAGGTTGCTGCCCGTGTTCTCCTCAAGGATTTTGATGGATTCCTTTCGTACATTGAGATCCTTCATCCATTTTGAGTCTATTTTTGTGTGTGGTGTAAGGAAATGGTCCAAATTCATTTTTCTGCATGTGGCTGTCCAATTTTCCCAGCACCATTTATTGAAAAGGCTGTCTTTTTTCCATTGGACATTCTTTCCTGCTTTGTCGAAGATTAGTTGACCATAGACTTGAGGGTCTATTTCTGGGCTCTCTATTCTGTTCCATTGATCTATGTGTCTGTTTTTGTGCCAGTACCATGCTGTCTTGATGATGACAGCTTTGTAATAGAGCTTGAAGTCCGGAATTGTGATGCCACCAACGTTGGCTTTCTTTTTCAATATCCCTTTGGCTATTCGAGGTCTTTTCTGGTTCCATATAAATTTTAGCATTATTTGTTCCATTTCTTTGAAAAAGATGGATGGTACTTTGATAGGAATTGCATTAAATGTGTAGATTGCTTTAGGTAGCATAGACATTTTCACAATATTTATTCTTCCAATCCAGGAGCATGGAACATTTTTCCATTTCTTTGTGTCTTCCTCAATTTCTTTCATGAGTACTTTATAGTTTTCTGAGTATAGATTCTGTGTCTCTTTGGTTAGGTTTATTCCTAGGTATCTTATGGTTTTGGATGCAATTGTAAATGGGATTGACTCCTTAATATCTCTTTCTTCTGTCTTGCTGTTGGTGTAGAGAAATGCAACTGATTTCTGTGCATTGATTTTATATCCTGACACTTTACTGAATTCCTGTATAAGTTCTAGCAGTTTTGGAGTGGAGTCTTTTGGGTTTTCCACATATAGTATCATATCATCTGCGAAGAGTGATAATTTGACTTCTTCTTTGCCAATTTGGATGCCTTTAATTTCCTTTTGTTGTCTGATTGCTGAGGCTAGGACCTCTAGTACGATGTTGAATAGCAGTGGTGATAATGGACATCCCTGCCGTGTTCCTGACCTTAGCGGAAAAGCTTTCAGTTTTTCTCCATTGAGAATGATATTTGCGGTGGGTTTTTCATAGATGGCTTTGATGATATTGAGGTATGTGCCCTCTATCCCTACACTTTGAAGAGTTTTGATCAGGAAGGGATGTTGTACTTTGTCAAATGCTTTTTCAGCATCTATTGAGAGTATCATATGGTTCTTGTTCTTTCTTTTATTGATGTGTTGTATCACATTGACTGATTTGCGGATGTTGAACCAACCTTGCAGCCCTGGAATAAATCCCACTTGGTCGTGGTGAATAATCTTTTTAATGTACTGTTGAATCCTATTGGCTAGTATTTTGTTGAGTATTTTCGCATCTGTGTTCATCAAGGATATCGGTCTATAGCTCTCTTTTTTGGTGGGATCCTTGTCTGGTTTTGGGATCAAGGTGATGCTGGCCTCATAAAATGAGTTTGGAAGTTTTCCTTCCATTTCTATTTTTTGGAACAGTTTCAGGAGAATAGGAATTAGTTCTTCTTTAAATGTTTGGTAGAATTCCCCCGGGAAGCCGTCTGGCCCTGGGCTTTTGTTTGTTTGGAGATTTTTAATGACTGTTTCAATCTCCTTACTGGTTATGGGTCTGTTCAGGCTTTCTATTTCTTCCTGGTTCAGTTGTGGTAGTTTATATGTTTCTAGGAATGCATCCATAGCTTTGTCTCTGTGGCGCAATCGGTTAGCGCGTTCGGCTGTTAACCGAAAGGTTGGTGGTTCGATCCCACCCAGGGACGGCCCTCTCTATACCAGTTAATTTTTAAGCAAAAGTTTAATAGTATGAAATACCAGATCTGGGTAAAATTTCTGACATATTCCTAACTTCTGAGGATTAAGCAGATTAAATGCTATAAAAGCTACCTACTTAAATAATCAGCCATACTTTTTTTAATACAGTTTGAATGAATGCCTTTGATGCTCTCCCTCACACAACTGAATTCATCTAAATTTAAGGTGTATCTCCAGCTCTCCCAATAAATGGAACTTCATAATTCAGACAGTGTAGCAAAAAGTGTCTCTAACACACCCTTCTTTCTTACAAATGTTATCTTTGCTTTCCATTTAGGACAAACAAAATAAAATGTGCAGCAACATGTCTACCTTTACACACTATAGAACATTTAGAAGGAGGAAAGGAGTATTTCTGTCTCATTTGTTCTTTTTAAAGTCTACTGATTTTGTGGAATCACTGCATCATGCTGTAAATGATGTATGAAATGAAAAATGGTCACTTTCCTTTGCATGAAGAACATACAGGTTGCTTTGTAATTTACATCTAGACTGAACTATTTGCTACAGTAAAGGTAGATTCTCACTTTCAAGTTGCCTCAATGCTGTACTCTACTATAGACCTAAGGGAATCTGATGTTAGGGCACTAGCAGAGAAAGTATAGAGATACCCATTTGTGTGGCCAGGTCACTGGTTTAATTTTTAATCAGTTGGGCACCTTTCAGGATAGAATATTCAAGATCCCTTCCTTAAATCTGATGTTCACAGTGCTGCACCAATTTTAGTATCTGGTAAATAATGGAGATGGCAATAAAGAAGCTGAAAGAAATGTCTGTGTTTTGTTATGAATGTGTTAAAATGTAACATTGTTCTTAGATCGAGACTAATTCCCCATGAGCTTGGGTACATGTACATTCATGTATAAATAGGGACAATATTAATACATTGGGGCGGTAATGATGAAATCTTTGAGCTCATACACCATTTCCAAAATAATATATTTCATACAGTCCAACCAAACTCTTAGCAAATCATAGATTTTTGTGAAATAGAGTCAACACTTAATAAAATGTTAAACTCATGTAAGGCATTAAAACAAATATGGAATGGAACCATGCTTCTGTTATTAAATATTGTTTTCTCACAAAATGTCAATGCAAACTTCATTTCATGCTCTTGAATCAGAAGAATAAACATTGTTAAAATGTCTAAACTGCCTAGAGCAAGCTATACTTTTAATGCCATTCCGATCAAAATTCCACCTGTATTCTTCAAAGAGCTGGAGCAAATAATCCAAAAATTTGTATGGAATAAGAAGAGACCCCGAATCACTAAGGAAATGTTGAAAAACAAAAATAAAACTGGGGGCATCACGTTACCTGATTTCAAGCTTTATTACAAAGCTGTGATCACCAAGACAGCATGGTACTGGCATAAAAACAGACACATAGACCAGTGGAACAGAGTAGAGAGCCCAGATATGAATCCTCAACTCTATGGTCAATTAATCTTCTACAAAACAGGAAAAAATATACAGTGGAAAAAAGACAGTCTCTTCAATAAATGGTGCTGGGAAAACTGGACAGCAATATGTAGAAGAATGAAACTTGACCATTCTCTTACACCGTACACAAAGATAATCTCAAAATGGATAAAAGACCTCAATGTGAGACAGGAATCCATCAAAATCTTACAGGAGAACATAAGCAGTAATCTCTTCGATATCAGCCACAGCAACTTCTTTCAAGATATGTCTCCAAAGGCAAAGGAAACAAAAGTAAAAATAAACTTTTGGGACTTCATCAAAATCAAAAGCTTCTGCACAGCAAAGGAAACAGTCAAAAAAACAAAGAGGCAACCCACGGAATGGGAGAAGATATTTGCAAATGACAGTACAGACAAAAGGTTGATATTCAGGATCTATAATGAACTCCTCAAACTCAACACACAAAAAACAGGCAATCATATCAAAAAATGGGCAGAAGATATGAACAGACACTTCTCCAATGAAGACCTACAAATGGCTATCAGACACATGAAAAAATGTTCATCATCACTAGCCATCAGGGAGATTCAAATTAAAACCACATTGAGATATCACCTTACACCAGTTAGAATGGCCAAAATTAACAAGACAGGAAACAACATGTGTTGGAGGGGATGTGGAGAAAGGGGAACCCTCTTCCACTGTTGGTGGGAATGCAAGTTGGTGCAGCCTCTTTGGAGAACAGTGTGGAGATTCCTCAAGAAGTTAAAATAGAACTTCAGCCATCAAAAGAAATGAAATCTTGCCATTTGCAACAACATGGATGGAACTAGAGCATATCATGCTTAGCGAAATAAGTCAAGCAGAGAAAGACAACTATCATATGATCTCCCTGATATGAGGAAGTGGTGATGCAACATGGGGGCTTAAGTGGGTAGGAGAAGAATCAATGAAACAAGATGGGATTGGGAGGGAGACAAACCATAAGTGACTCTTAATCTCACGAAACAAACTGAGGGTTGCTGGGGGGAGGGGGGTTGGGAGAAGGGAGGTGGGGTTATGGACATTGGGGAGGGTATGTGCTTTGGTGAGTGCTGTGAAGTGTGTAAACCTGGCAATTCACAGACCTGTACCCCTGGGGATAAAAATATATGTTTATAAAAAATTAAAAATTAAAAAAAAGAACTTCCCTATAACCCTGCCATTGCACTCCTGGGTATTTACCCCAAAGATACAGATGTCATGAAAAGAAGGGCCATCTGGACTCCAATATTTATAGCAGCAATGGCCACGGTCGCCAAACTGTGGAAAGAACCAAGATGCCCTTCAATGGACGAATGGATAAGGAAGATGCGGTCCATATACACTATGGAGTATTATGCCTCCATCAGAACGGATGAATACCCAACTTTTGTAGCAACATGGACAGGACTGGAAGAGATTATGCTGAGTGAAATCAGTCAAGCAGAGAGAGTCAATTATCATATGGTTTCACTTATTTGTTGAGCATAACAAATAGCATGGAGGACAAGGGGTGTTAGAGAGGAGAAGGGAGTTGGGGTAAATTGGAAGGGGAGGTGAATCACGAGAGACTATGGACTCTGAAAAACAATCTGAGGGGTTTGAAGTGGCGGGGGGGGGTGGGAGGTTAGGGTACCAGGTGGTGGGTATTATAGAGGGCACGGATTGCATGGAGCACAGGGTGTGGTGAAAAAATAATGGATACTGTTATGCTGAAAATAAATAAATTAATTTTAAAAAATAAAAATTAAAAAAATGTTTAATAGCTGAAAAAAAGAAGCTATTGTGTAATGTGTCTCTAAGTATTCTCACATTCTGTATTTCTGTTTAATACAATTTACTTTTAAAATTTACTACCTCTTCCACCAAGATGACATAGAACACATTTTTCCAAGATAAATTACTCAGTGATTGGAATCAACTGTCACATGTGGGTCCCAGAGCTGAGAGAAAGCAGAATTTAATGAGGTCACCATAGAAAAGAGTGCTGCTTTAACTGTTCAAAATCATTTATGTTTAAAAAGACTATACTAAAGTAAAAAGTATTTAAAACAGTGTCAACAGCAGATTTGTTTGATTGCTTTAACAAAAGCTGAAGGGTTTGGTAAACCCGTTTTGCGATGGGAGAACCATTAGGAGCCCAGGCAGTGGGATGCTAGAGCAGAGAGAAGGGTGGGGAACATCAGGAAGTCAGTAGCTGAGGAGGAGAGACAGAGGGATGGCCTGGGCTGAATGCAGACCAGCAGCCCCACATTTCTACCTCTTGATCATGCCCTTTTGCTGAAGCAGAAAAATACAGGGTGGGCAGCTGGCCAATTGCCACATTCTGCCTTTTGAATTTAGTCTAAATTGAATCAGGTGGTGAGAAGGCACAGGAAGAGTTCATGACTGCTGTAGAAGGAAAAACCAGCCTTCAAACAAACGGAGTACTCAGTTAGTGAAATAAAAAAGGCAGCTGTGGTTCCTAGGAGACTTAAATCTCAACAGCTCAGGGAAGAAGGGGGCAGAGGTTTAGGCAAAGGAATGTCAGAAAGCTTCTGATTAGAAAGGAAGTTTCAAAGCAAAGTGTGCTATAGCTCAGGGCATTTTCTCAGAGATCAGAGGTGTAAGAACATATAGATATATATTTAGGAGTCACTTATCCTTGATTTAAAGCTTAATAACATATCTCTTTCATATCCTTTGTTAACTAATGGTGAGTATCTTAATGGTTTTCTTTCCATAATAGTTTCTTTTCCCAAAACAGCTCCCAACCCTCACAATAGTACAAGTTCTATATAATGCTTAGATAAGGGAGAAGTATTCCAAAATTAATACTTTCCTATGAACCAAAAATAACCAATTAGAAAATGTAAATTTTCTAATTGCTAGAATCTGCTAATTATATTAACAGGAAACATGAGGGAATTATATGGCGAAAACTATAAGACATTGCTGAACAACAGGAATGATGTGAATAACGGAACAGAAACAGTGTATCTGAATGTAAAGAGTGGCTGTTAGGGAGATGGCAATAGTTCCCAAGATAATACATAGTTTTAAAATATTTCTAATATTACACCAATGGAAAAAAATACCAGCAGAATTGTTTGGAGCTTTCCCACATTATTCTGAACTTTACCTGGAAGAAAAATCAAGCAAGAATAAGTATTAATACTAGAAAAAAAACAAAACAAAAATAAAAAAGGAAACTTACCCTGCAAGATGTTAAAATCTATTATTAAGCTATAATAATTAAAATATTGGAGTAATAAACATGGAAACCACAGAAATACCAAGGGGACAGATCAGAGAAAATGGACACTAATACCCAGATAATCATAATGTATTATGAAGGAATTATATCAAAGAAGAAGAGATAGATTATTCAGAAAATGGTATTATGGAGATAAGGTTTTTTTGGAACAATTAAAAGTGACTTTTCATCCTTGCCTCATGCCATGACCCAAAATAAAACCCAGGTGGATAAAAGAGTTGATCTTAGAAAAAACTGAAACCACAAAAAAAGATAGGCAAATATTTAACTGTCTTGAAAGAAGAAAAGACTTCCTAGGCATATGATCAGTGAAAGACATCACAAAGAAAAAAAATACATACATTTGATTACATAGAAACTTTAAAATTCAGTACCAAAAATTGGGAGAAATGTTGGATGAAAGGAAGAATGTTTTCTATGACTCTGACATAAAAGGGTTAACATTCTAAATATAGAGATAACTCACCTGTTAATATTTTCCAAAATATAACATGTGAGGAAACATTCACCTTTGTTAAGTAATTGGAACTATAATTCAAATCAACATAGGAATGTTATTTTTTCTCCTGTAAAATTGTCCAGGGATTTTTTTTAATTTTTAAATTTTTTTATAAACATATAATATATTTTTAGCCCCAAGGGTACAGGTCTGTGAATCGCCAGGTTTACACACTTCATAGCACTCACCATAGCACATACCCTCCCCAATGTCCATTACCCCACCCCCCTCTCCTGACCCCCTTCCCCCCAGCAACCCTCAGTTTGTTTTGTGAGATTAAGAGTCTCTGATGGTTTGTCTCCCTCCCGATCCCATCTTGTTCCATTTATTCTTTTCCTACCCCCCAATCCCCCCCACGTTGCATCTCTACTTCCTCATATCAGGGAGAGCATATGATAGTTGTCTTTCTCTGACTGACTTATTTTGCTAAGTATACTTCCCTCTAGTTCCATCCACATCGTCACAAATGGCAAGATTTCATTTCTTTTGATGGCTGCATAGTATCCCATTGTATATATATACCACTTCTTCTTTATCCATTCATCTGTTCATGGACATCTAGGTTCTTTCCATAGTTTGGCTATTGTGGACATTGCTGCTATAAACATTTGGATACACATGCCCCTTCAGATCGTTACGTTTGTATTCTCAGGGTAAATACCCAGTAGTGCAATTGCTGAGTAATAGGGTAGCTCTATTTTCAACTTTTTGAGGGATGTCCATTCTGTTTTCCAGAGTGGTTGCACCAGCTTGCATTCCCACCAACAGCGTAGGAGGTTCCCTTTTCTCTGCCTCCTCTCCAGCATCTATCATTTCCTGACTTGTTAATTTTAGCCATTCTGACTGGTGTGGGGTGGCATCTCATTGTGGTTTTTATTTGTATTTACCTGATGCTGAGTGATGTGGAGCATTTTTGCACATGTCCGTTGGACATCTGGATGATGTCTTCTTTGCAGAAATTTCTGTTCCTGTCCTCTGCCCATTTCTTGATTGGATTATTTGTTCTTTGGGTGTTGAGTTTGCTAAGCTCTTTTTTTTTAATTTTAACAATTAATTTATTTATTTTTGGCATAACAGTATTCATTATTTTTTCACTACACCCAGTGCTCCATGCAATCCATGCCCTCTATAATACCCACCACCTGGTACCCCAACCTCTCACCCCCCACCCCTTCAAACCCCTCAGATTGTTTTTCAGAGTCCATAGTCTCTCATGATTCACCTCCCCTTCCAATTTCCCCCAACTCCCTTCTCCTCTCTATCTCCCCATGTCCTCCATGCTATTTGTTATGCTCCACAAATAAGTGAAACCATATGATAATTGACTCTCTCTGCTTGACTGATTTCACTCAGCATCATCTCTTCCAGTCCCGTCCATGTTGCTACAAAAGTTGGGTACTCATCCTTTCTGATGGAGGCATAATACTCCATAGTGTATATGGACCGCATCTTCCTTATCCATTCATCCGCTGAAGGGCATCTTGGTTCTTTCCACAGTTTGGTGACTGTGGCCATTGCTGCTATAAACATTGGGGTCCAGATGGCCCTTCTTTTCACGACATCTGTATCTTTGGGGTAAATACCCAAAAGTGCAATGGCAGGGCTATAGGGAATTTCTATTTTAATTTCTTGAGGAATCTCAACACTGTTTTCCAAAGTGGCTGCACCAACTTGCATTCCCACCAACAGTGTAAGAGGGTTCCCCTTTCTCCACATCCCCTCCAACACATGTTGTTTCCTGTCTTGTTAATTTTGGCCATTCTAACTGGTGTAAGGTGATATCTCAATGTAGTTTTAATTTTAATCTCCCTGATGGCTAGTGATGATGAACATTTTTTCATGTGTCAGATAGCCATTTGTAGGTCTTCATTGGAGAAGTGTCTGTTCATATCTTCTGCCCATTTTTTGATATGACTGTCTGTTTTGTGTGGGTTGAGTTTGAGGAGTTCATTATAGATCCTGGATATCAAACTTTTGTCTGTACTGTCATTTGTAAATATCTTCTCCCATTCCGTGGGTTGCCTGTTTGTTTTGTTTACTGTTTCCTTTGCTGTGCAGAAGCTTTTGATTTTGATAAAGAGTCATATTGATATGACTACACTAATTGTTGGAGATCTTAACATGCCTCTCTCAGAAATAGACAGATCATCGAAGCAGAAAATCAGTAAAGAAACAAGAGCACTGAATGACACATTGGACCAGATAGACCTCATAGATATATACAGAACATTCCACCCTAAAACAACAGAATACTCATTCTTCTCAAGTGCACATGGAACTTTCTCTAGAATAAACTACATACTGGGTCACAAATCAGGACTCAACTGATACCAAAAGACTGAGATTATTCCCTGAATATTCTCCGATCACAATGCTTTGAAACTGGAGCTCAATCACAAGGAAAAGTTCCGAAGGAACTCAAACACCTGGAAGCTAAAGACCACCTTGCTTAAGAATGCTTGGATCAACCAGGAGATCAAGGAAGAACTGAAACAATTCATGGAAACCAATGAGAAGGAAGACACTTCGATCCAAAACCTATGGGATACAGCAAAGGTGGTCCTAAGGGGGAAATACATAGCCATCCAAGCCTCCCTCAAAAAAATTGAAAAATCCAGAACACAGCAGCTGTCTCTACACCTTAAAGAACTGGAGAATCAACAACAAATCAAACCAACTCCACACATAAGAAGGGAAATAATCATGGTTAGAGCTGAGATCGACGAGGTAGAAACCAGAGATACAGTAGAATGTATCAATGGAACTAGAATTTCTGCAAGAATCAATAAGATCGATAAACCATTGGCGACACTAATCCAGAAGAAAAGAGAGAAAGCTCAAATACATAAAATTATGAATGAAAAGGGAGAGATCACAATGAACACCAAGGAAGTAGAAACAATCATCAGAAGTTATTATCAACAGTTATATGCAATAAGCTATGCAACCTAGTTGAAATGGATGCATTCCTGGAAAACTATAAACTCCCAAAATGGAACCAGGAAGAAATCGACAACCTGAATAGACCAATATCTAGTAACGAGATTGAAGCTGTGATCAAAAACCACCCAAAACACAAGAGCCCAGACCTGATGGATTCCCTGGGGAATTCTACCAAATTTCAAAGAAGAAATAACACCTATTTTTCTCTTTTTTGTATACGTATTTGCTAAGTTTTGATAATAAGCATAGATTCATTTTAATTAAAATTTAAGTTGTATTTTTCAAGAAGTTCTTATCTTCTGGTTTGTTCAAACCAACACAAGTTACAGCTAGTTAATAAAGAAATCTATAATTAGCAATGAAATCCTTGAGGGGGAGCCATATATTTACATGGGCAACATCCTGGTTGTCTTTAAATGACAGCCCCCAAATAAGGCAGGTTTCAACATGAAAACCAGTAACTTTTACCTTGGTCTAGGGGCTTTTCATTTTGTTTGGCTTGAGGTTGGTTTCCCCCACACACTATCTGTTGGGTCAGGAACTTAAAGAGAAAAGGAGGCTAAACCTGGAGCAGATGACTCCCAAGGGCAAAACACATGAGCTTTAATGTCTTCCCATCTCATTTTTCAACAAAAAGTGTTCTAATACCTTCGTATTACTTAGCTGTAAAAAATAACTAGTTTCATTTTCCACTCTGATCCATAAGCAGTTAGTTTCTCATGCTTTCTGCTGGTATGTGACCAATGGGAAAACACTGATTTACCTTAAGTGAGGGCAAATGTCCAACTTTGCCTTGAGTCAGCTAGATCAGCTCACCCTCATCCTGAAAATTCCAATGCATACCCTAAAAAGGTGTTTTCATTTAATGAGAATTGGCATCAGAAAATGTTTCCAAGAGTCTTAGGATCCAAGCATTGAGGCAATGCCACAATGAAGATTCATTCAATCTAAGAAGCCAAACTCATGCAGTGAAGCTGGTTAGGTAGATTTATGCATAGCAACAGAAATGAGAAACAGCTTGGTTTGCTATATAATATCTGAACATTTTCAAGAAGAGATATTTTAAACAGCACATTTAAACAGAAACATTTCCAACTCATAGCTGCTAGAGATCTGTACATAAATCTCAGTAGCTACTGTTTGGAACAATATCTATGACTATTGTTTGTAATCAAAAACATTCTGATTTTAACATTGAAAACTGAGCATGATTAAACAATGATCTTGCTCTTGTGCTTGGAAGAAGGCCACTCCACACAGAGTGGATTCACTCAATCACTCAACATATACCATAATGTTTTATCAAGGCAAAAATCTGATATTCAAATTTCATATGTCTTATTCCCATTAAAACCCTTTTGCTTTTCAACAAAATTGGCTCAAACCACTAGTTTGCTTTTCAACTCATAAAGTGACCAACTATAAGTTAACTGTGTAAGTAAACAGACTTGTTTGACAGACATGAATTTATCATTGGTTCATTTCTTTTTGTCATAGATGGATTTTACCATACTGCCACCATTTTTAACCATTATTCTTTAAAATAGTTCTAAAGTACAATTTTTAGAAGTGCCATGTCTATATAATTCACATCCTAGTAATATTATCTCAGTAAACAAAGGAAAAAATGTTTTTGCCTAGAAAAAAAATTCACAATATCATGTGAACTACCACTACTACCTGATTCAAATTATTTTAAAATAGACTGTGTATATAATGACATGAGCACCGGGTTTATAATCCAGAAGCCCAGCTTTCCCAGTTCAGCTCCACCACATACAAGCTGTCTGACCTAACACAGTCTGGGTTCCACTGTCTTCCAAATAGAGATAATTAAACCTATTTCGAGGTTGTTACAAGGATTAAAGGATTGCTAACATCAAATGAATATTTAGGACTTTTTCTTCACAAAAGGCAAACTAAGCAATGGTAGCCATCTCCACCACTGAGGATAAAAAGCTAAAAGCTGTAAAAATATTAAAACTATCTTTTAAAAGAACTGAAGGGCAATAAATATATCGAGAAATTGCCAGTAACCGAGAATCAGGGATGAATAGAACCTGGAGAAGAACTCAAAGCCATTTTAGCTCTAAGGATATACACCAATCCAAAAGAAAAAGCTGATAATTGAGTTGCACTGTTGGTGGCTTTGCAGGCCTAAATCAATAGAAGTCAAACCCAGGGACTACCAAAGTCAGGGACTCTGATCCCTTTTAAGCTGAAACACTGAAATACCTCACTTCCAAAGTCAGGGTGAAACAAAAATAGCCTCTCATGCTAAGTTGCTGCCCTTTGTTGTAACTTCTGGGATGTCCAGGGAAACTCAACCTGAAGAAAGAGAATGCATAATTTTAAAACCAGTTGAAGGAAAAAATGGAATGAGATTAATAATCAGTCCAGTTGAAATCAAGAAAGGGAGGAGAAAAACAAAATATAGAACAGGCAAGACAAATACAAAGCTCAAAATAAGATGGTGAATTTAGCCTAAATATATCAGTAGTTATAATCAATGCAAATGGATGAGCTGCTCTAGTTATAAGAAGAGGATTATAGGACTGGATTAAAAAGAAAACCCAGCATTGGCTATTTATAAGAAACAAATATAAAGCATAATGACATTTAAAGATTGAAGATGCAAGGATAGAGAAGTATATCATGTAAGCACAAGAGACCTGGTATAGCTATATTAATATTGGACATATTTCACTTTAAGGAAAAACCATTACGGAAATAAGGAGGATCACTATCTAATGATAAAAGATTTAAATAACCAATAATCTCAAACAATCCAAAATGTATATATAACTAGCAATAAACTAAAAATACATAAACCAAAATTTAACAGAACTATAGGGAAAACTAGACAGATCTACAATTACATTGGAATATTTTAACACATAACTCGCAAGAATTGACAGAATGATTAATAAGAACACAAACATATTTAACAACCTCATAAACAACATTGACCTAGTAGAAATATTTAGATCACTGTACAAAAAACTGGAAAAAATACATCACTTAAAGAAAATATAGAATATTTACCAAAAATACTGTGATACTGTGGGCCATAAAGCAAGTCTCAGAAAATTTTGGAGTACTGAAATCTTAGAGTATATTCTGTGACGACAGGATAACTAAGAGTGAATTCAACTGAAAAAATAGAAGACATTCCCATATGTTTAAATATTAAGAAATACTCTTTCAAATAATCCATGAAGAATAAATAATAATGGAAATTTAAATTTTTTAAACTAAACTGTAATAACAATACCACAGATCAAGACTAAATGCAGGGACACCTGGGTGGCTCAGTCATTTGAGCATCTGCCTTCGGCTTGGGTTGTGAGCCCAGGGTCCTGGGTTGGAATCCTGTATTGGGCTTCTTGCTTGGCAGGGAGCCTGTTTCTTCCTTTTCCACTGCACCCCGCCCCCACTTGTGCTCTTTCTCTCTCTCTCTGACAAGTAAAATCTTCCTTTAAAAAAGACTAAATGCAACTAAATCAGTACTCAGGAAAAAAAAAAACTATATACTTAACAGCATATGTCAGAAAAGAAGATAATTTAAAAATAAATGAGGTTAAAATGAAAGAAAGGGTAAAATAAATCCCCTAAATTAATGGAAGCAAGGAAATAATAATAACATAGAGAACAAACATAGAAATACAGAGAATCAAAACCCAAGTGTTGGTTCTTAAAAAATGGAAAAAAATGTACAATCTTATGGTGAGAGTGATTAAAAGATAAGGCATTTATTAAATGTAAGAAATGAAAAAGAGACAATGACTATGAATAAGACATGAAAAATAAGAAATTTAAAAAAATTATATTCTAAGATATCTGAAAATGTGGACAAAATAGGCAAGTTCCTGAAAAATTTTAACTTACCAGAATGGCCTCAAGAAGAAACAGAATATATGAACAGTCCTATAACTACCCCTCATGCGTGTACATGTGTGCACACACATCCATATACATATACACATGCAAATAGTGAGACAAATTACCTTCTTTGTCAACTTTCAAGTTCTGTTAATTGTTAGCAAAAGAAAAATTCCAAACTGAAATGACTGTTCCAGAAAATGTAAAAATAGTGTACACTCCCCCACTCATTTTATGAGGTTAACATAACTTTGATATGTAGACCTGAAAAGATGATTTGGAAAAGAAAAATTATAAGCCACTCTTACTAATGGGTAGACATATATAGTCTAAATAAATGAAAAAATACACATTTTGCTCAAGTCAGGTTTATTTCAGTAATCTAAGTTTGGTTTAATATTGAATAATCAAAAAAAAAAATTCACCACATTGGTAGGTTAGAGTAGAAAAAACAAAAGGTATCATGTGGATAGATGCAGAAAAAGCACTGGATAAATTTCCAACATTGAGTCATTAAAAAAATAACAGTTTAGCAATTTTCCTGTTAAAATATCAATATAAAATAATCAAGGGAATTTCTCTATATAAGCAATAATAATTTCAAAAGGTTTTTTTAAAGTACCATGAATAATAACATAAAAACATCAAATACCTAGGAATAAATCCAACAAAAACATGATCAACATTCTAATGAGGAAGGTCATAAAATGTATTTAAAGATATTTAGAAGATATAAATAAATGAAGAAATATACTATAGTCAGGGATTTGAAGAGTCGATATATTTTTTGTTTTACATGTCCATATTTCTTCACAGAATGACTTAGATTTAAGATGAGCCCAATCAAAATCACAACAGGAGGATTCAGATTGCCAGCCAAAATGGAGTAAACCCTTCACAGTCTATCTGTCCTACTGAATACAACTAAACATTCTGGACAAAATACAAAAACAACTATCCGAGGGTCCTTAAAAATAAACAGCAGGCAGATTGAAGAGGTGATTCAAACTTAGGAAAGCAACTGACACAGAATTGATTTTCTCAGATTTATTTCCTCTTTTATCTTCTGGCTTTGACTTGAATTATGGTTCAGTCATTGACCTAGACATGGAAGAGGTAGCCAAAAATGTGAGAGAATGTCTGTCTTTTCAGTCAGAGAATCAGGAAAAGGGCCTGGGGAGCTAAGTCATGTTAGGGGAGCCTAGAGCTGGAGAAGAGATCTCATAATTTGGTGTGCAGACTGGCACAAGTCCCAGGCTCAACCTTGTCTTCCTGGCCACAAAACTCAGAAAAGGAGCCACTGGAGAAAAGAGAAAAATCCTATTTTTTCTGTTTTGTTTTGTTTTTCTTCTCTTTCTTTCTCTCTCTCTCTCTCGGTAAAACTGTAGCTTAAACTATGGGAAAATCCAATTTTCTCACCAGGAATAAAGAAAAACAGAAAAATGGAATCTTTAGTCCAAAGAATGTAGAGGGAATCATCAATAATTTTTATCTCTGTCTTTCAACAGAAATCATTTTTATCTCTTTCAATAGAAATCATTCAAACTGAAAAAGAAGTTTAAAGAAAAAAAAAACAGAAGCTCAAAAACCTCTGTAAATATCTCAAATGAACTAGCACTCATGTCATTGGAGTTCCATAAGAAGAGAGAGAAATCGGTGCAAAAGAAATATTTGAAGAAACAATGCCTGAAAATCTCCTCAATGTGGTGGAATAGGTAAGTATCGATTTTCATGAAGCTCAGTTAACTCAAAGTAGGATAAACTCAACTAAACCATGCAGAGACACATTATAACTGTGATGAGTCTCATAACTGCCAAACACTGAAGACATTTTAAAGGCAGGCAGAGAAAAACTGTGACATTACAGATAGGGGAATAGAGACTCAAATGGAGAAAATCTTCACCAGAAAGAGTGGAATACCATCTTAGTGTTTAGAGTAGAAAACTATTAACCCAGAACTCAGTAACCAAGAAAAAATGTCTTTCAGTAATTAAGGAGAAGTAAAAACATTCTCAGATGAAGGAAAACTAAGTATTTATCACCAAGAGGTCTGCTTTGGAGCTAAAGGGACTTCTTCAGTCTGAAAGGAAATACCAGTGGAAAACCTGAAAATTCAGGAATGAAGGAATAGCAACAAAAATGAGTAGTCTGTGTAAATATAAGAGACTCTTTTGCTCCATTTAAATTATTTTAAATGTGTATAACTATTGAAAGCAAAAGTTGACTTTGTCTAGTTTTCAATGTATATAAAGGTAATACACATGAAAACATTAATATAAAGTGGGAAGGACAAAAGGGATCTATACAACTGTGAACCTTTTACGTTTTACTTAAAGTAGTAAAATATTAATTCTAAGAAGACTGTAAAAAGTTAGGTAGGCATCTTGTAATTTCTATAAAAACCATAAAAAAATACAAAACAGTAGCCACAAAGCAGAGATATATTGATGAAATACTAAAGAAATTTCAAAATAGAGAGTATAATTAGAACCAATTCAATGTTGAAATGGTAGTCTTGCAGGAAATATTGGATATCTGTATGCAAAAAAGAACCACATCCTTTATCTCACACCTTGTCCAAAAATTAACTCAAAATGGATTACCAGCTTAAATGGAAAATGGAAAAATTCCCAAGAAAAATCTTTGTGAAATCATTATTTTATGGATGATGCATAAAAGAAAACACTGATAAATTGAACTTTTTCAACATTAAAAAAAAACAATTTTTCTGCATGAAACACAGCTAAGAGAATAAAACGATGAACCACAGACTGGAATGAAATATTTGTTAGTTATATATGTGACAAGTTCTATTGAGGATACGTATTAAAACCCTCAAAATGCAACAATAACAAAAAGTGGGGAAATGGGCAAAGGTTTAAAGGTTTATCAGACCCTTCACCAAAGAAGATATACAGATGGCAAATAAGCACATAAAAAGATGCTCAACATCATTCATCTTTAGAGAAATGTTAGATAAAACCTCAATGAGACACCATCACACATATATTAGAATGGTTAATAATAATTTTTAAAAGGCAATAGCGAATGCTGGTGAGGATGCAGAAAACCCAAAACTTTGCTACATTGCTAGTGGGAATGCAAAATGATATAGACATTCTAAAAAAAATGTTGGGCAGTCTCTTATAATGTTAAATATATACTTACATAGGACCAACACCCAGAAATCCCACTCCTGAGAAATGAAAAGTTTTGGTCACACAAAATCCTGTACATGGATGTTTATAGCAACATAATAAATAATCCAAAAATTGGAACCACCCACAAGCCCTTCAGTGAGTGAAAGGATAAACACATGTCCATGCACCAAAAGACACAACAGACAATCTGTAGAATGTAAAAAGACATTTGCAACATGTAAAGTATTCATATCTAGAATATAAAGAGACCCCCAAAATAAGAAAAAAATTAATAGACATGAAATTTAAATACTGAATATATATATGGAAGAAGGTACAATATCAGAAGAAGTGTCTCTCAGGGCAACTAGGTGGTGGCAGGTTTCTTTTTATTAACTTGATTGATTAAATAGATGTTTGATTGATAAGTATTCGTGATTCTGTATTTTTATGTTTCTGGGTGTAGGTCTTATATTTAATAACAAAAAGATTTAAAAAATAAAGTATATTTATAGCCAATTATCTTATAGCATTTCCTAGCAAAAATAGATTAAGATGGTAAAGTTTCCTTAGCTTTATTTATTACAGGTGTTTATCTTAAAAGGGGGGTAAAATTTGCATTGTTCTAAATCACTAAAAAAAAAACCCTATTTTTAATAATTTTTAAGTTTTTAAAATTTTCTTCCTAGTCTAGTTCAAATCACCTGTGTTTTCACCTACATTTAATTCTTGGGGTTTGTAACCTAGCTAAATTACTTCCTAGATGTGAGATCCTTGCTGAAGAAGTGACTTATCCTCTTGAACCTATTTCCTCTTCCTTGTGTGAGTAATAATAGCATCTATGTCTTCTGATTCTGGTGAGGATTATATGAGCTATTTCACGTAGAGTGCTAGCAATGTGCTTAGCACACAGTAAACACTCAATACAGGGTAATTATAATAGCTACTCTTATCATTATATAATTATCATCTTACTCCTCAACCAATTTAGGTAAGAGCACTCAGCCAGTCCTGGACTGCATGTTGGCCTTTCCTACTCGTGTTGGAAAGCTGGTGATTATGAACAAGTTCTTTAACATCTGAAAGCCTCAATTTCAATGTATGTAAAATGGGGATAAATATATCTCTTTAGTTATAGGACTCAAATGTGAAAATGTATGCAAATTCTCAGCATCTGAAATATATCACATACCTCCAAGGCACAGCTGAATCACAGCAGAGGAACCCTCTATGGTATAACACCATGGCAGAAGCTTAGAAGGCAAGTTCTCAACTCAGATTTCCTAATGGGTTTCCCACTAACCCCATCTTTGCTCTTTGAGCATTCTCAAGATGTTATAGCTACAACTGTTCCTCTATTTCTCATCAAATATGATGTCCCTATTGCTCTGCTCCAAGTTTTCATTCTGTTGATAAATACTGATATGCTAAGAGAAACTGTAGAAAATTGCACACATTCTGAAGATTAATCTAATTAAAATATGTGTCGAATCATCTGTCACTTCACTTAGATCATATCAATTCTATGACCTTGATAAGTTACTAGCTTTGTGACGTTCAAGCAAGTATCTTTCAAGACCTGTTTCCACATCTGTAAAAGAGTGGTGGTAATACTGTGTACTAAAGGAGATGCTTAACATAGATTAACAATTTTAATACCCAGACACCATAAAAGAGAAGTATTATTATTGTTGTTGTTGTTTCTATTTTACACAAGAAAGTTGAAACTCAAAGATGTTAAGTAAATTGCCTAAGGATATGCTGTAGAGAAATCAAGATTCCAGTCCAGGTCTCTCTATTGACAAAACCCAATCAACTACACAAAACAAATAAGACATAATTCTTTTGATTGAATAACAGGAGCTCCAAGGCCTCTATCCTTCCCAAATATCTAATGTTCTTTCTAAATATCTACCATTGAGTCCACCTGTACAGTAATATACGTAGTAAGATTGTTACAAAAATATCTTAGGATGTAAGCTACTAGAAGTACATTTCACAGAGAAAATGAATCAAACTGACTCACTTTTTAAATTTTGCAAAAAAATAAAATGATACCTAATATTTTATGTCATAGAAAAAACTCAAACTCATGAGGACAGTCATTCTGGGTACATCAGAGGATCCCTTGAGGCCCTGATATTCTATCTAAAATGTATGAGTTTTGATCACCAGCTCATTCTTTCTGGGTATAGGATTCTTTTTTTTTTTTTTAAGATTTTATTTATTTATTTGATAGATCACAAGTAGGCAGAAAGGCAGGGAGAGAAGGGGGGGAGGCAGGCTCCCTGCTGAGCAGAGAGCCCGATGCGGGGCTCAATCCTAGGACCCTGAGATCATGACCTGAGCTGAAGGCAGAGGCTTTAACCCACTGAGCGACCCAGGCGCCCCTGGGCATAGGATTCTTAACTTCCGTAACATTTGTATAGGATGCATGATCCCCAATGCTTCAGAAAAACCATCATAAAATAAATTGAATTTCTCTGAAGACTTTTTTTGTTAACTCCTCTTCACCCCATTGATGAAGAAGAGACCCTGCACTAGGGTTAAACATATGACACTTGATTCTGAAAAGATGAGATCAACAGCATTTTATTAGTCACTTACACTCATAGCCCAGGAAAAACTAAAGAATGAATGCTCATGTGATATTACCCCACAGATATTTGAATGGCTACTATCAAGAGGACAAGAGATAATAAGTATTGCACAGATGTAGGAAAAAGAAACCATTGTGTACTTTTGGTGGGAATGTAAACTGGTACAGCCACTATGGAAAACAGTATGGAGGTTTCTCAAAAAAATAGATCTACCATATGATCCAACAATCCCACTTCTGGGTATATATCCAAAGGAAATGAAAATAGGATATCAAAAATATATCTGGCATGCACCCCTATATGCATCCCTCTGTTTATAGCAGCATTATTTACAATAGCTAAAATATGGAAGCAGTCCAAGTGTCTATCAATAGATGAATGGGTAAAGGAGATATGGGGTGTGTGTATGTGTGTGTGTACAATTAAATACTATTCAGCCATTAAAATGAACGAAATTTTGCCATTTGCAACAACATGAATGAAGCTAAAGAGTATAATGTTAAGCAAAATAAGTCGTTCGAAGAAAGACAAATACCATATGATTTCACTCATATGTGGAATTTAAGAAACAAAACAGACAAAGGAAAAGAGAGATAAACCAAGAATCGGACTTTTAACTACAGAGAACACACTGATGGTTACCAGAAGGGAGGACAGGTGGGGGGGTGGGTGAAACTGGTGATGGGGATAAAGGACTGCTCTTATTGTGATAAACACAGGGGATGTATAGAAGTACTGAATCACTGTATTGTACACCTGAAACTAATATAACACTGTATGTTAATTACACTGGAATTAAAAGTTAAAACTTAGAAAAAAAGATATCTGCCCTCCCATGTTTACTACAGCATTATCCACAATAACCAAGACAAGGAAAAACCTAAGTGCCCATCAATGAATGAATAGATAAAGAAGATGTGGTATATATATATATATAGGCAGTGAAATATTATTCATCCATGGAGAAGAAAGGAATCCTTCCATTTGCAGCAACACGGATTGACCTTGAGAGCATTATGCTATGTGAAAGAAGCTGGACAGAGAAAGACAAATGCTGTATGATCTCACTTATATGTGGAATCTAAAAAGGTCAGATTTGTAGAAACCAAGTAGAACATTGGTTATCAGGGACTGAGAGTCAGGAAAATTGCAGAAATATTGGTCAAAGGGTACAAACTTGCAATTATAAGATGAATAAGTTCTGGACATCTAATGCACAGCATTGTGACTGTAATCAATAATACTGTATTATATACTTCAAAGTTGCTAAGAGAATGGGTCTTACAAGTTTTCACCACAAAAATCAAATAGCAACTATGTGACAAGACAGAGCTATTAACTAACATCATAGTGGTAATCATATTGCAATGTGTAAGTATAAATCAAAATACTGTACACCTTAAGCTTACACAATGTTACATATCCATTATATTTCAATTAACAATAATCACACCTTGGATAAACCTCATTGGCTATGATATCGCCACTGCACAAAGCTTACATATCCATTATATTTCAATCAACAAAATGAATGCTGACCTGGCCAACCACTTTTGAAATGGACCTATGAGATATAAGTTGTTCTAAGTTTATTACATATAAAGCCTTACTCACCACTCATCTTCATCTAACAAATTCTCTTCTGGTTCTACTTCTCTACTTGTCACCTGTTATATATTTAAACAATTCCTTTCTGTTAGATGTAAACTTGTTGGTTTTGAAGATGGGTAAAGGAGCCATGAACCAAAGAATGTAGGTGGCCTCTAGAAGCTGCAAAGGGAAGGAAACAGATTCTTCTCTAGAACCTCTAAAAAAAAAAATGCAGCACTGTGATCACTTAAATTAAGCCCAGTGAGACCCATTTCAGATTTTCATCCTAAAGAACTATAATATAAATTTGTGTTATTTAACCACTAACTTTATGGCAATTTGTTACAGCAGCAATAGGAAACTAAAACAGTCGGCAAAGAATTCTATCATTCTCCAACATCCTTCCTCCTCCAAAGCTCCTTTCCCTTCCTACATGATTCATAACCTCATTTAAATGCTGGTAACTTAGGGAGACAGACAAGGGAATGGCAATCAGCAAAGGTCCCATTTTAATAGATTTCCTCAGTGAAGATACAAGGACTAAGAAAACATATTTTTCATCTTTTGTTCACTTAAAATTCACTAGAAAAATATTGTGACAGATGGTGTCCCTCATACTGCCTTAACATTCTGGCATGTTCCCTTTAATATATGTCTTATGTTTCCAACTCAAGAGAAGAAAATCAAATTACTGTAAAAGCACTGTAGTGCTTTTGACAACTTCACTTTGGTACATTTTAACTAAAGAAGAGAGTAGACATAGTGACCAGTGACAGATGAGAACTCGGAGACCTGGAAGGTAATGTACTTTGAGTAAACAGAACAAACACTCATGTCTAAGGCCTGTGAACCACTACTAAGTATAGCGTGGGTAGAAACGCATGTATTTTAGTCCCCATGCTTGCTCAGCCCTATTTCTCCAGAGCACATCCCACAAACTGTAACAACTATGTGAATTCTGCAATGTGGTTAATATTCCCAGAAAACATCAAATAACCAATCACATCATTACAGTTACCTTTTCCAATGTCTGATTTATAATGACCCGTGTTAGAAGCAGGACTGGGGATTATCACTTCCTTGTTTAAAACTTCAAAAGACATTTTAAAAACATGTCTACAAGAACTACAAAACAGTTTTCTGTTTTGATCTGAACTGACAAGTTATTAATACGATTTGTTCAGTCAAAATGCACAATCCAGAATACTAGAGTTACCAGAGACCTTAGGGGTCATTTGCTCAAATGACTTCATCTTCCTGGATGAGGAAATTGAGAGGGGACTTGCCAAAGTCACCCAGCTAGAAAAGGGTAGGACCAGGGCTTGAGCCTAGATCCATAAATTCCTGCCTTACTCCCCCTGTTTAGGGAAGATGTAATCATTCTTAAAAAGTTTCCTAATAAATGAGAAAGCTTCCCATAATCCCATCATCTAAAATAATTATAGTATTTTTAGTTTTTCCATACTATATTTTATATATAATTTTTACATAATCATGACTATAATATACGAGGGAATTCAGGACAGTGTCAGTTTCAAAATGCATATTCAAAAATTAATAGATTCTCCATACAAATGAAAAAAGGAAATCAGAAAAAGTATCAAAAGTAAATATGAGTGAAGAGTTATATATATTGGGATGAAAAGATTCCTTCTAAGCAGGTATAAAAATCACGGAGGGAAAGTCAACACTAGATTTTACTACATGAAAATATTCACTTATTCTAAGTGTAAAAAATAAAGCTATTTCAATAAATATAACTGTGAAATTGAGATTACAAATGATAACTAAATCAGTCTGAGCATCAAGTATATTTTGTTTTCATTTTAAGGAATCAAGAAAGCTTTAATTCACAAGGATGAGTAGTTACATAAGTTACTACTTCTGATGTTTTCGTTATTTTTATAGCCTGCTTTGCCATCCAGGATAGTTTTCTATTAAACTGATCCAGAAGCTAGGAAAAAAGAGTGGTAGACAATTGTTTTGAAGGTGGCTCATCAACAATATGTAATAATAACTCAGAATCTCTAATCACAAATGGTTTTCTTTGAAGAAAGTCAATGAATAGGTCCTCAACCAGTCTGAATCTTCATTGTTTAACAGAGAATTTTTTTTTCAAACATCTTTAAACACTCTTACATGTTTAACAATGCCACTTGATAAAATTTTATATTCCTCAGTGGTTGTCTTTATTAAATAGTTCTTCAAAGCTTCAAAAGAATCTAATTTATTTTGATTTTGCATATTGAATAAAATTTGACATCAGTTTCAATACTGTCACTTCATTTGCAGTTATAAACACAATAATTCTTCAACCCTACATTGTTAAATTGAAGTTATTTCACTCATTAGAAGTTTCACACACACAAAAAATACAAGTTGAAGCAACCTTTTCCTAATTTAGAAAGATTCATTTAATGGAGTTACTTATCTAAAGGGAGGGTTTTGGGTCTCTGGGGTTTTGAGGGGAGGACTTATTTATATTTCTTGCCTAATATGAAATAGTCATACCCTTGGCTCAATATGGTCAAAGAATTTCAGCATGAAAAATAAATTATGGAACCCACTGTTCACATCATTAGAAATAACTGACAAATGTCAAATTAGTCAAAGTCCTCATGAAAACAACAAATTATATGCCCTGATTTTACATAATTTTGAATCTTATCAGATGGGGAAAACACCTGTGAGGGAAAAGAAAGAAGGAGCTAGATGAGGTTAGGAGGGCCTCCCACCATGACACAGGTCTGAACATTGTAAAGGAGAGAGGTAAGGAAAGAGAGGTAGGGAGAGTGTATGAGTTCAGTCTGATTCTAGGAAAATTCTGACCAGGCTAATAAGGAATCTTCTTGCCAAAGGCTTTCGTTACAGGAATCCTGCATCTTCTAAGAATGGACCTGCCTCAGTATCTTGGCCATGCTCAGCCATTGGCAGAGAACAAACATGAAAAACATGGCCTTGGCATAAATTTAGTAATGGATTTCAGAGCATAGCAGCTGGAACTGTCTCTACATTCTTCTCTCTGCAGTAGGAGATCTCTGAAGTGCATTTTCATGACTTCCAAAGTGGTGGCATGTAAGGACAGAGAGATAAGAGGGCCAGATCATGTAGGTCCATGAAGGCTATTGTAAGGATTTTGGCTTTTACTCTCAAAGACAAGAGAACCATTGGAGAGTTTTGAGCAGAGAAGTTAGGGATTTAAAATAATGAGTAAGGAGTTAAATTATATTTGGCTCATTTGGAGTATTTATGTGATTTAAATTAACAAGAATATTCTGTTATGTTGCGAATAGATACAGGGGATGAAGAGACCGCAGGGAGACAAAAGCTATCTCATTAATTCAGGTGAGACACAATGGTGACTATGACTTTAGCAAAGGAAGTTGTTAGAAGGGGGTGGAGTCTAGAGATATAATTTAAAGGACAGTTGAATAGCATATGAATTATATTTCAATAAATGTATCTTTAAAAAGAAAAAAAAGTACAGTCTACTGGATTTGCTTATGGATTGGATGTGAAGTGTGAACAAGAGGATTCAAGGACGGTTCAGAGAGTTTTAGTCTGAGGAACTGGAAAAAGAAAGTTTCCATCATCAGAGGTAAAGAAGACTGTGGGAGGAGCAGGTTTGTGGAAGAATTATCCAGTTTCTGTTCGAATAAGTTAAACAGGAGATGTTCAAATAGAGAGGTCAAGTTATATATATATTGGTCAGAGGAGAGATCCAGGCTAAAGACTGAAACTTTAAAAGTCATGGTTGTGTAGAAGGTACTTAATGTTATGAAACTAGATGAAATTACAAGGCAATTTTGATGAAATAAGTGAAGGTCAGAAAATGAACCCTAGGACACTCAACATTAAAAGGCCATTAAGAGGAGAGATCCAGGCTTAAGACAAACTTGAAAGTGATGGTTGTTAGGTGGTACTTAATGTTATGAAACTAGATGGAATTACCAAGACAATTTAGATGGACTAAGTAGAGGTCAAGAACTGAACCCTAGAACACTCAACATTAAGAGGCCGATAAGAGGAGAGATCCAGACTGAAGATTGAAACTTGAAAGTCATGGTTTTGTAGATGATATTTAATGTTATAAAATTAGATGGGATTACCAAGGCAATGTAGACGGATTAAGTGAAGGTCAAGAACTTGAACCTTAGAACACTCAACATTAAGAGGCCAGTAAGAGGAGGAAGAACCAGCAAAGTATACTGAGAAGGAGCAAACAGTGAAACTAGAAGAAATGTGGTAACCCAGAAGCAAAGATAAGAAAATGTTCCAAGTGTGGCCACCCATGTCAGATACTGTTGCTAAGTCAAATGATCATGACAACAAATTTGACCACAGATTTCACAGCACTGATGATCTTGACAAGAGCAATTGCAAAGAGGGTAAAATCTTCAGTGTAGTGGATTTAAAAGAAAATGTAAGGAGAATTAGCGACAGTACAGAAAACTGTCTTGAAGAGTTTTTCTCTAAATGAGAGCAAAGAAATATTCTGGTAGCTAAAGGGCTATGTTAAGCCAATAAAGGTATCTCTTCCCATCTGCTATGAAGTAACTGTCCTTAAAAGGTGTTTTACAAAAAAAAAAAAATGGGGCTTTACTCCAGGGGTCAAGAAACTTTTCCTGTAAAGGACCAGATAGTAAATATTTTCAGCTTTGTGAGGCATATGGTCTCTGTCACGACTTCTCAGCTCTGCCATTGCAGTGCACAGACAATACATAAGTGAATGAACGTGCTGTGTGCCAATAAAACTTTATTTGAAAAATCAGACAGTGGCCAAGATTTGGCCCACAATACTTTGCTGACCTCTTCTTTACACAACCTAGCTCCAGTAATTATTTACAATGGGTCAGTCTGCAAATATGCATTAAGTCCATAAAATACAACATGTATTTTTCTAATTGTTATGAATATAGTGCTGAATGAGAAAACAGACTCTCTGCTTCCAAGACCTTCCACCTTAGGTCCAGAAGCATGATACCGAGTCCCTAAGCCTCTTCCTTACTCTTCAAGCACAATGACCCCAGCCACATCCAAACTTAGTCAAGTGAGCCCATCCTGAGGTTACTTTTACCTTTGCCAGAAGTAGACTCAGAGCTCCTTTTCCCATTCATGTTGTCCCTTCCTAAAAGAAACAATTCCCTATCTTCACAAAGCAGCAACTTTTACATAACAACCATGTAACATCCTTCGCATTTTTTAAGAAATTATAAAAATGTTGCATTTCTTTGTCTCTTCCAGCTCCAGAGAATTCTCTCTCACACTATATGAGCACAGGCATCTGTCACTGCCTGAATGTGACAGCCCAGCTTGTGTCTTCTGGCTGACCTGCCAGAGCACCTCATTTATCTCCTGTGGCAGCAGGTGCAGCTGTGTCTATGGATTCTGAGTTCTTTGCTTCTGGAGCAGTCTTCCAGAAATTACATGGTCTCTGGGCAGGGAGTAGAAAAGTGAGGCTCTCTTTGCAATCATTGCAGGCTTCAGAGCTGATTTTCACTGACCACTTCAGCAGGGATATTCACATTCTCCTCCCCCGATCTTCCGTAATCCTTGAGTCCCCAGTTATGACTCCTGATATTCAATGAAGTGATGACTTTGAAAGCTCTTTGAAAATACTTGAGTTCCTTATAAAGTCAAGGTCAGAATCCAGAACATGGCTAAAAACCTATAGATTTTGGGGGAAATGATCCTAATTTTTTCCAACAGCAACAACAACAAAAAGAGCAGGGCACCTGGGTGGCTCAGTGGGTTAAAGCCTCTGTCTTCGGCTAGGGTACTGATCTCAGGGTCCTGGGATCAAGCCACATCAGGTTTCCTGCTCAGCGGGGAGCCCACTTCTTCCTCTCTCTCTGCCTGCCTCTCCCCCTACTTGTGATCGCTATCAAATAAATAAGTAAATAAATCGTTAAAAAAATAAAAAGAGCAAGCTTCACTCACACAATGGAGAATACTTTGCTGCGTGACCCTGGACAAGTCCCTTTAACATTTGATTTTCCATTCCTTTAATTGTGGAAATGGGATAGCGTTGCCTCCACTAAAGTAGGTAAGGTCTGCCAATCAGCAGGCACACATAGAGAGATTCAGTAGGATATTTGTGTATTAGCAAAACAATTAAGGAGAATCAGGTGTGTTGGCTGGTTGAAGTTACAGGTGCCTGCTGAATTGAGAAGTCACTAGGGCAGCTGTAGTATCAGAACCATGCCAGTGGTGCTCCAATTCTTACCAGCTAAAATAAGTGTCTCACACACTCCTCTCTCCCCCTGACCTCTATCCCAAGTTCAAGTCTCCTGTAAGTATATCTGATTCGCACAACCTAAATCATATCCAGAACCTCAGCTGCAGAAGATCCCACCTTTGCAGTACAGAAAAACATACTCCAGAGATGCTAGAATGGCTGTTAACTGAGTCAACTCACAGTTTCCTGCACATTCTGTGTGGTAAGCCAAATTTCGACCCCATGACATTTGCTCACTGGTGTAATGCCTTTGGATATGTTTCAGTGCATGTCAAAAGGGACTTTACGGATGATCTCAAGGAAAAGAGATGGTCCTAGATCTGGGTGGGCTCAATGTAATGACATGAGCCCTGAAAGCAGAAGAGGAAGTAGAAAGATATGACAGAAGAGGGTTTAGAGAAATTTAATGGTTTTTTTTTAAGATTTTATTTATTTATTTGACAGACAGAGATTACAAGTAGGCAGAGAGGCAGGCAGAGAGAGGAGGAAGCAGGCTCCCTGCTGAGCAGAGAGCCCAATGTGGGGCTCTATCCCAGGACTCTGGGATCATGCGAGCCGAAGGCAGAGGCCCTAACCCACTGAGCCACCCAGGCGCCCTGAGAAATTTAAAGCCATAGAAGCACTCAACCCATGTTGCTGACTAGAAAATGAAGGAGACCATGTGGAAACACTAAGAAGGAACTGAATTCTTGCCAACTGCTTCAGTGAGCTTCAAAGCTGATTCTCCCCACAAAAGAACCTCGAGATAAATCTCGGGCCAGCCACCATGTTGATTTTGTTTTAAGCTGCCAAGTTTGCCATCATTTGTTATAGCAACAATAGAATACTGATGCATTCTCCATCCCACTGCTGAGCTTGACTGTTTAGTATCAACTTCCACTCCTCTTTCTTCCTCACCGTCACACAATAAATTCACCACCAAGTCCCGTTAATGTTCCGTGGGGAATGGATCTCACATTCAGCCTTTCCTATATTCCTTCCTACTGCCCTGGATCAGAAAGTTTTCTCTTGGGCTGCTAGAACAGCTTCCTAACCTGTTTCTCCCAATACTTTTCAAACTGCTCCATATCCACCAATCATCCTAACAAAAGTATGGACATTGCACATTTCTGAATTATTTATTTATATATTTACAAGAAGAATATGTTTCCTTTGTAATTAAAAAATAATAAACTCACAACACTAACTCTGCCAGGAAAAAAATAAATCAAAAAGCAAAACAAAACCCTGCTCATTTATTCATTTGGCAAATGTTTAGTGAGTGTCTATTAAATGTTAGGCACTAGAAACACTGTAAGAGGGTGGTAGTGGAGTGCCTGGGTGGCTCAGTTAGTTAAGCATCCAACTCTTCATTTGGCTCAGGTCATGATTTCAGGATCATGAGATTGAGCCCCATGTTGGGATCTAAGATACTTTCTCTCCCTCTGTCCCTCCTCACCTAATTTTCTCTAGAGAGAGAGAGAGAGAGAGGTAGAAACTGGCTATTCATTAAAACCATTTCCTCTACCCCTAGGCTCACAGACTACATCTCCCAGCCTCTGCTGTAGTTAGGCGCAGCTATATGACTGTTTCTGCTCAGTAGAATGTGAGCAGAAGTGCCTATGTCACTTCCAGGCCTGGTCTCAACATCTATCTTCCCATGAATCATTTTCCTTGCTCTTTGCCCTTCTGCCAGGTTGATACAAAAGAGCACAGCAATGTTGGTGGCCATGTGTTAAAGATTCTGGAACATCAAGAAGAAGGGAACTTGGGTTCTTAAATCAACACTTGGAGTAGAGTCACTTCTCAATCAGAACTAAAACTTTGGATTGTATGTGAGCAAAAAATAAACTTTTAGTATACTGTGTTTAGACCAGTGTAACTTTTGAAGTTCATGATAGCAGATGGTGCTAGAGTATCAGCTCTTGTGGAACTAAAAACTCTAAACTTCTTTTTTTTTTCTTTGAAGATTTTATTTATGTATTTGACAGAGAGAGAGAGAGAGAGAGGGATCACAAGCAGGCAGAGAGAAGGGGAAGCAGGCTCCCTGCTGAGCAGAGAACCCGATGCGGGGCTTGATCCCAAGACCCTGAGATCATGACCTGAGCTGAAGGCAGAGGCTTAACCCACTGAGCCACCCACGCGCCCCAACTCTAAATTTCTTAATATACAAATCCCTTCATAATCTTGCCCAAACTATATTTCCATTTATCCCTTTAAACATTCTCCACTATGTACTATGTGTTTCTACTTCAACTAACACAATAGGCCCTTTTCTAACTCCCCTAAAAAAAAAATCTTCCTTACCTTCCTATTCTAGATAACCCCGACTTATCATTCAAAATCTGTTTCAAACGTTATCTCTGAATTCATAGCTTTCTTTAATTCCCCAAAGTTACTTAGTCCTATTGTACATACCTTTATAAAGCTTATACATATCTCTGTAATAGCTTATACATATTGTATCATAATTTATGGTATATAGTAGATATAGTGACCATCTCAAAACAATATTTTCTTCCTCACTGAGTATCCAGTGCCTGGCACATATTAGGTGGCCAATAAATCTTTGTTGATTGATTGGATTTGTTGCAAGTCCTCATGTATGATGTATACCATTAACCACTATGCTTCATATAACCAACTTCTTCCTTTTCTATACATTAGATGCCTAATGGCATGTCTAGGACCCTGATCTATATCCTTCCAGCCAAGTAAACTGAATATATTTAATCCCCACATGTCACCTTAATTCTGCCCCTGACTCTGGGACAAATCCTGATCCTAGGTATAGAGGTCCTAGAATGCTTCCTCACTCAGCTACTGGTTCCACTGTGACCTTGAAGCCCAACCTTTTATTACCCAGGGTCTCTGCTTCATAACCATGTCTCCCAAAGACTAGGAATCCTGGCTTTAACCTGTAACTTTAATAGATAAAGTGTGTGTCTTATACCCCAGTCCTCTTATAACTAAGTCTCTGATATTTGCCATACCTCTCTAACAAGTGGCTAAAAATTGGACTTCTGTCAATTGCCTGCCACATCTGATCTTTGGATAGATAACAAATTTACAGGCTTCCATTTGGACACTTCCAAACAATACTAGTTTCCTGTTTGTCTTTTCCCATTTATTTTTTTAAGACTTTATTTATTTGACATACAGAGAAAGAGAGAGAGAGAGCACAAGCAAGGGGGAGGAGCAGAGGGAAAGAGAGAAGCAGGCTTTCCACTGAGCAGGGAGCCCAATGCAGAGTTCAATCCCAGGATGCTGGGATCATGACCTGAGCTGAAGGCAGATGCTTGACTGACTGAGCCACCCAGGTGCCCCTGTCCTTTCCCATTTGGAATGATCTTCCATACATAAGATATATTTTCTAGAAGTATAGACAATTAATATATAACTGAGTCAGGCACATTATAAGACAATAGGAATTGGTGGGAATTGGATTGAATCATACCACTATTTGACTATTCACTGGAGTCAAGAAAGCTGGCCCTTATAGTGAATAGATGATTAGCAATCTATGAGGCTCTTCAAAGTCATCTGCTCCTGCTCTCCAAAGTCATCATAGTATGTCTAACAGTGCAGTATTTTTCTATTTGATTTTCATTTGAAGTAATAATATTTGTATTATGATGCTCCCCATTACAATTTCAAAATAATATACTTCTACTCTGATGCATGTATTATGAAAAGTAACCACTGACAGCTCTTAATACTCAATAATATTTGATAAAGAAACAAATGACAAAGTGAATGAATAAGTAAGAGCAAAGGCGGCAAATGGTCCACTGGGTCTTTTGACTTCCAAAAGTAGTCTTCTGCCCTCTGCAACCTCTAAACAATATGAAGGACTATCACTGATTATAACGTACTTGTATTTCTTATCCTCAAATGTCATTTAAAACACACATACACACACACACACACAAACACACATACACACACTCACCAGTCATAAAATTTGTGGATACATGAATGAGTAGTTCCTAACTATTGCTTGTTCTGCTCACTGGAAGGTTTTAGGTGTTAGCACTATCCTGGCAACCAGTTAGTATGAAGTCATGGAATATTAAGCCTGGAGGCCTGGAAAGTTCAATCATGAAATTAATAAATATGAACAAACCTGACCTCTGTCCTGGCCCATAGCCTAGTGAACATGAAACTAGACGGAAGAAATACCAACATGGAGACAGATCCAAAAAAGTCAGGGAAAAAGAAAAGAGGGTGATTAGACACATCTTCCTGAAACGAGGACAGAAAAGAGAAAATAATAGCATGCTCAAAGGATATCTTAGTAGACATGATAAAATTTAAAGTCTGAAGAAAGAACACAAAACTTCAAAGCATATTTTAATAGATATGATGAAGTTTAAAGTCTCTTTGTAGATAAATATCATAATAAAAATTTGCTATGATCATGATGATTAAATGAAAAAACACCATAGAATTATGGATTTTAAGAACCAGTAAGCATCTTAGAGATTATGTAGAATTGCAACCATCACCAGCCCTACCTTTGCTGGCACCACTAAAACTCCTACCCTGACTCTACTGCTTTCTCCTTCCCATAGCACTTGTCATCCTCTAACATAATATAAACATCTGTTTATTTATTTTATTTATTGCTTGTCATTTGCCCCCCACCTGCAACTAGAGTGGAAACTCCATGAGGACAGTCCTTGTCTGTTTCATTCACTGATATAGCCCAATCACTTAGAACAGTACCTGACACATACCAGCTACTCAACAAGTATCCGTTGAATGAATTAAATGCAATTAAAAGCCCCCCCATTTTATAATTGAGGAAACCAAGTTCCTAACAAGTTCAGTTCTTAACAGCTTGTCAACAACAGGGGTATGGCTAGAATCCAGGCCTAGGCCGCTTTGACATTATAGTTTTGTTTTGTTTTTAAGATTTTATTTATTTATTTGACAGACAGAGATCACAAGTAGGCAGAGAGGCAGGCAGAGAGACAGAGGAGAAAGCAGGCTCCCTGCTGAGCAGCGAGCCCGATGTGGGGCTCGATCCCAGGACCCTGAGATCATGACCTGAGCCGAAGGCAGAAGATTAACCCTCTGAGCCACCCAGGCACCCCAACACTATAGTTTTCTAAACAAAAGAATGGAAATCAGCTTAAGTGACCCCCATTTTGCTCCCATCTCTCTTCTTCCCACATGCACTTGACCTTTGATAGGTAAGAGAATTCAAGGGTTTCTTTCCTCCTAAGGAGCCCCTCTATATCACAAAGGCTTGGGTAGTGCTATCATGCATCAAACAAGAAAAATGCACTGATATGGTTCCAAATGGAAATCTTCCTAAGTATGGTGAATGACATTTTCAGAAAACTGCACTCTCTTCCTTTGAAGCACGCCAAGTAGCAAACCATTATGCAAGTCACCTTATCCAGCCTCAGTTGGCCGCAGTCTCATGGGTCAAGTAGCAAAGCAACTTGTTGGCTGGGCAACTTTCTAAATACATTGGCTTGCTTTGCTGTACTGCACTCAGATCCCCTAAAGAATCTGTAAGAATCTGTGGCTTTCTTTCAAGGTGAAGAACAAAAGAGTTTGACATTTCTTTTGCTAATGATTTGAAGAAAAATATCCTGTAAACCACAGAGCTGGGAATATCCCCTAATTCAATTGTCAACAGGGATAATATCACAAATTCTCTTTGTTAAACCAATTTCCTGACTCTTCCCTGTATAATTAGCTCTGGGTCTTCTATCAGGGCTTAGCTTTCTAATTGTGGTAATTCTAAGTACATCAAAATGCATCCACACCTGGGGTTTACTGCCTTACCTGAGTTGCTTCTGCATCTGTTATAAAGAAATAAAGGCACATATTTCCTGTACACATTAGACAAAGAGGAAGTAATATTATTAGAACAGAAGCAATAGAAATAATTCAGCTCGAGTTTCTCCTTTGCATCACAGTTAGCAGTATAATCCTTGGGCACAAGAGGGAATCAAGTCTTCTGAAATATGGCTCTATGTATGTGTTGGGGGTGGGGAATTGGGTAAAGGGAAAACGCACACAAGAGGACCACTAGGACCCCAGAAAGTGGAACTCGGGCAAAAATCCTTACTGATGACCTCAACCCAGTAGCTGTCTCTGGAATGCATGTTACATCAGCATGTGTTTTCAATTATATGAGGTGACAGAAAACACCCACACTTGGAAACCACCCTGGTTACATGCCTGTCAGTGAGTAAAGGCAGAACAAATCCTCTCCCAATATATAGACACAGGCTTCAGGGGAAAAAAATTTAATTATGCAAAGTCCCCTTTGCAAATGGGGAAAGCAAGGGACTTTCCTCCATGTTGATGCATCTAGGCTGGTGGGTTAGGCTGGAACACAGACAATCTAAAATAACAGCACTATCAAATCCTGTTTCTTAAGATTTTCATCAAAAAAGGTCTGTGTGGGCAATAAAAAGAAATAAAAGGCATCCAAATGGGCAAAGAAGAAGTCAAACTCTCACTCCTTGCAGATGGTATGATACTTTATGTGGAAAAACCCAAAAGACTCCATCCCAAAACTGCTAGAAACCACACAGGAATTCAGTAAAGTGTCAGTATATAAAATCAATGCAAAGAAATCAGTGCATTTCTATACACCAACAGCAAGACAGAAAAAAGAGAAGTTCAAGAGTTGATCCCATTTACAATTGCACCAAAAACATACCTAGGAATAAATCTAACTAAAGAAGCAAATAATCTGTACTCGGAAAACTATAAAGTACTCATGAAAGAAATTGAAGAAGACACAAAGAAATGGAAAAATGTTCCATGCTCATGGATTGGAAGAACAAATATTCTGAAAATGTCTATGCTACCTAAAGCAATCTACACAATCCCTATCAAAATACCATCAATTTTTTTTAAAAGAAATGGAACAAATAATCCTAAAATTTATATGGAACCAGAAAAGACCTGGAATAGCCAGAGGAATGTTGAAAAAGAAATCCAAAGTTGGTGGCATCACAATTCCAGACTTTAAACTCTATTACAAAGCTGTCATCATCAAGGCAATGTGGTACTGGCATAAACACAGACACACAGATCAATGGAACAAAATAGAGAGCCCAAAAATAGACCCTCACCTCTATGGCCAAATAATCTTCAACAAAGCAGGAAAGAAAGTAGAGTGGAAAAAGGACCGTCTATTCAACAAATGGTGTTGGGAAAATTGGACAGCCACATGCAGAAGAATGAAACTGGACCATTTCTTCACATCACACACAAAAATAGACTCAAAATGGATGAAAGAGCTAAATGTGAAAAAGAAATCCATCCAAATCCTTGAGGAGAACACAGGCAGGAACCTTTTTGACCTCAGCCACAGCAACTTTTTCCTAGGAACACCGCCAAAGGCAAGGGAAGCAAGGGCAAAAATGAACTATTGGGACTTCATCAAGATCAAAAGCTTTTCCACAGCAAAGGAAACAGTTAACAAAACCAAAAGATAATTGATAGAATGGGAGAAGATATTTGCAAATGACATATCAGATAAAGGGCCAGTATCCAAAATCTATAAAGAACTTATCAAATTCAACAACCAAACAACAAACAATCCAATCAAGAAAGGGGAAGAATACATGAGCAGATACCTCTGCAAAGAAGACATCCAGATGCCCAACAGACACATGAAAAAGTGCTCCACATCACTCGGCATCAGGGAAATCAAAACCACAATGAGATACCACCTCACACCAGTCAAAATGGCTAAAATTAACAAGTCAGGAAATGACAGATGCTGGCAAGGATGCAGAGAAAGGGGAACCTCCTACGCTGTTGGTGGGAATGCAAGCTGGTGCAGCCACTCTGGAAAACAGCAGGGAGGTTCCTCAAAAAGTTGAAAATAGAGTTACCCTATGACCCAGCAATCACATTTCTGGGTATTTACCCTAAAGATACAAATGTAGTGATCTGAAGGGGCACATGCACCCGAATGTTTATAGCAGCAATGTCCACAATAGGCAAACTATGGAAAGAACCTAGATGTCCATCAGCAGATGAATGGATAAAGAAAACATGTGTGTGTGTGTGTGTGTGTGTGTGTGTGTGTGTGTGGTGGAATACTATGCAGCCATCAAAAGAAATGAACTCTTGCCATTTGCGACGATGTGGATGGAACTAGAGGGTATTATGCTGAGCCAAATAAATCAATCAGAGAAAGATAATTATCATATGATGTCTCTGATATGAGGAATTCGAGAGGCAGGGCAGGAAATTTGGGGGGCAGGGAAGGAAAAATGAAACAAGATGGGATCGGGAGGGAGACAAACCATAAAAGACTCTTAATCTCACAAAACAAACAGAGGGTTGCTGGGAGGAGAGGGGTAGAGTGGGGGTGGTTGGGTTATGGACATTGGAGAGGGTATGTGATATGGTGAGTTTTGTGAAATGGGTAAGCCTGATGATTCACAGACCTGTACACCTGGGGCAAATAATACATTATATGTTATAAAAATAATTTATAAAAAAATCTGAAAAATTTTTTAAAAAAGGTCTGTGTGGTGATGCCTGGGTGGATCAGTCTGTTCAGCACCTGCTTTTGGCCCAGTTTATGATCCCAGGGTTCTGGGCATTGGGCTGAAATGGGCTCCCTGCTCAGTGGAAATTCTGCTTCTCCCTCTGCCTACTGCTTCTCTCCCCTGCCTTGTACTCTCAAGTACTCTCTGCCCTTTTGTACTCTCTCACACTCATGCTCTCTCTTAAATAAATAAATAAAATCTTTCAAAGAAAAAAAATGTCTTTCTGTAGCTTATGAATGGCCTGAGTAAGCCCCCTCTGTGACCCTGGCAATGGGGCGTGCCTCCTCCCTCTGGACTCTCAAGTGTATTTATCCGCATGGTCAAAATAACATTCTAAACCCCAAAAGGATCATTTACTTGTACATGTTGCTTATGTCTGGCAAACTTTCACACACCCTATTCTTCGACTTGACTCATAAAAATTATCATCAAAATATCTGATCTCTGACCATTCTAATTACCTCCACTGGGGTTACCTGGTCCAGGTCACCAACATCTCTTAATTGGATTATTGCAATAGCCTCCCAATGTTTCCCAACTTCTACCCTTGCCCATTTACCATCCATTCTCAAAACTTGCCCCAGTGATCTCTTTTAAAACTTAGATTACACCACTCTTCTATTCAAAACTGCCAATGGCTTCCTGTTTCTCCATGGCCTGCAAAGCACTCCATTACTCCTTGACTTTACCTTCTATTCCTCTTCCTTTCATAACACTTTACTCCACAAACAATGGCATCCCTGTTGTTCCTTGATCATCAGTGTATGTTCCTGCTTTTAATTCCTTGTTCTAGTTGTTAGTGATAACAATTATCAGTTCTCTTCCTGTGTAAGAAATCTCACAACATTTTCCTTAACTTCAATGATCCACTAGAAAGAATCACACATCAAGAGCAGGTTTATACTCTTGGCTAAGATTAATCATAGCAGAAGACAGAGTGGAAGTAGCAAGAAAAAAAGATACCTATTGACAAATTCCAGAGATATCTAGCATAAGCTCCTGAAACCCTCCTTCATTCAAGGTCACACAGGATGGGCTTTTTTCTCTGGCAGCAAAGTGCAAGTGGCAAGTCTCTACCAAGGAAACCCATTTGAATGTTGGGACCTGAGGCTTTTATGTGAAGTTGGTCACTAGGCACATCTTGCTAGCCATCAGCCATGGCAACTGAAATTCAGGACCAAAACAATGAAACCAGGTGAGCATTATCAATCTTGATATTTGTGCAAAGCAATCCTGACAAACTATTATGGTATGCTTTATTTCTTTCAAGTACACAAAACAAAATAATCAATCCATCAGTGATATAGAGAACATTCTGAGGGTTATATTCCCAGAGGTTGGCTCAGAGTAAATCCAAGATATTTGGAGACATTCAAAGAGTGAGCAATCAGACCTGGCTGCATTAACTCTTTCTTCACACACCCTAAACTTGTCATGCTTCCCTGTAGTAGAATATATTCCCCAGCCTCTACCAAGCTGAGATACTTACAGTTACATCTAGAGAGAGGAAAATATTTAAAAACAATTGTGGGAGTGGCTATTGAGCACATAATATGAACAAACTTGTGTGCTTGTCAGAGCTTGATGTGTTAGGGTTGTTGTCATGCGAGGTAAGAGACCTATTCTCTTTTAAGTAAAGTCATTTAAGATACAGTAACTGTATAAAAAGGGCTCATAATGACAGCATGGGTGGTCCAAAGACCTATATAGTTCCAGGTCTCATACCTGGCCAACATTTCCAGTTGTAAGTAATGAGAATTTAGAATAGTAACTATTTTCTTTAGTGAGTACAAATATTCTAAATGTGAGAAGATTTGGAATGAATAAAATAAAGGTTTTAGAGAATCCAACTATATATTTTTGTACATATTTGGTATCTATGCATTTGATATTTTAAGATAATTTGAACTTTCTGAATGACAACCTTGTAACTCCAATTTAAACTGTGGAGCTGAAGAACTGATTATACTCATGATTTTAAGTGGAATTTTATTGCATTCTTTAATATTATTGGAGCATCTGAGAGAACTTTTAGTTCACTGTATATATAAATTCAATTTATTAGAAGATATAATTTAGTACTCAGAGGCTTTGTTTACCAGACAATTAAAAGACTTAAGAAAGGAAAATGAATACTATATATTAAGTATATAAATGAAGTTTAAAATAGTTGAAGATGTTTAATTAACTATGTTGGTAAATGTTACTATACATTATTAAAATCAATTAGATTTATAAAGAGAATGAAAAAAATTTGTATGTAGAACTCAAGAGTGACGAAAAACTAGGTTTGGGGATTTATATGTTTAATAAATTGAATATCAACATTTAAAATCCAAAGAAAACTCCTGAATAGTTGGTCTCAAGAAGACCAAAAATTTCCTTCAGAACACCTAGGCTCTCTGAATTGGAAGCAATGTCCCCAGGACATCAGCATGTTCCCAGAAATCACACATCATACCTGTACATTTTCTTTGAGATAGGGAAGGAAAACTTCACTTACCAAGCCATTTTCTCATAAAATTAAAGTGGGCAGATTTTTTCCTCCAATCAGGAAAACTGGTAATCAGTCTGTTCTTTAGTACCAGGCCAGACTTAGCAGATCTAAGTTACAGAGCCAGGTGGCATTTTTAGGAAAACTCTGAGAGCTTCAAGGAACTTCAGTGAAATCCAGGAATCTTCAAGGGTTAGAAGTGTTATTTGTTTCTCTTTTGTTCCTTTTTGCAACCCACAATCTACTCTGCCAAAAAATTATCTTCATTATCTAGTTAAATGAAAGATGTGGGAATGCTGTAATATAGCCCATTTTCATGACATGTTTTTCCTCTGGGGATGAAGTTATTTAAATAATGTCCTCTGGCTCTGGTAATTCATATACTCAACAATCAACACTTTGGACCTCAGTATTGATTTGCTTGAATCTTGGATTGTTGTTAATTTCACAATCCCAGGAGCGTTGTTTGTGGCAGAGAAATCTACTTCCATTAAAACTCTGGGCGTCAATTCACTAAAATAATTTTCTTTTAGATTGCCATTGAATTGAAAGAAAACTTTTTCTGAGCCCTTTCTAATTGAATCATAAATCTGAAGAACAACCTTCTGAAAGCTATGAAGGATACTCGCTAAGTAAAGAATATGCCATTCTCCAACCATGTATCTTATAAATCAGAATATGCCCAGGTATCTAATGTATAATGAATGTGGAGTTTATTTAAATTCAGAAAGGTACAGCTATGTTGCACACATCACAAGATAAATTTAACTGTGAATCTGTATGTAAAAGTGCAGAATGTGACATTTAATAAAATTTATAACTCAATTCAGAGCGAAAAGTATATGTTTGGTATGAGGTGAAATTGAACAAAGAAAATTGAAAGATGTGGCATGGAAAGACCTGGACCTGAGACTTGGTCTTTAACTCTCTCTTGGACAAGTCATTCACCTCTTTGAGTTTCAAATTCTTCATTAAAAAATGGGGGGCATTCAATTACATAAGAAAACTGTTAATCAAGATAAAGAGTCATATTGATATGAATACACTAACAGTAGGAGATCTTAATATACCTCTCTCAGAAATAGATCATCGAAGCAGAAAATCAATAAAGAAACACGAGCATTGAATGACACATTGGACCAGATGGACCTCATAGATATATACAAAACACTCCACCCTAAAACAACAGAATACTCATTCTTCTCAAGTGCACATGGACCTTCTCCAGAATAGACCACATACTGGGTCACAAATCAGGACTCAACCAATACCAAAAGACTGAGATTATTCCCTACACATTCTCATATCACAATGCTTTGAAAATGGAGCTCAATCACAAGGAAAAGTTCCAAAGGCACTCAAACACCTGGAAGCTAAACCAGGAGATCAAGGAAGAACTGAAACAATTCATGGAAACCAATGAGAAGGAAGACACTTCGATCCAAAACCTATGGGATACAGCAAAGGCGGTCCTAAGGGGGAAATACATAGCCATCCAAGAAACCCTCAAAAAATTGAAAAATCCAGAACACAGCAGCTGTCTCTACACCGTAAAAAACTGGATAATCAACAACAAATCAAACCAACTCCACACATAAGAAGGGAAATAATCAAGATTAGAGCTGAGATCAATGAGGTAGAAACCAGAGATACAGTAGAATGTATCAATGAAACTACAAGGTGGTTTTTTTAAAGAATCAGTAAGATTGATAAACCATTGGCCACACGAATCCAAAAGAAAAGAGAGAAAGCCCAAATTCATAAAATTATGAATGAAAAGGGAGAGATCACAATAAACACCAAGGAAGTAGAAACAATCATCAGAAGTTATTACAACAGTTATATGCCAATAAGCTAAGCAACCTAGATGAAATGGATGCATTCCTGGAAAACTATAAACTCCCAAAATGGAACCAGGAAGAAATTGACAACCTGAATAGACCAATATCTAGTAACAAGATTGAAGCAGTGATTAAAAATTTCCCAAAAAACAAGAGCCCAGGACCTTATGGATTCCCTGGGGAATTCTACCAAACTTTCAAAGAAGAAATAACACCTATTCTCCTGAAGGTGTTTCACAAAATTGAAGCAGAAGGATAATTTCCAGGCTCTTTCTATGAAGCCAGCGTTACCTTGATCCCCAAACTAGGCAAAGACCCTACAAAAAAGGAGAATTTCAGACCAATATTACTGATGAATATGGATGCTAAGATTCTCAACAAGATCCTAGCAAACAGGATCCAACAGCACATTAAAAAGATTATCCACCACCACCAGGTAGGATTTATTCCTGGGATACAAGGATGGCTCAACATTCACAAATCAACCAATGTGATAGAACAAATTAATATGAGAAGAGAGAAGAAACACATGGTCCTCTCAAAGGATGCAGAAAAAGCATTTGACAAAATCCAGCATCCATTCCTGATTAAAATGCTTCAAAGTATAGGGATAGAAGGAACATTCCTGAACTTCATCAAATCTATCTATGAAAGACCCACAGCAAATATCATCCTCAATGGGAAAAAGCTTGCAGCCTTCCCGTTGTGATCAGGAACAAGACAAGGATGCCCACTCTCTCCACTCTTGTTCAACATAGTATTAGAAGTCCTAGCAACAGCAATCAGACAACAAAGAGAAATAAAAGTTATCCAAATTGGCAATGAAGAAGTCAAACTCCCTCTCTTCACAGATGACATGATTCTTTATATGGAAAATCCAAAAGACTCCACCCCCAAACTACTAAAACATACAACAATTCAGCAACGTGGCAGGATACAAAGTCAATGTACAGAAATCAGTGGCTTTCTTATATACTAACAATAAAAATACAGAAAGGGAAATTAGAGAATCCATTCCATTTACTATAGCACCAAGATACCTGGGAATAAACCTAACCAAAGAGGTAAAGGATCTATACTCGAGGAAATACAGAACACTCATGAAAGAAATTGAAGAAGACACAAAAAGATGGAAGACCATTCCATGCTCTTGGATCGGAAGAATAAACATTGTTAAAATGTCTATACTGCCTAGAGCAATCTATACTTTTAATGCCATTCCGATCAAAATTCCACCGATATTCTTCAAAGAGCTGGAGCAAATAATCCAAAAATTTGTATGGAATAAGAAGAGACCCCAAATCGCTAAGGAAATGTTGAAAAACAAAAATAAAACTGGGGGCATCACGTTACCTGATTTCAAGCTTTACTACAAAGCTGTGATCACCAAGACAGCATGGTACTGGCATAAAAACAGACACATAGACCAGTGGAACAGAGTAGAGAGCCCAGATATGGACTCTCAACTCTATGGTCAAATAATCTTCGACAAAACAGGAAAAAATATACAGTGGAAAAAAGACAGTCTCTTCAATAAATGGTGCTGGGAAAACTGGGCAGCTATATGTAGAAGAATGAAACTCGACCATTCTCTTACACCATACACAAAGATGAACTCAAAATGGATAAAAGACCTCAACATGAGACAGGAATCCATCAGAATCCTAGAGGAGAACATAGGCAGTAACCTCTTCGATATCAGCCACAGTAACTTCCTTCAAGATATGTCTCCGAAGGCAAAGGAAACAAAAGTAAAAATAAACTTTTGGGACTTCATCAAGATCAAAAGCTTCTGCACAGCAAAGGAAACAGTCAAAAAAACAAAGAGGCAACCCATGGAATGGGAGAAGATATTTGCAAATGACAGTACAGACAAAAGGTTGATATCCAGGATCTATAACGAACTCCTCAAACTCAACACACAAAAAATAGACAATCATATAAAAAAAAGGGGGGGCAGAAGATATGAACAGACACTTCTCCAATGAAGACATACAAATGGCTATCATACACATGAAAAAATGTTCATCATCACTAGCCTTCAGGGAGATTCAAATTAAAACCACATTGAGATATCACCTCACACCAGTTAGAATGGCCAAAATTAGCAAGACAGGACACAACATGTGTTGGAGGGGATGTGGAGAAAGGGGAACCCTCTTCCACTGTTGGTGGGAATGCAAGTTGGTGCAATCTCTTTGGAGAACAGTGTGGAGATTCCTCAAGAAATTAAAAATAGAGCTACTCTGTGACCCGGCAATTGCACTACTGGGTATTGACCCCAAAGATACAGATGTAGTGAAAAGAAGGACCATCTGTACCCCAGTGTTTATAGCAACAATGGCCACGGTCGCCAAACTGTGGAAAGAGCCAAGATGCCCTTCAACGGATGAATGGATAAGGAAGATGTGGTCCATATATACTATGGAGTATTATGCCTCCATCAGAAAGGACGAATACCCAACTTTTGTAGCAACATGGACGGGACTGGAAGAGATTATGCTGAGTGAAATAAGTCAAGCAGAGAGAGTCAATTATCATATGGTTTCACTTATTTGTGGAGCATAACAAAAAGCATGGAGGACATGGGAAGTTAGAGAGAAGGGAGTTGGGGGAAATTGGAAGGGGAGGTGAATCATGAGAGACTATGGACTCTGTAAAACATTCTGAAGCGTTTTGAAGGGGCAGGGTGGGAGGTTGGGGGAACCAGGTGGTGGGTATTGGAGAGGGCATGGATTGCATGGAGCACTGCGAGTGGTGCAAAAACAATGAATACCATTATGCTGAAAAAATATATATAAATTTTTAAAAAACATGTATTTTTAAAAAATTCATGAGAATGTCATTATGCCAGTATAGTCCTTACACTATTTTATTTGAATTTTTATAAAACTTCATTATGTAAGTACATCTTTTAAACCACATATTTATGGTCTGAAATCCTTTATAATTATGTTGGTATGCTATAATAATCTCATTAATGAGAATAAAATATATTTTCTGGGGGCATTTAGGGTTTTCTAACCTACCTACCTACCCAACTTTTAAAAATCACATGTTCTATCTGCACATTATAAATTAATTGTGATTTTCCCTTCTCAGTACAATATTGTGAAACATTGGTGGAGTTATTCATATAAACTGAAAGTGGGTAACTAGCCAGATGCATGATAGGATATATGCATCATTAACATTTCCAGTGAAATGTTTTAATCTTTCAGGAACTTATTGGCCCTAATCTAACTTTCTGTAGTGACTTTCATTTTGAGGAATATTAAACCCACCATGATGGACGAAATATTCCATTGACTAACCTGATATTAGATCTCAGAATGACAAAATGAAGAAAAATAGTAGATTACATGCTGGATTCCATTATCACTTTTTTGGACAATGGAAATTACTCTTCTCAGTTTTCAATTATCTCTATTCGTACCTCACCAGTCTTTTTTTTTAAGCTATCTTTCCTAATTGCTCTATATATGAGAAAGAGGCATCAATAACATTCAGATATGATATAGCCCATAATTTTGTAGGACTCAAAAAGATTTGCTAGCAGACAGAAACTAATTACACAGACTTTATAAAAGGGTCTCAGTCTTCATTAAAGGCACAACTATTATTATTTCCCCAGTTACTTTCTAATTGCACTCTATATTATTGTTGACAAATTCAAAACCTTAAGACTCAATTATGGAAACAGCTTATCGATGGCAAATCTGTCCCTATTAATTGTTCCTATTATAAGGAATTAACAAAACTGTCAGAGTCTCTCTAATTCATGAGGAATGGTTCTCTCCATGAATTAGAACTATCTGATTAATGGCCTCTTGGAAAGATATTCTTTTAAAATGATTTTCAAGTCATGAACTGGCAATCTTCTTGTATTTTGAATTACAACCAATGTAATTCTTTCATTTTTGTATCTCATTCCTGTCACTATGATTGAACTCAAGGTTGGTTATGACTTTTTGCATATATTTTGTGACATTCTGCTGGTACAAAAATAAGAGAATCAATAAAAATTGGTTTACACTGTGTATTTCTAAATTATCATCTTTGTATGTGTAAAAAATTACTCTGAATTGAATTAAAGAGATAAAAGTATAGTAAAAGTCATAATGCAGAAATGTTAGTTTATTATGTGTAGGGTGATAGATGAGGCCCCAGCTCCTGAAACTTAACACTTATTTTCCCATCTCAATTTTACCATGAACTTACACTTTGACATCATAGCTTTTATTTCTTCTTATACCAAGTGAGAAGTTGGAACTAAGTAATTACAAATGCCCTTCCAGATCTATGATTTTATGGTTTTATACATTTTAACAAAACCAAAGGTGATACTGCTACAAGAATTGTTATCTTTTTTTCTAAGTTTCCAGTTTGTGGTAATTTCCCTAGAACAAAACTATCTTGTAGTCAATATTTCTTCCTTAATAATTTCTTATTTTCCCAAAAGTCACTGAAAGATCTTTATTCTAGAAGAATGAACTCAAAATAGTAGTCAAAAATAAGAACCATACTAGACCAAAGCTCCCACCAAGTGCATTCAGCTTTTCCATCTATGTCTTCCAAAATCATTAATACTGGCATATACAGATCACATCAACAGGTCTTACAGAAGACAGAATTTGTCTTTCCTACCTCATAGAACAGAAAATGGAGAAAGTTATCTAGATCATTCAAGTTCTCTTATACACATACATACACTCACATCTCTTGCTTCAATTACCCAGTTATTTCAAGATAAAGTATGAGCAGAACAGAGTCAAAGTTATGTTAAACCTGCTTTCACAGATTAGAAGAAAGTTGGAGAGGAGCTTCAAATATGTGAAGTCAGAAATAAGACTGAACTTCAAGGTCTCAGACAGCTGTAGAGTAGTGGACAGCACCATGGATAAGGAACCAGAAATCTTTAGTTCAAGTCCAAGGCCTCCCCTTACTTTGTAGGCAAAGCTTTTCACCTATCTGTGTCTGAGTTATAAAAAGAGGATATAATTCTATCACCCTCACAGGATCATTCTCAGGGACTGAATGAAATAAATGTCTATGAAAGCACTATGAACTATAAAAGTCTTAGGCAGTATGACCCCAAACCTGCAAATCTAAAAGCCTATGAAAAATCTTCGGCATCTTGACTATATGGAACAGCCACTCTCCTACTTTTAACACTAAGCAATGTGGTTGAGGAGGGAAACTTCAAACTCCTTATAGAAGACCTCGGTTCCATGTCCCACATTGTTCCTCACCAACTGTGTTTACTTAGATCTCCTAAGTCTGAAACCAGAAATCTGGTAACATTCCCATTCAATGTCTCCCTTAACCCCTAAGAGAAATCCAGAACCAAATCCAGAATAGAACTCTCTTTTGAGGGGAAAAACTGCAGATAACTTTTTTAAAAAGATTTTATTTCTTTATTTGACAGAGAGAGACACAGTAAGAGAGGGAACACAAGCAGGGGGAGAGGGAAAGGGAGAAGCAGGCCTCCCGTGGAGCAGGGAGTAGGGGGCAGGGATACCAGGACCCTGGGATCATGACCTGAGCTGAAGGCAGACCCTTAATGACTGAGCCACCCAGGTGCCCCCAGATAACGTTTTCATTCAAAACATTTGATATCCTGGTAAACCATTTTAACTATATAAATAATAGGAAAAAAACCCTAAAGTTCAATGCCTTCTATTCTGTTGGTTGTACAAAGGGTGTTGCCCCCTTTAGATCATATGTGACAGTGGCTGACAGACTTGACATTTCTTAGTAATAATCGTGATGACACCCCTGTATATATCCACATAGTAGATTGAATAATGCTCCCTAAAGCGATCTATGTCATGATCCCTGGAACCCCTACATGTTACTTTATATGGCAAAAGGACCTCACAGATGTCTTTAAGAACCTTGAGATGGGGAAATTACCATGGATTACACAAGTGGTCCAAAATATAAGTGGAAGTGTCCTTATAAGAGGGGGCTGCAAAGGGATATTTAACAATAGATGAGAAAGTAAAGAGATGTGACTATGGAAACAAGAGGTTAAAGTGACATAAGCAAGAGGCCAAGGAATGCAGACAACTCCAAGAACCAGAAAAAGGCAAGGAAATGGATTCATCCTTAGAGCTTACAGAGGGAGTGTGGTGGCCCTGCTCATGTCTTGCTTTGTTAGACCAGTGAAATCTATTTCAGACTTCTGACTTTCAGAACGTTAGATAAATTTGTGTTGATTTAAGCCTCTGTGTTTGTGGTAATTTGCTACAACAACTCTCGGAAATTGCTACAATTCATTCTGATATTTCCTTTTGATACTCTTAACTCTTGAAGGATGACTTCATTACCACCTATAGCTACTCAGAAAAGCTGGTCAGTGTGTGGGCCTCAAATTCTTTCCAAAGACTTGGAACAAAGAAAGACAGCTCCAGAATATGTATACTTCCTTCAAGCGAGGTCTGTTGACTGCTGAGGCTTCTCAGTTGCCTGTGGTTATACCATGGGTTGGAAGCTAGAAAACAAGACATTCTATCTTTCAGATGTTATGAGAAAAATTTCATTCAAAATATTTAAGATACAACCTAGTAAGTTGTTTTGACAGTTATAAATAACTGTAAAAACTAAATTTTAATATCTTCTAATTCTGTTGGTTTTACAAAGGGTGCTGACCTCTTGTATCATATGTGAAAGTAGTTAACTTGACATTTCTTAGTAATAATCATGAAGCCACCATCTTATATGTGGACAGTAACTTACAGCTTATATATATATTTTTAATCCTCACTATAATCCTACTGGGGGAAATTATTATTATTATTTTAAATATTTATTTGAGAGAAAAAGGGATTGTGAGAGAGCAAGAGCAGTGGGGAAAGGGAGAAGTAGGCTCCCCAATGAGCAGGGAGCCTGATGTGGGGCTCTACCCTAAGACCCTGGGATCATGACCTGAGCCTAAGGCAGACACTTAACTGACTGAGCCACCCAAGTGTCCCTGGGGGAAAATATTATTACTCTCATTCTATTGACAAGTCATCAGAGGCTCAAGAAAAGTTTTCCAATATCTCAAAACCTAAGAAAGTTTCAATCAGACCAAGGATTCCAAACCTGGTCTTCTGACTACAAAATACACAAAATAGAGTCACTATCCAAAATGATAAGTGATTTGCACCCAACATTTCGACTGGCCGGATTAAGAGCAGCATTGCTTATTAACCAAACTTAAAATATTTTGTCAATTAATATATACTTCCTTCTTTGTTGTCTTCACAACTGAAAATTACTTCACTCGAGAGGCACTGTCATATTCTAGAAAGAAAGCAAAATGTAGAATAGGGCACACTTGCCTACAGACCTGACAGTGCCTCTTTTTATCTGTGTGATCATATGATATGCAAATGGTCATTTTGTTCTCCTGGGCTTCCATTTCCCACAAAGTGTGTAATGTATAGATAATCAACCCCATTTTACCAATGAAGACATAAATTCAAAGAGGTTATTTCTCCCAGTTCATTATGCCTAACAATTAAAAAAGGTGGGGCATAAAAACAGGTCTTCTGAATTCATCCATTCATTAAACAGCAATAAATAAGTGTCTATCTCAAGCTGGGTCCTAGAAATACGAAGATGAAAAGTGGAACAATGAGAAGCCCCTCACAGAGCTCACAGTCTGATGAGAAGGGACATAAAGGTAAACAGGCAATTATAATGAAGTGCGATGAGTGACATGACCAAGAGGCAACAAAAGCACACGGGAGGACTTCTCAGAAGGAAAGACATAGGAATTGAGGTGTGCAGAAAAAAATCTTACAGGCAAAGTGGGAGGAGGAAGGGAAGGGTTTTCCAGAGGAGGTATCTCATTTGCATGCAAAGTCTCAACACACTGTATGATGCACATCTGTGTCTATTGGCATTGTACCTTCTGGGCTTTATGTTTAAACAAGTGGTCCTAGACACAGTTTTGGATGGCAACCAGAGTATCCCCATGAGCCCATGACTTTTAAAACTGGCTAAATAGATATAGCATACAGAAGATCAGTTTGCTGGTTCTAAATGTTCCATAGTCCCTTCTTTAGATATTGTTTGAGGAGTAAGGATACCAGCTGAGGATCATATTTTGAAGGGAGACTACATTTGAAAATCACCAATGAGAGCTATTTTTGACATCAAAGCAGACTGGACATAAACATTCAGAGAGTTCATGCCAAGAGGGAGTAGCTCCTGATTTCCTTAACAGGAAAGACAATTGTGACTGCTGTTCAAGACCACCAGAGCTATTTTATACTAAAGAAGATGCAATATATAAAGGTATCTGGAAAAGTTAAGGATAGAACTCAGTAATTTTAATTTTTCACATGAAGAACACATTTCTCTGCTTTAGACACTTTCCCATCAGATCCAAGACAAAGAATAAATCAACTAAAATACTTTTTTGAAAGGTTTAATGCATCATTCTAGTGGATGCCTTCTTTCACTGTGATCAGATTATCTCATTTTCAGTATGGTGCATATGCCCCCAAATTTCTACAATATATCTCTAAGTAACAAAAGTGTTTTTACTCCCCATATAACTGACTTAATTTAAAGAGAGCAAATTTTATATTCCAGAGTAACAAAGAGAAGAAAGAAAACAAGACTTAGAGCAAAGCAGCACTGGTGTGTTCACTTCATTATTCAACCTACTTTCTTGAAAATGAATGAATTTGTTATTCAAAAGAATGTCCTTTTCCATGATTGAACCCTTTAACAGGGTATATTCGATTTTAGAACATGTGCAATCAGAACTGAATATTGAACATCTGTTTAATCTTAGACCAACTGGAAAGCCACCAAAGCCACTCCTCTGTGTCTCTGCTTGCACTGAAAAGTGCAATTCTCCTTTTTTGAATGCTAAGTGAAATGATCTTTCCTAGATTCTTTGCTATATCTTTCCTAGGTGAAATGTGAACAGGCCAGCAGTGTAATTCAATATTTACTGAGTGCCAGAATGGTCTCTGTCCTAATTCTAAAAGGAGAAAATCAAACAAACAAAAAAAATCTGAAGCCTACACAATGCTCATTAAAATACTCATTTTTTTTTATCCTCTAAGTCAGGGGAACAACAACGATGTTAAGAAATCAAATAGACCCAACTTAAAGGAACATGTCTCATCAGACTCCAGACCATAGGCTGGCAGTTTGAGCAAGCTATTGGCAAGGCATGTAGTAGTGAGAAGCAGCTGTTTTGAATGAGCCTTTTTTTTTTTTTTATCTTCTGCTTTAATGCAATGATTTTGATGCCTGGAATAAGCCATTAAACTTGCAGCTTAAAAAAAAAAAATCAGCAGCTCAAATCAGCTTGGCCTCTCCTTCTGGCCTACCTCCATCCCAGAGCATGAGTGAAAGATAAGGAGCAAATGCAGGACAGACTGAATCTCAGAGATGGGGTGTGGCAGGGTACACAGAAATGCCATGGTTGGGGCGGGGGAAGACATCATCTGGTAGATAACTCACATAAAACCAGGAATCACATGCTTACTAAATTCACTCCTTGAATGCAGTGTCACTTATCATTTTAGCAATTTCTCAGAATACAGTTGTCTCTTAAATGGTTTGCATCTCACATTTTCTGATTCTGCCTTTGAAATTACAATGGTCACATGAATTTATTTTCTAGATAAATAGAGATATGGGCATACATAGATATGTACATGTAAGATAGAGTCAGAGAGATGCAATCTGATTGTCTTGATGGAACTATTTATTTGAAAATCTTCCTGAATATGGAATTTTATTGATAGATCAGATGTATGACAGTGGGATGGGTGGGGAGGTAGAAATGAGGAAAGCTATTTGGACCCCAGTGTGGTCTCTTATTCTTTGTTCCTGAGGGCACAGGAAATCCTAGCATGAAATGTCTACCATTTCTTTCAGTATGGGAATCTCAGCCACAAAGTTTGGTCTAAGAGAAATAGAAATTTATTTTTCTGCAATTTGAGTTGATTTCTACTTTGAAACTTCCTTCCCCGTTGGTCCTTATGTGGGCAAAAGACATGAGTGAATTAAAGAGAGAATAGAAGAACTGGAAACAGTGAGTATAGATAAATATTTTGAGGACTTTAGCTGTAAAAAGGCGGTAAAAAGTTGGGGTTGGGTAGTGGAGTAGAATATGTAGTTGTGAGAGGAGATCTGAATGCCAGAAAGAGTTGGGTGGGGAGTGCAGAGGTGGTGGTGGTGGTGGTTAGGGAAGGAATGAAGGTCTTAAGGATCCCAGGAGGGGGACAGGACCCAGAACTCCAGTGAAAGTGTTGCCTTAGGGAGGAATAGAGACAGAGCCTTCACTGTAAATAGAAGAGAAAAGGATGCCACTGTGGATGGGTTTGCAAGTTTGGCCAAGAGAAGATGATGGAGTTCAAGCCAAATGTTACCTGCTTCGTACATTCACTCAGCATATTTTTTGATCAGCAGGTATGTGCCAGGCACTGTGTTAGGCTCTGGGGCTATAGCAGGGAATAAAATAGATAAAAATTCTGTCCCTGTGTAATTTAATTTCTAGTGGAACTAAGATTGAGTGCACAAGAGTGGGTATGGAAGGTCTGCGGAGCTAGAAGCAGGCTTGAAACAGGGTCAGAGGACCCTCATTCCATCCTTAAACTTTACCTGATTTCATTTCTGCATTTGAATGTTTACGGGCACTGCTCATTTCTGTATTTGAATGTTTATGGGCACATATATGTTGTATAATCAGAAAAGGAAATGATTTAAGAAAATATTATGTCTAAGGTTGTCCTTGTATTCTTCTAGACCAGCATTATAGAGGAATGGCAATAGGAAAAGGCATGTAGCCCCGTGACAGGATGATGTCAGTGATATGTTAATTTTTTTCCTGGTATGTTCCCTCTTTGCCCTTCTCCTTACTCAGGTAGTTAGAACTGCACTATCTTATGTGATAGTCACAAGCTACATTGTGTCTCTTGGGCACTTGAAATATGGCTTGTCCAAATTGAGGTGTGCCATTAGTGTGAAACACACTGTATTATAAAGTCTTAGTATAAAAAGCAAAGTATTTTATTAATAATTTATACATTTCTTACCTGTCAAAATATTCTGGATATAGTAGATCAAATAAAATATATTAAAATTAATTTCACTACGCCTCACCACTTTTAAAAAATGCCACTACTAAAACATTTACAGTTTCATATCTAGCTCATGTTCTGCTTCTTTTGGACAGAGCTGGTTGAGACCATACAGTGCTGATGGCCTCCTCCATCTGGCCTTGGGCTGCCTTGCTGACATCATCTATTCTCCTTGCTGTTCATGTCTTAGGGGCTTTCCTTTGCTGTTTGCTGGTCCTGCAATGCACTTCTACCAGATAATCACTTGGGCACACTCCCTCCCTTCCTTCAGGTTTTTATTGAAATGTCACTTTGATAGCAAAGCCTTCCAGCAACTCTAAAGTTACAAAATTGCAGCCTCCCTCCCTACTCTCCTCTGCTTGATCTTTCTTTGTAACACCTATCTGCAACTGAAACTGTGCATTTTATGTAGTCATATACCTATTTTCTGTTTGTCCCTAGGAGAGCAAGGATTTATTTTGTCCTGTTTTGTTCACTGCTGGAATGTTGCTTGGAATGTAGTGAAGCCTTAGTGAACACTTGCTGAATGAAGGAATCAGTTGCCTCAGGGGCGGGACTTGACAGGGTGGGCTACAAGAAAAAGGAGACTAACTGGGTCTGGTTTACAAAAGTCTGAGTCTTAGGGTAACAAACCTGTCCTGGACAAACTAAGTATTTGGGGGTGGGGGATGTTGCTAAAACTAGCAGGACTCGTCAGTATGGCAGAGTGGGAATAGGGTTCTCTATGGAACTCAAATGTGACAGGGGTGAAGGAAGATGGACTCATGTCTTTTGCCCACATAAGGACATTCAGGATACCAAAGATCACCAGTGACATCTATATTGCCTAACCCAAGGGTTATTTTTCTATACTCATCTTTCATACCTTCTCAGAAATTCCTGACAGAGGGAACCACAGTGTTAATTTTCCTTTTATCTCAGGAGCCACTTCAAACTTACTTCCCACTGATTCTCCTCCTGCAGAAGTCCCCAGAGGTTGGGGTGCTTCCCCAACCCCCATAGTCTTAATTTCAGGGTTTTCTTTTTCTCAACATCATGTTCAACCCATTAGCAAGCCCTGTCACCTCTACTCTCAAAATATATGTTGATTTTGACAGCTTCTCTCCCTCTTCACCACCACCCCTCTAGCCCAGGTTATCATTCTCCTCATCTCAATTGCATCTAAATTTTCCCTCTGCTCCCATCCTGGCTCCCACAGTCTATTCTGTCTGGCATCCAGTGATTTCTTTTAAAATCCAAGCCAGAACAGTCACCATCCTGCTCCATGGCTACTGATGACTCCCCATTATGACCAGAGTAAAATTCAGTCTTTACCACCACCCCTCCTATCTGTCCAGTCTCATTCTCCTCCCATTGCCCACTGAAATCCAGCCACACTAAGCATTATTGCTATTCCCCAGAAACTCTAATCTCTTGTTGCAGAATCTTTGTATATACTATTCCTTCTGTCTGCAAGGCTCTTCCCATTTTCTCTGTCTGGTTGGCCCCTTCTCTCCTGGAATTCTCAGCATCAATGTTTGTTCTGCAGAGGTCTTCCCTGATGACTCTAACTTCCCTCCACCCCCAAATCTTCCTTCTGAGCTAATCTGTTTATTTGTTAGTTCCTTAAACTTATGATAATTCATAATTACATCACTTGTTTTCTTCTTTGGCTCTCCCACTAGATTGTCAGCTGCTTCAGGTCAGTATCTCTCCAACTTGATTGATCACTGCTGTATTTCCAGTATTTGGCTCAGTACTTGGATCATTCCATTATAGGTACCCAGTAAATATTTGTTGAATACTTGAATGAATGAATGAATGAATGGGTGCATGATGGCCTGGAAAGATGTTGGGAAAAGAGAGATAGAGAGAAGTGGCACTGAATTCCAAATTCAAATACTTGATCTTCATACCTGAGACCAGCCCTCATATTTGGAGTGTGATAGAAAATGCTAGAGCCAGTGAATCAGTAGAAAAACTGAAGTGAGCACTTATTAGCTATTCCCAGCCAAGAGTAGACCCAGCCCACAGACCTTGCCTTTAGCTCAAGCCTGTATTTATAAACTGTCCAGTCAGTTTGATAGTATCACTCGCGCATTGGAGCTTCAGATCCTGAGCAACCAGATTACTTAGATACATGTCAGGACAGTTTATGCTTCAGGATATTTGTAAGCCATTAGAATCAGCAAATCACTGGGCACTATGGTGAAAGAGAGTGAGAGAGAGAGATTGGGACAACCTCAAAGATGGAAGTAAAAGGGAGAACACACTCCTATTATGATTAAATTTCAAGAGAAAATGCCCTCTAGAATAAGAAAGCAAAAGAAGGAAGTATTTAGGTTCACTCAATAGTCAATCTGTATTGTTTCTACTTCTATAATGCATACTCTGCAAGAAAATAGTGGCATTCTCTGACTTTAATATTTGTAAGATGGGGTTAATAATAATACCCACCAAAGTTGTGAGGACTAAGTGAGAGAATTCATAAAAAACAATTAGCACAATGTTAGTACTTATCAAGTGCTCAGCAAAAATTTATAATTTTGATTTTTAATAGTGTTAATACATAAACAAAATGGAACATTTCTCACAGCATGAGACACAACTAGATGATTAATATAACCAACCTAACCCAATACCTAGCATTCAGTAAATGCTCAAAAGATGGTAACGATCACTAATATTATTTAGTTATATATTATTTTATTATTATTACTCTCTCAACAGACATATAAGTAGGTAGAGGCTAGTAATGCCATTTTTGACATGTGGACACTGAGAATTAAAAAGGTCACACAGTTAGCAGGTGATAGAGCCTACACATGAGCCCAGATCTTAAAACACTTGGGTCAATGGCATTATGTTTACTGTGTGACATAGTTTATATCAGGTTGGATGTTTTGTAAATTAAGTTTTATTGGCACACAGCTATACCCATTTGTTTACATATTGTCTTTGGCTGGTTTTATGCCACAGCAGCGAAGTTGAGTAGTTGTGACAGACCATATGTTCCAGAGATCCTAATATTTACTTGCCCTCTACACAGAAAAAACAGATCCCTGCTCTTCAACAAGTTATTTAATGGCACTGTGAACTAATCTATATATTGTAAACTATCTATACATAATCATTTTATAAATTACCAATTACAAAACAACGTCTTAGAAACAGATCATGACCTAAATCCAGTCTTTTCCCAAAAGCAGAACCGAAATGTGACAGCATCCCTTGTGGCCAGGGCTCCTTGATGCTAAACAAGGAGAGCCAAAGCATAAAAAGCAGCAGGTTTCTATGTAGACTTCTCAAGGATTCTAGTGCAGTTGCCTTTGGACCCAGGCATAAGTGCCACCTACTATGAACTGTCTCAGACACACCTTCAGACTAAAATCCACATCATTTCTCCCTTTTCATTCTATTCCCTTTCATAGAAGTAGTAGTGGTCATCCCAATTTGCTTGACCCCACAAGCCTGGACTGGAAAATTTGAAATGGTAACCCCAGCTGGCACCATTTATCACCTGGCCCCACCAAAGGAGCATGAAACAAATGGCACTATAATTTGTTGTACTGAAGCTGGTTTCACAGTCCTAGATGCACGAGATGTTTTTGATGACTAGCATAGGCCCCTGTCCCACCTGGAGGTCAAGAAGCCACAATTCAATTAAACATTTTGAACCCAAAGAGACCAGACTATTCCCGTCAAAGAGGTTTCCTTACTTAGTATATAATAACATTGGCCCTTCCTTTTATGAGCTGGTATGGAGAAACTGTCTTATCAATCAAAGCTTTTGCCTGGGAACTTCCATCTGTGGCCCTAGAAGAGTGATCTATAAAGTTACTGAGAACAACCTTAACAAATGCCATTATGGTAAGCCCACTGACTGTGAACATGCAGCTTGGAGTGTGCGAAACTATAATGCATGTCACTGAGAGAAGGTTGAGTAGCATATCCTAATCACCATTCCAAACCTTTCTTTTCAGCAACTTCCTGTGGTCAAGCTGCCCATGAGGCCATCTTCATCACTGTAACACATGCAGTTGATTGTGTCCAGAATATGTAGGATGGATGTCTTTCCCCCTAAATATGTTGCTATAAAAGAAAGTTTATGGATTGACAATAGGGATGAGGAGATCTTTTCTTCCTGGCTAAAAGAACATATTGATGTATAAATGCAGTTGAAATTGGAATGTTTACACTGGCTGATGCTCTGTTGAAGGAATTAGTACACTCGGTTAGAGAGGTATAGACTGTATTCTGTGGAAAGGCCATTCTTGAAAACATAAGAAAAATAAATTAAACTCCAAGTAAAAGACAGTTTAAGATCCTCAAAGGAGTCATCTTTAAAAAATGCAATACACTGAGGTATTTTAATTTCTAAACATCATTCATAATCCAGACATGCAATATTAAGGAAACAACTGAATCACATTTTATGATAATTATTCAAGCAATGTTCAAGCCTTTGTCATATTTATTCTTTCATACTTCTTGAGGGCTAAATTCTGGTTCAGCTTTCTACTAAAGTGAGATCAGAACAACCAGAATAACATTCAAGAGCTCATCCACAGCCTCTCTAATCGCCAACTCAGGTCAAGCACCTCTCCTTTTACTTACGTGTACTGAGACAAAGACTAACTTAAGAAGCAGTAGTAATGTAGTTTTCTTGGCAAGGATGTATGCTGAGAGTTGATGTTTTAGTCACAATTAATCCTCTGGAAGAAAATACAAACTCCATTTAAAGAAACCTAGGTGTCAACAGTGAAACTGTGTGGGAATATAATAGGCATTTGTCATTCTTTCTGGGGGTCCAGGATACAAACCCCCTTTCAGTGCATGCTGGGAGTCAGGGCCCACTTCTCCCTTAGAGAGGCTGAAAATGCCAGACATTTGCTTTTCCAGGCTCCTTGCTGCTAGAGTATGCTCACCTGTCCTAGAAGGGTACTTTTCTAACTTCCCTGATGATAAAAGTCATCTGAGGTTCTTAATAACAGCTACATGGGCTCTTCTCATAGAGACTCTGATTTAGTGGCTTTGGGATTAGGCCAGGGAATGTTTACCTTAACAAGTACCTAGGTGATTCTTCCTATCAAGGAAGCCTGGTGACCAAATATTGGACTGGAATAGACAAGTGGCTCTTTGCCTTCAATGTACATTAGATCTGCCGGTAAAGTTTTTGGAACCTAGGATTCCTGGACCCCAACCCAGACCAACTGCATCAAAATCATCTCTGGGAGGGGGCACCTTGGTGGCACAGTCAGTTAAGTGACTGACTCTTGATTTGGGCTCAGGTCATGATATCAGGATCATGAGATGAAGCCCTGAGCCCTGCAGTGTGGCTCCACACCCAGTGAGGAGCCGGCTTGCCCCACCCACCTTCTGCTCTCTCTCCAACATCAATAAAATCTTTTTAAAAAAATAAAATAAAATCGGGGCACCTGGGTGGCTCAGTGGGTTAAGCCTCTGCCTTAGGCTCAGGTCATGATCCCAGGGTCCTGGGACTGAGCCCCATATTGGGCTCTCTGTTCAGCAGGAAGCCTGCTTCCCCCTCTCTCTGCCTGCTTGTGATCTCTGTCTGTCAAATAAATAAATAAAATCTTGAAAAAATAAATAAAATAAAATAAAATCATCTCCGAGGTAGAGGGCGGGGGAGGGGAAAGAGAGGTAGAGAAGGGGCAAAGAGAGAGGGAAAGAGAGTAAAAGAAGCTTCACAGATTATCCCAATTCACAGTGAAGTTTTAAAACTCTTATTTTAGGCTGAATTCACCAAACAGCTGTTGGGACTTTGCTGTAGGAGTGTCTCAAGGAAAGCACTGTTGTGAGTTGGAGTCAGTAGGGACTGTAGACAACTGGGTTGCTGAGGTAGCAGGGACAGCAATGCCAGTGACAGCATCCATTGTCAGTGAGCCAAACTACAGCATTCAGTAAAAAAGGGTCCTCACTCTGTCCACTCTATGGTCTGAATTGGAGTGAGCATTGCTTAAATTTGCATAGCTCTGAGACTGATATTCCAATATTCCTAGTGATCAAATCCCTTCACCGACATCAGCCAGAAGTGGTTTCTGTTATTTGAAAATAATGCAAAGTACTGCGAATACAGAGTAGTCAGGGGAGGTTCTGACTTCCCAGGAAGGGTATCTGAATTTGAATCCTATGTTACCTCTCTCTGAGAATCTGATCTCCTTATCTGTAAAATGGAAATGCCACCTAGTTTTACAGAGTAGTTGTAATGATTAAATTAAATACTAACTCCCTTCTCCTCTCTAGAAGGGAGTTGGGGGAAATTGGAAGGGGAGGTGAATCATGAGAGACTATGGACTCTGAAAAACAATCTGAGGGATTTGAAGTGGCGGGGGTGGGAGGTTGGGGGAACCAGGTGGTGGGTATTAGAGAGGGCACGGATTGCATGGAGCACTGGGTGTGGTGCAAAAATAGTGAATGCTGTTATGCCGAAAATAAATTTTAAAAAAAATTTTAAAAATTAAATACTAACTCAAAGTGCCTGCTGTTGGCAGACCTCAGAATCTCTGAGAGGGGCTTAGGAATAGCAGTCTGGAAAGGGGTGAGGGATATGTCTGGAAGCTCTACTTGCATAGTAAATGTAAGATATTTACTTTGATCAGGGGTGCCTGGGTGGCTCAGTGGGTTGAGCCTCTCCCTTCAGCTCAGGTCATGATTCCAGGGTCCTGGGATTGAGCCCCGCATCGGGCTCTCTGCTCAGCAGGGAGCCTGCCTCCCCCTCCCTCTCTGCCTGCCTCTCTGCCTACTTGTGATCTCTTTCAAATAAATAATAAAGAAAAAAGATATTTACTTTGATCATATATTTATGTGTGGTGGTATTGAGTGTGGTTTATGGAGCTTGGTGCCCAAAAGCACACCAGAGAAGTACCACTGGACAGGGCTTGGCACAAGCCATTAAATGTTATTTTCCCTCTTTCATACCTTAATACTTAATGTGCAAATCTAATCAAAGAACTAGATACTAGGAGAGTAGGATTTCAGAACTTGCAGGAAACTATTGTTAGTCACCTAGGCTACTGAACAATTTTAAGTTACAAAAGTTCCAGGATATTTAAAGAACATAACTGAAATACTCCATATTGTTTTCTCTAATATGCTTAACTATGATCCTATTTCTTATTTATAGCCCTTATTTATGTGATTCAGAATCCAATATGTGGCCAATATCTTCCAATCAGATGGCTGTATTTTGAGGTATCAACAAATATTAACTCACTCAATAAGGTCCTGCCATTAGTTAGTTGTTGCTATAGCAAAATGGAAATTAAAACTTGAGAATTCTAAATCTGATATCTGCCAGACGGGTAGGATGCAGACAAAATATATTTCCATTATGATGATGATTTTTTTTATAACTTGGCTCTCCACTCCCTGTTTTCTCCCCCTCACTCCATATGATCCCAAGCCATACCCCTCCTGACAAGAAGATAAAGCACTTTAACTACCTAAAATTCAACCATCCATAGTTTTCCACACTCACAGTTGTACATAGACACATATCTATATATCACATCTCACAAAGAATCTTTTCTGTTGATGATTTTTTTACATAGATAAGACCATCAAAAACAGTCTTCTGCACCTTGCTATTTTAATATTACTGTGTGGAATTCCTTCAAATATTTTTTTTCTTAATGAATAAATAATATTCTATGATTTAGATATACCATATTTTATTCATCCATTCCCCTGTTGATAGATGTCTATTTTCCTTCCACTTTTTTTGCATTATCAAAAAATGCATAATGAGTGTGTGTGTATACATATAGGCATATAAATATAAACATATATATTCATTCATATGTTCATATACATGGAGGTTTCTAGTAAACCTAAAAGATGGAGTCATTCAGGAGCTGGACATACCCCAGTTCCAAGGGGACAGATGCTCCTATGTTTGAGACCCTCCTAGACCTCACCTTATGTACCTCTTCAACTGGCTGTTCACATGAATCCTTTATAATAAATAATTAAACGACCCTGGAAAGGCCCAGTAATTAGAGATGGTAGGTATCACTGATGACGGTGTGGATGGCTCTAAAAACCAAAAGGATTGATTGAAGGTCTGATTGAGAAGCCCTTACATATACTGGCAGAGATAGACTGTGGAGAAGCTGATCCATAGAAACTCTGGATTTTGGGACACCTGGGTGGCTCAGTGGGTTAAAGCCTCTGCCTTTAGCTCCGGTCATGATCCCAGGGTCCTGGGATTGAGCCCCACATCAGGCTCTCTGCTTCCCCCCTGCCCCTGCCTGCCTCTCTGTCTACTTGTGACCTCTGTCTGTCAAATAAATAAATAAAATATTTTAAAAAGAAACTCTGGATTTTGAAACACCATTTAGAGCCAAGCATGGAAGCATGAAAAGAAGAGGAGAATTAAGGAAAAGACAGCATCCTGAGCAGAGATATCCCACTATGCCTATCAATGAACATCTAAGTAGCACCGTACATTTGAGGAACAGCTCCAACATGAAAGGATCAGACAAAAAGAATAGCAAATTTAAAAGGAAGATGAAGAAAAAGGTGAAAAAAGGAAGAAACATAAAGTTATAAAATAAAAATCGAATACTATAAGGAATATCCCAAAAATAGCTTTAGGTAATTAAAATAATGTAGCAGAAAGTTTAACACTCAATAGAAATACTGGAAGATACACTAAAGGAAATCTCCTCAAATAGATAACAATAAAACAAAGACACAAAAAGTAGCCATTTTTTCAGAAATAGGAGGTTGTAGTTTACTTCCTTTAGTGTCTTGGGGGAAGCTACCAAGAGGAAATATACATATCTTTTAAGAGAATATGATGGTGTTATAGTGGCAGGTGCTATAAGCACATGAGAGAAAAAAAGATAAGTGTTAAATTCATGGAGATTAGAGACTTACATAAGAAAGGAAATAAAATCATAATACTCTACATGATTTAACCATCATTAAAATGTCTATGCTGTGGGGCGCCTGGGTGGCTCAGTGGGTTAAGCCGCTGCCTTCGGCTCAGGTCATGATCTCAGGGTCCTGGGATTGAGCCCCACATCAGGCTCTCTGCTCAGCGGGGAGCCTGACTCCCCCTCCTCCTCTGCCTGCCTGCCTCTCTGCCTACTTGTGATCTCTCTCTCTCTGTCAAATAAATAAATAAAATCTTTTTAAAAAATTCTATGCTATAATAATGTAAAGATGAACTATAAGGGTAAATATAATTATAATATGACCTTATTAGAAGGATGCGATAGGAGATATGAACTAGGCTGGGAGGTCTGCAAGCTATGCAAGAAAGTCAAGTCCATTTTGTTCATATTTGGAAGTAAAAGAGAACATGTGAAACTAAAATATAAAGAAATACAAATATTCTAGGTTATTTATATATTTGGAGATGAATATGACAAGAAAGAGGTAAAAGTTTATATATGGGAAGTGGCAATGAGGCTTGGGAAACATGAGACAGTTGATTGTTATTTTTATACATTTTATAGAACTATTTTATTTTAAGCTATAAATATATAAAAGTTTGATAAAAATGAAATATCAAATAATACTGAAAAAATAGCAAAATGAAATGTTAACAGCAAGTATATCTATGTGGTAAGATTATGAGTGTTTTGAATTTTCTTCACTGTACTTCTGTGTATTATGAAACTTCTCTTTAATGAAACTAGATTACTATTATAAGCAGATTAAGAAAAGACAGAGAAAAACAGGAAACTCAGCAATTGTGATTAAAAATACCTTACTATCAGGGTTAATATCCAAAATATATAAAGAACTTATACAAGTTAACAACAACAAAAAAAGAATCCAATTAAAAATAGGCAGATAATCTGCACAATTTTCCAAGTAAGACATACAGACAGCTAACAGACAGACACATGAAAAGATGCTCAACATCACTCATCATCAGGAAAATGAAAATCAAAACCATAATGAGATATCACCTTATACCTCTTAGAATGGCTAGTATCAAAAAGATAAGAAATAACATAAGTGTTAGTGACAATGTGGAATAAAAGGATTCCTCATGCACTGTTGTTGGGAGTGTAAATTGGTATCGCCACTGTGGAAAACAGTATGAAGTTTCCTCAAAAAATTAAAAATAGAAATACCATATGATCCAGTGATTCCACTACTGGGTATTTACCCAAAGAAAATGAAAACACTAATTCAAAAAGATATATATTCCCCTATGTTTATTGCAGCATCATTTACAATAGCCAAGATATGGAAGCAACTTAAATCGCCATTGATAGATGAAAGGATAAAGAAGATTTCTCACACACACACACACACACACACACGCGCACACACACACACACGAATATCATGCCATAGAAAAGAATGAGATCTTGTCATTTGTGGCAACATGGAGGGAGCTAGAGGGTATTGTGCTAAGTGAAATAAGTCAGACAGAGAAAGACAAATTATGTAATTATTTCACTTATATGTAGAATCTAAAAAACAAACAAATGAACAAACAAAGCAAAAACACCCATAAATTCAGAGAACAAATAGTGGTTGCCAGAGGTGAGGGAGATGGGTGAATAGGAAAAATGGGTGAAAGGGAATGGGAGATACAGGATTCCAGTTGTGAAATGAGTAAGTTACAGGGATGAAAGGTACACTGTGGAGAGTATAGTCAATGTTACTGTAATACTATTGTATGGCAACAGCTGGATGCTATATTTGTGACGAGCATAGCATAACATATAGAGTTATTGAATCCTTGTTATACACCTAAAGCCAGTGTAACATTGTATATAAACCATACCTCAATAAAAAAGAAACTGAAAATACCTTATTGCTATGAGAAAATTATGACATTAAAGATGAGTATATTCTAAAAATAAAGAAATATCCTGATTTTTTAAAAAAGGAATTGTTCAATGTGTGATGCTTTGGGCTACAAATAACAGAATTGTCACCAACGACAGCTTATTCTAGGAAGACATTTATGGTTTACTGAATTAGAAATCTAGTGGAAAACAGTCCCAAGGCTTTGAGTTCTCAAAGACATGATCCACAGGTCAAGCCCTTTTTACCATTCTGTTATACTCTTCTCAAATTTGTCACCTCTTGGTCACAAGATGTCTTCTGCAGCTCCAGACATTCATACAACAAGATTCAAAGCACAATAGGAGGGAAGAGGGTTCCCTGAGACCCTATTTATACAACTATCTATAAGGAAGAAAAGCCTTTCTCATATGCCCCCCTGTAATCTAAATAGCCAAAAACTGTGTCACACATATTTCTCTCTAGACCAGTCAATGGTCAGTGGGAATTGGTAGACTGGGCACATTTTCCACTGAACAAGACCCAGGGTTCTGTTAGCAAAGAAAAGCAAGGTGGGGAAAAGTACCGTTGGAAAGAAAATTAAGAATGTCTCCCACAACAAGGTATAGAGCTGACTAATACACTATTTTAGACATTCTCACTAAAATATCTAACCAATGTATATCTGAAAGAAAACAGTGATTCCATTGCACCAAAAAGACACACACCAATATTTTAGTACAGCATGTTCTCTAGAAATTGAGTATTTAATGAGCATTTCCTAAGAAATTTATAACTATAAGATCTTGTGCTAGGTATATCAGTGGGCATAAAGATGAATAAGAAATTGTCCCTGTCCTACCTCAATATAGCTATTCCAGAAGAGACTGGATAGATTTAGTGAGGGTTCTCAACCCTGGCTGCATAGTCCAATCATTTGGGAAGCTTGTAAAATTCTGACTCCAGGAAGAATCAACGAAACAAGATGGGATTGGGAGGGAGACAAACCATAAGAGACTCTTAATCTCACAAAACAAACTGAGGGTTGCTGGGGGGAGGGGGGTCGGGAGAGGGTGGTGGGGTTATGGACATTGGGGAGGGTATGTGCTTTGGTGAGTGCTGTGAAGTGTGTAAACCTGGCGATTCACAAACCTGTACCCCTGGGGATAAAAATATATGTTTATAAAAAAATAAAACATTTAAAAAAAAATTCTGACTCCAGGGCCATGCCCTAAAACAATGAAATGAAACCCTTACAGGCAAAGCTGGGTCAAAGGTTAAAACTCCAGGGCAATTTTAATGCACAGCTAAGATTGAGAACAACAGCCCTTGCAACAGTCAGGAATCAAAAGCTTGCCATCTTGTTTTCACCCCTTTCCTCTGTACATGGATCATCTCTTTATGAGGGGTTCTGACAAACAACCCAGAAGCCCCACCCCTGGCAATACCCCAGGATTTATCCATTTTCCATTTTCTAGACTCCCCAACCTCTTTAATAAAAATGACCTATCCTGTGGCACATGTGATGTCACAGCAACTGACCAGCTTAATTAATTCCCATTTTGCATTATATGATTTTCTACCAGAGTCTTTGGGTGCCCTTAGCCCAATAGTAGAATCCAATGGTAGGGCTTAGAGCTAGTGAGAGAAAGGGTTGTGGAACTTGACTTGCCAATGATCAGTGCAGATAGATTCCTCTTCCTATTCATTCTTGATGGATCTGTGCCCTCCTGCTTTTCTCCACATGGCAAGATTTATCCCATCCTTTAAGATATGTTACAGATTATGCCACCTTCTTGACCTTCAGATGTGATTTATCATACCTTCCTCTCTGGTGCCATTGTGCTAAATTCCCACCACTCACAGTGCACACTGTACCGCCACACTGTAGCCAAGTTGTTGCCACCCACAGTAGGCTTCTTCAGGATAAGGATCTTATCTTACTGCTCTTCATCCCCCATTCCAGTACCTTCAACCAAAGTTCTTTTGAAGTCTAACAGGTTTAAAATCCTATCCTACTCAAACTCTAAGAGATCCGAAGTTAGCTGTCCAAACACTATTGTAGAATTCTTCACTGCAATAATGAAACTTTCTTTGCTCAGATGTTCTTGGATATTCCCTTATTTCTTTTATAGTTTTTTAATTCTCATATTTTAATATCCAGCCTACTTTAGCAACATAAGAAGCAATGGGGAAAGGTAATGAGACACATGTTGCAAGAACTTGGTAATTTTGTATCTGAGTAACAGATACGTGGAGGTGTATTACATATAACTATTATTTAAATATAAATTTACTCATATAAATTATATAATATACATAATATTTAAGTATATTATAAAATATATACAAATTTAAATTTATAGATATAAATGTAAAATTTTATATACATATACAAATAAAATACCTAACATAAAATATTTTGAAAATAAAAATCATATATAACATTTTGATCGTAAAATAATTTATTCTTAGATACTTATAATTGTTCTCTAGTGTGTTAATACAATTTATTTTATCAGTATTTACACAGTCTTATGACCTTTTTTAATAGCTTTATTATCTTTTTGGCTTAATTATTTTCTGCTATCTGTGTAAGGTTCAAAGGAGTTCTCGTCATTTTTTGCTACGTTTTAGTTTTTTTTTTTTTTTTAAGATTTTACTTATTTATTTGACAGATGGAGATTACAAGCAGGCAAAGAGGCAGGCAGAGAGAGAGGGGGAAGCAGGCTCCCTGCTGAGCAGACCTGATGTGGGGATCAATCCCAGGACCCTGAGATCATGACCTGAGCAGCGGAAGGCAGAGGCTTAACCCATTGAGCCACCCAGGTGCCCCGAAGTTTTATTATTTCTAAATTACTTCTTAATCTCACAAGACATTATAGACCTACTTTCTCTTTCACTGTTTCAAGTAACACTGAGCAGATATGAGACTTACAAAACTTATGAAATAGAATTCAACAAACATTGTCCACCACATGATTTAAGTGTCACTGATAATGATAGTCTCTGCAGGACCGTCCCTATTCTCACACTGAATGTTGTATTTATCATTCTCAGAATTTCTTTACTGGTTAGTCCCATGTTTATCCTCTAAGTAATGTGTTAAATTTGCATGTTTTGAATTTTCTGTAAATAAATCTATACTATATGCATTCTTCAATAACTCACCTTTGTTCCTCCAGTTATATACTGCTGTTAAGTGAGTACTTTCATCTCTTCAAGGACAATGCATAAATTATTAGGTTTTTGTGTACTTCAATTACATATATATTAAATATATCTGTGTATGTAATATATATGGGACATATATATATAAATATATAGATATAGATATACATGCAATATACTGTTGTTGTTATACTTTAAAATGTTCATTTAGACTCACCAATATTTTCTATTTTTATCATTATTCTTTCCTGCATCTCCATACCTCCATTGAGGATTATTTTTCTTTTGTGTAAATATTGCTCATTAAATCTGTTTATAGGAAGTTCCTTGTTTTTTGTTACTCTGAAATCTTTATTTTGTCCTTATTCTCTTTATATGTTTTGAAAAATTCTCAGCCATCATCTCTTCAAATATCATTCTCATTCTTGGACATCAATTTTGAATGTATGTTCAAGCTTCTCTCTGTAACTGTCTCCTTCCATCTCTTCTACTTTCCATCCTATTTATATAATTTTGGATAACTTCTTCTGAATTACCGTCTATTTCACTCACTAATTCTCTCTTCAGGTGTTAAATCAACAATGGTAGAGCTTGATTTCACTTACTTTTTTGTGCATGTTCTAGAATTCCTATTTGGTTCTCTTTCAAATATACATATATATTCTCATTAAATCTTCATATAAATCCTATGAAGGAAATGCTGTGATTATGCGTTATGTTACAGATGAAGTAAATAAAGCTTAGTGGGTAAGTGATTTTTCTGAGGTCACATACCTTGAATCCCCAAACCCAAATATACCTGTTCATTTTCCAATATCATTCCATCCTCAAATAAGTGGAGCATAACAAATAGCATGGAGGACAAGGGGTGTTAGAGAGGAGAAGGGAGTTGGGGTAAATTGAAAAGGGAGGTGAATCACGAGAGACTATGGACTCTGAAAACCAATCTGAGGGGTTTGAAGTGGTGGGGGGGTGGGAGGTTGGGGTACCAGGTGGTGGGTGTTATAGAGGGCATGGATTGCATGGAGCACTGGGTGTGGTGAAAAAATAATGAATACTGTTTTTCTGAAAATAAATAAATTGAAAAAATTTTTTTAAAAATTCCATCTTCAAGTGTAGGTGGGAGTTAAAATCATATAAACTGCCTAAAAAATGTAGTCATAACCTGAAGTCTTATAGGCAATACATTAAGCCCATCTCCCACCAGAGCATCCAGTACATGTCACAACCTAATGTATATAAAAATCTTCATCACACCAAACAACAATAGACAAAACCTGACCACAAGCCTCTTCTGTGGGAAAAAGAAAGCCTTAGCTTCTAATCATTGTTCAGATGAAGAGTAAGCCCTGACTCAGAAACAACCAATAAATACAGATTAACCAGTGATGTATAATTGACTAGACCAATCAGATATTCATCCCCAAAATAGAAATTGGGGGGAAAAAAGGTGAGAGAGATATCAAGAAAGCTGGGGTGGACTAAGGTGGGAAAACTTGTTTTTAGAAGAGGTAACAGATGTCTTGTAGGCATTGTAGCCTCTTTGAGATGGTAAGCTACTGGATGCATTGGAGCAGGAGATTGATCTGATTTAAAGTTTTAAAATATCACTGGATGCTACACTGAGAATAGATTATAGAGAGAAAAGACAAAATTAAGGAGACTAGTTAGCAGGCTACTTCAATAAATCAGAAAGAAGGTGGTAGATGTTTGGACCAGAGTAGTCCAAGGTTAAGAAGAAGTGGTGGAATTTTGTTTCAACTGGCAGTTGAGACACAAGATTTGCTCACATATGGGATGTGGGTTGTGAGAGAAGAAAAAGAAGAGTGAGAATAATTCCAAGATGCTGGCCTATGCAACTACAATAATGGGATTACCAAATCCTGACTGTAAGAAATGCTGCAGATTGCTCAAAATTGGGGCAGAGCATCAGCAGTTCTGTTTTAGATGCCTTATTCTATTCAGGCTGCTATAACAGAATATCATAGACTGGGTAGCTTATAACAACAGATCTGCAGGCTGGGAAGTCCAAGATCAAAATGCCAGCAGATTTGGTATCTGGTAAGGGTCTACTTTTTGGTTCAAAGATGGCTGTCTTCTTATGGTATCCTCACATAGCAGAAGGCTGAGGGAGCTCCCCAGATCCCCTTTTATAAGGCATTAATCTCATTCATGAAGGTTATAGCCCTCATAATCTAATTCTTCACAGAGGTCTCACTGCCAAATATCATCACATTGGGGGTTTTGTTTCAACATATGAATTTTGAAGGGACATAAACATTTAGTCCATAACAGAAATATTAAGTTTAAGCTATTAATGTGAAGCTGTCAAGGAGGCCATTAGATATATGTACCAAGCAATTAGGGAAGAGGTTTTGGACTAGAGATACAGATTTGGGAATCATTAGCATATGGATGATATTCTAAGCCAGGGAACTGGATAAGTCAAGAAGGAATAAGTATATAGGGAGAAGAGGTTTGAGAACCTAGTCCAGCGCAACCCAATCCTTAGGGGTGAAAGATGTACAGGCATCATCAGTTGAAATTGATGAGGAGTGGCCAGTAAGGTAGAAGGAAAACAGGGAAAGCACAGGTCCTGAAATCCAGGTTCAAGTGTTTCAAGGAGGAAGAAATGATTAACTGTATCAAATGCTACAGATAGACCAAGCATAATGAGGTATGATAATTGATGACTGGTTTCAATGAGAAGGTCTTTGACCTTGGAAATAGCCATATTAGCACAGTGCTATGCATGAAACCCTAATTTGAGTAGGTCCAAGAGGGAATGTAAGGAAATGAAATGAAGACAGCACAGGCAACGCTTTTCAAGAAGTCTTGCTATAAAAGAGAGCAAATAAGACAGTGTTGGAGATGGATGCCAAGTTTTTGTTTTGTGTTGTTATTAATAATGGAGAAATTACAACATATTTTTGTGCTCAGAGGAACAATGCAGTTGAGATGGGAAATGTTGAGGTTAAAAGGAGTAAAGAGAAAATTTCTGGAATGTCTTTGGTCAGGCAAGAAGGGCTGAGATTGATGGCACATGTAGAAGTTTTGGTTGAAGTAGGAATTTGTATGTCTTCCATTGTACCAGGAGAAGTCTTAGTATTTGAAAAGAGACACAGAGGCTAGGGGGTGTGGTTCATCAGATCAGTCTATTCTTGTAACAGGAAAAAAGAGAAGCAAAAACTAAGTAGCAAAGTCCAGTTAACAACAGAGCTGTGCAGGGGAGATCCATGAGAGCTTGAAATAAGGGTACACAACAAGAAAGCCCATCTTTGGAGCAGCTTCCTTGGATCCAGAGTGACAGCTACCTGTTGCCCAGTGAGGTTACTCCTCATCTATATTCTTACAACAAACCTTAATTACATAAGGCATCTTGAGGGCTTCTTTGTTTTTCAAAATCAAGGGAGCTTAATGGAATTGCAGAAACTTTAGTTCCAAGTGTGCTGCTTATCTGAGCCTGCTTATTTTCCACTCTGCAGGACCTTGCATTACATTTATCCCAATCCAGTTTGTTATGGTTTTGACACCAGAAGTAATGTTAACTGCATGACTCTTGGCCACTGTGAGACTTTGATACTAGGAATATCAGGTATTATAGCAGGCTCATGATGAATCTAAGTCTGCTATTCTCTTGTGTCAAAATAGACACAATTTGACACTAAGCTACTCTAAATGCCACTGTACTCTTCTATTGCCATGTGTATGTGTCCATTATAATTTTGCCTCAACTTTTCATCCATGTAAAATAAAAAGATGAAATTTTTTATGCACAGATTTCGATGATTAAGTTCCCATAAATTTTGGTGTTTGTAATTTTACACTAATACAGAGCTCTATCCTTTAGTATGCCTACAGTGTTTAACATCCTTTATGTAATTTATACAATTCTTCAGTAGTTTTTGTATCAATTCACAGTATATTAACAGAAATTTAGCATAAATTTTGACTATAAATCAAAGTGGAAAATTAATTAGCTGTGACCATGAATTAATGGGAAATCCTTTAGTCAACAGAGGCATATGTTGCATTTTCTTTATGAGTTAAATAGTTGAAATTTTTATGATCTGCATTTTAGTGTCACCACAAAGTAGGCATGAAAACTATGATGTATGGTATTCTCATACTTAGCATGACCATCAGTACCAATTAGCCTTCATAAAACACCACATTTGCTTATGTATATTTATATAATTATATATAGTTATATAAAATTATAATTATAATTAAATTTTAACTTAATTTAATTTTTTAAATTTTGAGGAATCCCTATACTATTTTCCACAGTAGCTATACCAATTTATATTCCCGCCAACAGTGCATGAGGGTTCCTTTTTCTCCATATCCTTACCAGCACTTGTTATTACTTGTCCTACTGAAAGTAGCCATTTTGATAGGTATAAGGTGATACTTCACTGTGCTTTGATTTGCATTTCTCTGAGGATTAGTGATGTTAAGCATCTTTTCATGTGTCTGTTGGGCATCCAACAATGGTCCTCTGCCCATTTTTAGATTGTTTATTTTTTGGTGCTGAGTTGTAATAAGTCCTTTATATATTTTGGATATCAACATCTTATTGGATATATCATTTGCAAATATCCTTTTCAGCTTAGTAGGTTGCCTTTTGTTCTGTTGATTGTTTATTTTGATATAGTCCAATTAGTTTAGTTTTGCTTTTGTTTCCCTTGCCTTAGGAGACATATCTAGAAAAATGTTGCTATGGCCAGTGTCAGAGAAATTATTACTTGTGTTCTCTTCTAGGATTTTTATGGTCCCAGGTCTCACATTTAGGTCTTTAATCCATTTTCAGTTTATTTTCGTGTATGGAGTTAGAAAGTTGTCCAGTTTCATTCTTTTGCACATAGCTATCCAGTTTTCCCAGCACCATTTTTTAAAGAGACTGTCTTTTCCCCATTGTATATTCTTGACTCCTTGTCATATATTAATGGACCATATACGTATGGGTTTATATCTGGCCTCTCTGTTCTGCTCCGTTGATGTATGTTTGGGGTTTTGTGCCAGTACCACACTGTTTTGATTACTACAGCTTTGTAGTATATCTTGAAGTCAAGAATTGTGATGCCTCCATTTTTTTGTTGTTTTGTTTTTCTTTTTTAAGACTGCTTTGACTATTTGGGGTCTTTCGTGGTGGTTCCATACAAATTTTAGTGTAATTATTCTGGTTCTGTGAAAAATGTGGTTAGTATTTTTTTTTCATTTATTTATTTTCAGCATAACAGTATCATTATTGTTTACCACACTCAGTGCTCCATGAAATCCATGCCCTCTATAATACCCACCACCTGGTACCCCAACCTCCCACCCCCCCCCGTCACTTCAAAACCCTCAGATTGTTATTCAGAGTCCATAGTCTCTCATGGTTCACCTCCCCTTCCAATTTCCCCCAACTCCCTTCTCCTCTCTAACACCCCTTGTCCTCCATGCTATTTGTTATGCTCCACAAATAAGTGAAACCATATGATAATTGACTCTCTCTGCTTGACTTATTTCACTCAGCATAATCTCTTCCAGTCCCATCCATGTTGCTACAAAAGTTGGGCATTCGTCCTTTCTGATGGAGGCATAATACTCCATAGTATATATGGACCACATCTTCCTTATCCATTCATCCGTTGAAGGGCATCTTGGTTCTTTCCACAGTTTGGCGACCGTGGCCATTGCTGCTATAAACATTGGGGTACAGATGGCCCTTCTTTTCACGACATCTGTATCTTTGGGGTAAATACCCAGGAGTGCAATGGCAGGGTCATAGGGAAGTTCTATTTTTAATTTCTTGAGGAATCTCCACACTGTTCTCCAAAGAGGCTGCACCAACTTGCATTCCCACCAACAGTGGAAGAGGGTTCCCCTTTCTCCACATCCTCTCCAACATGTGTTGTTTCCTGTCTTGCTAATTTTGGCCATTCTAACTGGTGTAAGGTGATATCTCAATGTAGTTTTAATTTGAATCTCTCTGATGGCTAGTGGTGATGATCATTTTTTCATGTGTCTGATAGCCATTTGTATGTCTTCATTGGAGAAGTGTCTGTCCATATCTTCTGCCCATTTTTTGATATGATTGTCTGTTTTGTGTGTGTTGAGTTTGAGGAGTTCATTATAGATCCTGGATTCTCATATCAGACAAATTAGATTTTAAACTAAAGACTGTAGTCAGAGATCCAGAACGACACTACATCATTCTTAAAGGGACTATCCACCAAGAAGATCTAACAATTGTAAATATCTATGCCCCCAATATGGGAGCAGCCAATTACATAAGAAAACTGTTAATCAAGATAAAGAGTCATATTGATATGAATACACTAATTGTTGGAGATCTTAACACGCCTCTCTCAGAAATAGATCATCGAAGCAGAAAATCAGTAAAGAAACAAGAACATTGAATGACACATTGGACCAGATGGACCTCATAGATATATACAAAACATTCCACCCTAAAACAACAGAATACTCATTCTTCTCAAGTGCACATGGAACTTTCTCCAGAATAGACCACATACTGGGTCACAAATCAGGACTCAACCAATACCAAAAGACTGAGATTATTCCCTGCACATTCTCACATCACAATGCTTTGAAACCTGAGCTCAATCATAAGGAAAAGTTCCGAAGGAACTCAAACACCTGGAAGCTAAAGACCACCTTGCTTAAGAATGCTTGGATCAACCAGGAGATCAAGGAAGAACTGAAACAATTCATGGAAACCAATGAGAAGGAAGACACTTTGATCCAAAACCTATGGGATACAGCAAAGGCGGTCCTAAGGGGGAAATACATAGCCATCCAAGCCTCCCTCAAAAAAATTGAAAAATCCAGAACACAGCAGCTGTCTCTACACCTTAAAGAACTGGAGAATCAACAACAAATCAAACCAACTCCACACATAAGGAGGGAAATAGTCAAGATTAGAGCTGAGATCGATGAGGTAGAAACCAGAGATACAGTAGAATATATCAATGAAACTAGAAGCTGGTTTTTTGCAAGAATCAATAAGATCGATAAACCATTGGCGACACTAATCCAAAAGAAAAGAGAGAAAGCTCAAATACATAAAATTATGAATGAAAAGGGAGAGACCACAACGAACACCAAGGAAGTAGAAACAATCATCAGAAGTTATTAACAACAGTTATATGTGGTTAGTATTTTGATAGGGATTACACTGATTCTGAAGATTGCTTTGGGTAATATGGACATTTTTACAGTATTAATCTTCTAATCCATGACCATGGAATATCCTTCCCTTTGTGTCCTCTTCAATTTCTTTTATCAGTTTTTTATGGTTTTCAGGGTATAGGTCTTTCACCTCCTTGCTTAAGTTTATTCCTATGTATCTTGTTCTTTTTGGTACAATTGTAAATGAAGGGTTTTTTTTTTTTCTTAATTTCTCTTTCTGCTACTTCATTATTAGTGTATAAAAGTGCAACAGATTTCTGGGTATTAATTTTGTAATCTGCAACTTTACTGAGTTCATTTATTACTTCTCGTAGTTTTTTGGTGGAGTCTTCAAAGGTTTTCTATATATATACTATCACGTCTTCTGCAAATAGTGAGAGTTTAACTTGTGCTTTACCAATATGGATGCTTCTCATTTCTTATTTTTAGGTAATTGCTATGGCTAGGACTTCTTGTACTATGTTGAATAAAAGTGGTGAGAGTGAACAACCTCATCTCATTTGTAATCTTAGAGAAAAATCTCTGTTTTTCACTATTAAGTATGATGTTAGCTATAGGTTTTCCATATATGACCTTTATTACATTGAGGTATATTCCCTCTACACCCACTTTGTTGAGAGTTTTTATCATGAATGGATGTTGAATCTTGTCAAATGCTTTTTCTGTGTCTACTGAAATGATCATATGATTTTTATCCTTCATTTTATGGATGTAGTGCAAATACTACATTTCTTCATTAGTATGGTAACACTAGCCTGTAGTATCAAATTTACTCCAAATTTTCAAGAACTTAACACAACCTAAGCTTATTTATTCTTATAATAGTACAAAGTGAGAGTATCTGTTCAACTGACAGCTTTCCTCCATACAAGCTTCTAAGAACTTAGGCTCCTGTTAAACTGTGTCTCTGTCATCCTCAAGATTTTACTATTTGCATCTAATCAATGAAAAATGGAAAGAGAATAGAAAAGGCATAACCATTCATAAAAGCCTTAACCCTAATGAAAAATATATCATTTTCAGCCCCATTCCATTGTGATAATTAGTCAACGGCCACAAGAAGCAATGTATTCCGGAAAATGTGGTTTCTGACTGGTGAGCCTCCGTCCAGCAATACCTAAAGGGATATGAATTGTACTCTCCAGTGTGGTAGTTAATCCAGAGATGGTTGCAAATGAATGATGCTTCATGCTATGCATGACTTTGGGTAGGCCCTACCCACACTACATCTGGGTTGCTCTGTGTTTTACTTTAATCAACAGAATACCCAAGTGACCCTATGCCTGTTTTGGAACAAAACCTTAAGAATACCTTACAGCTTCTGCTTTTGTGCTATTGGATATGCTGAGCCACCATGTAAAAAGTCCAGCAACCGAGATACTGAGACCAGGTGAAAAGGTCATGTGAAGAAGGGGTGACCCAGCTGTCCCATCTTCCCAGCCAAGCCCAGCCTTGAGCAACACCAACCAATGTATCAGACTATGTAAGTTAAGAAAGCTTATATGTTTTAGCCTCAACCATCATCTGATTTAGGGTCATGTGAGAGATCCCAAGAAAGTCCAGCAGAAAAATCACTAGACCGAGCCCAATCAATCCACAGAATCATGTGAAATAGTAAGATAACTATCGAGCTAAGTCACTAAATTTGGGTAGTTTGTTGTGTAGTAATAGATAATTAAGATACACAGCTAAGCTATCATTACTACAATTTCCAAACAAATGACTATCCTGTACTTCAGTGGTCTCTCCTGACAAAGAACAAAGATTGATAATCAATATTTTTCTCAAGAGGGAATACAGAGCTTTTTTTCCCTAGAGAAAAGCTACAGTATCATACAAAGTACTAAAATATCCATAGCATCAAAATGCTGAGGTACAAGCAGCAGGGAAGAGAAAGAAAAGAAGTAACAGGAGAAAAAAGAAGAGGGGGAAAAGGAAAGGAGAGAGACAGTCTCATGAATTGCCACAAAAATCTCATTAGGAAGAAAAGTAAAAAAAGAAAACCATAGAAGAAAGGAACTACCTATTAAGTCAAGAAGATCAAAGAAATTTAATGTTATATTACGAAGTTCAAAATGGGAGAGTAAAAGAAAAGGGGTAGTATATTTTATTTTTCTTATAAATTTGTAGTAATATGAACTGATTTACAGTAATATGAACTGACTATAATATATCCATTTCACTGTAGTGTGGAATGATTTCCAGTTAATTATGCTCAATTTTGAGAGACTTTTCCTCCTCAGAAGCTCTTCTAAGTCTGTTTAGCATTTCTCTGTACCCTACAACATTTTTGCCATAAATTTGAAACAGCTGCAGCCTCAGTTAAAGTTCAAAGATTGAGGGGCACCTGGGTGGCTCAGTCAGTTAAGTGTTTGCCTTTGACTCAGGTCAGTTATGATCTCCAGGTTCTGGAATCAAGTCCCATGTCGGGCTTCTTGCTCAGCAGAGTCTTCTCTCTCTCTCTCTCTCTCTCTCTCTACCCCTCCCCACTGCTTGTTTACTCTCTCTCCTCTCTCTCAAATACATAAATAAAATATTTTAAAAATAATAAAAGTTTAAAAAATAAAGTTCAAGGATTGAGGACATTCCATGCCTTGAAATCCACAGTACCAAGATGAATCCTATGTAGAGTCCTATCAGAGTAACATTAAGTTGATGAATTATAAAAGTAATTTAAATGTCTGAACTTCAATTTTATAGACTCTATAATCTGATTTTTATCATTTATTAGCCCACCTGAAATGGAATAGATTCACTCTCAAGGGCAGAGTCACATTAAACAAATCCATAGACACTAACTTATAAAACCAGAGGCTAGTATACCAATTTGGTGAATAATATAATTATCACCAGGGCATCTTTCCTTAAGCCTCTGGCACTAACAGCCCAAACAGCTTTTGTAAGAACACATTGTTTCATTTGATGTGTTACTATCAGGCTACATTGAAGTCCTACTGACCCATGAATCATTGCATTACTTTAAGGTGACTTTGCATGCCATATCTCCTTTATTCAAAGTACCACTGATTGAGATGTACAATTGATTTAATAACAGCTCACAGGAAACAAAAGAAACACTACATGGAATGCACACCTGTAAGCAGCATGCAGATTTGGGGTACATTATTTATACCTCACCCTGAGTAAAGGGCTATTGGCTATGTTTACTAAGTACACACTATGCACCAGATGTTTTACAAGGCTCTAAGGATACAATGTTGAGCAAGAAATTGCATGATCTCTGCCTTCAAGAAGTTTATGTTCTAGTGGGGGTGAGGTAGACATCATATCCATCCCAATATAGAATAAGAAACTATAGTAAATACCAGGAAGGAAGCCAACAGAATCCTATGAAAGATACATCAAGTAGACTGAGGCATGGACAAGTAAGCTATTGCCTGAAAAGTAGGTAAGAGCCAGTAGGTTAAGAGCTTTTCTAAAATGTGTTCTCTCAGGTGCCTGGGTGGCTCAGTTGGTTAAGTGTCTGCCTTTGGCTCAGGTCATGATCCCAGGGTCCTCGGGTACAATTCTACATCTGGCTCCTTGTTGGGCAGGAAGGCTGCTCCTCCCTCTCCCTTTACCCCTCCCCCTGCTTGTGGTCTCTCTCTGTCTCTCTGTCTCTCTCTCTCAAATAAATGAATAAAATCCTTAAAAAAATGTTCTCCCCAAAACCCCGGAGGCAGAAGTTTGTCAACAGAGAGGCAGCCAGTTTGGATGGACCAGAGTGGGGATGGAGGAAAGGAATAGGAGTCAAAATGACCATAGGGTAACTATGTAAGGTTTTTGAGGGACTTTGGCTTTTAAGAACACTGAGTGAAATCAAGAGCCATTGCAGAGATTTGAGAAGAAAGGTAACATGGTCTGACTGAAATTGTTAAAGGATCCCTTGGCTACAGTATGCATGATAGACTGAAGGGGAGCAAATGTGGAAAAAGAAGTTCAGTGAGGAGGCCATTGCAATAACCATGGATGAGAAGATGATGGCTTAGAAGGTTGAAAGGTTAAGATGTAGCATGGATTTAAGATACTTTTAGAAAGTAGAATTGACAAGTCAATATCCACTCAGCTGATGCTGGAGGGAAATACTTTCTCAATCTTTTCAACTAGTAGCTTCAGTCCACCACTTCCAGCCTTTTGATTCACAGGCATTCAAGAGATACTTCTTGACTATTAGGATCTACCCTTGCAGCAGCACTATATGGCAGTGGAAGAGGTAGCAGCAAGCCTTCCTCCCAAATCTAGGCCTAATGGCTTAGTGATGGTGGTGGGCAGAGAAGGTAGGAAAAAATCTTCCTCCTTTTTCAAGGCACTGAAGTAAAAAGAGGGGCCTGTCTGGAGTCCTTCTGCTTTATCAAGTCTATCAAATCATATGCTATCATTTGTGTAGCTGAAGGGTATATGATGCCCCAGTGTGCCCCTCCCCAAAGAGCCAAATACATATTCACAACACAGACCATAATGGTTCTCAGGGAAAAAGGCCACACACTGGGATACCATTGGGATACACTGGGATACACATTTTTTTAAGTATCTCAAATTGCCAAACTCTGGTCAAGACTTAACTACTTACTCTCTGATGCATTACACCAAATATGCAAATATGTTGCCTCATCACTCCAGGATCCCTCTAAATTTTATTTGAAGTCAGGCAGCATTTCCTGCATTCCTATTTTATGCCTGTACTGCAAGATAAACCAGACACAGTCCTTACTCTTGCAGAACTTGGAATCTAACAGGAATAGGAAATGTGCTGTCCTTATCAATATTAACTGCAATTTAAATATAGGGTTGATTATTTTTTGAAAGCCTCTGATCTTTTTCACTTGCTTTCTCTCAGAGATTGCCAAGGGCCTGGAATTGAAGCATACTCTGGAATTTTAACTTGCTCTCCAATAAAATGACACATATAAAACCTGACCTCTAAAGTCGATTTACCAGTATGATTTTAGATTCACTTTGTCTTAATTTCTGATTGACTAAAGCAGGGGCTTTAGTTTCTTACTCAGTTGAGTAATTAATGACCTATAAACAAATATTTGAGAAGTCCCTATTTTAAAAGACCTGCCATCCCTTTTGTAATGAGAGAAGTCTTTTTGTTAGGTGACTACTTTCATCTCTACAATGCATTTGCTTCCAACCAGCAATTAACAAGACTTTTACCCCCCCCCCCCCACTCTCTTTATCATTCACTCAGGGAGCCTACATAAAGAGCAATTAATTGGGTTAACCCATTCCTCCTGATAGAAGAGGACAGCTACAACCCCTGAAAGCCAAACACTCAGTGCTTGTGGCGGGTTGGGCAACCCGATGAGGCAGAGCCCACATCACTTCCTTTAATGTTTGTAATTCATGTTTCCATGTTATTTTAGACTTTTTACTCCTCCTAACCCAATTATATTTATTACAGAATTGGTGTTCTGAGTTTCCAGGGTTTTTTTCTGACTATTCCAGTTTTCATTTTCATTTCTCAAAGCAAAATCTCCAGTTAAGTGGATGTGAGGCAAAAATGGCAAACATACCTTTGCTAGAAATGCATGCTCTCTTGGCATTAACAGACTGGCAATAGATTCAAACATGCTTGGGAAACTGTTAAGCCTTAAAATAATGTGTTTGGTAATGATGATGATGATGATGGCAGTAACATGGTCCTGACCACATCCTTACTAAGGTTTTCAAAACAAACAAAGCAGTACAACCACTGAACCAATACTACTTTAAACAAGTCAATGAAAATACTGTGCTATATACCACTCAAGCTGTTTCTGATCACAGAGTGTGCTCTACACTCTGTCAAGCTACATCCAGATTTGAGAATTGAGAATGTTTGACTCTTGTAACTGACCTTGATGACTTCCACACACTCCTAAAACCAAAGTTCTCTACAAATCACAACAAATGAATAGAATCATCAAGCAGAACTACTAAATCATACTTCTACATCAAACCAGGTCGAAAGGGCATTCATTTGTTTCACATGTTTTCCTATTTCAATTAAAAAGCAATTTCTTGACAGCCTTCTCTTAGAGGTGTTATCACAGTGAAGACTCTTCTGCCATTCCTGGAAAGCCAAGTCCTTTACTTCTCCTGAGTGGGTGAAGAATGGAGAGTGGTAAAATGCACTTCCAAGTATGTGATTAGATCACCTGCCCTTGCTTTCTCTTTTGAGTGACTCTTGTGCTTTCTCTTATGAGTGACTCAGGAAATCCAAATAAATCCTCTTAAAGATAAATTATAAAGTACCTTCTGTTTTCTATCAGATCATTTGAATGAACGCAAAGCTGGAGTAGATATGTTCTTCGGGAATGAGAACATTTCCTTTGTGGTTTCAGTGAGTGGAATGCCAAGTGTAAATGGAGAATGATCTATGAATAGTGTGAGTTTGATAAATGGGTTGAAATAATGCAAAGGAGTTTCACAGGAACATATTTATGGTTCATTTTCTGGACAGGAGAAACTATGGATAATTCAACATTTGAATTCAAAATCATTTACTGAACCCAGTGTTCAGCCATGGACTACACTGAGACCAGGAATGCCTACATAATTTGCAGAGCCCAGGGCAAAATGATAATACAGGCCTCCCTTTCTCAAAATCATTATGAATTTTAATTTGGTAACAGTAGAGCATTAAACCTAGTGAAGGACTCCTCTAAGTGTGGCACATTTTGTGACCATAAAGGTTGTACCCCCTGGCTGGGGCTCCATCACAGTGTAGAAAGAGAGTGATGAAAACTGACTTGGATCTGCCCATGGGTGTCAGGGAAGGTTACTCAATGGAAATAATAAGTGAGCAGGGTCTTGAGGAGGAGGCTTTTTCTAGAGAAAGAAAGGAGTGGGACCCTGAGAAAGGAGGAAGACCCTGAAATAGAGAGGGAACAAAGAGGGAACAGCATATATTCATTCATTTACCAGATATTGAACTCCTGCTTTGTTCTAGACACTGTGAGGACCCAAAGGTGAAAAAGACAACTCTTGCCCTCCTGGAATTTATAGTCTAGTAGAGAAGTCACTTGGAAAACATAAGCTTATATGAAGACTACCATAGATTGAATGTTTGTCTCTCCCCAAAATTCATATAGTCCTTATTGTGATAATCACTGGAAGCAGGGCTTTTGGGATGTGATTACACCATGAGAGTGGAGCCCTCCTGAGTAGGATTAGTGCCCTTATAAAAAAGACTCCAGAGAACTCCCATGTCCCTTCTGCCATGTGAGGACACAGTAAGAACACAGCCATCTATGAACAAGAAAGAGGGTTCTCACCAGATACAAGCATTTTGACCTTGGACTTCCCAGTCTCCAAAAGTATAAGAAATAAATGTTTGTTATTTAACCCACCCAGGCTATGGTATTTTTGTTAGAGCAGCCCATACAGACTGAGAAAATCATTCATTCATTCATTTGATAAATGTTTATTGAGCATTTACTATGTGCCAAGTACTGGGATAGGTGCCTGAAGTACAACTGTAAATATCTACACTTGGTCTTAATGTCTATTGGGGAAACAGATGAGCAATTTAAACTTTATTATATGAGCATGGGAAACATCTAAACTTTCAAATAGGGATGGGAGATAATGCTTTTTATGTCACTCTGGCTACTATTATATAGATTGAAGGCAGGGGAAAGTACAGCATATTTGAAAAATAATATTCTGAAAGTTTAAAAATGTACATTCTATCCCCCTTTTTAATGGTCAAGCAAAGCAAAAATGGCCTCACTACAAAATTTGGTAAGAAAAAAAAAAAAAGCATCACCTAAGAATTTGTGTTGTATCAACCAGACTTAGACAAAAGGAATCGCTCTGTGTGTGTGTGTGTGTGTGTGTGTTATGCAACAAACCTTATGTTTTCATCAACATTCCTCATGAGCTCTTTCAAAATGCAGACATTTTGCCAGATTCATAAGTGATTACAATGTACACATTGAAATAAACATAGTGCCCAGATAGGTTGTAGACTAGATCCAGTCATTCTTCAGCAACATATCAGGTTTCTTATTTTTGTTTTCACAAGAACAGTCTTTGACAGAAAATAAATGCTTGCTAGCAAATTCATCTGCTTGGCATTTAAGAACACTTCTCCATATGATTTGCTGTAAGATTACATGGTCATACTTGCATTATTTCTCTACCTTTGTTAGCTAACACAACAGGAGAATGTCTACCATGATATTTGAACAATATTTTGAAAGAAGTTGTTCATGGGAATTTCCTTTTAAGTCGGTGACAGATGTATGTTTGGCAATATTATTTATTAACAGTCTTTATGGAGAGATAATGTAGTTTGTGATGTGACTGTCATCAAGACTAGGAGGGGGTGGAATTACAGTAAAACATCCCTAAGAACTTAGAAATGGGAAAAATAAGGCTACCCTCTGAGTTAAACTTTAAAATCAGGATGTAATGAATCAGAGCAGAGATACACAATCACGTTTAAGATAGGGAAGATCCCCCAAGCCAGCAGGACTATACCAGATTGAGCTCATTAATATGACTAAAGTATGTGTTAGTCAGAAGAGGGCTTTGTTACCTAGAAAAGCAGGGAAACATTAAGAGTAGGTAAGGCAAATGTTGGCAGGATCATCCAAACTCTGTCATAGGCTAAGAGTTTCTAACCCCATCAATAAGACCAATCTTGTAGTGAAAATGAATGCCGGAAAGCATCACACATGCAATTCACATAACTTATCCACTAGGTTTCACTTCCATTCTTACCACGTAACTTTCCGATTCTTGTCTCCTTCCCATGGAGATCAGCCTATAGCTGCCATTCTCAACCTTGTTTGCAAATTGGAACCACCTGGGGAATTAAAAAAAAAAAAAATACAGACGCCTGGGTCCTACCCCAGAGATTCTAATTTAATTAATCTGCAAAACTGGGGTGCCCGGGTGGCTCGGTTAGTTGGGTGACAGCCTTCAGCTCAGGTCATGATCCTGGAGTCCTGGGATTGAGTCCCACAACAGGCTCCCTGCTCCCTCTGACTTTACCCTCTGACCCTACTCTGACCCTACTCCCTTTCATGTACTCTCTCTCATTCTCTCTCTTTCAAATAAATAAAAAAAAATTTTCAAAAATATTCATCTGCAAAATGTCCTGGCATGAGGATTTTTAAAGCTTCCTGTGTGGATCTAACAAGCAAACAGGGATTTGAATCACTGCCTTATTAAAAAAGAATATGGGCTTCCACAGATTCAGGGTACTCTAGGTACACACTGTGACGGGGGCAGGTACGAATTAACATCCACAAACTCAGAAGTATGGTTAAAAAAAAAAATTGTTGGAGCACCTGGGTGGCTCTGTCGGTTAAGCACCTACCTTTGGCCCAGGTCATGATCCCGGGGTCCTGGGATGGAGCCCTGCATTAGGCTCCCTGCTCAGCAGAGAGTCTGCTTCTCCCTCTGCCTCTGCTTACCAAGCTCTGCCTACTTGTGCTCTCTATCTCTCTGTCAAATAAATAAAGAAAATCTTGAAAACAAACAAACAAACAAAAAAATTTTTTCATTTTTTTTTCCCCAGAGCTGTGATTAATCACCATTTTGAATCCCAGGTAGGGAAAATTTAAGCTTCGCTGCCTCCCTTTCTCCTAAATTGCTAAATTGGTGAGAAGATAAGAGCAAGATTGGTTCAGGCTTGTCCTTGGTCCCGCATTCCTCACTCACATCCACAGAGCTGTCTTCATTTCCATCTGGTCTTGGGTCATCTGTTCACGCAGACCACTACCACATCCTCCTTGCCCTGACTATAAGACTTCTTGAAGTTTACTGTCTCTCTGTGCCATGTCTTGTAGCTCCCACACACTCAAGAAATATCCGGCTGCTTCTGTACTACTTTGGCTCCGAGTAGTCTATGAGGCTTTCTCAAGCCCACCCACTAGCCACACCATACAGATTTTTCTTCCTTGGGGTGTCACTGCTACAATGGTCTCTATCTGGGAAAAGGGAGTGGAGAGCGTAGATCTTCTGTGCTCTCCAGTTACCCAAAACTATTTACAATTGTGGTCCTCTACCACCAGGGCTTAACCTAAAGAGATAAGCATTACGCCACTTCCTCAAGGACCCCACCAAAATCCAGACTCTGTTTTCACACTGACTTCCTGTCCCTCCATCTAAAGAATCCTTAGCTGGAGCAGACCAACTTTGCTCTCATAGCCAAATTTAGTGTTCACTGCTACTGCTCTGGTTCTTATTTCCCACCCACCACCTTTCCCAGGGCTAGACTTTCGAAACTAAAAAGCCAAGAATTGATTTCTCCAGTCTAGTCTGTCATCCTTCCCCTAAGGCAAAGAATGGTTACAGCTGTAGCAGATGAAAAGAAGAGGGGAGGGGATGTTGAAAATTTTTTTAATTTTTCAAAAATATTATCTTGTCATAACTTTAATAGTTCTCATTAAAATAAGAAGGAATTTAAATTACAATTTGGATTTTCATGTCGGTGTACCTACAGTGATCCTTAACCTTCTTTATATCATTCATAGAACTCTTTAGGAATATACAACTATAGATTCTCTCTCAAGAAAAATGCAATAGACACATATTTTGCATATAATTTTCAAGTGCCCTATGATCATCTGAATCTCAAGACCCCAGATTAAGAAGTGCCAGGTTAAGGGAAATCACTATGTTGGTCATGCCAGTGTATATTTTCACTCCATTGAAAATGATTTCTCAGTGTATATTAGTAACTGCTCATTCTGGCTTTAAAACATACCTCTTATGAACTTGGCCACTATGAATTCAACTCTGAGAACTGATTTCACTCTCAGTGGGCTAACTAAGCATGTTCTTCTGCTTGCAAGATTGACAGATGGCACTGGACTCACACCAAACACTGTGAAGCCTCCAGTGTTAGAACAACAGCCTCGCCTCCGGCACACATATTTTCCCTCTCATTTGAATTTTTAATGAATAAAGCATCTTGACCACAAGGCAAAGCAACCTACAAGCAAGAATGCATAGAGCACTGTTATGTGTCAAAGACAAAGACCATGCTGGAGAAAACATAGTCATGACCCTCAAGGAGTTTACAGTCTAATATGGCAAGAAAAAATAAACTATGGTCCATCTAGGACAGAGACGGGCAAACTACAGCCCATAGGCAATATATAGCATAACACCACCAGTTTTGTAATGCAACTTTATTTAAACAGCCGCATCCATTTATTTACATGTTGTCTGCTGTGGCTGCTTTTGTGCTACAAGGTGGTGGGGAGGATGCCTAGAGCTGAGCAGCTGCAACAGAGATCACACGCCCTTCAAAGCCTCAACTATTTACTACCTGGCCCTTTACAGAAGAAAAAAAAAAAGTGCTGACCTCAGCCCCAGAGCGATGCTTCTTGAACTTTCACATGCCTGTGAATCACCTAAGGACTATTGTTGAAATGTAGATTCTGAGTCAGTGGCTCTGAGGTGAGACCAGAGATTCCACATTTCGGACAAGCTCTCAAGATAATGCCAATGCTAGTAGTCCAAAGACCACCCCTTGGGTAGTGAGGATCTAGAACTCTGAACTGCTTGCTGGGTTATTCACTGAGCACTCTCCTGTGTCTGAGGAAGATCCATAGGAGATTTTCTCATCTTGAGGATAAGGCAACACATTTACCTTACGCAGTTGTTGATTATATAGAAAGTATATTTAAATCCTCACTTAGCCTCTGGCCCATAGTTCTCTTCATATACAGTAGCTTGGGCAATACAACATTTTGCATTTTATCTCTACTTTTCCTGGGAGAAGAGATACCAGAAAACTCTCACATTTGGAAGGATGTCACTGCAGAAATATTAAATAATCCTATTATTTTTAATAGATCTAGGCTTTCTTGGGGTGACTAAGTTCTATTGTCCAATGTTCTAGACGTTTCCTAAAATGGTTGAGGGTCTTGCAGATCTATTTTAAGTTTTTTATGATAAGCCCAACTCAGGCCCTGTTTATGGAGACAGAAAATATTATTCCTGGCTTAGATTTTCCTTTTCAACTACACTTTCCCATTCTTTGAGCACACATTAAAGAGTCTTATGGCCTATATATAGCCCATATCACACAAGGTACAGATATTTATAAAATACCATATTCTGAACAGGCATGACAAAATATATACTGTTCCCTGAGTTCAAATGTCTTGCACTGTTGCGTCTCAAACATGCATGGCAATTAGGAACAAAGAAAAAACTGCTTGCTTATGTTCTGAGAAGTTTTCAGTTGAAATGCTGCCTCAAGTTGCCTCGGTGGCTAGAGAATGGAAACAAAAAGTATTGTGAAGTATTAGGTTATTTAAATGACATGACCTTTCAATGCACCTTAAAATATTAGTGTCTGGGAAAGGCATATCTGAAACTATCCCTTGATAAATACCAGTTCCAAAGACCTCAGTGAAATACATTGGACATACAGAGTCTCAGCATGTGGCAAGCCCCAGACCTCAAAATGATACTAGCTGTATTCCACTAGCCATAGAGAACTGAAGGCCTTACTGGATTCAGTGGATTCTAAGGAATAATTATGAACAATCAGGTCATATTTGCCAAGCCATTGCAAAATTACATTGGTTATTTCCCAATTTTCTCTCATCTCCAAGCCTACCTTTCAGTACTATGTTCTGTGATTCTGGGGCTGGGACTCTGCACACCCTATTTTCCAGACTGCCATGCTGGCTGGTTCCTGGATGGTTCTACTGATGGGAGGAACTAGCAAGAGACTAGAAGGTAGATGTCCCGATGGATTGTGCTTACCACTGGTATGACTTTTGCAATAGAGAACAGCTTTGGCTCTAGCATCCTGCTTATTTGGGAATTCCCACATTGATGTAACCAGTTCCCTATATTAAATTCCAGATATTTGAAAAACCTAGAGTACATTGGTTTTCCTGACTAGATGTAACCAGAAGTTATCAGGTCAAGATCAATAAACAATAAAGGAAGTAGTCCCTAGAAGCAGATCCCCAGTCTCCTCAGCCTCCTACAACTTCAGAGTGAGAGGGTCTGTGATCAGATGTTAAGATAGTGATAGGATGTTGTATATAGGTACATGTTCTAGCATTTAATGACTCTGCTAAGTCCTCCATTGTGCACCAAATTTGAAAGTATAGTTAGGTTGCTCAGCCACTAAGATAAAGAGAAAAGCATTGAGACTTATTCACTCTGAGAAATACTTTAGCTAGTAGGGGTATGGAAATCCAAGATCTCTATTTGCCACATACATGAAATCTCCAAACCACAAAATTTGTTTGGCTTTTTTTCTAACCTTCAAATTAATTTGGGGCACAATCCCAGACTGCAAAAAGGAACCAATATGACATTCTGAGAACAAGACTAATAACTACTAGGATTGACATCACACGATGTGCCTCATAGTTCTTGATATGTAAGGGGAATCTGTTGCTGCTAATCAGTTTCTACTTTGGATTAAGTCAGGATAGAGAGATTTTTTCAGGAACCTGACTCAGTGTGCATAGGACCTTAGAGACCAATGATAGGAATCATGCTGGCCAGCTTCTGAAAGAACACACCTAACCCATGGTAGGAAGACCCAGGAGCCTTCCTGTGTTCAAATAATAAAGAGTGGCAAAAAAGGTGAAGGGGAGCCATAGAAAGTACTTCTTGCCCCAAGGAGAACTAGTAGGAGAAGTTGCCCCCAGACATGATAAATCAGAGTTAGTCAGGAAAGAATCTGGGTGCAGCCACCCAAGCAGAACCTGAGGGTGTGCTTCCAGACTGGAGGTGTGGGAAAGGGGAGTGAAGTAGGTAAATCAGTACGGAGATTAGGATGGGAAAACTGTTTTTAACTTTTAGGAATCATAGACAGGTAAACTAAGAACCATACAAATTAAAGTTCTGGCCCCAAGGGGCAAAGGGAAGCAAGAGAATCATCTAGATTCCAGACTCAGCTACACAGCATTTGGGAAGCCCAGGGTAAATACCACCCACACACCAGAGCACAGCTTTGTATGTGCTAATTTCCATTCTAAGGATCTCGATGGAAAACAGAGCTAGCAAAACCTTGGGAAAATGCTTTCCATTCCCTGAAGACAAACTGAGGAGGGATATGAATATTAAAAAATGTTTAACCTCAGCTTTAGTGAGAAAGGTACCAGGAAGTCACCTTGGTCATATCTCAAGAGACAATCAAAGTGAACAAACAAAAAAAAGGACAGGCAGAAATAGAGAATCCACCCCTGTCCTTCTTCCCCCACCCAAACAGGTTAAAAATGTGAGCCCCACATTTTAAGAAAAGGTACTAGGATTCTGAGGAAAGAATGCATGGTGTTGCTCAGGCAAATAAAGGATGGGCACTTGAATGCATCTGGCCCTGCACTATGGCTGAGGCCCAGGAGAAGCTAGCCCCTGGGGGAGGGAACTATGCTGAGTGCTGAGTGCTGAGTACTGGGCATTAGCCAGCAAGAATGATCTACCCCAGTATCACAGCCTGGGTCACAGCCCACCTCAGCAGTCCACTGTCCTAATGATTCTCAACCTGCTGCAAGAGACAAAGCTAGAGCATCACCAATCTCCATCAAGTCACAACACCTCCCCATTTCTGTACTTAGATGGTGTGTTCATTGTTTCCCTTAGCTGCTAAGTGTGCTTCAGGCTGGAGCTTACATCCTACACTCAAGGGATGGACTGGAGAATGCTAGTACACCCAAGGGTGGCAGGATAAAAGAACGGCCGTCTTTGTTCCACTGTTCTTACAGTGACCCAGTATGGTCTAGTGGAAAGCACACAGTCCCTTGAGCCACAAGGAGCTATTTACAGGTAAAGAAACTCAATTAAAATTTTAAATTTTAAATGAATGAAGTTCCTCAATTGCACTAGCAACATTTCTACTGTTCCATAGTCATAGGTGGCTCATGAGTACTACATGAGAGAGTGCAGATTTGGAACATTTCCGTCATTGTCGAAAGTTCTTTTGGACAGTGCTGCCCCAGAATCGGAAATCCTAGCCCTGCAACTTCCTCACTGTATCTCTGGGCAAATTAGTTTAGCTCCCTGAGCTTCAGTTTTCTTGTCTGTCAAGTAAGCTATGAGGAGAATCAGCTTCACAAATAAGGATCCAGCAAGGTCATGAAAGTCAAGTACTCGGCACATAACAATGATGATTGGTCGTCTCTCCAAGTAAATGAAAAAAATCCTTGAAAGGAGATGCCATGCAGTCTTGTTCACTGGCATGTTCTCCAGAGTCCTGCATAGGGCACACAGTTGGCAAATATTTACAGGAGGCCCTGCTAGACAAAACAGTTGGGTACGAATGGGAACTGCCCTTTTCAAACTGTACCCAAGCACAGCAGACTGCCTTTGATGCTTCCTATTTCACAGAGAAACAATTGTGGAGGCTTCCAGTGAGCTGCTGTTCACTTTGAGAAGTGCCAAATTGTTCCAATTTCATAAGAATGAGCTTTTTACCATGAGCAAAGCAGAAAACCATCCAGGTTTAAGACTCGCTTGGAAATTCTTAAGTAACGGATAAATTACCACAGATAAAAACTGGCCAAGGGAAGAGGTAATCTTATGGGAATGGTGAGCTGGGAGCATTTTTTTTCAGGTATTGACATTTTCCCAAATCTTTTAATTATCATCATTCCCAGTACATTTGTGAGAGAAAGCCTCAAGCAGACTCCTGAGCAACAGGAATTATTCTTGGCAATCTGAACAGTGTCAGTTGGGACTAGAGTCCATCAGCTATGGCTGGTTGCATTTTGTGATACTGGATTCAAGCTCTGTGACTTCCTCTACCCCATCCTCACTCTATGTCCGTAACATTTGTCCCAGCCCTCAATCCTAGTCCCACATTCGGAGTATGGTACACACTGACCCTCACCCCACATCTCTCTTCAACCTCAGCCTCATTGCTCTACTCCCCTTAAGAGCAAGGTCATGTTTGCCTCAACCTGCTCCCATCAGGCCTCTGTCCCTATCCCTCCATGGTAACCACTTCCAGGGCAATGACTTTTTTCACATTGCAAAGTTCAAGATCAGTTTCTGATTCTTACTTGACTTAACTTCTCATTAGCTACCTATACAGTTGGCCACATACTTCCTTTTGAAATGCCTTTTGTGACTTCCTCAGCTCCTGGTTTCCCTCTCACCTGCCTGGCCTCTCCTTCTGCCTCCCTGGCTCATCTCCACACTTCACATGCCAGTCAGCGAGAACTTATTCCAAGTTCATTCAGATTATGGTACTCCCCTGCTTGAAGCCCTCAAAACTCTCCCTACTATACTTAGAACCCAATCTCAACTCCTTAAATAAGCCAACAGGGCCTTCTGCAATCTGAGTCCTAATTCCCTCACTGACTACCTTATGCTATTTTCATCCTTGCCTGTCTTCTGCCATAGTGACCTTTCCTTTGTTCCACATGTGCTAAGCTCATTCTCACCTCATGACTCCTGCCCTAGCTTGATCCTCTACTTGAACTTCTCTTCCTCCTGATCTTTACATGGCAGAATCCATCTTGTCATTCTGATCTCAACTCAAGTGTTCTTTCCTCCAAAATGCAAAGTCTGATCTGATCAGACATGAGGCTATTTATAGTATCGATCTCACTCATTATGTATTTTCATACATTTTGCTAGAGAAATATTAATGTATTTGATTATAGGATATTGTCCCTAACCCTGTTGAAGGTGTTACATAATACTAGATATATTACATTTCTAGTATTTTGAAAAACTTTGAAATGTTATTCATATCTGGACTCAAGGATTTTGGGTAAAAGGTTATAGATCTAACTCCCTATTCTACACATGAAGAAACCAAAGTTCTAGAAAACAGAAAATGAACTGTCTGTGGTATCATAGCTAGACTGAGAACACAGCTCTTCCACTTACTGTATCAGTGTTATTTCCACTGCTACCACCCTCTAGATAACGGCACATCTGTGGGGTGTCTTGCAAGAGAAATTTGGCTTGCATCATTTGACAAACAGAAAAGCAGGCTAAAAAAGTCCAACGCACTTAATCCCCATTGTTCATTTAACGTTTTCAAGAGAGAGAGAGGAGCCTTATACCCTAAGATGTGATTTGTGGGTGGGAAAGGGGAAAGGGAGGATGGTAGAGTTTCTGGCAAAGAAAGTGTTCAAAGGTACAAAGATAGAGCATAGGCTTTTGTCCTGAGATAGAACTGTTAGAGTAGGCAGTTAGTTAGGCTTTAACAGGATACCTGGAGGCCAGCAAAGGGGGGTACCAAGGCCTGTTATCAGGCAAGTTAGCAACTTGTCCTGGCAGCATTCCAGAAACAAAGCCACAAGAAGTCAGCTCAAGCCAGGAGGCCCAAGACAAAAAGTCCAGAAACCCTGACCAACTAAGGGAGAAAAGGCACTGAAACGCTGCTCCCAAAGAAATCCCCTCCCCAGATTATAAATGTTCCACTCCTTAGTGAACAACTGTCAATAAAAGAGAGAGACCCAACCCCCAGGTACAGCTCTCCTTTAAGCTCGCTGCTCTCCATCTCAAGAGTGTACTTTCTCTAATAAACTCTTCACTTGCACCACTCAAAAACTATGTATGGTCCATGCTTGAACTCTTTTCTCATCTAAGAGACTAATCCTCCAGTGAAGTCCCAGGGACAGGCTAGGGAAAATCCTCAGAGCCCAGAGTTCTCTCCAGTTCACCCAGCAACAGAATGAAAAACAGAATCAATTAAGGCATTCTACTGATGAGTGTAATGACACCTACTGTTGACTGAGCATCTACTTGGTGCCTGTCAAGCTGTGTGGTAGGTGATTTACACCTTTCCAGTAATTGCACCAGGTATCTGTCAGAGCTTATCAGGAAAACTGAGAAACTCTGTACATTAAATAGAAAGGTTGAATGTAGGGTATTAGAAGCTTTACAAACTTTGGCAGAGCTAAGGGAATAAAAGTCAGGAAAGCCACTTTCCAAATATCCAAAAGTGCAGAAATCCCAAGGAGGCCACTGTGCTGATCTCAGGTGCTGCAGCACTTCTCTTCCTCTTTCTCCTTTCAAAATTCACACAAGTCTCCCTCCCCTGGGAGATTATAACCCAGACTCGTGCCAAAAAGGGATGGTTGAAGTGTTGCTCTAAGTTTCTTTTCCGTGAGCCAGGGAAATTTTAGGGAGCAATGAAGACAATGCTAGGTGGACAATCAACAACCCAACCCACTTATAAGATGGGCATCCTGACCCCTATTTATAGATGAGGAAATGAAGTAAATTTTAAAGGTCTCACACCTAGAAACAGTAGAGTCAAAACCATGCCCTTCCTATTGTGTCAAACTACCTTTTTCAAAGACGAGTGATTATGTTTACTAGATATGAGAGGCTTAAGAGGACCCCGATCAGAAACAAATACAGTCCACATTTGATGCAAGTTTAAGTGAACTTTCTCCATGAATGTATGGGTTTTCCTAGATTGAGCCAAACATAAGGTAATTATATATCCCAGTTATCCAGGACAGGCCCAGTATATGCCTATTGTTCCAGAATCCTATTTAGTTTAGCATTCACCCTGGTGATTTTTAAATGAAGCATTATTAGTAGTAGTTGCATTAAAACAAGCTGGGGTGTGTTTGGTACCCTCTGCTTTAGGGATCCAGTTTCTGCCATGGTTTTCTCGAGAAGTGTGTGAGAGGCATGTATGGTGCACAGATGGCTCACTTTGAAAAAAACTGTTAAAATTAAAAGATGACCAAGTAAAAAGATGACCATCTCTGTTGATCCATGATGAACACCCTCCATTCAAGGACATAAGTGCAGCACACTCACTTCTAGGGACAGTTACTTTACCCTGGTCTCCGGTGGAACAGGGAATTGTTTGCCTCTGTTGTGCTAGCCAGACACTTGATGTACAAGCAAGTTCTTCTATAGTCCAGACCTTGACCCACAAGTTGCTCAGAGCAGGATATGTTTGGTGTATATAAACAGGGAATAGAGACATAGCCTTGCACTTGTGTATGGAAAGTAGTCTGATTGCTCTTGTTACAGTGAATCTCTTACTTACTGTATGGTGTAAAATGTACAACTTTTGATTATTTGGTGATGCTTTTCCATTTTATAAGATTCCCTCTGGGAAGCAATAAACTCAAAATATTTAAGTGGATACTTAATGAAAAAATAAGTACCAAATTTCCATTTCCCCCCAATATTGATGATAAATGGGTAACTTACACAAAACGTTTGTCAGCATTTACTCTCTACCATGGGAGCCAAAGTGATATCATTGTGCCCACATGACAACCAGAAGACACAAATATGCTGAACAAGCATCAGCATCTCCTTCAAAGATGAGTAGTTATTTTAAGAAGAATATGCCCAAAGAAAACGTGCAGCTGCAGAGGGTAGACTTGCATAACACTCTGTGAAATGTGATTTTCATTTATATCAAATGACTGCTCTTAATTAATTTAAATCATTTTTTCATTCCAAATTTCCTAATACTTTGAGGGAAAGTAAAGCCATAGCTGTTAACATATTGGTCCCACTAGCAGAAAAGTTTCACCAAGAGTTAAAAGATGCTAACTGTATCTGAGCTGTCAGATGCTTCAAGTAGAATATCCAATAATTTGATTTCTTTCATTCAATTCACAGAGTTACATTAAAGCTATGGAAGTTAATTCTGGTGAAACAACTGAATTTGTTGAGAATTTGATTGTAAATTCAGTTAGAAGTTTTAACATTGAACATAAAATATTTGTTTTTGAGTGGCAATACAACTACAAAACATAGGTAAGACACAATGTCACTGTAAAAACAGTGCTTTTGCAAGTATACTTATGGAGCATAAATGTACTTTGATTCATTTATGGTGCACACATAATTCTTATGTATGCCCAAAGAAGTTGGATGTCTCCCATTTGAAACAGAAACTGCGCTTGTCAAATGTATAAATATTTTTACATATATACAGTAATTTAAGTCAATTACAGCCTTTTCATCAAGAAGCTAATGGGAACACCAAAAGTTACTCCATTATATTGGTATGTGCTTTTTCATCTTGATGACCATCATCTATTACATTTTAGACATTTTTGAGCCTTTGAAGAACTACATTTTAAATCAACCTAAGTCTCCTCTAAAATTGAACTTTCTTGTAGTTAGAAATTTTGGTTGCATTTTGTTCAGAATCATTTAAAAGACATTTAAAAATCTTATCTGAGTCTTCAGTAAATGGACTGATAAAAAATTTACTTTTAGAAGCTTTTAGTGAATTCTGTTTATTGAAAATAAAGTTTTCAAAAGATACTAAAATATACTTCTACAAATCAAGAAAGAGACTGAAAAAAATCAAACAATGATAGTGCATATAGCAGGCAAATTTTTAGGTTTTTAGGTTATATAATTGTGTTTTGGATTATTACTATTTGGGAGAGGAGTTTTTTCCAAGGAGTTCCTTTTTTAATTGGATAAATAGACATCCTGTACCATAACGGAATAATATCTAGAAGGCTTATCATTTGTTACCATTTAAAATTGGCAAGGAATACCTTAAAATAATAAATTCAGACAACTTATTTGACAATTTTGCCTTATAATGTATTTAAGAAAGCATCTCTAGGGGCACCTGGGTGACTCAGTGGGTTAAAGCTTCTGCCTTCCCCTCAGGCCATGATTCCAGGGTCCTGGGATTGAGCCCCACATCAGGCTCTCTGCTCAGCAGGGAGCCTGATTCCTCTCTCTCTCTCTCTCTCTCTCTGCCTGCCTCTTGGCCTACTTGTGATCTGTATCTGTCAAATAAATAAATAAAATCTTTAAAAAAGAAAAGAAAAGAAAGCATCTCTAAGGGGCACATGGGTGGCTCAGTATGAAGTAAAGGGAAGAAAAAAGAAGAGAAGAGAAGAGAAGAGGGAAAGGAAAGGAAGCATCTGAGTGGAGAAAAATAGTGCCCATGTTAAAAAGTTTGGATTAAAATATGTAAAGAATTAAATAGGAAAAAATAAGAATAAAGATTGTCCTCCATTTAGCAGAATTTGCTTTGAATTCACCATATACCAGATACTTCCACACCCATGGAATTTTCTCAATTCAAAAATGTATGCCCCACAGAGAAGTGGTCATTAAAGATGTCAACAGGACAAGCTTGTGAAGCCACTCTGGGAAACAGTATGGGGGTTCCTCAAAAAGTTGAAAATAGAGCTACCCCAAGACCCAGCAATCAGGCTGCTAGGTATTTACTCTAAAGATACAAATGTAGGGATCTGAAGGGGCACGTGCACCCGAATGTTCATAGCAGCAATGTCCACAATAGCTGAACTATCAAAAGAGCCTAGATGTCTATCAACAGATGAATGAATAAAGAAGATGTGGTATATATATACAAAGGAATACTATGCAGCCACCGAAAAATGAAATCTTGCCATGGCAATGACGTGGATGGAACTAGAGGGTATTATCCTAAGTGAAATAAGTCAATCAGAGAAAGATAATTATCATATGATCTCTCTGGTATGAGGAATTTGAGAGGCAGGGTGGGGGGTCATGGGGGGGGAAGGGAGGGAAAAAAATGAAACAAGATGTGACTGGGGAGGGAGACAAACCATAGAGACTCTTAATCTCAGGAAACAAACTGAGGGCTGCTAGAGGGTGTGGGGGAGGGAGAGGGTGGTTGGTTTAAGGACATTGGGGAGGGTATGTGCTATAGTGAGTGTTGTGAAATGTGTAAGACTGATGATTCATAGACCTGTACCCCTGAAACAAATAGTACATTATACGTTCATTTAAAAAATTTAAAAAGTAACAATAATCCCCTAACATCATAGTTAGTCCATGTCCAAATTTATCCAATTTTACAACTAGTCACTTATCTATAGCTGGTTTTTAAATCAGGATCCAATCAAATACAAATTTATTTTTAGATACATAGTTTAAAATTGCTGGTCTGATTTAGATGTGCAGTAGACAATTCGAAGTGTAGGTCATTCAAAGGTCAGTCTATATGAATGGATAAAGAAGATACGGTCCATCTATACAATGGAGTATTATGCTTCCATCAGAAAGGATGAATACCCAACTTTTGTAGCAACATGGACGGGACTGGAAGAGACTATGCTGAGTGAAATCAGTCAAGCAGAGAGAGTCAATTATCATATGGTTTCACTTGTGGAACATAAGGAATAACATGGAGGATATTAGGAGAAGGAAAGGAAAAGTGAATTGAGGGAAATTGGAGGGGGAGATGAAGCCTGAGAGACAGTGGACTCTGAGAAACAAGTTGAGGGTTTTGGAGGGGAAGGAGTGGGGCGATGGGTGAGCCTGGTGGTGGGTATCAAGGAGGGCACACATTGTGTGGAGCACTGGGTGTGATGCCTAAACAATGAACTTTGGAACACTAAAAAAATAAAATAAAATAAAGTGGAAAAAAAAGAATTAAAAAAAAAAAGCAGTCTATAGTTAGGACATTAGAGGATGACGAGGTTCCATAAGAAAGAGGAGAAAAAAGCTGAGGAAGCTATTGAAAGGCATATCAGTGAATCAAAGGAAGGAAAGAAGAGGCTGACAGTATCAAATACTACTCAAATCAGATGAGGTAAATAAGGCCTGAGGGAAAATCCATTAACTTGGTGAGCCAAATCCCCTGGAGAACAGTTTCTGCAACAGAGGAAGACAAACTACAAAAAGTTAAGCAAAAGTAAGTTGTGAAGAACTAGAACTGAGTATAGTCCTCTCTCCAGAAGTTTCAAGTTGAAAAGGAGGAAAGAGGTTATATAGACCAGAAGTTCCCATGGTTTTCATCACCATGAACCTTTTTCATTTCTCTACCCTCACTAGCACCACTATCCTGGAGGCAATGTTTTGAAAGTTACTGTTTATCAAATGGTGTTTAATGATAATGGAGTTCATAATTTTTCTTAATCTAGGCTAGTTGCTCACTAAAGCTTCTCATTATCACAGATCAGAGCTCCCTTGAAGGGAAGAGGTAGTAGAGAGTATAATGAGCCCTACCAAAAGAGGTAAAACACCAACAACATTGTTTTCTCTAAGACACAATGGAAAGAAGAGAGAGACAAAGAAATGCTGAGGTAGAGAGGGTATCTGTAAAGATAAATGTAGGCTGTAAGCTTGAGAAGAAATATGTTGAGGGAACACTTGTCAAAGGTTCTCAAGCTAAGTCATGTGATGAGAGTGTGAAGAGTCTATTGGAAATATATAGGAAAGAACTAAAACAGTTGCTCTCTCAACTATGAAAAAGTAAAAGTCAGATTAGCAAGGCTGTCTGTTTGAAATGAACAAATATTCACTAAGCATTTATTAGAGTCCAAGCACTCTGACAGGGGCTTAGGTTACAAAGACACACAATCCACATTTTACCTCCTTTCTAAGAAATAGTACCCTCCAACCTTGGTATTCACGATAAAACACTCTGCTTATTTTTCTCCTCTTCAATCAACTCCAAGGGCCCCTTTAGTTCCATAGCTCCCTTAATCCATTAAAATCTGAGGCTTAGCTGTTTGTGGATACCAGATTTTTCATCCTAGGCTGCCATTCTCTTCTCATTGTATGCATTCTCTTTGGATGATCACATACACTTATCCTGCTTCAAGTAAATGCTCTCTGTTGATGACTGTCAAACCTCTACCTCCAGCCCACTCTTAAGAGCCAGACTCAGATAACGAAGGGAAACAATGGATTTTTTTAATAAAAACTCCCTGTGACCCTTTCTCTTCTAGGCGGTATCGTTCTTATCAGTGGTGAAATAACTCATACCCCTCCTTCTCCATACAAAGATGTGGTGGTTGGAAAAAGAGGGGAGGGTGGATGGGAAGGACCCAGAAGATAATTTCACTGTTAGCAGAGCACCTTTGCATATCTTTGGATATGCAAAGATGGCTTGAAGAAAAGTACTACAAAGAAATTTAGCATAATAAAATAGGAGGTTTGGTTTTGTTTTGCCTTTGTTTGTTTCCAATCCTACTAAGCACTGAGAGAGAAAGGATAGAGGGCAAAGCACTTCAGAGGCAGCAGCAGCTGAGGTTGGCAAGTTGGCCCAGGGCTTCTCAGGAACAAGGAGGTTAGTTATTCATTTTAAAATTGTCCTGCATTGCTGCCATCCAAATCCCTCGCATCTCCACAAATCACTGAGTCAGACCTGCTGCCTTGTGTGACTGAGTTTTTGGTTTGGGTTTTGTGAAAATTAAGGGGAAGTAGTTTAGTTCAACAGCTGGGGCAATGCGGCAGGAAACCAGGCAGAAACATGATCCATCAACTGAACGAATTCAGCAGAGCCCAGAATTGAGGTCTACAGGCAATGAGCGAAAACATTAATCACCCCCTCAAGAATCTACGGAGACTTTGGGAAGGATGTAGAGCTCCCACTGCATGTGGAATGTGGTTTGAATCATTTCCATTTGAATTTCAAAGACCAGTGTATCTCAGACTTTGGTTATGGACAAATACAACTGACTACAGGATATCCCCACTTGGAGACTGCTCCGAGGACATCAGCAGCAGAATGGTCACAAGTCACCTTATGTTCTCATTACCCTCCTCCAAACCTGCTCCACCGGCATTTTTTTTAAGATTTATTTATTTATTTGACAGACAGAAATCACAAGGAGGCAGAGAGGCAGGCAAAGAGAGAGGAGGAAGCAGGCTCCCTGCTGAGCAGAGAGTCTGATGCGGGGCTTGATCCCAGCATCCTGGGATCATGACCTGAGCCAAAGGCAGAGGCTTTGACCCACTGAGCCACCCAGGCGCCCCTCCACCTGCAATTTTAATGAATGGCAGATACCACCATTTACCCAGTAGCCCATATCACCCCTCCTTACTACTCTCCCATTACATCCCATCAAACACTAAGGTTTATTATTTTTGCCTCCTAACTATCAATCAAATTCTGACTCCATCCCCTCACTCCCTTGGTTCAGGCCCCCAATGTCTCCAGGCAAGGCCTCACTGATGTCAGTGCTTCCATTCTCACCCTCCCATAGTCCCCTCACCTTGAAGTAGCTGAAGTGTTCAATGCAAAAGGCAATCAGATCATGAGATTGCCCTGTATAAAATCTTGGGATGATCACTCATTGTCCTTGAGATAAAATAAAGTCCAGCTTCCCCCTTATCAGATATATCATTTGTAAATATCTTCTCCCATTCCACAGGTCACCTTTTAGTTTTGTTGATTGTTTCTTTTGCTCTGCAGCAGCTTTTTATCTTGATGTAGTTCCAATAGTTTATTTTTGCTCCCCCCCCCCCTTACCTCAGGAGACATATCATGAAAGAAGTTGCTACAGCCAATGACAAAGAACTTACTGCCTGTGTTCTCTTCTAGGATTTTGATAGTTTCCTGTCTCATACTGAGATATTTCATCTATTTTGAATTTACTTTTGTGTGTGGTAAAAGAAAGTGGTCCAGTTTCATTCTTCTGCATATGGTTGTCCAGTTTTCCCAACACCATTGTTGAAGAGACAGTCTTTTTCCCACTGGACATTCTTTCCTGCTTTGTTGAAGATTAATTGACTATATAATTGTGAGTTCATTTCTGGGTTTTCAATTCTTTTCCATTGATCTGTGCGTCTATTTTTGTGCCAGTACCATACTGTCTTGATCACCACAGCTCTGTAATACGATTAGAGGTCCGGAATTGTGATGCCTCCAACTTTGCTTTTCTTTTTCAACATTGCTTTGACTATTGGGGTTATTTGGGGTTCCATACAAAGTTTAGGTTTGTTTATTCCAGTTTTGTTAAAAATGCTATTGGTATTTTAATAGGAATTGCATTAAGTGTATAGATTGCTTTGGGTAGCATAGCCATTTTTTTTTTTTTTAGATTTTATTTATTTATTTGACAAAGAGAGAGAGAGCACAAGTAGGCAGAGAGGCAGGCAGAGACAGAGAGGAAAGCAGGCTCCCCGCTGAGCAGAGAGCCTGATGCAGGACTCGATCCCAGGACCCCGAGATCATGACCTGAGCTGAAGGCAGAGGCTTAACCCACTGAGCCACCCAGGTGCCCCAGCATAGACATTTTAACAATATTTATTCTTCCAATCCATGAGCATGGAATGTCTTTCCATTTCTTTGTGTCATCTTCCATTTTGTTCAACAGTGTTTTATAGTTTCCAGAGTACAGGTCTTTCACCTCTTTGGTTAGGTTTATCCCTAAATGTCTTATTATGTTGGTGCAATTATAAATGATATTGTTTTCACCAAAGAACATAATCCCACCCCCTTCTCCTAAACCCCCATGTTCTTTGGTGAGTGCTGTGAAGTGTGTAAACCTGGTGATTCACAGACCTGTACCCCTGGGGATAAAAATATAAGTTTATAAAAAATAAAAAATTAATAAAAAAAATTTAAAAATTAAAAAATAAATAAATAAATAAATAAATAATAAAAATATAAATGATATTGTTTTCTTATTTTCTTTTTGTTCCACTTGTTTATTGGTGCATAGAGATGCAACACTAATTTTGTATCCTGCCACTTTACTGAATTCATTTATCAGTTCTAAAAGTTCTTTGGTGGGGGCACCTGGGTGGCTCAGTGGGTTAAGCCGCTGCCTTCGGCTCAGGTCATGATCTCAGGGTCCTGGGATCGAGTCCCGCATCGGGCTCTCTCCTCAGCAGGGACCCTGCTTCCCTCTCTCTCTGCCTGCCTCTCTGCCTACTTGTGATCTCTGTCTGTCAAATAAATAAATAAAATCTTTAAAAAATAATAAAAATAAAAATAAAAGTTCTTTGGTGGAGTATTTTGGATTTTCTATATAGAGTATCATGTCATCTCCAAACAGTCAAAGTTTTCCTTCTTCCTTACTGATTTGGATGCCTTTTATTTCTTTTTGTTGTCTGACTGATGTGGGTAGGACTTCCAGTACTACATACATGGAATAAAAGTGGTAAGAGTGGACATCCTTATCTTGTTCCTGACCATAGAGGAAAATTCTCAGTTCTTCCCCACTTATGATGATGGGGGCTGTGGGTTTTTCATATATGGCCTTGATTATGTTGAGTTATTTTCCCTCTAAACTTACTTTGTCGTGGGTTTTCATCATGAATGGATGTTGTATTTTGTCAAATGCTTTTTCTGCATCTACTGAAAGAGTCATATGGTTCTTATCCTTTCTTTTATTGATGTGATATACCACACTGATTGATTTACAAATAGTGAACCACCCCTGCATCCCAAGAACAAATCCCACTTGGTTGTAGTGAATGACTTTTTTTTTTTTTTTTAATTTGACAGAGAGACGGAAAGAGAGGAAACACAAGCAGAGGGAAGCTGGAGAGGAAGAAACAAGCTTCCTACTGAGCAGGGAGCCCAACATAGGGCTCAGTCCCAGGACCCTGGGATGATGACCTGAGCCAAAGGCAAATACTTAATGATTGAGCCACCCAGACGCCTATGAATGATTTTTTAAATGTTTTGTCGCATTTGGTTTGCTACTAATTTGTTGAGGATTTTTGCATCTATGTTTATCAGGGATATTGGCCTATAGTTCTCTTTTTTACTGGGGTCTTTATATGGTTTTGGTATCAGGGTAATGCTGCCCTCGTAGAATAAATCTTGAGGTTTTTCCCTCCTTTTCTATTTTTTGAAATAGTTTAAAAAGAATGGTATTGATTCTTCTTTAAATGTATGATTCTTCTTTAAATGTTCTCACCACCCTTCTTTGTGGAAACCATTCTGCTGAGCCCTGGTTGGAAAGGAAAAGCACAGGTATTGTGGGAGAGGCTGTTTGGAGTTTTTTGATTACTGACTCAATTTCTTTGCTGATTGTCATTCTATTCAAATTTTCTATTTCTTCCTTTTTCAGTTTTGGTAGTTTATATGTCTCTAGGAATTTATCCATTTCTTCCAGTTGTGAAGTTTTTTGGCATATAGCTTTTCATAACAGCCTCTTATATTTCTGTGGTGTTGGTTACTATTTTTCCTTTCTCATTTGTATTTTATTCGAGTCCTTTCTCTTTTTTTTCCTTGATAAGTCTAGCTAGAGGTTTATCAATTTTATTGATTTTTTTCAAGCAACCAGCTTTTGGTTTCACTGGTGTGTTCTATTGTACTTTAGTTTCCATATAATTGATTTCTGCTCTAATCTTTATTATTTCCTTCCTTCTGCTGGTTTTAGGTTTTGTTTATTGTTCTTATTCTAGCTCATTTAGATATAAAATTATGTTTTTGATTTGAGATTTTCCTTGCTTCTTGTGGTAGACCTATATTACTATAAACTTCCTTCTTAGAATTATTTTTGCTAAATCCCAGAGGTTTTGTGGTGTTTTTTTTTCTTGTTTTGTTTTGTTTTTAAAGATTTTAATTATTTATTTGACAGAGATCACAAGTAGTCAGAGAGACAAGCAGGGTGGTGGTGGGAAGCAGGCTCCCTGCTGAGCAGAGAGCCCGATGAGGGGCTCTATCACAGGACCCGAGATCATGACCTGAGCCAAAGGCAGAGGCTTTAACCCACTGAGCCACCCAGGTGCCCCTATCCCAGAGGTTTTGAATCATTGTGCTTTCACTTTCATCCAAAATATATAAAGAAATTTAAAAACTCAACATGGCAAACAACAACAACAACAAAATCCAGTCATGAAATGGGGAGAAGACATGAACAGACATTTCTCCAAATAAGACATCCAGGTGGCCAACAGACCCATGAAAATGTGCTCCACATCACTCATCATCAGGGAAATGCAAATCAAAACCACAATGAGCTAACACCTCACTCCAGTCAGAATGGGTAAATTAACAAGTCAGGAAACAAAAAATGTTGGCAAGGATGCAGAGAAAGGGGAACAATCTTACACTGTTGGTGGGAATGCAAGCTGATGCAGCCACTCTGGAAAACAGTATGAATGCTCCTCAAAAAGTTGAAAATAGAGCTACCCTATGACCTAGAAATTTCACTACTGGGTATTTATCCAAAAGATAAAAATTTAGTAATCTGAAGGGGCACCTGTACCCCAATGTTTATAGCAGCAACGTTCACAAGAGCCAAACTATGGAATGAGACCAGATGTCCACTGGTGGGTGAATGAATAAAGAAGTTGTGGTACACACACACATGCACGCGCGTGCGCGCGCGCGCACATGCAGTGGAATATTACTCAACCATCAAAAACAGTGAAATCTCGACATTTGCAATGGTTTGGATGGAACTAGAGAGTCTAATGTTAAGCAAAATTAGTCAGAAGAAGGCAACTACCACATGATTTAACTCACATGTGAAATTTAAGAAACAAATGAGCAAAGGAGAAAAAAGAGAGAGAGACAAATTAAGAAACAAACTCTTAACTACAGAGAACAAACTGATAGTTACCAGAGGAGAGGTAGGTAGAGGGACGTGTGAACTAGGGGATGGGGATTAAAGAGTTAAAGAGTGTACTTTTTGTGATGAGCACCGAGTGTTTTACGGAATTGTTGAATCACTATATTGTACACCTGAAACTAATATTATACTATATTAGCTAACTGTAATTTATGTAAAGCTTTAAAAAAAAACAATAAATAAATCAACCAACAAGTAAATAAATAAAGTCTAACGTCCGTAGTCCCTTCACAATTGATCAGGTTGCAGTCACGCAGAACTACTTTCCATTCCAGAACTGCTTCATGCTTTTCTTTTCACCTCTTATATTTCACATGCTATTCCTCTTTCTGATGCATTCAGTGTACTCCTTCACCTGGCTAACTCCAAATCAACTTGCAGGTATCAGCCTAGATTCCATTTCCTGCAGGAAGGCTTCCCTGAATTTCCTCTCCAACTAGTTGGAGTTACATGGCTCTCCAGTATGTTTTCTTAGCACCTGGCCCTTCCCCTATCATATTGCTTACCACCTTCTATTTTCATTGCCTACTTATTTGTCTGTCTCTCTCCACCAGCTTGTAAGCTCCCTGAGGGCTGGGATCATGTCTGTCCATCTGGTTCATAGCTATATTCCTACTATATACCACAAAGTTTGCCATATAAAAGCCAGGAAAGAAGTTCTGGATGAATGAATAACATGCAGGAGACATTTTGCAAGCTATGAAGTGTCTTATCTCATATTAACTTCACCACCCTATGAGATAGTATCACCTTGAAACAAAGCACCATGTTATTCTAACATTTAAGTTGATAAAGACTACATTTGTGAAGTATTATTTAAGTAATAATTATCTGAAATATTAACAAATCAGGTTTTTAGACCTTTAACGCAAATTTGACTTATATAAATCTTCCAAAAACTGTGTAAGTGTAACTAACTGCTAACAATGTGTCCCAAAGGAAAGGTTCCTGTTAGATGTCCTTTAATGAATATAGGACACTCTGCTATGCATACAGAATATTTTTGCATTCATAAATGTACTAAAGTTCCACAAAATGCTTAATACTCTTAAGTGGATTAAGCATGCCTCCTGTGATCTGATTTATATGGTGAATGTGCCAAGTAAAACCTTTCTCCACAGAGCAATCAGAGTATAAACTTCAGCTGAACTCTGATAAAATTATTATAATTCCAAACTAGTGGAGCCCAAATTAAAGATTTTGCTTTAAGCCCTTCTTCTGAAAGGGCCAACCAATCTATGTTGAACATTTTAGATGTATCAAAAATGTTCCAAAATCATACTGGTTAATATAATATGAACTTAGAGACATGTGTCAGAACACCTGAAATGTGATTAGAGTGAATGAGGAACTGCATCTTTAATTTTACATCATTTTAAGTAATTTAAATTTAAAAACTGAAGTGTATAATTTTTATATTGAGTACATGTTAAAATGAAGATATTTGGTTATATTGAGTTAAAATGTTAAAATCATTGAAATTATTTTTGCATATTTATTTTTTACTTTTTTAACATGGCCACTAGAAAATCTTAAATTCCATACGTAGCTAACATCATATTTCTATTGGACTTCAGTGTTTTAAAACACACTCCATTGTTCAACTCAGATAGGAAAAAGGAATGTATAATTTAGGTAAAATGGTACTTGCAATTTTTAAATACTGTGTTATTTATCCTCAATAGTGAGTTAAAACTCTTTGGACTAGATGGCTTCCTAATATCTAGAAAATGTTAAACGCCTTTCCTATCCATGATAACATCAGGTTATAAAACATGTTCTAGGAGAAGGTGACTGAGCATTTACTTACCTGCTTATACTACCATATTAGTTATCCTAATTCATCTTTTTTTAAGAACAGAAATTGTTTTATTTTTCCAGTTGTTGCTTTTGTTTTATTTTTTATTTGTCATTTGCATGAAGACATTTACATGTCTTCAATGTCCAAGATATGTAAAGGGGTGTCCTTTTGGTTAGAATGGAGGCAGAGAGTGATCACTGGTCTCCTTCTTCAAAAGGTCACAACCCTAACACTGCAACTGTCCCCCTTTACATACACACACCTCTCCTGCTTCTGGCATCTCAGCAGAATCTGAGGGCCCTGCCATAATAGATACTGTAAGCATCATTTTTCTACAACACAGCCTAGAATTGGGAAGGAGACAAAAAGAACCCTTGAGCATTCAAATGAAATGTGTCAAATTTCAGGTACTTCTGTTCCTACACTTCCCTCATGTTAGTGCTCTATGCAACCTTACAGAATCTGTTCATTCCCTCTTCCTGCACACATGATTCTAAAATGCTTGGTTGTCATTTCCCAGTGTGAAGAATATCAGCTATTCTGAAATATATATAACTGACAGCTCGCCATTGTGCAGTTGGGAGGGGAAGATGGAGGTGCAGGAGAGAAGGAAGAGATTCTTGTAACTGGTAGCTCAGAGGAATGGAAGCAAGATAGAGAACTTTCCAAAGCAGGAACCAGAATTTACATATTCTGGTGTGACAGGCTGGAGTCACTTGAGGCTAGGGATGAGTTGTCCCATACCCCTTATTAGTGCCCTAGGAGAGCACTGTGTCAGGACACAATAAAATCACTAATGCTCATATTCACGCTTAAGCTTCAACGACAGCATCGGTATGTTTTATTCTGATATTCAATAAATAGGGCAGAGGCGTATACAATTCATTTAATCAAACTGTCCATAAAAGAAGCTTAAATAAACCAAGCTTTAGTACTTAAAGGCAAACAACCAGCTACCTGAATAACTCACATATGTGAAATTGCTCATTTCCCACGAAAGAATGACAAAAGACATGTTACAAGGAAGGAAGGATACTTCCATGAATTACAACATGTAACTAACACATATCACCAGGCAACACATGCTTCAAAGTATTCTGTGCCTATGGACTGTGAACTTGGCAAATGAACAGAAGACTTATTTGCTCTTGTAATTCTTTTATCCCATACAGATATAAGCTGAGTCTGTGTTCTAACAAATATTTCATGAATCAAAGCATCTGTCTGGGAGCTGGGTCCAGATTGCTTTAACAGTGTGCGCTTGTGTAAGGTAACAGACACTTTTAGGGCTGGGGGTGCACAGGGTGGGGAGGGAAGGGGATGGGGGTAATCATGGGAGGTCCACGAGGGAGACCATTTAGGAATGGAAAAGAGCACACAGGGAAAGTAATAACAACTTCTTTGCCAAGAAGAAATCATTGTGGGTCCTCACCTTTGTCCCTGGAGCCCACCAGACCACCACACTTATTGGTATAAAAGGAATGTGTTCAAGAAACAAAATGTGCATCAGACAGCACTTACTATTCTTTCTCAGGGAGTATGGTGAACATGTAGGCAATCTTATGCAATCTTTGATATGACCCAGATTAGAAACAACTGGTAATAGAACTTGGCATTTTTCTTTTGCTAGACTTTTATTTCAAAACTTCTTTGGTGGTGTGACATATACAGGAAAGAATGTGTTTGTAGGAGGATGATGGCATATAAAGAGCCACAACAATTGGTCTCCTTAATAAAGCTAGTATTCTTTTGGTTAGGACCACCCCAGCAGCCTCCAAAAAGTGTCATTATATGGCCATTGGTGGTTGCAATCATTTTTCTTCCTTATTGATTTTCCTTGTATATATTGAACATACAGGTCAAATGCCTTATGTGCTATGTTTAGGAATATATGCAAGAGTTGAAGTGAGTTATTTCTTGTAGCAGGAAGATAATCATATTAAGAAGCAGGATATTTGTTGTGTATCTTTGGGTCTGTCAGCATGCCAGTATCCCCTTCCATACAATGAGGAGACTTGACAAAATGACCTCTCTGTGTCTCCTGTTATGGTTCTAATAACACCTAGAATATGGTGCACAAAAACTCTCATGACTGATATTAGACAGAACTTGTACCATGATCCCACTGACATACTCTCTGTCACTGATGCTGCCATTACTACATGGTGTTGTCTTTGGGTGTGTAGGACAGAATGTCCTTTGTGACTGATGGCAACAGGCTCTCTGGATGTCTAGATGTGGTTGGTAATATGCCAACTTTTAATGGACTGTCCAATCGTTCTGATGGATTTTATGAAAAGATTAAGAATCTCTTATTTCATAATGCCTTCCACATTCCCCTTCCCTGGGAGTCCCCTCAGTTACCTCTTTTGGGGACAGTCTTACTCTCCTTGTGACTCACATCTCAATCATTAATTCATACAGGGCAAGGACAAACTGCAGCAAGTATCTCCTGCCCCCACTCTCACTTTGCTCTCAAATGGCCACCAAGTATCACTCACATATGAAGGGGACCTTATTTTGCCATTTATACATTTTCACTATCCCTTTCCTGAATTGAGTGATTTCATTGCAAGATACAAAACTACAAAACCTACCACATAGTAGGTAGTTAATGAAATGCTACTCCCTAGGCTTGTACACAATACCAATTTACATGAACACTTGTTTCCAATTGAAAGCTTATTTTAATGACAATAAATTGGAGAAATCCTTCCTTAGTTTCCCCCTAAGTTAATTAGCACTAGCAATTCCCCAAACACTAGACAGTGCTCAAGAGAAATTCAAATCTATGGCAGGCAAAATTCATCTGAGAGCTTTGACTTTCCTATGAATTGATGTACCCTGTTCTTATGACTGTTTTCAATATAAACCTGTATATATGCCTATTCATATCCAAATATCCCGCACATAGTAGGTATAATATAGTTGGCATTAGTCAAATAATTAGTGAGACTCTCACACTGAATAAATTAGCTCCCAGGAGGGGATTAATTATTTGAAGAACGGCCTTAACTCTTTCATTCCACTAAGCTCCCATATCATATTAATGCTCAATAAACTAATTATATATATATATATATATATATATATATATATATATATATATCTTAAAAAGGCTTTATAATTTAAAACAATCTATTCCCATTTTAGAGATGAGGACATAAAGTTACAGAGAATTGGTGAAGTAATTTCTCCCATTTTTTAATGTTTTTAATATGTTTTATACCTAGAACAGTGCTCACTGATATTATCAGTAACTCAATAACTTGCAGCATGGAATGGCATAAGCTCATTTTAGATTCCTTTTTTTTTTTTAATTCCAAGCAATCTTCTGGTAGAAGGACAAGGGAAGAGGTTTCCAGTTCCTCATCTCACCTCAGTCACTTAATAAGCCCTACTGGAATAAGGCTTTCTTTATAATACTAACAATACTAATATTGTTATTCCCTTGTTATTAACAAGGGAAAAAAACAAATCATATGTTGGTATGAATGGTGCAACTCAGTGATAATGGTCTTATTATGTTGCATTGTGGTGTGTTTTTATATGATGAAGCTTGTCCTCCTCAGCTTCCATCCATTCTCAAACAATAGAAGACAGACACGGTTAGTCCATCAGTCCGCAGTGGAAGTATGAGGACACTGGCAAGTCCCTCCATTGCATCTCAGTGACAACCCTCCTCCTCCTTAGGTACCCTGTGCTTCTTGTTCCAACCCTTCCTTCCACCAAAACAGAAGAGGAGCTGATACTAATTATTTCAAGGGAGAAGAGAGATGTTCTGGAAAGGCCTTTTCAACCTTGGCTTATGAGGAACTACTCTCTAAATGTATAAGCGAGAATCCAAGGCCTACTGACCAGCTCCTGTTCCCTAAGAATGTCACCAATATTAAGATTTCTGTATAAAGGGCTAAGGAAAGGGAAAGTAAAAATTAGCATATCAACTATTTTTCTCTCTCTGGTCTATGCATGCTTGAATGCTTCACTGGCCCAAATTTTGCTTATCAGTCAGTGCTATGTTCCTCTCAGGGAGAAATATAGCCACAAGAATTTTCATAGTAAGAGGTTTAGACTAGAAATAGAAATTTAGAGCTAGAAATGATCGTAAAGTTGTTCTTAGTCCAGCCTCTTCATTTTAGAGATGAGAAAATGTGAGACTCCCAAGATAGAGAGTATCTTGGCACACATAGCCTAGTAAATGACAGGGAATAGACAGTATTCAGGTGACCCAGGCTTGCTCTTCTACTCTACCTGCTCAAGTCAGAGTTTCTGTAGGGCTTGATCACTGGCCAGATGAGGATCTGGGGACTTCAGCAGATCCATCTTAAGGACAAATTAGGGGGCTGAATCCCAGTCCAAAGAGCCATTAATAAAATAATAGAGCCCTTTGGGTGCCCGGGTGGCTCCGTCAGTTAGGTGTTCGACTCTTGATCTCAGCTCAGGTATTGATCTCAGGGTCTCAGCTCCCCTATATGAATCCAGTGACCAAGAAAATGAGAATGCCTGAGCATATAAATCCAGAAGGACAGTACTACCCTCTTTCTTATGAAAGGCTGAGATTTCACTCCAGTTTCAGTGACAGAATATGGCCAATTACTCATTTTAACTCCCTCTTTCATGACAGGTTGCCCCATGCTCTCCTGAAAACTTCCCTCTCCAAGTCTACCAAAATCATATTTATGTTTTCCAATAAATTACATCTTAATTTGCAATAAATTCTATTTTATTGTCACTCTAAAAATCTACTTCTTTTTTTTTTCAATATAGAGAGAGAGGGAAAGAGGGGCATACACACAGAATCTGAGCCCCGACACAGGGCTCAATCTCACGACCCTGAGATTATGACCTGAGCTAAAATCAAGAGTCAGACACTTAAGAGACTGAGCCACCCATACTCCCCATAAAATCTACTTTTACTTATGTCCTCAAGTGCATGCCTTCCATGGGATATGTTTGTTTTATTCAGCAAAAAGAATTTAGAAAGGAGAAAATAAAGAAAAACAAAAATAAAAATAATTCCTAATCCTACCACCTCTGCAACTGCCACTGCTAACACTTGCAAAGTTTTCTGAGTATGATTGGAATCATTATAAGGCTTTCCTCTAGTTAACAGTGGCAGGTCCATTAGATTGTTGTATCCTATTCTATCAAAAAATGACACTTAACCAATCTTATTTCCAACACCTGAGAATACCAAATTTATTTCTGTCTCAGGACCTTTGCACTAGTCATTCCTTCTGCCTAGAGTACTTCTCTTAAAACTTCTAGGCTGCTTCCTTCTTGGTATTTCATGTTTGTACTCCTTCAGAAGAACGTTCCCTTGCCCACCTTCCTCATATTAGAATTTAATAATTTCCAGTCAGATTACTCTATCCTATTTTCAACATAATACTTATCACCACCTGATATTTTCTTACTTCTTTAATTCTTTATTGTTGGTCTCCTGAACTAAATTTAATGAAGACAGAGACAGTATGTGTCTTGTTTATCACGAGAGTGCCCAGCACCTAGCATAGTACCTGACCTACATTAGGTAATCAGTAATGGAATGGGAGAGAGGAGTAATGGTTTGAAGTAGATGGTTTAAAAGAAATGAGCCATGAGAAAACAGGTACTTTGGGTTGTACTGAATGACCCATGCTGTCTTATGTCATCGCTCATAGCCAGCAGCACAGGGGTACCTGTAAAGTCTGTAGCATTGAAAAGCACTAACTAGCCTACATAGGGTTTAAGCCTGAGACTTGTTAGCATTATCGATGAGAATGCAGTCAGTTCCCTCTTTTACTTTAAATTAGTCATGGCATTGGAAACACCTTGAATTCATTGAATACCACATGATATAGGCAACTTGAATAAACAGAAATGGTGAAGTTTGCCTTTTGTAGTACTTTTATATTTGGCTGAGGCATTTTGAATAAGTATGTTTCTCACAAGAAGTTATAATTTCTACAACTTTTAATCAAAACCTACTGTTACGGTATAAAGTGAACATGAAACTCTACTCCTAAAAGCATACTGTAAGCCTAAATATTAGTGGTCAAATTAGTCCTGATATCTAGCACACTAAGTATTCAAATAGTTTCTCTTCCTTCAGAGAGCAGGACTTTATGATCTCTAAAGCCCACTGGTCTAAATTCAATCTAATATGGGGGAAAGACAAAATAAGTTTACCTTTGAGGACTATATTCAATTTGATTATAATCATGTAAAAAGTAACAAACATCAGAACTTTCTTTAAAGGCAACAAAATTCTCCCATCGTGGGTAGGTACTTGGGAGTCATGTCTAATCTAATTTTTAGGGTAGAAAGGACCAATACTGATAGGCAATAACTGAAGGCATGGGTTTTGTAGTCGAGAGTCCTAGCTCAAGTCTAAGATTCACCATTTACTAGGAGACCTTTGGCAAGTGGATTTAACTGCTTTAAAACTCAGTTCACTCATCTGTAAAATCAGTAATAGTGCCTCCCAAGTAAATTGTAAGATTAAATAACATATACAGCAGTCTGGAAGGTACCTATGATACTGTAACCACTCAACAAAAAGTAGCTAATATGACTCTATAGATAGGAAAAATACATATCTATTTAACTTCTTTACCAAATGCAAATACTTATTAAGACCCACTTAGTATGAAACAGGAATTATCTAAGATATAGGACAAGTCAGTTGTGGTACTGTTTCTTGAGAAGTTCACACCTGGGGGTAAGAGATAAGATGAAAACACAGATAACTAGACTCCAAGGGAGATTGTGGCTAGATGGTCTAAAAAGTAAAATTTTGCAAGTTAGATTTCTTCTTGTTGAAAGTGACAAAAACCCAGCCCAAACCAGCTTAAGCATAAGGGTGACATATTGGCTCTCAGAATCAAAGAATGAGCCTCAGGGGCTTGGACTGGAGGAGACCTCATGCTTCTGAGTTGCATAGGCTCTCCCCCCTCCCATTTCTGCCAGTGATCACAGATTTTTGCTTGACTCCATCCATTCTGTTCTAATGCAGTAAGAATTTCTCCTTGTTACAGAAATTATGCCTACAATTAGCCCTCAATTCTAATCCTTCCAGCTTAACCCTGGACCAATCAATATGGGCAGGAGTATGGAGTATTTTGATTGCCTTGGTTTGATTATCTACCCACATGTAAACTGCAATAAGGACAGAGAAACTTCCCCAAAGGAAGGTGGGATAGGTTGCTGGAAAGAGATAAATAATAAATGTGCAAACAAAAGACAAGTATTGGAAAAAAATGAAGAATCGGATGCCAAATGGTGTGGCTGCTATAGAAAATAATGTGCAGGTTCCTTTAAAAATTAAAAATAGAACTACATATGATCCAGAAAGCCCAATTCTGGGTTTTTATCCAGAAGAATTGAAGTTAGAATCTCAAAAGGTAAGAGCACTCCCATGTTCACTACAGCATTATTCACAATAGCCAAGATGTGGAAATAATCTAAATGCCCATCATCAGATGAATGGATTAAAAAAAATTTGGTATATACATGAAACGAAAATTATTTAGCCTTTAAAAAAGGAAAAAATTTCAGGACATTATACTAAGTAAAATAATTGAGTCACAGAAAGACAATTACAGAGATTCCAATTATATGAGGTATATAAAATTGTCAAATTCACTGAAACAAAGAGTGGAATGGTGGTTGTCAGGAGCTGCGGAGGGGAGGAGGTGGGAACTACTAATCAACAGACATAAAGTTTCAGTGAAGCAAGATGAATAAGCTCTAGAGATATACTGTACAACATTGTACTTACAGTCAACAACAATATAGTGTACACTTAACATGGGATCTATTCACTTAAATTTTTAAGTGTTCTTACCATAATAAAATATAAAGTTTAAAAAAGAAAAAATGTCCACTGAATCAATGATCTGATAATATCAGTTATATTACATCATGCCAAACAATCCTACATTGTTAGCATGAATATACATTTTATTATTATGCCATTGGGAAAATACTTAATATCAAAGCAAATGATGTTTCTCTAACTTTCTTGTCTGTTGCTTATTTGGGAGGAGCTGGAGAGAAAGCCAAAATTTTCAAAAATATTCTGGCTATAACAGAATAAATCACTATCAATTCTTGGTGAATTGGAAGTCCTATGTAGTCAGTGACTCAATTAAAAGGTAGAAATAGATTAAATTTCTCTTGAGACTTTTATTTTTTATTATTTTTATTTATTTATTTATATTTAAATTCAATTAATTAATATATATTGTATTATTAGTTTCAGAGGTAGAGCTCAGTGATTCATCAGTTATATATAACTCCCAGTGCTCATTATATCCCATGCCCTTCTTAATGCCCATCACCCTGTTACTCTATCCCACCTCCATCTCGCCTCTTAAGAGACTTTTAACCAAAATCAGAATAACAAGTTAATTCTCTCCAAAGTCAGTCATAAACCAGCCAGCTGATCATGAAGAATACTGCTGAGAAATATTTATGGCCAGGATGTGAAACAAACTTCACAAGTTCATGAAACAGGAAAAAAGTCCCATCATCCCAGAGACATTGTTGGAATTCAATAGAATCCATTGCAGCTCTAACAAAGATTAATAAAATCATCAGGTAAAGACAACAGGAGGCAAGAATTCCTCCCCAGCAGTCCACTTGGATAAGGGGAAGTCCTTATCCATTTGCATTCCCAATATCCATTTTCCCCTTCTTTCTTAATAAAAGAACTCCAATTTTTAAGCTGGAAACATTGTCGCTTGGCTAAGAAAACATTTCCAAGACGTCTTTGCAGTTTGGAATAGCCATGTGACTGAGTTCAAGACAATTGGAAGTCTGGCATGGTAGTTCCAAGAAAAATGGAGGTGGCACCCTTCTTTTTCCTTCTTCCCCTTTTCTGCTGTAGGGAATGTGGATGCAGTGGCCGGAATCATCTCAGTCTCTGAGGCGACATTAGGAATCTAAGTCTAAGCATGGCTGAGCAACAAAATAAAAGAAGCTTGCATACCTAACACCATGGATCTGCTATCACATTCCTGAACTGCCTCTCTCCAGGCAGAAATAAATCTACATCTTGTTTAAGGCAGTAATTTTCACATATTTGTTACTCACAGCCAAACCTAATCCTAATTGATGCAAAAGATGTCCTTAATCAGTACACATTATTCCATTTGAATTAAAAATCCTAATAGCCTCTTCTCTGTGAATACACAGCCTAACACCATCCTGAATCTAGAAAACAAGTGCCTCATAGTCTTTGAGCCATTACACATCTTTTTGTAATTTTAATGCTGTTATTACATGAATGATGACCAAAATTAATACAAATGTTTCTTATGAAGAATGTTTTCGTTTTTTACTTTAATAATGTTAAAATGAAAAGGTAAATATAAAATGAAGCTAATATTTTATGGCAGCTCTTTATAGATTCATTGTATAACTGAATCATTTAACACCATTTTAGATGAGTCAGCTCCCAACAAGCTAGCCATAAGAGGTGAATTAATCTAATTGTTCTGTCAATACCTACACATTTTATTTTAATATTAAAAGGTTCTTCCATGGAAGTATTATATTCTTATTTTTAATATGCTGGCAACCCTCTCAAGGAGGCAATACAGTTTGCACCCATGACAATGAATGAATAGAAAAACTGGAGTTAGGGAGTTGTTGAAATATTTAAAAAGAGTGACAATGCTGAGACTATAAGCAAGTAAAACTCAGGAAAGTTACATTCTCTCTCTTCATAGATGAAAACGTGGAGGCCAAAATCAGTGAAGGATACAGCATGAATCCTTCAACAGTGTAGTTGGGATTAACTTACGACCAACTTAACTTGGTCAAATGAAGTTGACAAAGGAATGATTTGACTGAATTTAATGAACATTTCCAGTACATTAGTGCCTCATTATTCATTCACCCACCCATCCAAAGTACTGTGAGTACTTACTTTGTGACAGGCGAAATGCTAGGTGTTAAGGGTGTAAGGATAAATGATACAGGAAAAAAGGCAAATAATGCAGTGTGACTGGAAGAGAAGGTATGTGAGAACATAAATCAGGACACTTTTCTTTTCATTCATTCAGCCAACTGCTTCTATTAACCAACAATTACTGAATACCTACTGTGCACCTGATGAAAAACTATGGATACAGAATCAAATTCAAGCATAAATTTGTCCTACAAAGTATTAAATTGACTAGAATGCTCAGTTACATGTGTAGTAGCTAAAATATTGTCTATATATAAAGAAGACCTTATTTATGTCTTAATAGAAATATTAAGTCGTTACCATCAATCCCCAAAGGTAAAACCACCATCGAACTGGGAGTAGACAACTCTTGCTCAGCAAGGTTCTTGGCACATATCAAATGTTCAATAATGATATCCAATAATACCTATTAATATTATTACTCTTGTGTAAGGCCTAATTCTCCCTGCATTAATGTATCACAGACTTCATTCTCAGGAATACAGGCCACTGTTTCATTCATTCACTCAATAAGTACTGGTTGAATACCAACTATGTGAGGGGCACCATTCTAAACATGGTACCATGGTGGACAAAATAGACAATGACCCCTGCACTAAAAGAGCTTACATTCTAGTGGGGAGAAGCAGGCAATGCATAAAAACAAATGAATGATATATTAAAAAGAAATAAATACTATGAAAAAACAGAGAATACAATGAGGGTGAGGAATGCCAGACTGTGGGCCAGCTGCAGCTGCATTATAAAAAAGGATGGTCTGAGAAACCCCCACTGACAAGGAGACATTTGAACTAAGATTTGAATGAGGTAAGTCAGCTAGTTACAAAGAGAAATAGTAGGAGAGTAGAACCGCTAATGCAAGGCAGGTGTATCTGAAGAACAGCACAAGGTGTGGCTGGAGGAAAGTAACTGGGGGAGCAGGAAGGAATAAGACCCAAGAAGTGATGAGAGATTAGATTACTTAAGGCCTTATAAGCCATTTTAAGGACTTTAGGTTTTACTCTGAGTGCACAGTGAGCTACTGGAGGGCTCTGAGTTAGAAGAATGATATGATCAGACTTGGGTTTTTAAAGGGCCTTTCTGGTACTAACATCGAAGATAAATTGAGAAATGGGGGAAAGGAGGGAGACCAGTACTTTAGGAAGATGATGGTGGCTTGAACCAGTATAGTGGAAAGTGGAAGTTGTTAAAGATGGTGAGATTTTGTATATGTTTTAAAGTCAATAAAATTTCCTAAAAAAAAAAAAAAAAAACAGGATGTAGTATTTGAAAGAGAAAATACAAGAAGTGATCTGAAATTTTTGGTTTGAGTGATTGCAAAGATGGAATTGCTCTCAATGGGGAAAAGGAAGGCTGTTAGAAGAACACTAACAGGTTTAGTGATGGTAACAATCATTCAGGTCTGAACATTTTGAATTTCAGATGTTCATAAGCCAACCACTTGAATATATTAATTAGAAAATTGGGTCTGGAGTTTAAGATATATATAGGCTGTGGGGTGCCTGGGTGGTTCAGTCGGTTAAGCATCTGACTCTTAATTTTGGTTTAGGTCATGATCTCAGGATCATGAGATGGAACTATACATCAGGCTCTGTACTCAGCCTGGAGTTACTTGAGTTCTCTCCCTCTCACTCTTCCCCTCTCCCTTTCCCACTGTGTGCTTGCACTCTCTCTCTCTCTCAAATAAATAACTAAAATCTTTTTAAAAAAAAAAACAGATGTACAGTCTGCAAGCATTCCTTTGATATTTGGTCTTTTGTTATGACAGTGCTCACAAACTAATACAGGGAGACTTACCAGTTTATCCCCCTAGCAGTAATGGCTTACTTGGTGCTGTCTAGGTTACTTTCTTTGGCTGCTAGGTTGTGGGGGGGGGGTCAGTAACTGCTGGGTCTGTGTTAACTTCTGCTGTTGGGTCAGGGAAAAGGTGGGATGTTTGGAGCAAACACCAATGTGTGTTCTTCTTACCAATTTCCCCCTACTTTTCCAAGTTCCTCTTGGTTGTCTCTTAGATTATTTCCAGGGATTATGGTGGTACTTAGCAAAGAGGAGCAGGAAGAAACCTTCTTGTCCAGACTGAAGTTCAAATACAACTATTTACTCAGTAAAGTAATGTGTTTACAGAAAAATAAAGACAAGTGGGATGTCTCATATGGCCCATGACACCTAACCTACTATTAGACATCTAGTGGAGGCTCAATAAATATCCCTTGCTTAAAAATTGAAATGAATGTCAGTAAATGATTCAAGTAACCTTCCACATCCCAGTCGCCTAACACCCTAATAGCTGTTTCATCTATGAAGCTGTAGTTACTTAATCCTAAACTTAAGCTCAGTTCCAACCAAGGCTTTGAGACTATGTACTTGACAAATCTATTCTGATCAGGAAATCTAAAGAGCTATATGATAATAACTGGATATGAATAACTTTGTCTCTGATCTTGCTTTAACTTTGTACCTGGTTGTAGTAGCTAAGAACTTATCATATATTCCCATTCTAAAAATTGGGCTCTGTCCAATTACTGCCTAACTCCTGTGGGCACCTTAATCCAATGATGTATATATATCTCAATTTCATTCCCACTAGGTTCTTGTTTAGATCTTAGGTATTCAGACCTTGAGGCAGTATTCTTATGGCTGGATCACTATGATCATGCCTGTCTACCTGCCTGAACACCTATCTAATACTTACTGTCATACTTTTCACATGCCATGTTCTACCTCATTTCAAAATGTCTACCTTCTGCTGGACCAGCCTGCTGCCAACTGCCTGCTAACTGCTTGCTCCTAAGATTTATAATAGCCACCACCCCAAGAGACCAACAACGCTGGAAGTAGGTTTGCCAGATAAATATAAGATGCCTAGTTAAATGTGAATTTTAGAGAACCAATTTTTTAGTACATGTATGTTGCAAATACTACATGGAATATACTTATACTAAAAACTTATTTATTTGAAATTCAAATTTAACTGGGCATCCTGTGTTTTTATTTGCTAAATCTGGCAACCCTCACTGGAACCATGAAAACCAGAACTCCCAGGTGCCTAATATTTTTATTCAAATATGTTGTTCTCTTCAGACATTAAGATGAGGTTTTTATTTATTCCAATTGGTAATAAGAAACTAAATCACTATGCAAGTAGACTGAAATTAATGTATTCATTTTTCACTTAAAAAAACCTGAAAAACAGACAACTGCTTGTGTCCTAGGCACTAGTCAATGAATTCACTTTGAGTAACAGGGCAAGCAGAATTGCATTTGGTTCCATGCTGGAAACTGAAAATTAATGAGAGAGGAAGATGGGTGAAGCTTGACATCACCTTGGAGAGGGATGTTCTATTTAACTAGTCAGGTTCATCTTATTTTTTACAGCAATATGATTGATTAGAGGATCAGTCAGGGTACATTAATGTTACCTCATCGCTGCAGTCCTAAAAAGCTAGATGTGCACATATTTGGACAATACAAACTACACTTACTCCTCAGATTTCAACTCTGAAAAGAGATCAAGAGTTCTAGACTTTGCCCAAAGACAATGGCCCATCAAGTTGTGACATAAGGACCTTCATCAAAAATTCCTGAAACTATGACCCTTCTCTTTTATAAATGTCAGAAAGCATCTGGTAGAGAAAATATTTTACTCTTTTTTTAAGGATAATTAACATACACGGTTAAATAGTTTCAGATTATGATATAATGATTCAACAATTCTATACATTTCTCAGTGCTCATCAAATTAAGTGTATTCTTAATCCCTTTATCTCTGTTACCCATCCTCCCACCTACCACCCCTCTAGCAACCACCAGGGTTTTTTTTTTTCTGTATTTAAGAATCTACTTGTTTGCCTCTTTTTCTTAGTTTGTTTTCCTTTTTAAATTCCACACATGAGTAAAATTTGTAGAATTTGTCTTTCTCTGACTGGCTTATTTCACTTAGGATTATACCCTCTAGGTCCATCCATGTTATTGCAAATAGCAAGGTTTCATTCTTCTTATGACTAAGTAATATTTCATTGTGTATAAATCACATCTTCTTTATCCATTCATCTATAAATGGATATTTAGGGTACTGCCAAATCTTGGCTATTAAAATAATGCCAAAATGAATGTAGGGGTGCACATATCTTTTGGAAATATTGTTTTTATTTTCTTTGGATAAATACCCAGCAGTAGAATTACACAATCATATGGTAATGCTTTTTAATTTTTTCACGAAACTCCATACTGTTTTCCAGAGTAGCTGCTCTAGTTTGTATTCCCACCAACAGTGCACAAGCGTTTCTTTTTCTCCACATCCTAACACTTCTTTTTAAAAAAAAAAAAAAAAAGATTTTTATTTATTTGACAGACAGAGATCACAAGTAGGCAGAGAGGCAGGACAGAGAGAGGGAGGAAGCAGGCTCCCTGCTGAGCAGAGAGCCCCTGATGCAGGGCTCTATCCCAGGACCCTGGGAGCACGACCTGAGCCAAAGGCAGAGGCTTAACCCACTGAGCCACCCAGATGCCCCTCTTACTAACATTTCTTATTTCTTGTCTTTTTGATTTTAGCCATTCTCACAGGTGTAAAGTGATATCATTTCATGTGTCTGTTAGCCATCTGTATGTCTTCTTCATAAAAATGAAGGTCCTCTGCCCATGTTTTAATCAGAAAGTTTGGGGGCATTTTGGTGTTGAATTGTATAATATCTTTATATATTTTGAATATTAACCCCTTATCAGGCATATCATTTGCAAATATTTTTCCCATTCAGTAGATTGCCATTTTGCTTTGTTGAAGATTTCCTTTGCTGTACAAAAGCTATTTACTGTGGGGTAGTCCTAATAATTTAATTTTGATTTTGTTTCCCTTGTCTGAAGAAACATATCAAGAAAAATATATCTACAACTAATGTCAGACAAATCACTGCCTATATTCTTCTAGAAGTTTTATGGTTTCAGGTCTCACATTTAGGTCTTGAATTCATTTTGAGTTTATTTTTATGTGTGGTGTAAGAAAGTGGTCTAGTTTCATTCTTTCATACGTAGCTGTCTAGTACATTTTAATATTTCTTGTGGGGCTGGTTTCGTGGTCATGAACTCCTTTACTTTCTGTTTGTCTGGGAAACTATCTTACCTTCTATATTGAATGATAACTTTGCTGGATAGAGTATTCTTGGCTGTAGATGTTTCCCATTCAGCACTTTGAATATCATGCCACTGCCTTCTAGCTTGCCAAGTTTCTGGTGAGGAATCTCCAGCTAGCCTTATGGGCTTTTCCTTGTAAGTAAAGGACTTTTTTCTTGATGCTTTTATGATTTGTTTTTTTTTTTTATCACTACCTTCTTCAAGTTTAATTGCAATATATCTTGGTGTTGGACTGCCTTCATTGATTTTGATGGGAGTTCTCTGTGCATCCTGGATTTGGATGTCTGCTTCCTTCCCCAGATTAAGGTAGTTTTCAGCTACTATTTCTTCAAATAAATGTTCTCTCCCCCTTTTGCCCCATAGTTTTTTTTTTTATATAATTTTTTATTTTTTATAAACATATATTTTTATCCCCATAGTTTTTTAATATTTTATTTATTTGACAGAGAGAGAGAGAACACACACAGAGGAAATGGCAGGCAGAGGGAGAGGAAGAAGCAGGCTCCCATTGAGCACAGAGCCTGATGTGGGACTTGATCCCAGGATCCTGGGACCATGACCTGAGCTGAAGGCAGAGGCTAACCCTCTGAGCCACCCAGACACTCCTTATGCCCCATCTTCAATTTCTTTCATAGATGTTTTATAATTTTGAGACCACAGGTCTTTTACCCCTTGGTTAAGTTTATTCCTAGGTATTTTATTATATTTGGTACAACTGTAAATGGGATTATTTTCTTAATTTATCTTTCTGGTACTTCATTATTTGTATATATAAATACAATAGATTTCTGTATATTAATTTTATATCCTGCAACTTTACTTAATTTATCTATTGGTTCTAGTAGTTTTTTGGTAGACTCTTCAGGGTTTTCTGTATATGATATCATGTCATCTACAAAAACTGGAAGTTTTAGTTCTTCTTTATAGATGTGGATGCATTTTATTCCTTCCCCTTGTCTGATTGCTGTGGCGAGGACTTCCAGTACTATGTTAAATAGAAGTGGTAAGAGTAGACATCATTGTCTTATTCTTGATCTTAGTGGAAAAGCTCTCAGGTTTTCACCATTTAGTATGATGTTAACTGTGGGTTTTTCACATATGGCCTTTATTATTGTTGAAGTGTTTTCTCTATACCTTCTGTGCTGAGGGTATTTATCATGACTGGATGTTGTACTTTGTCAAAAATAAACAAACAAATAAATATATAAATGCATGCATACATACAGGCATATATTTTTTTTAAGTCCATACTATCCAAAGAAGTCTACAGGCTTAATGTAATCCCTATCAAAATACCAACAACACTTTCCAGAGAACTAGAACAATCCTAAAATTTGTATAGATCCACAAAAGATGCCCAAATAGTCAAGGCAATCTTGAAAAATAAAACAAAGCTGGAGGCATCACAAGTCTCCACTTCAGGTTATATTACAAAGCTGTAGCAATCAAAGCAGTATGGTGCTAGCACAAAAATAGACACATAGATGATTGGAACAGAATAGAAACCCCAGAAATGAACCTACAATTACATGGTCAATTAATCTTTGACAAAGCAGGAAAGAATATCCATTGGGAAAAGACACTCTTCTTCAACAAATGGTGCTGGGAAAACTGGGCAGCAACATGCCAAAGAATGAAACTGGACCACTTTCTTACACCATACACAAAAATGAAATTGAAATAGATGAAAGACCTAAAAGTGATACCTGAACCAATAAAAATCCTAGAAGAGAACACAGGCAGTAACCTCTTCAACCTTGACCATAACAACTTCTTTCTAAATAACTCTCCTGAGGCAAGGAAAACAAAAGCAAAAATGAACTATTGGGACTTCATCAAGATAAAAAGTTTCTTCACAGAAAAGGAAACCATCAGCAAAACTAAAAGGCAACCTACAGAATGAGGATACTTTCAAGTGACATTTTTGATTAAGGGTTAGTATCTAAAATACATAAAGAACTCATAAAACTCAACACCAAAAAACAAATAACGCACCAAAAAATGGGCAGAAGGGGTGCCTGGATGGTGCAGTAATTAAGCATCTGACTCTTGGTTTCAGCTCCAGTTGTGATCTCAGGGTCATGAGATCAAGCCCCATGTCAGGCTCTATGCTGAGCATAGAGTCTGCTTGGGTTTCTCTCTCACTCTCCTTCTGCCTCTCCTCCTCCTCCTTCTCTCTCTCTCTCTCCCTCGCAAATTAACAATTTTTTTTAAAGGGCAGAAGGGGCGCCTGGGTGGCTCAGTGGATTAAAACCTCTGCCTTCGGCTCAGGTCATGATCTCCTGGGATTGAGCCCCACATCGGGCTCTCTGCTCAGCAGGGAGCCTGCTTCCCTTCTTCTCTCTGCCTGCCTCTCTGACTGCTTGTGATCTCTGTTTATCAAATAAATAAATAAAATCTTTTAAAAAAATTTTTTAAATAAAAAAATAAAAAAGGGCAGAAAACATGAATAGACATTTTTTTCCAAAAAAGACACACAGATGGCCAACAGATACATGAAAAGATGCTCATCATCACGCATCATCAAGGAAAACTACAATGAGATATCACTTCACATCTGTCAGAATGACTAAATCAGCAACACAAGAAACAACAGGTCTTGGTGAGGATGTGGCGAAATAGGAATCCTCTTTCACTGCTAGTGGCTATGGAAACTGGTGCAGCCAATGTGGAAAACAGCATGGAGGTTCCTCAAAAAGTTAAAAATAGAGCTACCCTGCAACCCAGGAATCACATTAGCGGGTATTTATTTACCCAAAGAATACAAAAGAACCAGTTCAAAGTGATACATGCACTCTGATATTTATAGCAGCATTATACATAGTAGCCAAATTATGGAAATAGCCTATGTGTTCAATTGACAAATTGATAAGGAACAAAAAAGAGAGATTGAGGCAAACCAAGAAAAAGACTCTAAAGTACAGAGAACACGCTTATGGTTACCAGAGGGGAGTAGGGACAGGGGATGGGTGAAACAGGTGATGGGTATTAAGAAGTACACTTGTGATAAGCACCAGGTGTTATACAGAAGTGTGGAATCACTATATTATACACCTGAAATTAATTACACTGTATGTTAACTCACTGAAATTTTAATAAACACTTAAAATAATTCATAGAGGTTATTTTTATTTTTCAAGAGTTAGAGAGCCATTCACCTTTAAAACAAATTTTCTTGGGGCGCCTCAGTGCCTCAGTACATTAAGCATCTGCCTTTGGCTCAGGTCATGATCCCAAGGTCCTAGGACCAAGCCCTGTGTCGGGAGTCCCTGCTCAGTGAGGAGTGTTCTCCCTTTCCCTTCATACCTCGCCCTCATGCTCTCTCTCAGTCTCTCTCTCTCTCTCTCAAATAAATAAAAATAAAAATAAAAAACAGATTTTCTTCATTCTGTAAGAATTCTGTAAGAAAAAAATCTTATAATATCCCCCTTTAAATTATGTAAATCAGTACTCTACCACTCTTCTTAAATAAGGATGTAACCGGATACTGTCATGAAGTGTAGGAGGAAAAATTGACAATGGTTTTTTTCAATACTGATATTGAGTGATTATAGATAGTGTTTTTCTTATTATTCCCATGCATATCGATTTGTGCCTATAAGTTTATTTAGGAACCAAGGATCATTATGGCAGAATGAGTAGAATTTCCCCCTCCCACCACATTGCAGTTCAAAAATATAGTAGTAAAGCTAGTCTGATGGGTGGGGTGGCCCCTAATAAGGTCAATAGGTAAAAGACAAAAAGAATTCCTGGGGGAGAGAGAAAAGTCTGGACTAGTGACTCAAATGCAATTTTAGAATTCAAGCGAGGGCACCTGGGTGGCTCAGTCAGTTAGGCATCTGCCTTCAGCTCAGGTTGTGGTCCCAGAGTTCTGGGATCAAGTCTCACATCAGGTTCCCTGCTCAACAGGGAGCCTGCTTCTCCCTCTCCTGCTTTCCCTGATTGTGCTTTCTTTCTCTGTATCAAATAAATAAGTAAAATCTTAAAAAGAAAGAAGTCAAGCTAGTTCTAGTTGGAGTGGTAGTTGTATCTATCAGCTTTTGCTGGCTTAACAGTATTAGTGTTATGGTTTTACATTTAGGAAAACAACTGGGGTGTGTGTGGAGGGGTGGGTGTGAGAAGGATTATCACAAGTTTTAAGTGTTGAGGCCCATACCAATTAAGATGTAGAATATCCAGAAATGATCATAACACCAGGAGGAGGAATATGCTATCTATTATTCCAAATTCCAATTAGGCAGCAGAGGCAACAGCAGCACCAGCAGTGGGAATCAGGCCTTAGTTTCTGTAGAGATCCCAGACCTTCAGTGCAGAACAGCAACAGCAATTAGAACATCTTTTTTCACAATGTATTTAATCTTCAGCAACAAACAAGGATTAACCCTTTGGACCTGGGACCATTGGGAACTACAAGTCCCAGAGAAAAGTGTCCCTGAGAGAAATATCTGACTGCTTGAGCATGTGTATGGGTGAGGGTTCAGGGTCATTAAAATCTATAAACAAAATAGGAAAGAAAACACAAAGTGCACTTATCCAGAAACCACAGAGAGATGCAGTCTGGGATCCATGACTGTTCTGGATGCCTTACTTTTCTAGAAGGTAGAACCCTTTCCTCAGAGGCCCTTTCATTTATGTTCTCCCACCGGGCACACTAGGGCCAGTGCTCAGACCACACCCTAAAACAGGTGTACTATACTTGACTTTGCTACAGAAAAGGGTAATATAAATGATCAAAAGGATATATGCTTAGAGGAGAGTCAACTTATAGGAACAGATTAAAACATGTTCAAATTCTTTATATAGAAGGATGGAGATTGAGAAAGGGATAGGTTCAATATCTATATAACCGAAAATATGGACTGAGTGAGCCTAGACTAGATAACAAAATCATAGAACACCTGAATTACAGGAAAACATTTCTCTCCCCACCCTAAATCTTTAAAAGGGTAATTTTACTATGTTTATACTATGTTCAACAAGTAGTAAGTAGTGTACCTAGCAGAGAGTGACAATACTGAGTTGTGTGGTTTTTTTAATCCCATTTGACAACATAACTCTCATGACCTGACCTGAAGGCAGATGCTTAACTGACTGACCCACCCAGGTGCCATGGGATAAAAGATTTAATAAAGAAAATTTTTCTTATAGGAAACTATACTGCAAAGAATTAAAAAAAGACCCTTTCCCAGAGATTTTTTTTTAAGAGGGGAAAAAAGACAGTTTTTGTAGTTGACATACCAGTGAAGAAATTTCCCAAGGAATTCTCTGAGGCATAAAAATCAGGAAACTGATTTAGTAATAGAAAGAAGAGGCTCATAACGGTTATGCTAACATGGGAGTGAAAAGTCACCTTCTGGTGAGTCCACGGGTCTTTTTGAATGGGATTTAAGTCTCATTTTCATGGATCAAGAAAAAACCTTCATGTATAGATCCAGTACAGGGTTGACCAAACAGGGATCACTCTAGGTTCTTGATCTTTAATCAAAAAGCTCTCTCTCTCTCTCTCTCTCTCTCTCTCTGTGTGTGTGTGTGTGTGGTTATGACCAGTTGTGGTGAATGTCAGAATTCAGTTTTGATTGTGCCTTAGAAACTACTGCCATAAAGAATTTTCCTGCTCCTTTCCCAAGTGCCCATTTGGTGACAGGAACCTGTCTCTTTTCATTCAAATACAAACGGGCTCCTTGTCACAAGATTCTTTCCACCACAAAGCACTTTCTAATGCAAAGCAAAAACCAAGGCTTCTTTGATACTCTTTCAATTTGAGTCAAAATAGCTTTGAGTGCAAAGCATCTAGGTGAAGTAGTCTCTGTGAGGCTGACCAGCATCCAGAAGAAGCAGGGTCAGTGCCACCTGAGCTCTCTACAGCCATGCAGGGATCTGTCCAACCAAGCTTGCCCCACCCAAAAGTAAAAGATAAAGATTTTTACTGTTATTCCTCAATAAGTCCCCATACCCTTGAAACAATTTGCATTCCTCTCTGCATGGCAGTAGGAATAAAGTATATCCTATCTAAGGAAAGAAACTCTAAACCACCAGGACAAGATGTTTTGTGGACAGGCTGGAAACTCTGGGAACTACACTTTGAGAAACAGTGGTTAAAGTAAGTCTAATGGAACTGAGGCAGGAAGTAAGGTAGGAAGTCTTGGTTCAGGAAGACAGAGGATAAGGTATGGTAGAGGATTTGCCCTTCTATACCCTTAAAAAGGATTATATACCTACACCCATAGTGCCATGTGACTTGCAATGTCTCACATGCATGGGGTAAAGGGTTACTTTCTCAGTCCACTGATATTGTACGTGGCCAATAGGATGTGAATGGACATGACATCTGTCACATCTGAGCAGAAGTCTTAAGCTAAATTGCATTGTATGACTATGATTCTTTTTCCCCTAAACCATTAATCTAACACATACCAAACAGGGACTGTTCCTTCAGCCTAGGTCCTAGAATGAGAAAATGAATGAAGCCACCTCACAGCCAAAAGCGGACCAGACTCACCAGTATGTACCATGAGCAAGAAAGAAATCACTGCTATAAGTCACCAAGAGCTTGTGGTTGTTTGTTACTGCAACAGAGCTGACTAATACACAAGGGATGCTAAGACGATGTCTAAAGACAAGGTGGGAGGGCAGATGAGGGGACATGGGAGGCAAGTATATTGCAATAATTTTTTTCTCAATTCCCAGGATCTACTCAGGAAAATTTTATGTCCCTATATCACAGAGAGGCATAAGATCTTTCACTGTTGCCCCCAGGACTAGAGATTTACCATGTCTCTAGTATTATTCATTCCTTGGAGTCCTCCTCTGTTCCTTGGATACCCTAGATGAAGAAAGTCATGTCAGTAGAGCTTTGTATGAATGGACTTTTTCTCCTCCTCCTACCACTATCCTCACAGCAAAAATAGGAAATCAGAGCTGACTTGTTTCAGCAATAGTGGGAAAAGGGTACAGTTAACCAGTATAATATCTACAGTGATTTATTAAAGTTCATTTAAATATTTACTGCCTCACAGTACTTTCTTACATCACTTATCACTGGAACATGCTTTTTGTTTTGTTTTGGTTTTATTACTCAGCAGTAGAAGCAGGTAAGCAAATGTTCTCAAACTGTTACCAACCAGTGGCCAATCAGTGTAATACAAGTCAGCTAAAGTTGACCTTATGAAAAGTAGCTTCACATATGAACAAAGATCCTTCTTCTTTCTATTAACATCCCTTCTCCCCTATTGCTCATTCTGATCGTTCCATATATGAAGCAATCACTTATTAGCTATTAGATGCCAGGCAATTTACATATTTAATTTCTAATCTTTACAGCCCTTCAAGGTAGATGGTATTATTCCCAATTTATACAGTAAATTACTGTATAAGCTTTCTACTGCTGCTATAAGAAATTACCACAGACTTAACAGCTTAGAACAATAACCATTTATTTTCTCACAGTTCTGTGGATCAGAATCCAGTGATGGCATGGCTGAACTGGTTGAAGTCAAGGTGTGGGCAGGGCTGTGCTCTTTACAGGGAATTCTAGGAAAGAATTGGCTTCCAAGCTCCTTCAGCTTGTTCACAGGATTCAATTTCTTGTTGTTGTAAGTCTGAGATTCCTATTTCCATGCTGGCTGTGAGCCATGAGTCTCACTCAGCTCATTAAGGCCCCTGCATTCCTCATCTCATTGCTCTTCTATCCTCAAACCAGCAAAGGGGAGTCCAGTACCTCTCACAATTTGAATCTCTCAGACTTCCCCTTCTGCCTAGTGTCTTCTGCCTCCCATCTCCATGCATCTCTCTGACTTCAGCTGGAAAAAGTTTTCAGGTTTTTTTTTAATTCAATTAGCCAACTTATAGTACATTATTAGTTTCAGACATAGCGTTCAGTAACTCATCAGTTGCATATAACACCCAGTGCTTATCACAGCACATGCCCTCCTTAATGCCCATCACCTAATTATGCCATCCCTCTACCCACCTCCCCTCCAGCAACCCTCAGTTTGTTTAGAGTTAAGTCTCTCATAGTTTTGATTCCTCCTTGATGACTTCCCATTCTGTTTTCCCTCCCTCCCTCTATGATCCTCTGAGCTGTTTCTTAAATTCCACATATGAGTGAAACCACATGATAATTGTCTTTCTCTGACTGACTCATTTTACTTAGTGTCATACCATCCACATTGTTCCATCCACATTGATGTAGATGTGAAGTATCCAACCTTTCTGATGGCTGAGTGATATTCCAGTACACACACATACACTTCTTTTTTTTTTAAGATTTTATTTATTTATTTGTCAGAGAGAGAGCGAGTGAGAGCGAGCACAGGCAGAGTGGAAGGCAGAGTGGAAGGCAGAGTCAGAGGGAGAAGCAGGCTCCCTGCGGAGCAAGGAGCCCGATGTGGGACTCGATCCCAGGACGCTGGGATCATGACCTGAGCCGAAGGCAGCTGCTTAACCAACTGAGCCACCCAGGCATCCCACACATACACTTCTTTATCCATTCATCTGTTGATGGATATCTCAGCCAATTCATATCTTTCAATAGTTCCTCTGAATGTAAATGGGCTAAATTCTCCAGTCAAAAGACACAAGGTATCAGCTTGGACAAAAAAGCAAGACTCATCCATATGCTGTCTATAAGACACTCATTTTATTTTTATTTACTTTTTTAAAAAAAGATTTTATTTATTTATTTGACAGAGAGAGAAATCACAAATAGGCAGAGAGGCAGGCAGAGAGAGAGGGGGAAGCAGGCTCCCTGCTGAGCCTGATGCAGGGCTCGATCCCAGGACCCTGGGATCATGACCTGAGCCGAAGGCAGAGGCTTAACCCCCTGAGCCATCCAGGTGCCCCTTTTATTTACTTTTTATTAACAAATAATGTGTTATTTGTTTCAGGAATACAGATGTGTGATTCATCAGTCTTACACAATTCACAGAGTTCACCACAGCACATACCCTCCCCAATGTCTATCACCCCACCACCTCATCCCTTCCATCCCCCTCCACTCCAGAAGCCCTCAGTTTCTTTCCTGAGACCAAAAGTAAGAGACTCATTTTAGATCTAAAGACACCTCCAGATGGAAATTGAAGGGGTGGAAAACCATTCATCATGCTAATGGATCTCAAAAGAAAGCTGAGGTAGCTGTCCTCATATCAGACAAATTAAATTTTAAACCAAAGAGAGACACTATATCATACTTAAAGGGTCTTTCCAAAAAGAAGATCTAACAATTATAAATATTTATGCTCCTAACTTGAGAGCAGCCAATTATATCAACCAATTAATAACCAAATTAAAGAAACACATTGAAAATAAAAGAGTAATAGTAGAGGACTTCAACATCCCACTCACAACAATGGACAGATCATCCAAACATAAGTTCAACAAGGAAACAAGGGCTTTCAATGACACACTGAACCACATGGACTTCATAGATATATACGGAGCATTCTGTCCTAAAGCAAGTTTCCAGCTTTTAAGGGCTCATGTAATTAGATGGTGCCTACCTGTATAACCCAGGACACTCCCCATCTCAAGGTCCATAACCTTAATCACATCTGCAAAGTCAATGCTGCCATGCAAGATAGCATATGCATGGCTTCTGGAGGTCAGGACATGGGCACCATTGAGGGGATTTATTCTACCTACCACATCCCCCCAGATCACATATTTAGCAAGTGACCAAAGTCGATGTGAACCAGAGGTCTGCTTAGTATTAAGGCCCAAGCTCTTCCCATGTGTCTACCCCACCTTTCTAATATGTTTAATTTGTGAGAGCATATAATAGTAGGGAAATACATGAGGAAAAGATGTCTTAAGCAAAGCAGAAATCTGTTTAGTAAATAAAATCTGTTTCCAATTTTCAGCGTAACTTATACCTTTGGAATAAAATACTCAAAACAGTCAAAGTTGCAAATAAATCAATGCTGTTTCACTCCATATTCTAAAGGAACAGTAAGGGTGTATATTAAATATATATACACTTTTCACAGTAAATGTAGATGAAAATTGTCAGAATTGCTCTAATTCATCCAAGACTGAATATGCTTATTCCTGGCAGAACTGAAAGCACTTTAAACACAAAATACTCTCTTAGATCCACTAACACCTAAAAGACAGCAGAAAGGTTTCAGTACACCAGGCACACACTGTCCCTAATTGTCAGGAGTTACCCAAGTCTCATGGAATTTCCAGAAGGGGGCACATTGACTTCCTGCCAGGGGTAGGATTGGTTTTTATCTCTTCCCATGAGCTTGAATATAGTACCCGTGCTTAACCTGGATCTAGGTATTGGCAGAACCTAGTCAGAGCTAAAATTGTCACATAGACCAGAATGATGACTGGGGTCATGGCAAATCACTTTAGAGTTAATTGGCCTGCTACTAAAGCTCAACCACAAACAAGAGACACACACGAGTATGCTTAAGGAATGCTTGCCTACAAAGCTGTGGAAATGTCAGAGCAGTAGCTCAGAGTGACTCTAATGTCTCATATTTTGATAACATCTTTCAGTTAAGCTAACTCTGATCAAAAGGTGGGGGGAGGATAAAACTACAGGCCTAACATGGTGTCACTTAGACCAAGTTCCCAAGCCAGGGCTTAATACATAATCTCATTGAAGTTTCAATCTCCCCCCAAAAATGTACTCTTAACAGGTTAGTCAGGAATCTTCTGGTGGGTACCAATGAGTCTGTCACTTGGGCTCTAGTCCCTAAAGAAAAATGTGATAATCTGCATGACAAGTCCCCTTGCCTTTCTCTCTAAGAAAACCCCAACTTGCCTGAAACAATCATTTCCTTTTGTTGACAATTTCTTGCCTCACCCTCCTGCTACAAAAACTTTCCATTTTGTACATCTTCTCAGAACCCCCTCTACTTGCTAGACATATTACTGCTCAATTCATGAGATATTTAATAAAGTTAGATCTTTAAAAAAAAAAAGAAATGTTTGCTTTTGACTTCACCAATGAATTCCCATATCCACTGATGATTTATTCACTTATGTATTCAATATTTATATTAGGTATTTTGAAGTGGCCATCACTGTGCAAGAGTTTGGAGTCAGCGCAATGCATGCCATGGTCTTTGTTCTCAAAAAGTTCTTGGTCTAATTAGGGAATTCTAAGCCATATAAAAGGATAAGGATGACCTGCTCAAGGTAGGAATTAGTAATATCTTTTGAATAGAATCATATTGAAAATATGTGAAAAGATGCTCAATATCATTAGTCACTAAAGAAATGCATATCAAAACCACAGAGTGATACCACTTCATACCCAACAGGATGGCTACAATTTCAAATATGAGAAAACAACAAATATTTATAAGAATCTAGAGGTACTAGAGGCACCTGAGTGGCTCAGTCAGTTAAGCATCCAACTCTTGATTTCAGCTCAGGTCACAATCTCAGGGTCATGAGATCAAGCTCCAAGTCAGGCTCTACACTGAGCATAGAGTCTGCTTAAAATTCTCTCTCTCCCTCTCCCTCTGCCCCTCCCCACTGGCTCATGCTTGCGTGCTCTCTCCCTCTCTAAAAAAAAATATAGAAGAACTAGAATCTTCATACATTGTTGGTGGGATTATAAAATGATTGCAGCCCCTTTGGAATATAGTTCCTCAAAAGATTTAACAGATCATGACCTGAGCCGAAGGCAGCTGCTTAACCAACTGAGCCACCCCTCGAGTCCCACATCGGGCTCCTTGCTCCGCAGGGAGCCTGCTTCTCCCTCTGACTCTTCCTTCCACTCTGTCTGCCTGTGCTCACTCTCACTCACTCTCTCTGACAAATAAATAAATAAAATCTTTAAAAAAAAAAAAAAAAAAAGAAATATGTTTAAAAAAAAAAAAAAAAAAAAAAAGATTTAACAGAGTTACCAGATGACCTAGCAATTCTAGTCCTGGTGGAATTTATTCAAATTCTTTTAATGAGGTATATGAATCATGGGGTGTATGGAGTAATGCTGTATATATACTCCTAGGTGTGTGTGTGTGTGAGTGTGTGTATATATATATAAAATTGAAAACAGGTATTCAAACAAAAACTTGCACATGAAAGTTCATAGCATTATTCATGATAGCTGAAAAGTAGAAACAACCCATTTGTCCATATACTGATGAATGGATAAACAAAGGGAGTATACCCATATAAAGAAATCTGATTCTGCAATAAAAAACGAATGAAGTCCTAATACATACCATAACATGGATAAACCTTGAAAACATTATGCTAAGGGAAATAAGCCCTACACAAATGTACAAATAGAGTGTGATTCCATTTATATGAAATAGCCAGAAGAAGCAAATTCATAGAGACTGAAAGTAGATTAGTGGTTATCTAGGGCTAGGTTTGTTGAGGGAAATTGGAGGGTGACAGCTAGCAGATACAGGGCTTCTATTTGAGATGATGAAAATATTCTCAATTTATCATGGTGATGGTTGCAGAGTTCTGTGAATATACTAAAAACCACTGAATTATATACTTTAAAAAGGTGAATTCTGTGGTATGTGAATTATATCTCAAATAAAATTTTTATTGAAAATATCCTATTATATTCTTCTAATGGGCCAGGAACGTAGCTCAATTATTTACACCCATTTTCTCCTTTGAAAGTCTGACTATAACCTTGTAAAGAGGTGCCGTATTTCATTCCATTTTATAGTTAAAGGAAATTGCAGCTTAGAACTGGTCCTGTATCATCTTGCTAATTGTCAGTGGAACTCAGATTCAAACCCAGTTAGCCTGGCACCATAGTCCACTCTTTTATTCTCTTTGCTGGACTGAATAAACTCTTCTGATCAGCGGTGACTTGGTAACACAATATGGGGACTGGGTCCAGACATAAATGGAGAGCTCTATGAGAAGGTACTTGAGAAATAATGGAAAGGGTCATGGAATCTGGGGTCACACATCTGTGCTTAGCTTCTGTTCCTGCCTCCACCAAGCACCATGTGACTTAATAGGTGTCAAAGTCTTGTAACTTCTCCAACTTTAGTCTCTGACTCCATAAAGGGAATATAGTCAGAACTGCCTAATTGTTAATAGCAGCCAAAAAGATAATAACTGTGGCCATTCTTGGAACCCAGAGAACACTATGCATATGTTAGGAATTATTTCATTCACTGCTTCAAATACTTTTATACAAAAGTCTGGAACCATGTGCACAAAAATGTATGCATAAGGATAGCCACCAAAACAGTAAGAGCAAAATCTGGGCAGATGATCTAAGTGTTTACTAATAGGTGAATATTTAAATAAATAATGTTATATCCATAGTATGGAATTTTGTGTTCACTGAGTTGGTAGTTCTCTATGTACTGACAAAAAAGTGATAAAATAAAACCACAAAGCTACATGTATGCTACTATCATATTTCCATTTTTCCCTCTTAACTATACCAATGATTTCTATCTTGATCTAGGTAGTGGTTACATAGGTGTATACTGATCTAAAAAAAAAAGGCAATATACTTAATAATTATAAACTTTTCTTCATATATGTCAATAAAAATTTTATATATATGTATATATATACACACTATATGTATATTTATACTTAGTTTGTGCACTGATAAAAGTTTTGAAGTATACACATCAAACTGTCAGCAGGGGTTACTCTTAGGGAGTTAGATTGGAGAGGAGGGTAGAATGAAAAGGGGCTTTCTTATAATTTTCTATGCCTTACCATCATTTTGAATTTTTCAAAATAAACACATACATCTTGCATTACTTTTTATAAAAAAGATCTTTAAAAGTAGCTAGGGATCTAAATCCTGGATTCTACTTGGGCTTAATTCAGAGAGCACCTGCCCTCAGACACTTTTCCCAAAGGGCGAATTTAGCGAGGTGAAGGAGATGCATGGGCTTATAAAACAGCAGGAGAAGCCTCCCACTCTGATGGTTATCAGGGTTGAGGCATACTTAAGGGTAGTCTCTGACCCCAAAATACCCTTTTTTAAAGGACTTCTATTTATAGCCACAAGACTATAGTGGTACCTTCAATTACCTGCCACTCTTAAGTATTCAAATGAGTATTTATATATGCCTAGAGGAAACCACAGTTTGAATTCAGATCAATAGTGGGTTTGCAAAACTCCTGAGAGGCCAGACATCTTCCAAGTGGGAGGCCAGCTGAGGCAGGGCCAAAGACGATAGAACAAACAAGGCATTAGAGTCACTTCTGCCCACTGGAAACCACTAATGAAGTACCTTTTTCAGAGGCCATCTTGTGATTTCCTTCTAGAACTGCAAAAAAGGACTGGCTTTATGATCACAAGTTGGGCTCTGACATAATTTGCATTTTACCAAATATTGACATCTGCTCAAATAATGAGGATAAGTGATTCTTGAAAATCTTTCCTTTCCTCTCCCTTAACATAAGTTGGTTTATGCGGTAAAATCAGCCCTGGACTAATGTCAACCTTAGGGGTGATTCTGGGTTCAACCACATTCCAGCTATATACTTTGGGCAAGCTCTTTATCTACCTGAGCTTTCGCTTCTGCTGCTATTTAATGGAGATGAAGTAGTATGGGTTTGCTGAGAAGCACAAATGATATATGTGAACGTGTTTTATATTAGAAAGATGTTCACTATAATATTAGCAGAGGTTATTTCTGCATGATAGAACCATATTTTTTTTTTTTTTTACTCTCTTCACTGTGCTCATCTGCACTGCCCAGATTTCTACAGAAAGCTAGAGAGAAAAATAATATGTTCTTATAAATTACAATGCAAATAGCAGACATTGTTTCTATTTAATAGATTGGATTAGGGAATCTAGTGAAATAGTTTTGGGGGTGGAGAAACGGATTAGGGTTTGGCACACCAGAGAGAGCAGGCATGTATGGAGCAGAAGCACTAGTCATAGAACCTTGAATGAATCACTTAACTTCCATTATCCTCAGTCTTATCATCTGTAAAATAGTGATAACTCTTACCTAAAAATATTTTATGATGATTAAATGCATGTGAAAGCATCTAACACGAGGACTGATTCATATAGTTGGTGCTCAAATGTCTGTTCTCTATACTTGGAAGGACGGAGGGAGGGAGAAAGGGAGTTTAGCTCCATAAATCCACCCCACCCAACTTAGTATAAGTACTTTTTAATTAATATAGAGGGCTTTAATTGAGAAAATGTAAAGCATTCTAAATCTCTCAGATAAAAACACATGTCATCTATTTCATGTCTCTAGGAAAAGCAAAATCAATATTTGAATTAATGAAAGAAATTAAATGGCTGCAGAAATAGTTTTTGAATTTAACAAGTTTCAACAAGAAAGTAGTTGGTAAATGATGATACAGAGAGCAACAGAGCACTTGCCTTTAAAAACATTCTTCACAAAAGTTCAGAAAGAAAAATCAATCAGTCTATTGCCTAGTGGGTGCTCTGGCAGATTAGCAAAGCTAATAGACCTGGGGTAAACCCAAGCACCCTTACTCATTTAAAAGTCAAGTCACCTAAGGAAATGTGATAAAAAGAAAAAACAGATTAGCAGTTTAAGTACTGAGCTGACTGGATTTAGTCTCCGTGGCTGGGTATCACATGAAATCTTAGACTATCATTGCTGAACAAGCCCACAGAAAAAGAGTCCACAACCACTTTGCCTCATTTTAGAGATGGAGGAATGGGACCCAGAGAAAAGAAAATAGCACAGTCAAGGTTCTTAAGCTAGATACATGGGTTGGGACTCAAGCTCAGATCTCCAGACTCACAGTGTGCTCTTAAAAAAAAAAAAAAAATTATGTGAGAGAGATCATGAGCTGGGACAGGCGCAGAGGGAGAAGGAGAAGCAGATTCCCCACTTAGTGGGGATCCCCACTAGGGGATCAAGACCTGAATGAAATCAGACACTTCAACAACTGAGCCACCCAGGCACCCCAACACAGTGTGTTCTTTTTAACTCCTATTCAGAACTTAATGTCCAGCCAGCATAAAACAGTGAAGCAAATACATGCCTGCAATTATTCTCAAGGTCATATGAAGAAAAATTGCTTAACTACTGCTCCCCTCTCCCCTTTTATTTACTTTTTGGAAGCCTAGCTCTGTAAGTCTCACCTGGAAAATGGGTGCTCAGGGCTGAGCCCTACCACACAACAAAGCTCCCTGACACTCAGACCTTCAATGTATCTCCTCATTACCCCTACTGCCCTTGAATGCCTGCTTTATAGGGCATTTCAACTCACAATCCCAAGGGCAAAACCAAGGAGGAAATGGAAAAGCGAACTGTAATGTCAACAGCCCAAGAAGATAGAAGCAGGATAAAGTCCAGTGGGTTTGAGAAGCTGTTCGGAACTAAGCCTAGGAGAGTGGTCTGAAACTATCCTCACACAGAATGGTTAGTTTGTGTCCTAGAGAAGATGGTGGAGCTTAAAGGTGGCAAGTAGGCCAGAAATAATACTTCCCTCAGGAGATGCTGTAGATTTGTGCAGTGCACAGTGGTATGGATCCAAGGGTAACCTTGGAAAATTTACAGTAGCTTGTTTATTGTCTTGTTCTGGTTTCAGTAATGGTTCATGAGACGCTTCTTAAAATTATATTTATGTTTACTTTACCATAATAATGGAGTAAACAAATCATACCAACCATATCTCAGTTTAAAATGTCCTAGTCAGGGACGCCTGGGTGGCTCAGTTGGTTAAGCAGCTGCCTTCGGCTCAGGTCATGATCCCAGCGTCCTGGGATAGAGTCCCACATCGGGCTCCTTGCTCAGCAGGGAGCCTGCTTCTCCCTCTGCCTCTGCCTGCCATTCTGTCTGCCTGTGCTCGCTCTCCCCCCCCCCCTCTGATAAATAAATAAAATCTTTAAAAAAAATAAAAAATAAAAATAAAATGTCCTAGTCAGTGAGGTCTGGCCACCAAAGCTTGTCTTCTTCATGTTTGTTAACTCAGTCTCCCTGTGCAAAATAAAGTGGCTGAGCTAACAAAAATTAGATAAACACTTCTCCAAGTAGGTCTTTGGCATAAATAGGCCAATAAGAAATAGGTCCCTGTCTCTTGCTTAACTAGCTCAGGTGATGTGGGCCAGTGAAAGCTAGGAGTGTGGTCCCTGTCAGACTTCTGAATCATAGTCACCAAGTGAGAAGTACTTTCCCCTAAGAAGGAGGGTGCTAAACCAACTGAATAAGAAGATACCCTCTACATCTCTCTACTCTAGGTCTGGTCTTCAGGCAAACAGTCTTCGTATCAACCTGGGAGCTTGTTGGAAAAGCAAAATACTCCCCAGAGTGCATTTTAACAAGATCCCCTGGTGATCAGCTCGCACACAAAAGTCTTAGAAGCCCTGATCTAGTAATAATAATAAGAGTAACCAACATTTATTGTTGTGATGCTTATTGTTGCTGGGCTTTCTGCTAAGTGGTTCCCACACATTTGCCTATGGTGCAATGGGTTTCCCTGAAGGCCAAGAGAGCCAGAGGCAGAGAAATTTCTCAGGAACCTAGGAGAGTTGATTCCGTGTTTTGAGCCAGGTTTGAAAAGGTGTTACTTGGTTTTGGCCTGAGGACCAGGAAAGACCAGATGTCTCCAAACCTTCCCTGAGATGGACAAATTGAGTGTGTAGGCTGTTTGAGTTAGTTCTTTAGGAATGGTGATGTGACTCCCAGATACAAAAGGACTCTGACTCAGCATTATGCTGAAAGTTCTAGCCAGTGCAATAAGGAAAGAAAATTATATTCATGCAGATATTAAAGGATGAAAAAACTTATAATTAACCCTACTAGCAAATGACGTGATAGTCTATATTAAAAAAATCCAAAGGAATCTAGGGGGAAAAAAAACCATAAAACTTAATAAGCTTAACAAGGTCACACCAGACAAAAATAAAAGGATTGTGGAGTAGCACAAAAATGAAGCTTCAGAAATCTGACTGAACTTCATCTTGAATGAGGCAGTTCCCCCAGCAGCTGGACTGGGACTCTGGAAGTTTTGGAAAGCCAAATTTGCTACTTTCCTTCTTTGTGTGCCCACTATACTTCCTGTGAGATTTTGGATCCTTTAGGAAATGTCCTCCCTGTGAACAAAGGTAGTTGTAGGGTCTTAACCCACACTCCATGGCCCTCCTACAAATGTTACAGTCCTGTCTGATTCTTCTAACAACACTCTGAGATATTATCATCCCCATTTTTGCTATTATTTTTTTACTATTACTTATTATCATCCCCATTTTTCAGACAAGTAAACTGAGGCTCATGAAGAGGAGGCAGGTTGCTCAAGGTTACACAGCTATTAGGAATCAGAGTCGGGATTCTACCCCAGTTCTCCTCCCGAGTCTGTGCTCTTAACCATCTGACAGTTGAAGTCAATCTTTGTTTTTCACAGATGTAAAAAGAAGTTTTAATTAAACTATAGGATCTCAGATCCCTGAGTTTTTTGAAACGGTAATGGAAAAAGACAAGATTACAAGATCTGCCTCATGAAGGCTCTGCTTCAAAAGAAAAATTATTGAAATATCAGACTCCTCCCCAGCCAAAAAAGAAAAAAAAAAAAAACCAATAATAATAAAGGCACTGTACCTCTGTGTCCTACCAAGAACACTGAATTTAGGAATAAGTTTAAAAGGCCCTCTGGGGTCATTAGTCCATCTTCATGTCAAAAATAGGGAAAGAGGCCTAAAGAAGGGTAGGTCATCCTGCATGGTTAATAAAGCTCTACTCCTGGGACAGTACTCTCTTGGTGCATGCTCTCCACACACACACCAAAAGGAATGGAGCCACTAGACTTGCAGTTGTAGGTTTAAACAACAATTCCTGGAATCCTGTGTCCTAGGAGTCTAAAAGCTCTTCCATATGTTGAGCTGAAATTCTGCTTTCCTCAAACTCCCTCCCCATCAGTCCTGGTTTGACTCTCTGAAGACATATTCAGACATTCTTCAGACATTCCTATTTTAAAGCCAGGAAAATATCTGAGTTTGGGATATAAATTTAGCTGTCTTATGCTTCCCATGTGCTCATTTCCTCAGAACTTCTGCAACTTTAATTTATGCTGCATAATGACAGTTTGTGCTGTCTGCTTTTCTATGGCCCGATTGATACCTTCCTCATCTCGAGTGACCAGTGTAATGCAAACTGACCCAGTTGGCTTTTGAGCAAAACAGGCAAGAAAATCCATTCGTTCCAGTAGGTACAATATACACGTGCAACCCCTAACAATACCTTCCAATTGCAAACTGAGCTAGGCTCTGGATTCCCAAAATGTAGGAGTCACTTGGGAAAGAGACAGATGATTATAGGGACTGATGCTCTTTTATACAAGCTCATTTTCTAGTGCCTTCTGCACTTGATCTGTGTAGAAAAAAACCTCATTAGGTATGGTAGGAAGTTGAAGCTTCTGCCTCAGTATGGGTATATGTATGAAGCTTCACAGGTCTACAGTCATGCTCTAAATGTGCCTTGTTGGCATTCAAAGCAACCTCCCCACTTGAGCTTGGCCAGAGAATCCAGAATCTCTGAGTGCAAGGGAATGAGGAAGAGAGCATCCACTTGAAACCTCCCACCCAGGGCAGGATTTTTACCTACAAGATCTCCAATAAGCATCCATTAGGCCCTACTGCCTTTCCACTCTCCGCCTGCCAGCCCGACCTCCTCTCCCAGTGTACAACAGTGTGGAGAAGGTAATCAGATCAAGGGATGGCTCTAGGGAGGTGAAATATTTTAACCTCTCAAACACTCTCCGATCTCCCCCTTCCTTTTTGGCCCACATTTCTCAAAAGAACACTTCGTCTTTCTACAAGCACTTATTTTTTATCCTCTGGAAGCCTGGCTTCTGGTCCTACCTTCTTCCTCAGAATGGCTCTCAAAGTCTACCACTGAACTTCTAAATGCAAAACATGGTTGTTTTCCTATTCCTCAACTTCCCAGACCTTTCTGTTTCTGCGCTCTGACACTGCTGACAATGCCCTCTTTCTTGAATCTCTTCTTTTACATTCAGAAACACTTTCTAGTTTCACTTGTCCTTTAATCTCCTGGGCCACTGTATTTATACTGTTTCCTCTTTTTCTCTAACTGCCCATGTGGCCATTCAGTAACATTCTCTTCTCAGCACATCCAGTTTGTCCTTGGCTTCACAAATTCCTTGCACGCAGGTGAAAGAATTCCTCATCTCCTTTTTGAGCTACCTACTGGACATTAATACCTGGATGTCATACTGACATCAAATTCAGCATGTCCAAAACCACACTCACCTTTCATTTGCCTGTGAAATCCCGTTGTCTCGCCATGTTATCTATCTCATTTCATAATACTAACATCATCTAGTGGCTCAGAAAGCAAAGTCCAATCATCTGATTCTACTTCTTTTACCTCTTACATTGTTTCTGCTGTCAAGAAGAGTTGATTCTCCCTGTTCACTGTTTCTCACATCTGTCTCCTCCATTCTATTCTTCCTGCCACCACCTTAGCTTTTAAGATCTAAAAAGTATACTCCAAAAACCTCCAAAGTAATCTTTCAGTCTCAAATATCCTACCTGTAACTTTTAGAATTATCATGGATTATCACTTTGATCTTGCCATTCCTCTGTTCCAACAGTTTCCATTCCCCCTTGCCTTGCCTAAGTATCAGCAATTTTTTTCTCTGAAGAGCCAGATAGCAAATATTTTTGACCTTGTGGGCCATATGCCCTCTGTCGCAACTACTCAGCTATGCTGTTGTAGCATGAAAGCAACCACAGACAATTCATAAACAAATGAACCTCACAGGGTTCTAATATATTTCTATTTATAAAGACAGGAAGTCAACTAGATAGGCCCAAGGGCCACAGTTTGCTTACCCCTAGTCTAGATTGAATAAATTCACTTTACAGAAGTTTGACATCAAAGGCCCACCATTAATATACAGCCCATTATTTACCAACATAAACCTTATTTTCCAAACAAGCTATAGGTATACTGTAGTTCTCTGAACATACTTTCTAAACCTCAAGCCTTTTTCTCTGACCAGAAATCAAAGCACACTAAAAAGACACATCATTTGTGAAGTTCACAAGCCAGGACTCTAGAGGGCACTCACATTAAAACACAAAGTCAGCATTGCCAATAAGTCCAGAATATTTCACCTGATAATTTAGCCCATACATCATGGAAATAAATGCCATACCCAGCAATAAGTTTCCCAATGTTGATACTGAGCTTACGTAAGGTAATGGGCAAAAGGGAGACATTTTGCCTTCAGGTGAACCGTGATGACTGTACAATCTTCTTTGTGTTGTGAATTCCTTTTTTTCTACCTACTTATGTTTCCAGTGTGTTTTCTTTTACACATATTATTACTTATTCTAGAAATATCACAAATGTAAAGAAAATATGCAAATGTGATTGTGAATTATAAAAATGAAAAGCAATGACATATTCTTTATATATTTCCGTGTATAATTTTACCTGATAAGTTTTCATAATTATTACTTGTAAACTACAGCAGACTTACTTCCACAGGACTTCCAGAAGCTACTCACTGAACAAAAGATCCATTCAAGATACACTAATTCAGGGCGCCTGGGTGGCTCAGTGGGTTAAGCTGCTGCCTTCGGCTCAGGTCATGATCTCAGGGTCCTGGGATCGAGTCCCGCATCGGGCTCTCTCCTCAGCGGGGAGCCTGCTTCCTCCTCTCTCTCTGCCTGCCTCTCTGCCTACTTGTGATCTCTCTCTGTCAAATAAATAAAAATAAAATCTTTAAAAAAAAAAAAGATACACTAATTCAAAATTATTTCCAGATCACTATATTTATTTGGAGAACAAACAACCATTGCATCCATATTTGGCACACAGTAGAAGTCTTCAAGTGGTCAAGTTCACAAAGTGTACTCAGCACTGAATTCTCTTAATGTTTATCTCTTTATCAAATTAGAAAGAACTACCACAGCTCTTAATATCTCATTCCCGATGAAAAGTTAAATATCACTATCAAGTATTAGTTTGACTCTAATAATCACTTCTACCCCAAGGAATGACACATTCCTTAGGACAATTCCATAGAACACAAAAAAGATTCTTATTTTAAGCATTTCAGTGACTGTTTTTAGGTCTGCGTAACAAGCAGTAGAGTGGACCCAGTTCTCTTAAACTGAACTAATTTAAAGATTTTATTTTTATTTATTAGAGAGACAAAGTGAGAGCACATGCTGGGGGAAATGGAGAGGGAGAAGTAGACTGCCCAATGAGTAGGGAGCCTGATGTGGGACTCAATCCCAGGACCCTGAGATCATAGCCTGAGCTGAGAAGCAGATGCTTAACCAACTGAGCCATCCAGGAGCTCCTTAAGTTGAACTAAGGTAAATGGCAAGGAAAGTATGGTGCCTGTCAAATTGATTCAAACTATATAAAACTCAGGAGAAGATCAGCAAGACTCTCTTTCTTGGGGTGGGGGGAGAAGAAGAAGAGTGAAAGAACTTAGACATGGGGCCTAAGAACTTAGATATGGGGCCTAAAGCCGAAACTATTATGAGCAAACTTTGGGAGAGAATGCAGGATTGTTCTGGAAGCAAGACAGCACTGCTACCTGTTGTTCCTCTGATCCAATTTTTCCAATTAACTCTCTAAGCATAACCTTCAGGGAAGAGGACTAGAATGGCCTTGACTAGAAATTGGGGTAGGAAATCCATGAGACCTTTATCAAGTATCTACACATTAAAATAAGCTGCATTTCATAGGTTATTTGGTAAAAAGCACCCCCAAACCATGCTGCTATATCTTAATAACTGTAAAGGATAAGACCCACCAATACTATTCCTAGCAATGACATTCTGTTGACCTGCCTCCAGCTTTGTCTTCCGTCCAAGTCTTAACTGCACACCATGCTACAATGATGAGGAAATTTCATACATAGTGATGTGCTTTCATAGGCAAACTTTACTGTGTATCTTGGGCAGGCCTTGGCCATCATGAGTGGAACTGATATATAGAGCCAATAGTATTAGTTTTATTTCAACCTCTTGAAAGCAGTAGATTGTGCTAATACAGACATATTTTTTCTGAATTAAGGCAGTTTCTCAGCTGGGTTTTTCCATTTTTATCTCTGGAGTATTTATCATTATTGAATACTTTAAGTAGCACTCCCTATTATCCAATGCTGAGCAGAATTATGGGAAAACTAATTAAAAGATGAGATTTTTCAAGGTTTTACTTCAGTCCCTTCAAGAAATACATGAGAAGCTGCTCTTCATTTCCCAGAGACAGGATAAGAATCAACAGTCACATTGAGATCCACAGACTTGGGGGGCACCAGGATGGCTCAATTGGTTAAGCATCTGACTCTTGGTCTCAGCTCAGGTCATGATCTCACAGTCATGAGTTCAAGCTCCACAATGGGCTCTACACTTGGCATGGAGCCTACTTAAAAAAAAAAATCCACAAGTTTGGCAATTTCCTCTCTGGGGGTTCAAAAACTCTATGCAGAGGATGGTAAAACAATTACCAGGAATGATTAGAAGAGCAGTTAGTGCACAAAAACAGACACATAGATCAATGTAACAGAAATAGAAAACCCAGAAATGGACCCACAACAATATGGGAAACTAATCTTTGACAGAGCAAGAAAGACCACCCAATGGAAAAAAGAAAGTCTCCTCAACAAAATGCTGTTGGGAAAACTAGACAGCAGCACACAGAAGAATGAAACTGGACCATTTTCTTACACCATATACAAAAATAAATTCAAAATGAACGAAAGACCTAAATATGAGACAGGAAACCATCAAAATTCTAGAGGAAAACACAGGCAGCAATCTTTTTGAACTTGGCCATAGCAATTTCTTTCTAGACATGCCGTTGGGGGTAAGGAAACAAAAGAAAAATAAACTATTGGGACCTCATCAAGATAAAAAGCTTCTGCACAGTGAAGAAAACAACCAACAAAACTAAGAGGAAACCTACAGAATGGGAGAAGATATTAGGAAAATGACATATCAGATAAAGGGCTAGCATCCAAAATCTTTAAAGACTTTATCAAACTTAACACTCAAGTAACTAATAATCCAGTTAAGAAATGGGCAGAAGATACGAATAGATATGAATAGATACTTTTTCCAAAGAAGACATCCAGATGGCTAACAGGGATATGAGAAGGAGAAGGTGCTCAACATCACTCATTAGGGAAACATGAATTAAAACCACAATGAGATAGCACCCCATACTAGTCAGAATGGCTAAAATTAACAGCACAGGAGATAATTGGTATTGGTGAGAATGGGGAGAAAGGGGAACACTCCTACACTATTGCTGGGAATGCAAACTGGTGCAGCTACTCTCGAAAACAGTATGGAGGTTCCTAAAAAATCTAAAAAATACAACTACCCTATGATTTTATAATTATGCTACAAGGTGTTTACCCAAAAGATTAAAAAATACACATTTGAAGGATTACATGTACCCTGATGTTTATAGCAGCATTGTCCACAATAGCCCTAATGGCATCAACTGATGAGTGGATAAAGAAGTTATAGATAGATAGATATCAAAAAGATATCTATCAAAAAGAATGAAACCTTGTCATTTGCAACAACATGGATGGAGTTAGAGTTACTATGCTATGTCAATCAGAGAAAGGCAAATATCATATGATTGCACTCATATGTGGATTTTAAGAAACAAAACACATGAACATTTGGGAAAGGGAGAAAAAGAGAGAGAGAGAAAGGGGAAAAAAGTCATGAGAGACATTTTTTAAGAAAGATTTTATTTATTTGACAGAGAGAGAGGTCACAAGTAGACAGAGAAGCAGGCAGAGAGACAGAGGGAAGCAGGCTTCCCGCTGAGCAAGAACCCGATGCCGGCCTTGATCCCAGGACCCTGAGATCATGACCTGAGCCGAAGGCAGAGGCTTAACCCACTGAACCACCCAGGTGGCCAAGATACTTTTAACTACAGAAAACAAACTGAAAATTGGTGGAGGGAATTGGTTCGGGATGGGATAGAAGGGTGATGGACATTAAGGAAGGCACTTGTTATGATGCATACTGGGTGTTATATGTAAATGATGAGCCACTGAACTCTACTCCTGAAACCAACATTGAACTGTATGTCAATTGAGTAGAATTTAAATTTTAAAAAATAGAAGAACCCTTGGCGAATCCCATATCCCATTCTGGCTTCTTTTGGGAGTGGGAAGCATGATAGCCATCATGGACCTTCAACTAGAGAAAGATAAATCTTGGAGCAAAGTAGCAGGTAGAACTACCCTGGGTAGAGTGAAGGGCTCTGTCATATTCTCACCTCACCCCTAGTGGAGGATGTCACAGTGCTGTGATTAGATGGAACTTTTCTAGGGAAGATTAAAGCAAGGAATTATTAAAAGTTGAAAAGAAGTTGTGAAGGGTCATTTTTCCCTTTCCTTCCTTCTTTATTTCTTTCTTTCTTTCTTTTTTTTTTTTTTTTTTTTTTTTTTTTTTTTTTTTTTTTTTTTGAGTTTTGAGTTTTGGAAGTCAATAGAAGTATCTTTGGCGTCAGAGAGCTAAGAAAACAAGTCAGGGTCCAGATAGCAGAGGCTAGGGAGCTAGATTCTTAAGACTGCCCACAGGCTCTAAAGAAGATAGAGAAGAAAAATACGAGTTTTCCCTCTTAGGTTGCCCATCCCAACTCATCAAAGAAAAGAAAGTGGGGTTTCAGGGGGAAAAAACATGGCTTAGGAATGAAACCATGTTTAGTTGGAATATCTTATGCATGTATCTGGTCTCCCAGGAGCCTGACATGAATGCCAGATTGGAAGCCCCATCAACCAAAAGAGGGATCCCCTTCCCCAATAGTTCACATTCATACTCTGGAAACCTTTACCTGAGACTATACTTTTGTAGCCTGAAGAGTATGTTCATCAACCAGAGCTCTAACCAAGAAAGAAATCAATGCCTAGGAATAACAGTGCAGACTTGTTTCACTGAAACAATATAATTGCAACACGAATTCAGTAAACCTGATATACAACAACTACAGATTTTGAAGAAGGCACAGGATGGGATTTTTTAAATATCATTTTACTGATTTTCAAAATAGCTGTTACTATTACTAAACTGTTGCTATTACCCACAATCTCTAGAATTTGCACAGACTGTTTTCTGTAGAAAGTTTACATTGTGCCTGATATATGTAAAGGCAAAGGGTTATGAGATTATAGAGAAAATTGTTCGTAATTGTTTGCCAGATCAATATGAGGCTATGTCCAAGTCGCTGAATTTGTTCTTCAACTTGACTTAAGAAATGTGCAACTCAAACTGAAGAGATATTCTCACAAAACGTTGAGGTTTATAACACTTTAGGGTTCGAATCTGTTATATAGCATTCCCCATATTTTCTTATCTATTTTTATTGTCTGGTACTTTCATCTGAATAGTCATAGACACAAGGCTATTGCAAATCAAGTTTTCAGTTGCCATTGTGCTTTGTATTTTAAAGGAATAAATGCAACTCCCTCTCCAACAAAAACATTTCCCTTTAAGGAGCTAGTAGATAAGTGGTACATACACCACACGCCCTGCCAGAGTCTGCTCAATGGGGGAAATTTTCAATGGAACAGAAAAAAAGGAAGTTTGGAACCTCATTGTCTTCCTTTCATTCCATTAGTTGCCACTGTCTTATTACTTCCTTAGGAACCGTGATTTGCATTTCTATAATTTGTTGGTTACATGTAGCTACCATGAAAGATGTTTGTTTTTAATTTTTAAAGAAAATACACACATACAGGGAGAAGTCAGAAACAGACTTGTGTGCTGCTTCTCAATGTAGATTCTTCTTCTTAGTCACCTTGCATAGACAAGGCACTGTGAGTCTCCCCATCTAGCTTGGTGACAGGGCTTGCATGGCTCTTCTGCTTTGAACATACCACTGAGATCTATGAGCTGGCTAGGGAGAAGGTATCAAGGTGCCCAAAACTCCCAAGGGCCACCCAATTCAATTTCATGCTTCTGTAGGAGTAGATCTGGCAGTTCCCATCTTCTGACTATGCGTGAATTGGTAACTGATAGCCACTCACTCACCCTTTTTCTTTTTTTCTTCCTAGCACCGAGAATGAATGTCTATTTCCCACATTCCAACACAGGGCAGTTGGGAAAGGTTTCAGTTAGTCTGTAGTCTGGTTATTGTGTATAAATGATCAGGGAGGAAGTTTCTCTCTGCAGTTGAGCATAAGAAACTCCTTGGACCACACAAGGCTGCTAAATGGTGTTCAGGAGACTCTTCCTGCATTCCAACCTCCTTAACCAGCTGACTTCCCCCATCCTGCTTACAAGGATAGTGCCTCAACAACATAAAGGGACAGAGGGATTCAAGAGGAAATTAAAGCTTTCAATAACATCCAAACCCTCAACTTCACAAATGGAGATTCGGAGGACAAAAGATTAATGATGCCATGTGGCAGAATCAGACCAGTGCTGAAGATAAGTTTGCTAAGGATTCCCCTTGAAGGCTGTGACCACATCACAGGGATGACTCCTAAGGGGAAGCACCTGCTGCCCTGCTCTTCATTGATGACTGGTTCTCCTATATCTGGAATAAATATCTTCACCGACCTATCGATGAACTTTTCAGTGGGATCCAAATAAAGTGGAAAAGGACAAAAAGCCAATGCCAGGAGTGGATTTCTCTGCAGCAAAGTGAAGATCTAGTCACCTAGTTGCCAGTTGGCAAGGAACCTCACAAGGACAAACTGATGCCTCTAGAGAAAAGCAGTGAATGCTTAGACCTAAAAATGAGTGTAGCTAGCAGTGTGGGGTGGTATGGAAAACTTGGGCTTCAGAGTCAGGGTGACTAGGCTTCTAGTTCCCATTCTAGTAGAAGCTAATCACCTACCAGTGAACAGCCTTAAAGCTGAAATGAGACTGGCCACCAGGATAAAGGAGTCAGATCTGCCTGGGCAAATATTGCCTTCTTCCTTTTCCACCCCATTTGTGTTCTGCTTAGAGCTCCATCAATAGCTCCAAGCAAACAACTCTTCCAGACAGAATAGAACTATTCAACAGTCAACAGTGGACAGTTGCCTTAGATGGCTCTTAACCTCTCTGAACCTTGGTTTCCTATTTATAAAATGAGAAGAATTCTCAATATGGCAGGCCTGGCATGAGGCTGAAATGACAAGATAGTTAACGGGTCTGATATGTAGGAAATGCCCACTTCTGTAAGTGTAAGATCTTAGACTTACATTTCCAGCAGAGCAAAGTGGATTCCCTGGAGGATTTTCTACCTCAAACACATGCCACCACCCTGACAAGAGATGATTTTTGGAATGCAGTAAATAAAGGAACCTGGGAGTTTGGTTCCAGCTGCTGCTGGTAGGGAGAAGAGGCAGTAGGAACAGTTTCATGAACAGGGAGCCACAGAGCAATAAGCCCCACCCTTTGAGGTTGAGGATATTACAGATCAGCATGTGATAGAGAAGATAAGACACAAGGAGATAATACATCTTGCTTCCAGCCTTGGGGACTTCTAGAGCATCCATCAAAAACCCAGACTATTTCCTGGGAACTAGAATGTAACTAATGGGAAGATGTAATTGACTCAACTGCGTGGTAACTGGACTGCCTGAAGCAACCATGTGGCAACAGATGGGTAAGGCTTGCTTGGAGTCCAGCCAAAGTTGGACTGAGTCCCAGGTCCGCAGCTTTGCCTGAGCTCAGGGGTTCTACTCACTGAAAAACTAATTCTCATCTCAGTCCTAGTATCATCAGGATGTGACAGCTAATGACACTGACCATGGAGGTCAGCAGGTTGCCTCTACTCTGAGTCCATGCACAACAAGACATCTCCTGATAGGAGCTTTGCTTCCTTGTGTATAGTTTCTGAAAGGGCAGAGAATGCAGCTGTTTTTCTGTTTAAATTACACTGCTGCATTGTGGTCTGTACCGCTGGGTCTCTTCAGCAAGAATCAGATTTCTGCTTTGGGCCCCACACTTAACTCCATCTTGACTCTGATACTTACTATTTCTTCTCTGTTGTCCTCCTGGGCTCTTGCATTACTTTTTCTAATCAGTTGACACTGGGTGAATATTTGTGGCTTCCATTCCTCTCATTCCCTACAGGCAGAGTGTCACATGATGTCAAAGCACCTGGAACAAACATCTTTGAATTCTTAAATGTGAGTGACACTCTGGAGTTAGGCAGGAGACATCAACACCCAACCTCCCATTAGTGCTTAAGGCCCCATGACATCCATAGAGCTTCTAAAGAGACTGGGAAAGCAGGCAGGTATTTTTTTAAGCTTCCTCTAGAGTCCAAGAGTTGAGGTGACTGAAAAAATAGAATTCCATCAATCTCTTGTGAACATGGTTAATTGAGTCAGTCTCCACAGCTCCCTACCCTCCACATTCTTTGACCCCATCTAAGTCCTGAACTGGTAAGACTAGGGACCAGCCCTGAGCTCTGGTGACCCCACCACTGAATTCCTCCATGATACTGACTCTCTCTTGAACTTCATTCTTACCTGCCAGAGGAGGAAAGTAGAAGGGGCTCTTGGGGTTCACCAAAGGAAACAGTGGGATTTCTATAATGTTGAATGCAAATGCTAAAAGGAATCTCATAGGACTAGTGATCCCAATTGCACAGATACAGAATTTGCAGCCAGAAAAGTGATGTCACTTCCCCAGAGTCACAGGGACTTAACTTGCAGAGCCAGTCAGTACTTAAACTCAGCTCTCCTGGAGCACTTGGCTGGCTCTGTTGGTGGAGTATATGACTCTTGATCTCAGGGTCATGAGTTCAAGCCCTGTGTTGACTGTAGAGCTTACTTAACAATAACAACAAAAACACCTCAGTTCTCTTGGTTTTCTACTTCATCACACTGCCTCCTGTGTCCTCACAGCTCTGAGTGATCAAACCCTGAACATAATCAGGAAGGAGCAAAGAAAGAAGTAACAGTGAGGGCCTGCAAGTCCTGGGGCTTTTTTCAACTCCTGAAACAGTGGTGGTTTAAGCAGTCTGTTTGGGATGACAGTAACTTTCAGGTAAATGCTTATTCTCTCATATTGCTTCCTTGATCCTTTGATCCTCTTCCTGTTGAGAAGAGATGGCTTACTTCATCTCAGCAGTGGAAGGAGACAAGTGGTACCTCAGCTCTCCCTTGGCTCATCTCATTCTTTTTTGGCCTCTGCAGGGGAATGACTGCACTATTCTGATTCCTGAACTGGTGTTGACTAAGATGTAACCAGTCCCATCTGGCTTTTTGAGGTTATATACTCACCCTTGGAGCCCATTTGTCACAACCTTAAAGTCCCTACCTACAAACATTTTCTTGGCCTGACCCCAGGCTTCTGTTGATCATCTCGTGTGTGTATGAAACCTAGAAATTTCTTGATCTGCTGCATACCATGGGCAGGCCATGGAGACCCAAATCCATCTATCTAGCCACCTTCCTTCATCACTTGCTGGGGCTCTAAACAGGGAGTGAGGAAGAAGTCTCTTTGCTTTTAGTTTTCCCTGTGTAATAGCCTCCCAAGTCTAGGATTTGAGCCTATGGAGGGGGGGTAAGTCTCCTGTGTTTCACACTACCTTCCCCTACATCAACCTTCTTTTCTTCCTAATGTCTACTTAAGTAAAGGGGTGGACTTACTTTTCCCTTCTTTACTTTTGCAGTAGAGTCTTCCCTTAGGTCATAGCCAACTCCTTTTTGTGGAGGCAATAAGGCAAACGACTAAACCTAAGTGGTAGAAGAAACAACCCACAAAAATTATGACAGAAACCTCGTGACCTATGTTGGCCAGGCATGGCTTTTGATTCAGAAACCTTGGGACAGCTAGGAAGTAGAGCTTAGCAAGGAAGTAAGTACACTGGCTTAATATTCCCCCAATATTATACCTACCCCACAGATAAAAACAGGGATTCTCTGTCAAAACAGGAGACTGGACCCTGGGGTGGCCAATCAGTATCCCTCTCTCAATGATGGCCCTGAAAATATGTCCAGGATTTACTAGGATCCCATGGAACACAGTTGGAAAAGGACCGCAACCAGGTAACCCTGGAGAAGTCCCTTACCCTTTCTGGACTTCAGTTTCCTGTACTGCAAAATGGGGAACACAATCTAAATAATCTTTAATCTTGTCAAATGTTCTGGTCAAAATTTTTAAAAATATACACACAGAAAAAAACTATGCTTAGAAATACAGCTCTGCTGGGCAAAACTGTTTCTTTTCTGGTGATTCAGGAGATGCTAAGGATCTTCAGTGCCTGTAGGTCATCGATAGGAACATCAATCCTCATGTCCTGGAGCTGTACCAAAGTGTGGATTTGTAGGAATTTCCAATTGATTGAATACTAAATAAATTGTTTGCCACAGTCACTTTCATTTACTTTACCCTTGAACATCACTTAAAAAAAAAACTGACAAGATTTGTGTTTGTAAATTAATTTGCAAGGTATGTCCATATAATTCATTTACATTTTTTATCCTTGATATATTTTAAGATTTATATATATGATGTAGCTATAAAAACAAAATTAATACACAATGAACTCTTTCTCTGAGGACGTTACATGTGAACCACCCCCCGCCATCGAAGAAAAAACTGCTTGAAATTGCCTTTGATTTGAATGTTCAACAAGTAAAATCTTTCTACAGCGAACATCTTATTTTTTTTTATTTTGAGATTTTATTTTGTTCAGGCAACATGGAGCTCTAAACTTGATTAAAACGTGTTTATGGGCTCTTGTAGGGAAGGAAATAAAGACACCTGCAGGAAAATAACAATCTAGAGAACCTTTTTCCCTGTAGCAAAGTCACGCTTCATTCCAACCTGTAAAGGTCAATCCCTGTTGGAAACAACATTATACTCTTATCTACAGTGAGATAGCAGCTCCCCCATGAGGCCTCATTCAGAACTGAGAGGAAAAACAAAAAACAAAACAAAACAAAACAAAGATATAAGCAGAATTTCAAGTGTAAGATCTCACGGTGAGTATGTCCCTTGAATCTTGGGATGGTGTGAGTGTGGGGAGGGTGGGTGGGATGGTTAAAGCTTTGAGTTACTGCTCCTTTGGAAAAATCCTGTTCCCTTTTTTGTTTTACTACATTAAATTCTCTGGTGGAAAGGAAAGTTAGATTCTGGTGAAATATTAATAAACTATAGACTGCAACATCTGAAAATGTAAATGATCAACTAACTTTCGCAATGGTTTCCAAAGGGGATTGGAAAGGGAAGAAGGAAGGAAGAAGGTGAGGGACTAGGAGCAGAGGAGAGAAGAAAAAGCCAGCAGGGAAAGAACCAGAGGGAGGAGGGTAGGGGTGAGAGACACGGAGAAGAAAGAAAAAGGGAGCCAGTAAAGGGCGGGGGGGGGGGAAGGAGAGAGAGAGATGGAGGGAAGGACAACAGACAGAAGGTAAGAGAAAACAGGCTTTGCTCACTGGGGCACTTCATTTACTCAAAGTCTGTCCTCCTCTTGAGGACCTGATTCAAGCCAATGAAATTAATTGGTAAAGCAGAAACCGAGGGTTTGTGTTGTGTGAAAGAAACAGCTCTGTACTCTGTGATTGGCATATGAGGGCTCACTGGTAATGAGGTAGCTGGGAAACCCAAGTTTCTGAAGGTTACTTTTCCAGTCTGCAATGAGAGCAAAAGGGACTGGCCTCGTTGTGGGACCATTGTCTTCAGGCCAGGATAAGGGCTGCAGAAACAATCACCCCCACTCCACTAGTGAGCACACTTTGGAAGCAGCACCGTGGTCTGCAAGACACCGGGCCTGTCTTTCTTGGAGAGGGGGCCACCCTGCCAAATGCTTTCTCTTTAGCACTCTCTCCATTTTCCAGCAGCATCCAGGCCCCACCCTTCTGGGAGGACAGCTGGGATACATTCCATTGTGTCTCTCTGGCTAAAATCCAGGATTGTTCCTGCCTCATAGAAGGAGCCCTTAGGGACAATGTGGGCTCCTCTTCTACCCACAGGTCCCAGCAGGGGTGAGGGCCCACCCCTCTCTCAAGTGGCTTACACCTGGCAGACCCCTTCTTCATCTATTCTTGCTTGATTTCATTTAGTTTCTTCATCAGAAGGTGATTCACCAAATGTCCCTGGCCTCTGCCTAGTATGGGCATTGCACTCTATTTAACTGGAATGTCCTCTAACCATGTTTCCCAGAGAGGGAAAGCCCTAGGAACAGTGGTGAACACTAGTAAAACTCTGGCCTGTGACACTACCCTGGTTTATGTAACACATTCTGCTGTGGCTTTCCTCTGTGGGCTACAACCCTTCTCCAGGGGAGAAGAGCCCACATGGGGAGGAGGGTGCACCTCCATGGAGTCCATGCTCTGTCCTTTCACATACTAGTTTGGGCACCCAGGACCCCAAAATTCCCTCTCCAAATGACTTCAGCCTGCTTCTAAGGCCTGCTCATGTGTCTTCTTGTGGTTCGTCTTCCTGGGACCGACCACACCAAGGCACGTGCACCCTAGATTTGAGGGCTACCAGTGGGTGGGCATTTAGAAGCAACTTGAATATGTGGCCTGAGGCATCCACATGCTAGTGCAGGAGATCCCTCCCGAGGGGCCCTGAGCTGGGTTGGGAAGAGAAGTGCACCATTGCCCTTGGGCACAAAGCTCTAAGCAGTTTGAGAATTCTAAATTGGATCCTGCCCTCAAGATTATTATGAAAGTACATTTGTCAAGGTGGAAGAAAAAAATATTGCATTTAATAGCCTATTAGTGGGATTTATAACTTTATAGAAAGATTTTATTTATTTATTTGACAGCGAGAGAGGGAACACAAGTAGGGGGAATGGGAGAGGGATAAGCAGACTTCCCACTGAGCAGGGAGCCTGATGTGGGACTCGATCCCAGGACTCTGGGATCATGACCTGAGCCAAAGGTAGACACTTAATGACTGAGCCACCCACATGTCCTATGATTTATAACTTTTAAATATTTAGATAAAATGATATGTGGACCTCCATTTGTAATCTTGTTCAAGGGTCTGAAAATGGTAGGAGGGGGCCTGCCCTAACATGCTGAGGATATGTGAATTGCTAAAAATGATATCTATTTTTTTAATGTTTAAGTGTTTATTTAAATTCTAGTTAGTTCTTCCCCTGAAACTAATAATAGACTGTATGTTAACTAAATTGAATTTAAGTCTAAAAACTTAAAAAATAAAAATATCAATATCTGTAAAAAAATTTTAAAAACTAAATACTAAATTCTAGTATAAAATTAGTTTCAAGTATAGAATTTAATGATTCATCACTTACACGTAACACCCATGGCTCATCATAACAAGTGCCCTCCTTAATACCCCTCACCCATTTAACCCATCTCTCCTTCATCTCCCTTCCAGCAACCTTCAGTTTGTTTTCTATAGCTAAGAGTTTGTTTCTTGGTTTGACTGTTTTTTATTTTTTCCTTCCCCTATGTTCATCTGTTTTGTTACTTAAATTCCATATATGAGTGAAATCACCTGGTATTTGTCTTTTCTAACTGACTTAATTCACTTAGCATAATACTCTTTAGTTCCAGCCACTTCATTGCAAATGCCAAGATTTCGTTCTTTTAATGGCTGAGTAATATTCCATTGTATGTACATATGTACACACACACACACACACACACACACACCACTTCTTTTTTTTTTTTTTTTTTTTTTTTTTTTTTTTTTTTTTTTTTAAAGATTTTATTTATTTATTTGACAGATAGAGATCACAAGTAGGCTGAGAGGCAGGCAGAGAGAGAGAGAGGAGGAAGCAGGCTCCCTGCTGAGCAGAGAGCCTCATGTGGGGCTCGATCCCAGGACCTTGGGATCATGACCGGAGCTGAAGGCAGAGGCTTTAACCCACTGAGCCACCCCGGTGCCCCCACACACCACTTCTTTATCAATTCATCAGTTGATGGACATTTGGTCTCTTTCCATAATTTGCCTATTGTTGATAATGCTGCTATAAATATTAGAGACTACGTACTCCTTTGAATGAGAACCTAGTAGTGTAATTTCTGGATCATAAGATAGTTCTCTTTTTAATTTCCTGAGGAATCTCCATACTGTTTTGCAGAGTGGCTGTACCAGCCTACATTACCATCAACAGTATATGAAGGTTCCCCTACCTACCTCTGCATCCTCACCAATGTATGTTGTTTCCTGTGTTGTTAACTTTAGCCATTTCGACTAGTGTGAGGTGATATCTCATTGTGGTTTTGATTTGCATTTCCCTGATGATCAGTGATGTTGAACATCTTTTCATGTGTCTGTTAGCCATCTGGATGTCTTCTTTGAAAAAGTATCTATTCATGTTTTCTGTCCATTTCCTAACTGGGTTATTTGTTTTTTGGATATTGAGTTTGATAAGATCTTTATAGATTTTGGATACTAGCCCTTTATCTGATATGTCATTTGCCAATATCTTCTCCCACTCCAGAGGTTGCCTTTCAGTTTTGTTGATTGTTTCCTTTGCTGTGAAGAAGATTTTCATCTTGATGAAATCCCAATAGTTCCTTTTTGCTTTTGTTTCCCTTGCCTCCAGAGACATGGCTAGTAATAAGTTGCTACAGCCTATACTAAAGAGGCTGTTATCTGTGCTCTTCTCTAGGATTTTGATGTTTTCCTGTCTCACATTGGGTCTTTCATCCATTTTGAATTTATTTTTGTGTGTGGTATAAGAAAGTGGTCCTGTTTCATTCTTTGGCTTGTTGCTGTCCAGTTTTCCCAACACTATTTGTTGAGGAGACCGTCCCCCACCAATGGATATTCTTTCCTGTTTTGTCAAAGATTAGTTGCACATATAGTTATGGGTCTATTTCTGGGTTTTCTATTCTGTTGCATTGATCTATGCATCTGTTTTTGTGCCAATGCCACACTGTTTTGATGACCACAGCATTGTCATACAGCTTGATGCCCAGAAATGTGATGCCTCCAGCTTTGTCTTTCTTTTTCAGGATTGCTTTGGCTATTCTGGGTCTTTTGTGTTTCGATACAAATTTTAAAGTAGGTTATTCTAGTTCTGTGAAAAATCCTGTTGGTATTTTGATAGAGATTGCATTAAATATATAGATTGCATTGGGTAGTAAACATATTATAACAGTATTTGTTCTCCCAATCCATGAGGATGGAATGATTTTCCATTTCTTTGTGTCCTCTTCTGTTTCTTTCATGTTTTCTATAGTTTTCAGAGTACAAATATTTTAAGCCATTGGTTAGGTTTATTCCTATGTATCTGATAGGTTTTGGTGCAACTGAAAATGGGATCATTTCCTTGATTTCTTTTTCCACTGTTTCATTATTGGTATATAGAAATGCAACAGATTTCTGTACATTGATTTTACATCCTGGGACTTTCCTGAATTCTGGTATCAGTTGTAGGAATTTATGGTGGAGTCTTTTAGGTTTTCTACATAGAGTATCATGTCATCTGTGAATGGGAAAGGTTGACTTCTTCTTTGTCAATCTGGATGCCTTTTATTTCTTTTTGATGTCTGACTGCTGTGGCTAGGACTTCCCCTACCATGTAAAATAACAATGGTGGGAATGGACATCCCGTCTTGTTCCTGAGCACAGAGGAAAAGCCCTCAGTTTTTCCCCATGTAGATTGATATTAGCTATGGATCTTTTGTTTACGGCCACTTTGATATTGAGGTATTATCCCTCTATCCCACTTTGTTGGGGATTTTTATGAAGAATGGATGCTGTCCTTTGTCAAATGCTTTTTTCTGCATTTATAGAAAGGATTATATGATTCATATCCTATCCTTATTATTTTTCTTTATTTTTTATTATTTTTTTAAAAGATTTTATTTATTTATTTGACAGAGAGAGATGGCAAGCAAGCAGAAAGGCAGGCAGAGAGAGAGGAGGAAGCAGGCTCCCTGCTGAGCAGAGAGCCCGACTTGGGGCTCGATCCCAGGACCCTGGGATCATGACCTGAGCCGAAGACAGTGGCTTAACCCACTGAGCCACCCAGGCGTCCCACATATCCTATCCTTATTAATATGGTGTATCACGTTGATTGATTTGCAAATATTGAACCACACTTGTAGTCCAGGAGTAAAGCCCACTTGATCATGGTGAATGATTCTTTAAGTGTATTGTTGGATTCAATTTGCTAGTATTTTGTTGAGAATTTTTGCATCCATGTTCATCAGGGATATTGGTCTGTAATTCTCCTTTTTAGTGGGATCATTGTCTGGTTTTGGAATCAAGGTAATGTTAGCCTTGTAGAATAAATTTGGAAGTTTTCCTTCCATTTCTATTTTTTTGAACACTTTGAGAAGAATATGTATTAACTCTTCATTAAATGTTTGGTAGAATTCCCTAGGGAAGCCACCTGTCCCTGAACTTTAGTTTCTTGGAGATTTTTTGATTACTCTTTCCATTTCTTTGCTGGTTATGGGTCTGCTCAAATTTTCTATTTCTTCCTGCTTCATTTTTGGTAATTTATATGTTTTTAGGAATGTATCTATTTCTTCCATATTGCCTAATTTGTTGGCATATTACTTTTCATTAATATTCTCTCATAATTGTTCGTATTTCTGTGGTATTGGTTGTGATCTCTCCTCTCTCATTCATGATTTTATTTATTTGGGTCCTTTATCTTTTCTTTTTGATAATTCTACCTAGGGATTTATCAATTCTATTAATTCTTTCAAAGAGCCAGTTCCTAGTTTCATTTATCTGTTCAAATGGATTTTTTTGTTTGTTTCTGTATCATTTATTTCTGCTCTAATATTTTTGTCCCATCTTCTGCTTGATTAAGGCTTCATTTGATGTTCATTCTCTAGCTCTTTTAGATGTAAGTTTAGATGGCATATTTGAGATTTTTCTTGCTTCTTGAGGTAGGCCTCCATTGCTATATACTTTGCTTTTATGACTGCTTTTGCTGCATTCCAAAAGTTTTGGGTGGTCATGGTTTCATTTTCATTTGTTTCCATATATTTTTAATTTCATCTTGAATTTCCTGGTTAACTCATTGATTATTTAGTAGAAATATTCCTTTTAAAAAAACTTTTAGGGGGAGGAGTCAAGATGGCGGAGAAGTAGCAAGCTGAGACTGCTTCAGCTGGCCGGAGATCAGCTAGATAGCTTATCTAAAGATTGCAAACACCTGAAAATCCATCGGCAGATCGAAGAGAAGAAGAACAGCAATTCTGGAAACAGAAAATCAACCACTTTCTGAAAGGTAGGACCGGCGGAGAAGTGAATCCAAAGCGACGGGAAGATAGACCCCGGGGGGAGGGGCCGGCACCCGGCAAGCGGCGGAGCAACCGCGCACAAAATCAGGACTTTTAAAAGTCTGTTCCGCTGAGGGACATCGCTCCAGAGGCTAAACCGGGGCAAAGCCCACGCAGGGTCAGCGTGGCCTCAGGTCCCGCAGGGTCACAGAAGGATCGGGGGTGTCTGAGTGTCGCAGAGCTTGCGGGTATTGGAACGGGAAAGCCGGCTACAGAGACAGAGCCGACAGTAAGCTCGCAGCTCCGTGTTACCTTGAACCGGTCGCAGGCTCGGTGAGCTCGGAGCGCGGCCGGAGGTCAGGCAGACGGGAGTAACTGGGCGCTGTTCTCTGAGGGCGCCCTGAGGAGTGGGGCCCTGGGCTCTCGGCTCCTCCGGGCCGGAGACCAGGAGGCCGCCATTTGTATTCCCGTCCTCTGGAACTCTACGGAAAGCGCTCAGGGAACAAAAGCTCCTGAAAGCAAACCCGAGCGGATTACTCACCCCGGCCCCGGGTAAGGGCGGTGTAATTCCGCCTGGGGCAAAGACACTTGAGAATCACTACAACAGGCCCCTCCCCCAGAAGATCAACAAGAAATCCAGCCGAGACCAAGTTCACCTACCAAGGAGTGCGGTTTCAATACCAAGGAGAAGTCGGGCCAGGGGTTTATCAATTTTATTAATTCTTTCAAAGAACCAGCTCCTAGTTTCGTTGATTTGTTCTATTGTTTTTTTGGTTTCTATTTCATTGATTTCTGCTCTGATCTTTATGATTTCTCTTCTCCTGCTGGGCTTAGGGTTTCTTTCTTGTTCTTTCTCCAGCTCCTTTAGGTGTAGGGTTAGGTTGTGTACCTGAGACCTTTCTTGTTTCTTGAGAAAGGCTTGTACCGCTATATATTTTCCTCTCAGGACTGCCTTTGTTGTGTCCCACAGATTTTGAACCGTTGTATTTTCATTATCATTTGTTTCCATGATTTTTTTCAATTCTTCTTTAATTTCCCGGTTGACCCATTCATTCTTTAGAAGGATGCTGTTTAGTCTCCATGTATTTGGGTTCTTTTCAAACTTCCTTTTGTGGTTGAGTTCTAGCTTTAGAGCATTGTGGTCAGAAAATATGCAGGGAATGATCCCAATCTTTTGATACCGGTTGAGTCCTGATTTAGGACCGAGGATGTGATCTATTCTGGAGAATGTTCCATGTGCACTAGAGAAGAATGTGTATTCTGTTGCTTTGGGATGAAATATTCTGAATATATCTGTGATGTCCATCTGGTCCAGTGTGTCATTTAAGGCCTTTATTTCCTTGCTGATCTTTTGCTTGGATGACCTGTCCATTTCAGTGAGGGGAATGTTAAAGTCCCCTACTATGAGAGCAGCAGAATTCCAGAGGAGGAGAAAGCCAAGCACGGAACTCATGGCTTTTTTCCTGTGATTTTTTTTAGTCTTGCAGTTAATTTAATTTTTTCTTTTTCATTTTTTTTTTTTTTCTTCTCGCCTTTGGGTAAAATTTTTTTTTAACTGTTACCTTTTTCTTTTTTAACGATTTTTTACTAGTTTATCTAATATATATATTTTTTCTTTTTTACATTTTTCTTAGGTGTTTTCTTTTTTAAAAAAATTCTTTTCTTTTCTTTTCTTTTTTTTCATTTGTTTTTTCTTTTGTTTTTTTCTTTCTTCCTTTTTGAACCTCTTTTTATCCCCTTTCTCCCCACTCACGATTTTGGATCTCTTCTAATTTGGTTAAAGCATATTTTCCTGGGGTTGTTGCCACCCTTTTAGTATTTTACTTGCCCCTTCATTTACTCTTATCTGGACAAAATGACAAGACGTAAAAATTCAACACAAAAAAAAGAACAAGAGGCAGTACTGAAGGCTAGGGACCTAATCAATACAGACATCAGTAATATGTCAGATCTAGAGTTCAGAATGACAATTCTCAAGGTTCTAGCTGGGCTCGAAAAAGGCATGGAAGATATTTGAGAAACCCTCTCGAGAGATATAAAAGCCCTTTCTGGAGAAATAAAAGAACTAAAATCTAACCAAGTTGAAATCAAAAAAGCTATGAATGAGGTGCAATCAAAAATGGAGGCTCTAACTGCTAGGATAAATGAGGCAGAAGAAAGAATTAGTGATATAGAAGACCAAATGTCAGAGAATAAAGAAGCTGAGCAAAAGAGAGACAAACAGCTACTGGACCACGAGGGGAGAATTCGAGAGATAAGTGACACCATAAGACGAAACAACATTAGAATAATTGGGATTCCAGAAGAAGAAGAAAGAGAGAGGGGAGCAGAAGGTATACTGGAGAGAATTATTGGGGAGAATTTCCCCAATATGGCAAAGGGAATGAGCATCAAAATTCAGGAGGTTCAGAGAACGCCCCTCAAAATCAATAAGAATAGGCCCACACCCCGTCACCTAATAGTAAAATTTACAAGTCTCAGTGACAAAGAGAAAATCCTGAAAGCAGCCCGGGAAAAGAGGTCTGTAACATACAATGGTAAAAATATTAGATTGGCAGCTGACTTATCCACAGAGACCTGGCAGGCCAGAAAGAGCTGGCATGATATTTTCAGAGCACTAAACGAGAAAAACATGCAGCCAAGAATACTATATCCAGCTAGGCTATCATTGAAAATAGAAGGAGAGATTAAAAGCTTCCAGGACAAACAAAAACTGAAAGAATTTGCAAATACCAAGCCAGCTCTACAGGAAATATTGAAAGGGGTCCTCTAAGCAAAGAGAGAGCCTACAAGTGGTAGATCAGAAAGGAACAGAGACCATATACAGTAACAGTCACCTTACAGGCAATACATGGCACTAAATTCATATCTCTCAATAGTTACCCTGAATGTGAATGGGCTAAATGCCCCTGTCAAAAGACGCAGGGTATCAGAATGGATAAAAAAACAAAACCCATCTATATTTTGCCTCCAAGAAACTCATTTTAAGCCCAAAGACACCTCCAGATTTAAAGTGAGGGGGTGGAAAAGAATTTACCATGCTAATGGACATCAGAAGAAAGCAGGAGTGGCAATCCTTATATCAGATCAATTAGATTTTAAGCCAAAGACTATAATAAGAGATGAGGAAGGACACTATATCATACTCAAAGGGTCTGTTCAACAAGAAGATTTAACAATTTTAAATATCTATGCCCCCAACGTGGGAGCAGCCAACTATATAAACCAATTAATAACAAAATCAAAGAAACACATCAACAATAATACAATAATAGTAGAGGACTTTAACACTCCCCTCACTGAAATGGACAGATCATCCAAGCAAAAGATCAGCAAGGAAATAAAGGCCTTAAACGACACACTGGACCAGATGGACATCACGGATATATTCAGAATATTTCATCCCAAAGCAACAGAATACACATTCTTCTCTAGTGCACATGGAACATTCTCCAGAATAGATCACATCCTCGGTCCTAAATCAGGACTCAACCGGTATCAAAAGATTGGGATCATTCCCTGCATATTTTCAGACCACAATGCTCTAAAGCTAGAACTCAACCACAAAAGGAAGTTTGGAAAGAACCTAAATACATGGAGACTAAATAGTATCCTTCTAAAGAATGAATGGGTCAACCGGGAAATTAAAGAAGAATTGAAAAAAATCATGGAAACAAATGATAATGAAAATACAACGGTTCAAAATCTGTGGGATACAACAAAGGCAGTCCTGAGAAGAAAATATATAGCGGTACAAGCCTTTCTCAAGAAACAAGAAAGGTCGGGCGCCTGGGTGGCTCAGTGGGTTAAGCCGCTGCCTTCGGCTCAGGTCATGATCTCAGGGTCATGGGATCGAGTCCCGCATCGGGCTCTCTGCTCAGCAGGGAGCCTGCTTCCCTTCCTCTCTCTCTACCTGCCTCTCCGTCTACTTGTGATTTCTCTCTGTCAAATAAATAAATAAAAATCTTTAAAAAAAAAAAAAAAAGAAACAAGAAAGGTCTCAGGTACACAACCTAACCCTACACCTAAAGGAGCTGGAGATAGAACAAGAAAGAAACCCTAAGCCCAGCAGTTGAAGAGAAATCATAAAGATCAGAGCAGAAATCAATGAAATAGAAACCAAAAAAACAATAGAACAAATCAACGAAACTAGGAGCTGGTTCTTTGAAAGAATTAATAAAATTGATAAACCCCTGGCCCGACTTATCAAAAAGAAAAGAGAAAGGACCCAAATAAATAAAATCATGAATGAAAGAGGAGAGATCACAACTAACACCAAAGAAATACAAACTATTATAAGAACATACTATGAGCAACTCTACGGCAATAAATTTGACAATCTGGAAGAAATGGATGCATTCCTAGAAACATATAAACTACCACAACTGAACCAGGAAGAAATAGAAAGCCTGAACAGACCCATAACCAGTAAGGAGATTGAAACAGTCATTAAAAATCTCCAAACAAACAAAAGCCCAGGGCCAGACGGCTTCCCGGGGGAATTCTACCAAACATTTAAAGAAGAACTAATTCCTATTCTCCTAAAACTGTTCCAAAAAATAGAAATGGAAGGAAAACTTCCAAACTCATTTTATGAGGCCAGCATCACCTTGATCCCAAAACCAGACAAGGATCCCACCAAAAAAGAGAGCTATAGACCGATATCCTTGATGAACACAGATGCGAAAATACTCAACAAAATACTAGCCAATAGGATTCAACAGTACATTAAAAAGATCATTCACCACGACCAAGTGGGATTTATTCCAGGGCTACAAGGTTGGTTCAACATCCGCAAATCAGTCAATGTGATACAACACATCAATAAAAGAAAGAACAAGAACCATATGATACTCTCAATAGATGCTGAAAAAGCATTTGACAAAGTACAGCATCCCTTCCTGATCAAAACTCTTCAAAGTGTAGGGATAGAGGGCACATACCTCAATATCATCAAAGCCATCTATGAAAAACCCACCGCAAATATCATTCTCAATGGAGAGAAACTGAAAGCTTTTCTGCTAAGGTCAGGAACACGGCAGGGATGTCAATTATCACCATTGCTATTCAACATCGTACTAGAGGTCCTAGCCTCAGCAATCAGACAACAAAAGGAAATTAAAGGCATCCAAATCGGCAAAGAAGAAGTCAAATTATCACTCTTCGCAGATGATATGATACTCTATGTGGAAAACCCAAAAGACTCCACTCCAAAACTGCTAGAACTTATACAGGAATTCAGTAAAGTGTCAGGATATAAAATCAATGCACAGAAATCAGTTGCATTTCTCTACACCAACAACAAGACAGAAGAAAGAGAAATCAAGGAGTCAATCCCATTTACAATTGCATCCAAAACCATAAGATACCTAGGAATAAACCTAACCAAAGAGACACAGAATCTATACTCAGAAAACTATAAAGTACTCATGAAAGAAATTGAGGAAGACACAAAGAAATGGAAAAATGTTCCATGCTCCTGGATTGGAAGAATAAATATTGTGAAAATGTCTATGCTACCTAAAGCAATCTACACATTTAATGCAATTCCTATCAAAGTACCATCCATCTTTTTCAAAGAAATGGAACAAATAATGCTAAAATTTATATGGAACCAGAAAAGACCTCGAATAGCCAAAGGGATATTGAAAAAGAAAGCCAATGTTGGTGGCATCACAATTCCGGATTTCAAGCTCTATTACAAAGCTGTCATCATCAAGACAGCATGGTACTGGCACAAAAACAGACACATAGATCAATGGAACAGAATAGAGAGCCCAGAAATAGACCCTCAACTCTACAGTCAACTAATCTTCGACAAAGCAGGAAAGAATGTCCAATGGAAAAAAGACAGCCTCTTCAATAAATGGTGCTGGGAAAATTGGACAGCCACATTCAGAAAAATGAAATTGGACCATTTCCTTACACCACACACAAAAATAGACTCAAAATGGATGAAGGACCTCAATGTGTGAAAGGAATCCATCAAAATCCTTGAGGAGAACACGGGCAGCAACCTCTTCGACCTCTGCTGCAGCAACATCTTCCTAGGAACAACGCAAAAGGCAAGGGAAGCAAAGGAAAAAATGAACTATTGGGATTTCATCAAGATCAAAAGCTTTTGCACAGCAAAGGAAACAGTTAACAAAATCAAAAGACAACTGACAGAATGGGAGAAGATATTTGCAAACGACATATCAGATAAAGGACTAGTGTCCAGAATCTATAAAGAACTTAGCAAACTCAACACCCAAAGAATAAATAATCCAATCAAGAAATGGCCAGAGGACATGAACAGACATTTCTGCAAAGAAGACATCCAGATGGCCAACAGACACATGAAAAAGTTCTCCATATCACTCGGCATCAGGGAAATACAAATCAAAACCACAATGAGATATCACCTCACACCAGTCAGAATGGCTAAAATCAACAAGTCAGGAAATGACAGATGCTGGCGAGGATGCGGAGAAAGGGGAACCCTCCTACACTGTTGGTGGGAATGCAAGCTGGTGCAACCACTCTGGAAAACAGCATGGAGGTTCCTCAAAATGTTGAAAATAGAACTGCCCTATGACCCAGCAATTGCACTATTGGGTATTTACCCTAAAGATACAAATGTAGTGATCCAAAGGGGCACATGCACCCGAATGTTTATAGCAGCAATGTCTACAATAGCCAAACTATGGAAAGAACCTAGATGTCCATCAACAGATGAATGGATCAAGAAGATGTGGTATATATACACAATGGAATACTATGCAGCCATCAAAAGAAATGAAATCTTGCCATTTGCGACAACATGGATGGAACTAAAGCGTATCATGCTTAGCGAAATAAGTCAAGCACAGAAAGACAACTATCATATGATCTCCCTGATATGAGGAAGTGGTGATGCAACATGGGGGCTTAAGTGGGTAGGAGAAGAATAAATGAAACAAGATGGGATTGGGAGGGAGACAAACCATAAGTGACTCTTAATCTCACAAAACAAACTGAGGGTTGCTGGGGGGAGGGGGTTAGGGAGAAGGGGGTGGGATTATGGACATTGGGGACGGTATGTGCTTTGGTGAGTGCTGTGAAGGGTGTAAACCTGGTGATTTACAGACCTGTACCCCTGGGGATAAAAATATATGTTTATAAAAAATAAAAAATTAAAAAAAAAAAACTTTTATTGTTGGGGCGCCTGGGTGGCTCAGTGGGTTAAGCCGCTGCCTTCGGCTCAGGTCATGATCTCAGGGTCCTGGGATCGAGTCCCGCATCGGGCTCTCTGCTCAGCGGGGAGCCTGCTTCCTTCTATCTCTCTCTGCCTGCCTCTCAGTGTACTTGTGATTTTTCTCTGTCAAATAAATAAATAAAATATTTTAAAAAAAACTTTTATTGTTATGTTAGTCACCATAAAATTCATCATTAATTTTTGGGGTGCCTGGGTGGCTCAGTGGGTTAAGCCTCTGCCTTTGGCTCAGGTGATGATCTCAGGGTCCTGGGATGTAGCCCCTCATTGGGCTCTCTGTTCAGCAGGGAGCCTGCTTCCCCCTCTCTCTCTACCTGCCTCTCTGCAGACTTGTGATCTCTCTCTTTCTCTCTCTGAAAAATAAAATCTTTTTAAAAAATACACCATTTGTGTTTGATGCAGTGTTCCAATATTCATTGTTTATGCACCACACCCAGTTCTCCATGCAATACATGCTGTCTTTAATACCCACCACCAGGCTCACCCATCCCCCTGCTTTAAAACCTGCAGTTTGTTTCTCATAGTCCATAGTCTCTCATGGTTCATCTCCCCCGCCAAGTTCCCCACCTTCACTTTTCCTTTCCTTGTCTTAATATCCTCCATATTATTTCTTATGTTCCACAAGTAAATGAAACCATATGATAATTGACTTTCTCTGCTTGACTTATTTCCCTTGGCATAATCTCCTCCAGCCCCATCCATGCTGGTGCAAAAGTTGGGTATTTATCCTTTCTGGTGGCTGAGTATTATTCCATTGTATATATGGACCACATTGTCTTTATCCATTCGTCTCTTGAAGGGCAAAGAACAAAAACCTCCAGAGAACAGAAGTCTGCAAAACTGGTTTCCAAAGAGCCCAGGCACTTGTTAGGGGGGCAGGGAAACTCAGCCCAAGCAAAACTGACTGAAAAACAATGGGGCAGACCCCTCCCCCCAGAAGACAAGCCAAAAGAACAAGAGGACAACAACCACAGGGCCCCCATAAAACTGTAAAACCCCAACATCAAGGGAAAACAATATATTAAGCTCCCAATATTGCCCCACAGCCTGTATATTTTATAGGTACAACTTTTCTCCTTTTTTTGTTTAACTTATTCGCACTAGGATATTCTTTAACCTACACGTATTTGTGGTCTTTCTAAATTTTTTTCTTGTGGTTGACTTCTAGTTTCATAGCATTGTGGTCAGAAAATATACATGGTATGGTATCAATCTTTTTGTACTGGTGAGGCCTGATTTGTGACCCAGTATTTGATCTATTCTGGAGAATGTCCCATGTGCACTTGAAAAGAGTGTGTTTTCTGATGCTTTAGGATGAAATTTTCTGATTATATCTGTTAAGTCCATCTGATCCAGTGTATCATTCAAAGCCATTGTTTCTTTGTTGATTTTCTGCCTAGATGATCTGTTCATTATTCAGTAGGCATTAATGTCCTCTATGATTACTGTATTATTATCAGTGAGTTTATGTTTCTTATTAAGTGTTTTATATATTTGGGTGCTCCCATGTTGGGGGAATAAATATTTACAAATGATAGATCTTCATGTTGGATAGACTTCTTTATTATGATATAGTGCCCTTCTTTACCATTTATTACAGTCTTTGGTTTAAAATCTAGTTTGTCTGATATAAGGATGGCTACTCTAGCTTTCTTTTAACACCCATTAGCATGATAAATTGTCCTTCATCCCCTCACTCTCGATCTGCAGATGTCTTTAGGTCTAAAATTAGTCATTTGTAGACAGCATATAGATGGCTCTTGTTTATTTTTGTTTCTGTTTTTGTTTTTTATCCATTCTGATACCCTATGTCTTTGATTAGAACATTTAATCCATTTACATTCAAAGTGATTATTGATAGATATGAATTTAGTGTTATTGTATTACTTTTAAATTTGTTGTTTCTGAGATTTTCTCTGTTCCTCTCTAGTGTTTGTCATTTTTGGTTGTCTTTCCCCCTGAAAGACTCTCCTTTATTATTTCTTGAAGGGCTTGTTTAGTCGTCATAAAAACCTCTAGTTTTTGTCTGGGAAACTCTTAATCTCTCCTTCCACTCAGAATGACACCCTTATTTTATAAAGCATTCTTGGCTACATATTTTTCCCATTCAGTGTGTTGAATATATCATACCATTCTCTTCTGGCCTGCCAAATTTCTGTGGCTAGGTCTGCTGCTAATGTTATTTGTCTTCCCTAATAAGTTAGGGTTTTCTTTTCCCTTCCTGCTTTTAGAATATTTTACTTATCTCTGTATTTTGAAAATTTTACTACAATATGTCTTGGTGTTGGCCTGCCTTTATTGATTTTGATGGGAGTTCTCTGTGCTTCCTGGATTTGGATGTCTGTTTCTATCCCCAGATTAGTAAAGTTTTTAGCTATAATTTGCTAAAAATAAAAAAATTAATTAATTAATTAACAAAAATAAAAAACAAAAAATTGCTGCTCCCTTATTCCTCTTTTCTTCTTGTGGGACTCCTATGATATGAATGTTATTACACTTTATGGAGTCACTGAGTTCCCTAAGTCTCCTCTCATGATTCAATATTTTTCTTTCCCTTTTCTTTTCAGCTTCATTATTCTCCTTAATTATATCACCTATGTCACTTATTACTCTACTTCTTCCATCCTTATGGTCATCACATCCAGTCTGTTTTGCATTCAGTTATAGCAATTTTTATTTCAGCCTGACTAGTTTTTAGGTGTTTTATCTCTGTGGTAAGGGACTCCCTGCTGTCTTCTATGTTTTTCTCAAGCCCAGATAGTATCCTTATGATTGTTGTTTTAAATTCTGGATCAGGTGTATTACTTATGTCTGTTTTGATTAGGTCTGTGGCTGTGACCTTTTCTTGTTTTTTTTTTTTTTTTTCCTTTAGGATGAATTCCTCCATCTTGCAATTTGTTTGGGTCTCTGTCTTCTTCTTTGTGTTAAGAAAGCCTTTATGTTTCCTGCTCCTAAGAGTAACAGCTTTTTTTTTTAGTATATGTGCTGCTGAAGCGAGCACAAGAGTAACAGCTTTATAAAGAAGAGATCATATACTGTCCAGGGCCTGGCACTTCAGGAAATGTCTCTGGTGTATGCTGTGTGCACTTTGCTCCTGTGTTTCCGTTGCCCTTTCCCTCACATCAGTCCTCTGCAGTTTCTCCTTGCCTGCAGTGGAGAGTGTTTGGACCTTGTCGGGAGTGTGGCAAGTTTTAACTAGGTGTGCTCTGGTTTACTTGTTAAAAGGGGCCTGATCCTAGAGTTGAAGCTTTGCAGCACTCTGTGGTCAGTATACTGCATGCAGGGGCTTTGTGTTGGTCTTCTGGGTAAAGAGCCACACTCCTTCTTAGGCATACTTGTCCTAGTAAAGCAGCACCTGCAGTGATCAGGGAAGTGAGGCTCGGTGTAAGTAGCTCAGTCCTTCACACTTGGTGCTGTTCTACTCACTAAAGTCTGTCCGTGTTGATGGGTGGGGGAGAAAAATGGCACCTTCCCTCTTCCTCATCCCTAGAGAGCAGAGTTGGTGCCCACCACTGTCTGAGAAGCCCTCAGAAAAAAAATGAACAATCTCACCTCAATATGTCCCAGGCATCCCTCAGATCCATGCCTTCACCCTGCCTGTGTCCAGGTCATTTGCCTACCCAGCAGTGCAGTGTACCTGTGTTTTATCTCAGGTGTGCCGGCAGAGTTTCAAAACCCCAAACTTTAGGGACCCAGTGTGGCTCGGACTTATGCTCGTCCTCTGGGGGAGGGTCTCACTGCACTGGGGCTGGTGTCAGTGTGTCCCAGAAGGGCAGTTGCACCAACGTGCAGGAGCTTGGAGTTTAGAGTAAAGCACAGCAAAAAGCCAGTGTCCAGGTTAGCTGCCCTCAGCAGGTGTCTTAATCTTCTACTAAGGAATGGGGCAGTGTAATGTCACCCACAAGTTCTTTTATCCCCTTAGAGGCAACGCCACCTCTCCCAGATGCACTCCAGGAAGAGGAAAACATTTCTTCCACTGTGTACCAGGGGATCCTCAGATTGCACCATAAGCTCCCAGGCCTCTGCTCTCCTTCTCCACAGGAGCACCATTGCACTCACAGTGTTCTGCACCAACCACAGTGAAGACTTGTAAAATTCTAGTTTTTGAGCTCTGCTGGTTAGAAAAAGTCATGATTAATCAGTCCCTCTCGTTTTCCCAGTTAATGGTTTGGGGTAAGTGTTTTCCTTGAGTGATCCCTTGTGTGCTGTTCTTTCTTTCTGTATCTTCCGCCCTTTCTCTTTCTCTTCTCTATCCCACCATCACGGCTCCCTCTGTCTGCAGCACCTGTGATCCTTTTCTACCCCACATCATGTCTCCACACTTACTACTTTCCACAATATGGCCTTTTCTCTTCCTCTAGTTGAACACTCTGTTTTATTTGGCCTCAGATCGATTTCTTGGGTGTTTGGAATGATTTTATATTTATCTGTCTTCAAAGGATGAGGCAAACATAGGGTCTTCCTACTATTCTGCCATCTTAAATCTCCAAAAATGACAGATAAAAATGATTTTTACTGTAGATGTGGTATTTCTTTTCTTGAATCTCTTTTGTATTTGAAATACATCTTTGTATCCAAGAAATCCATAAGGGCTCTGTCATGGGCTAAGTGTTTGGGATATTAGTTATGATAGCCCTAGGAAACTAACACAAGGATCTTAAAAGAAGACATTCAAGATGGAAGTCTTCAGTGTCCTGAAATTTATATACCCCACATGGAAAAAACCTGTCTCATCCCAAAACAGCATAATTTTCTTCTTTTACATTATCTGAAATTTCAAGTAATGCCATTTGCTCTGCTCACTCCCTCCACCTGGCCTTTACCATTGCCACTGCCCTCCCTTTTAGAAAGACAACAGTGTACCTTGACAGCATATAATTACTTTCCTGAAAAGACTCCAATGGTGGCAACTAGTTAGGTATATGGTTAATCAACTTCTAGATTCTGTCTTATTGACCTAATCTAACATGTCTCCCAGAAGGAAGGCTTGCAGCCCTTCAGATCAGGAAGCCATTTGTTACTGGGAATCTTTTTGGAATTTAGGTCAAGGGGACCCTTTAGTCAGCTTTTTCTTATCCTCCCCCTCTCTTCTGGCACAGTTAAAATTTCAAAACATTTCACTCAATACCAGAAATAAGTTGCTGACCTGATTGGATGTATATGTCTGAGTTTTCAGGAAGAAAATATCTCAGAGAATTCATAATTTGTTTGCCACTTTGTTGGTTTCTTGTTCTGAGGTGGATATAGTGTCAAAGTTTAAACTTCCAGGTACCATTCTTCCTGTGTTATCTGACAGTACAATACTTAATTAATGCTGTAACTATCACCACTTGTCCTTTAATTAGTTTCCCTGTCAGATAGTCCTTATGTGTGTTCAGAAACAGAAGTGGAGAGGAGAGGAGATCAGGTGCCATTCATATAGAATATGATGTGGATGATGCTCCCTAGAGTTGTTTAGTGTGCCATCTGCAACCCATCTGAGGTGGCCCTTAGGGGATGGAGTGATAGGATAGGGGAAAAATGCTTAGGAGCTCAAGTTCAGGCTTTCTGAACTGCTGAAATCCTGAAAACCTGGGACCAGCCAGCTAATACTAATGGTAATTGTATTTTATCACAAGCTTGAAATTCAACCAGTGGGTAAAAGGCAATGTTAGTTTGAAAAACTATCTTTACTATGAAACTATATTTCAAAAAGAGAGAGAGAAAGTGTGTATTTCCTATTCAGGAGACATGTATCATAGTGGTCAATTATTTTATCAATTTAACCATTGAAGAAAATAAAATTTGATGATTTAAATGTAAGAAGACATTAGAACCATTATTAATTGATTCATAAACAAATGATGTAGTGAAAAGACTAGCTTTGGAACCAAACAGACCAAAACTGAAATCTTAGATCTACTTAATATCTGTGTGACCATCAGCAAGTCACTTAACCTGCACATCAGTTTATTCATCTGTACAATGATACCAGCTTGGCACAGTTAGTATGAGGATAATCTATGGAGTGTATTGTGTACTATTGGAGTGCATTGTGTATAGACACTCAATAAACAGTACTTAATCTATATGACTTTGTGCAAGAATCACAAAGTTTCAGATCACTAGAAAGCAAAAATGTTAGGAGTTCAGTTATTATCAGGTCTGAATTTATACAAGGAGTTTTGAAGTGTCCAGGAGGAAGACAGCACTGGGTTGGTGAAGCCCCTTTACACTGAGTTCCTATTTGTGACACAGATCACTTCACAAGACTCATGATTTCCCATCAAGGTCTTCCTCTCTACCTATCCAGGGGCCAAGATTATGGCTTTTGAAAAAGCTTATATCCTGGACTAGGGCTAGATGGAGACTGCCAGATTTGGAGAAGGGAGGGTTTCCATAGTCTAGCCTTTCCCACCATCTGCCCTCAGTTATGTGTGTGCTTTATTTTTTATGCCACACTAGCCTCATACTGTTCTCATCAGTAGACACCTGGCAGCTAGCAGACAACAGGGTATTCTGGAATGCCAGTCAGTTTGAACTAGTAAAACTATCCAGTGGAATTGACAAAGCAGACCCCTGAAACAAACAAACAAAAAAAATCTCTCAGGAATCTCAAGAGAACAGGCACATTTTTATGCTCCACTGGAAAAAATAAATATAGCTTCCAAATAGTAACTCTTAATTTGTAAAAAAAAAAAAAAAAAAAATCCCTGATCTCATTCTAGAGCTTCTGGGTATTGATAGAAGAAGAATCCTAACTTGTTAGTAGAAAGCAAATGAAGTTCAATAGTTTTCATTCTCATCCTCCCCGCCCCACCCCCTTCTCTCAAGTTCTTAGGAAAGACTACTTAGATTATTGGTCATGAGATAAACTCCCTTAAGCGTGACGTAATTATCAAAGTCCAAAATTTGTTCTCCAATATCGAAGTTTTAACTCCAACAGCATAAAATAACAGATGACAATTTTGGAGGCACAATTGCTTTTAAAATAGGAAATAGTACTATTTGGACACACAGTAGCAGAATCTTAGATGTGCCACATTACAATAAACCTTTCGAAGTTATCTATTCAACGTTTTGAACTACATGAAACTATGCATAATGGGATAACAAGAAAGATCAAATGGGTCTAGAAAAAGACCCTGGGATTAAATGGGATGATGTCTCTGAATTCACTACAGAGGAGGAACTGTGATTTTCGGGTTTACAACAACCTTATCATTTGCTCCTTTGACTCCAACCCCTTCTACATCTTTTCTAAAGATCTTTACCAATTTCCCTCTGTTATTCATTCATTCAACACATACTTAGTGAATGCCTACCTAAGTGCCAAACACTGTTGGAGTCATTAGTGACGTATCAGTGAACAAAACACTTTCCACTGGTATTTTTATCTTATTCTTCTTTACTTTTTGATCCCACATTTTTACCTAGCTTCTACCCTGACCCTCTATTTTTCTTCTCATCCAAATGTCTCAAGAGTTGTTCACACACTGCCTCCACTTCTTTACTTACCATTCACTCTCCAACCCACTGCTGTTTGCATACACCCCCACCATTCTACTTCAATTGCTATCCTTCTGGTCACCAATAGTTTCATAGTTTCCAAACCTAACAAACTTCATCTTTCAACTGCATCTGATGGCATCCATGGCTCCCCACTTTTTTAAACCTTCAATTTTCTTGCTTCTGTGACTGTTATCTCTCCTGGCTCTCCTTTTTCCTCTTCCTATTCTTTAAATGTTAATAAGTCTCGGAGTTTCAATATCAATCAGATCTTTTTCTCACATACGTATTTTCAGGATGATCTCATCTCCTCTTTGGGGTTTAACTACTAGATCAGATCTTTCCTCACTTTAACCCACACACTCAACTGCCTGCTGGACCTCTGTATCTGGTATCCCATAGGTACTTCCATTATAAATATTCAAAATCTCTGCCCGCCGAATGTTCCTCTCTTTCTGTGTTCCTTTTATTAATGAATATAGCACCATTATCCACCTAGTTACCCAAGCTAAAGATTTTTACTTTGTCCCGGATCTTCCCATTCTCTCAACCACCAAATCTAACCTATCAAGTACTACTGATGTTACCTTTTAAATGTTTCTGGAGTGTGCACACTCTTCTCCATTCCTGGTATCACTGCTTATTTCATGCTGTCACTATGACATACATATATTTATGTAGTCCTCTTGCTAGTGTCAATGTCCTCTATCCAAAGACCACTAGGAGTACACCTGGTGGGATTTTACTCATTGCAGTGAAGAAGAACACATACTATGGTGAACCATGGGTTATCTCAGCAAAAGGGTATTAAAAGAAACTATTATAGGATTTGGGTTTAGTTGGTCCAGGGAAGTAGAACTTCACTCTGTAATGGATGTTGTCAGAAAACAGGAGCAATTTAATAATTGGGTATTTCAATAAATCTTATTTACATGAACAGACCAAAGCAGAAATAAAGTTATGATTGGTAAAGAAATATCAGTCACTCATTTTGACAGAAAGAGGAGGATGTTTGGTATTCCGTAGGTGGCACAGCACCTTATTTTTGTCTGTGCTTAGACAAAATTATGAAGTGGTCATGTTTTGTTTCACTTTATCATGGTCTCAGAGTAACCTTCCCTGATGTTAGTGTTCTGTGAAATTGTTTATGTCCCATAGGTCATGAATGCCAGGCCAGATTATCAGTAGCTGCTCTTTTACATTTCTTTCTCATTAGTTGCCTATGTTAATTCTTGTCTTCTCCTGATTCATCTTCCATACTTCAGCCATAAGAATGCCATCTAAACTACAAATCTGATTGTATCACATAAACTCCTTCATGAAATTTTTTCCTAAACTCCTCACCAGATGCAACTCCTGCTTGCTTTGAGAGTGCATGTTGTCACTACCATCATGGAGGCACAGATATTTTGCCTTATGTTGCAGTTATCTGTGTTTGACTCAGTGTAAACCCCCCACTACATTCTAATTTTTCAATATGATGAAAGAGGTCTATCAGTTATTGTCTTAAAGTCATACCAGTTTAGTTGAGATCATAAGAACACAGGTGATAGTTGTACTGCTTATAAATCACCATAGATTTTAAAGATTGATATATTCGATCAAAGACCAGTAGATGGTGTTAAATCATCATCAAAGTCATTTTTGCTTATTAAGTGTACATTTCAAATGATGCTAAGATAAGAATTTCTCAAATTAGCTAACCAGAATCATCCCTCTCCTCTTAGAATTTATAATATAATATAACAAATGTTGACCAAGACACACATATTAAGGGAAGGCATTAAGTAAAGAAAAAATTAAAATTATATATCTATATTTGTTCATATAAAAGAAATAGTGAGTAGTGACAAGGACAACAAGAATTATGATTTTTTATTTTTGGAAGCAAAATTGGAACACTTTATTGAGGAAGTTGGATTCACAAAAGTAATTGAAACTCATATACCCGGGGTGCCTGGGTGGCTCAGTTGGTGAAGCGCCAGCCTTTGGCTCAGGTCATGATCCAAGGGTCCCGGGATCAAGTCCCACACCAGGCTCCCCGCGAAGTGGGGAGCCTGCTTCTCCCTCTCTGCTCTCCCTCTCTCTCTCTCTCTCTCAAATAAACAAATAAAATTTTTTTAAAAAAAAGAAAGAAACTCACACACACAAACATGTGCACAGGAGCAGGCTTAAGATTCCATGTGAGGAAGGAGTAGCTTTTTGACAGCCCTTCTCTCACTCTGAAACTTCAGATGACCTCCTAAAGTGAGGGTCTCTGAGGTTTCCCCAGACCCTTACCCCAAATCTTGGTTGAGTTTGTTTTTGTTTAGCAAACTATTCACAAGATTAAGTTTGGTACCCAAATTACAAACCCTTAGAAGTTCAAAATAAATGAGAAAAAAATTCACATAACATTAGAAAAAAAATAATAAAAGTAAAAATGAGTTGAATACCTTGACATGACTGAAAGTAAAAATGAGTTGAATACCTTGACATGACTGTTGTTACTTGAAGTAAGTAGGGGAATATCATTGCCAATAGTTTGGTCCTTCCTGACTGCATTATGAGACACAAGATTATGATTTTTTTATATTAGAGGACAAGTAGCAATGAACTTTTATCTGTTAGCATCCAGTAGACAATCCAATGGTTGAGCCAACAGGCCAATGGTCTGGTTTTTGGCAGGCAGCGGGGGACTTGTGACTAGATCAGCATGCGCCAGGCAGGTAGGCAGGCAATGAGCAAGGTGAATATAGTGAGGGGCTTACCTATGATGTGAGGGGTGTAGAATTCTTCCAGCCAGTGCCTGCTTGGGCCTAGACACTGTAGAACTCAGTGTCTATAATATGGAAAGCTGGCCTGCCTGAATCAGGCTGGTCTCCTTTTGAAACTAGATCTCCTTTACTGTAAATATGGACACAGTGTCAGGGATTTGTGGATCTGATTTCCCCAAACTAAGGAAGAATGAATGTGTCATGACATCCTCTGCAGAGATCCAATTGTGACCCTCAATCTACAGCAGCTTGGTGAGAAGGTCACCCCGTCACTCTGTCAAGTAGTGGTTCCTGGCTCAAAAGGGCCAGGAACTCTAGAAGATAGAATCAGAGTCCATTTAACTGTGAAAATAGATAAAGGTAAATTCAGTCAATATCAATCTCCTATCGTTGACATGGCACTGTGTTCTAAAGAAAATGCAATGATAAGAAAAGCAAAGTTCTAGCCCTAAAGGAATTTGTAATCTACTAGAAGGAATAAGACAAGCACACGAATAGCTCCCAAAGTCTGAGATGATGAGTGCCAGCTAAGAGGTGAGAGCACGATCCTACTGGAGGTTCAAACGAATGAGAGAGCATCCACCTGAGAGGTCAAAAGGTTCTACAGATGAGGGTTCTTTTTCAGAATGGCTTTAGAACAATTCCATTGCCAATACAGTTGTGAATCTCAGAAAGAAATTCTGCTCCAGGTTTAAATGTCAGAGAAATGGGATAGAATAAATTCATCTCAGGAGAGAAAGGATTAACCCAGAGGAGGAAACCCTGAGTAAAACCTGTGTGTGAGAGGTAGGCAGGGAAGGAGAAAGAGTCCCTAAATGAGACTAAAGAGGAATGCCAAGAACAGTAGGGAGAGAACAAGAGATTGGTGTTATGGATACTGAAGAAGGAGAGAATTTCAAGAACCATGAGACAGTCAATAGCATGGTGTCGAAAATTTCAAAAGAATGAAGACTTAAAGTAGGCCATGGAGTTTGGCAATCAGGAAGTCCATGATAACTTCAGTGAGTGCTTCATTCAGAGAATGGACAAATGAATAGAACATATGAATAGAAACTTTTCTTTGAAGAAGACTACCTTGAAAGAGAGAAAGAACTGAGTGAAGAAGTTCTTTTTCTAAATATCATAGTTCTAAGATTGGGACAGAAGAGAAATAATTGCCAGAGAAAAGTCTCAAGCAGGCAGAAAGAGATGGAATCCAAATGACACTTGGCTAAAATAACCCAGACAGAAGGAAGTACAGATATAAGAAGAAGGTAAGGCTATTAGTAAGTCTGAAAAAAGGCAAAAGAGTGGAATGGGGAAGGCCATCCCTAACTGCCTCTTTCATCTATCTCTTCAATGTACGCAGGGGACAGCATGGCTCTGGCTGCACAGTCCTGGCTTCTAGTCCCAGTTAGTCCCAATTATTACTCCCATCACCCTGAGTACATCTTTTACTCTTTGGATTTTCACCTGTAAAACTGAGAAAATTATTCTTTCCTTGCAGCAGTCTTTCCATAATAATGATGCATGTAAAGAAATCTGCTGGGGCACCTGGGTGGCTCAGTCAGTTAAGCATCTCTTTGGGTCAGGTCACGATCCTAGGGTCCTAGAATAGAGCCCCACATGGGGCTCTCTGCTTAGTGGGGAACCTGCTTCTCCCTCCCCTTTTGCCCCTTCCTCCTTCTCATGCACTCCCTCTTTCTCTCTCTTGACAAATAAGTAAATAAAATCTTTTAAAAAAAGAAAAGAAAAAACTGCCGAGGGCCTGGCACATGGTAGGTACACAACAAATAATAGCTATTGTTATTATCATTATTTACAGCATGAGATAAGAAAATTACTGTTATTATTTTATAATACATAAAGTAGGAAGAATAATACCTATCATGCAGGTTCCTGGGAAAACAAAAGATGGTTTGTGTAAAATCCAAGTCAGTCTTTTCCTTTGCAAGGCTTACCTTCTAGGATATACTGAGAAAGGGCTTATCTCACATCTGCTCCTGAATCTCCCACCTTACAGCTTCTCCTCCTTGCTGTCCTCAACTTGGCCAGAAGCAACCTCTTTCTTAGATTCTGGTCGCCTCCAGAAAACACTTGAATACAATTGCCCACTACATAGCACACTGTTCCTGCACATGGGCATCAGCAGGAGGGCCAACGTGGGGCAATTCACATTTCCTTGTGCAGCTCTGTCCCTTTACTCCACTCACCTCCTCCACCCAAGGTGGTGGCATGTGAGTCTTTCCTGAGGAGTTAAGGCTAACTAAAGGGGATTGCAACACAGCAAGAAAAAGATTTGAAACTTTATTCTCCATATGACTATTTCCATGGCCCAGGAGAAAAGGATGTCACAAGTTTCTCTTCAAAGAATTTCCAGCTAGGATATTCCCAGCTACCAACCTTTCTGTTCACTCTGTAGGCCCATCCTTCTGGACTGTCAGAACTAAAATCTAGAGAGCCTTTTGTCCTCCAAACCTGGTCCTCCACTCTAAGATCTTCATGCCGGTGCAAAGAGTGGAAATACAAAGCCAAATACACACTTCCCCCCTCCCTCTCAAAAACCTCCCTCACATACTGCCACAAAGTCATATTGAATGAATTATTTAAAATTGTTGGAGTGCCTGGATGGCTCAGCAGGTTAAGCCTCTGCTTTTGGCTCAGGTCATGATTCAGGGTCCTGGGATTGAGCCCCATGTCAGGCTCTCTGCTCAGCAGGGACCGTGCTTCCCCCTACCCTCTCTGCCAAATATGCAAATAAAATCTTTAAAAAAATAAAAGTGCACTCTGGGGGCACCTGGGTGGCTCAGTCAGTTAGGCATCGAACTCTTGATTTTGGCTCAGGTCATGATCCCTAAGGTCTTGAGATCAAGCCGTATGTTAGACATCACGCTCAGCATGGAGTTTGTTTGTTCCCCTCCCTCTGCTCTTCCCTTGGTTCATTCTCTCTCTCCCTCTCTCATATATAAATTATTAAAAATCTTAAAAAAATAAAGTTGTGCTCTCTGTGTGTGTATGGGTGTATATAAACCTCACCTGCCTAATTTCTTGCCTTTAACCCCATATTTACACCTATGTTTACCTCTGCCTCCCAGTCTCCCCACCCCCAATACTGTACTTCAACCATAAAGAATTATTCGAAAGGTCCCAAAATACAATACTTCCTATTGCTTTGGAGCTTTCTTGAGTGCTGCCATTTTGCACAAAACGCTGCTTAAAAAGAGTTCAAGAGAGAAGGAATGGAAAGGGTATTGGGAAACAGACACTGGTGCACATCATTAGTGTGGTGCATGGAGTACAACTTTTATGATGGGTGAGCCTAGTCATTTCAGCTGGTTCTCAGACCAGTGACACTACACATGTACATGACGACACACGCACATCTATCTACCTATCTATCTATATTCATACAGTACACACACACACACAACCTAGTTCCAATCTGAGTAAGAAGAAAATTTCCCTAAAGTAAACATGGTCTGCACAGATCTCTGCCCACACCAGGAAAAGGCAGTGTGACACCCAGGGCAAGAGAAAAATTACAGGGCTATTCCCCACCTAGCGATGTTGCCACAAACACACTGCACAACCTCTTGAAACAACCTCTTTCCTATACTTAGGTGTCACATTCCTAAGTGTCACCAAGCTATTTTCTCTAAGATGAAGAGTCATGAAATAAGGACTTACAATCCTCCTGACCAAATACACTGCCAATTACATACGTGAAGGAGCTACTGTAGCGCCAGGCACATAGCAGACTTTCAATAAATAATAGCTATTACTATTGCATTATCCCACAAATTGAAAAATATGAGCTGCACCTTTTCTAACAGCCCTAATTCTGTTAACAAAAACATAAACCTCACAGACTCCACCATCAAGGCATTATTTACCCTTTGTAAAACTTGTTTTATTCGTAGGTTGTTTGGAGCTTGTGGATACAAACCACACTCATCACAAACTGTCAAATGCTCCCCTTTGTGCCTGTTCTTTTTATAATAAGATTTTGTTTAAATGAGTTGTTAAATGTTACACTCAGCTACTATTTAGAACAGATGTGATTAGGTTAAGGCCAAAGAAATTGAAACTCTGACATTTAACCTCCTAGGTGAAACCTTTACAGGTTGAACCTAGTAGATTTTTTCCGTACATCATTTAATTTTTTAATGTTTAATTTTTAACTAATATAAACATCAGTTTCAAAATAAAATAAAATAAACATCAATTCCTTCCAAATTAGTTAAAAGGCTCAGATATAAGATGAAAAATATCAGATATATTAGATATATCAGAAAAATAGCAGCAAGCTAACCAATGGGTTCAGAACTCAAAAGATAGGGCCCTGGTTTCTAATTTCCCATTTGTAGAATGGAGCCCATATTCCTAGCACTTATGTCGTTATTGTGTTCTGAGGTTTAGTTTGAGATTTCAGAGAAACCAATGCATTTCCATCAATTCCACATTCAGGAAAGGGTGAAAAGAAAACCATAGTTTATTTTGTGATTGTTTCTTGCTGGGTACCTCCATAAGCAGTCTTTCATTTAATCCTCACAACAACCATGTAACACAAAGATCACTACATCAACTCCAGGGCTGAAGAAATGAGCTCGGAGCCTTTAAATGATTTACTTGAGGTCACAGCCTTTGTAATTGATGGGCTTTACAGACAAACCCATGTTATCGCAGGTATTGGAGAATTGTCTATAATTCTGATGCTTCATTAATTCAAACAAGTCTGTTCCCAATTAATTCAAGTGAACGATGCTGGACTAGTGTTCAAAAGCAACTGAATTTGCATGTGATCATTTAAAGCATCTAAAAAAAAGTATTACTCTATCTTTTTTGAAATATACACTGTTGTCTCTTTGGTTTCTCCTCCTAAGGAAAATAGGCTCAATTCTCTCTCCCCTGTACAAGTAGAATGTTACTATTAATTGAGAACTGAAATTATTCATGATTATATACCAGATATGAATCTCGTTCCACAATGTCAAGTGCACAAGAAATACCACTTTTTGTTTTTCTACAATGCAAATTAATTTCTATTTTGAGCTCCATTTCACTGGATGTTAAAAATATGATCTTGGTGAATTTGAGGTCCATTTCCCCAGGGTTATGTTTACATCCCGAGGACCTTCTAAAATGCTAAAGCACAAGAGGGGGGTAGAATCTGTCCCTGGAGCAAGCACACATCCTTAGCAATGTCTTTTGTCATCTTAAGGTCTTGACTCTTTCTGCAGCTTCTGTCCCACACAGCAGGATTTGTCTGGCTGCTTCTGTGCTAGAACCACATGAAACCTGGGGAGACTGCAGATTGCTCTCACAGTCATTCCTTTGTTCCCTCTCTGGGACACTGCCTGGGAATGGGAAACAGCATGCATGTCCTTCTCTCCAGGGCCCACCAACATCTTTGCTCTAAACAAATTCCCTCTATTGTTTCCTCCCTCCAACCTGAAGGAATCTCTTTCTGGTTCAGTAAGGGAGACTTCCCATTTATTTCCTTCTCCTACCTTTGTCCTCCACCCACCCCTCCCCTGCAGAATCTTCTAAGTAACCCTAAGGTCTTAGCTTTTTGAAAAAAACAAACAAACTAGAAGAAGGACTTGCATACTTCTTTCTGCCCTGTCATATCCATCCCTAATCAACATAGAGGCAACTGTGTGCTTGAAAATGAGAAAGAGGTAAATACCCAGAGGGGAGAAAAACACAGCTTAATATCTCAAAACATCTTCAACCAGCACTATTTGACCTATTATTAAAGGCACATTGCCCTATCTTTATTAGTGATTCTCTCTTGGACAGCTCTCTTCATTTAGGAGGTATTTGATGAATGGTGCCAAAAGGCCATAAAACAGGAACTCATAATCTCATCTAAAAGATAGGACATGTGCACTAAAAGATAGTTAATAGTGCTAAGAATTAATCATATGCTAACATCCAAACAAAACACAGTAGAGTACTAAAGGAATTCTGGGGAGGGAGTAATTCCCAGATGCCCAAGAAGCCAGAAGTATTTTTGTGAAGACTAGGTAATATGTGACAAACTTTAAAGGTCTTGTGGATTTTAAAAATTATGAAGGAAGAGGAAGGATACTACCAACATGGAAGAATGGAATAATAACTTGATTATCTAATCACCCCTTTCCCATCCACTCTTCCCCTCCCCTATTCTATGCTGAAATAATTTTTTCTAAAACAGCAAATTTCATCGTGACTTTCCAGTATTTTCAATTAACTCCTCAGTCTGACTTACCAGACAGTGTTACATGATGGTTAAAGTATGGGGATTGAAAAAGATGGTGAAATGAACATGATAGGCCTATAACACCTGGTGAAATACCACAAAAATGATAGATTAAAAGATGGAAACACACATGCAGAAGGAAAAGACAACAGAATCCATCTTTCAGAACTCAGAAAGCAAAAGAATAGACAGTAACTGACTTAGCAAACACAAGAAACCTGAATCTTAAGCAGGTGATAGAAGACAAGAAACCACCTGAATTGTACTGAAGAGCCTCCCTAAGTCCCAGGAATTGACTATACCAGATAATTCTGGAAAGAGGGACATAGGAAAGACTGAAAACACGAAAAGTTCTGGTAAGTCTGCCTAGGGAACGCTAGACCTCAGATCTACAACTACATGACTGACGACCATTCCCCAACTTGCTCAGAAGCCAAAGGTATAACCTGGGGAGAGAATTAGACAAATGGTGTCTGGACAGGAAGACACTGTGCACACATGAGGATGAGGATAACATACAGGAAATTGATATTAAGTACAAGTCTCTGAGTCTCTGGATATTGAGATCCATTTTTTTTTTTCCAACCAACTGGAGTCCCAGAACACCAGCTCCCAGTTTGTACACTCCAGGCAGGAGATGGGAGAATTTCTTTTCATATTATACAAGTGTATAAGAGGAAATCTCTAAAGATACTGAGTCTGAAGTTACAATCAGGGGTACCCCCAATGAAACAGCCCTGCCCACACACTCAGCATTCTCTAGTAATCTTTTTGGTGTATCCCATGTAAATCTGATTAGATACCCAAAGACCACAGATATCTGAGGAAAATCTAACATGAAAGAGAGAGACCAAAACAAGCAGAGGGAAAAACCTGGAAGAAACAGAGGTGTTGCAGAGAGAAGAAAACTTAAAAAAAAACTCTATATACATTAATATCCCCAGTGTCATAATAACATTAATGCTGAATATTGATCTAACTAAGGCATAGGGGGACAGAGAAAAGGAGAAACAGGAAATGTGCTTGTGTGGGGAGTACAAGTAATGGTTACAGAGAATGAATTTGAAAGCTTTTCACTTTTGTTACATGACAGGTACAGTTTGCAAAGCACTGTAATCACATGTCTGTTGAAGGTCTGCTGGAAGTCAACTTCGAAATCATCTGAGTTCATTGGGAAGATAAAATTTTTTAAGTATCTTCTCAGATTTTTAGATTGCCATTTTTAATTCAAATTTTCTACTACCTCTTGAGTTATATTGATATATAAAAAACCATTTCCTAGAGTTTAAATGTAAGGTATAACATTAGACACAAAATTCCTCTTATAAATTTTTAAATATCCTCTAGATCTTTCATTAGTCCACTTTCTCATTCTTTTTTTTCCCCACTTTCTCACTCCTAATGTTATTTGTGTTTGTTCTTTTTCTCATAATTTCACTTGTCAAAAGTTTTTTTCCTCATTCTTTCCAGAATCAGATTTCAGTTTCATTGATTTAACTTAGTATATTATTGACTTGTTTCAGTGTTTTTGTATTGTATTATCTTTATCAATTCCTTCTGATTTCTTGTGTCTTTTCTATTAATTTTATCTTGTTGAATTGAACATTAATTCCTTTCTTCCAGTATTTCTTATTTTCTAATAGATACATTCAGCACTACATCTTGTTCTTGGTACAACTTTCAAGTATCCCACAGGTTTGGATATATAACACCGTTATTTATTTGTAAATAAATTGTACTCTCAGTGATCCAAGGGTGTCTTTTCATTTCTAGTTTGTGACAAACACAGTAATGCCCTATTCCCAAAGATGTCCACATCTTAATCTTAACCTCCAGAACCTGCTACCTTACTTGGCAAAAAGGACTTTAGATATGATTAAATTAGGTATCTTAAGATAGGGATAGTCCACTGAAATCACAATGATACTTAAAAGATAAAAGAAGGATGGGGCACCTGGGTGGCTCAGTGGCTTAAAGCCTCTGCTTTCGGCTCAGGTCATAATCCCAGGGTCCTGGGATTGAGCCCCACATTGGGCTCTCTGCCCTTTGGGGAGCCTGCTTCCTTCTCTCTCTCTCTGCCTGCCTCTCAGCCTACTTGTGATCTCTGTCAAATAAATGGATAAAATCTTTAAAAGAAAATAAAAGATAAAAGAGGGATGCAGAAAAGTCAGAGAAGATGAAATGACAAAAGCAGATAGGAATGATTCAGGCAGCCTTCAGAAGCTGGAAAAAGCAAGGCAAATATTCTTCCATGGATCCTCCAAAAGGAATGGAGCTCTACTGCCCCTTGATTTTAGCCCCATAATACCTATTTTGGATTTTTGACCTCCAGAGCAGTAAGATAATAAATCTATTTTAAGCTATTAATTGTATGATAATTTGTTACAGTTGCAACAAGAAACTCATACACAGATAATTTTTTACTCTTATTTATTAAATTATTTATATTACTATACCATAGTAAGAGAAAATCACTTGGTTAGTTTCTGCTTTGAAGAATTCATTGTCTTTTCCTTTGTAGCCAAATTCATCACTATCCTTTGTAAATGCTTTATACTTGCTTGAAAAGAATGTGAAGTCTTTCTTTGATAAATATATAGTACATATATATATATATATATATATATAAAGAATGAATATATATAGAATGAATCATATATAAGAATGAATATAAATTCATACATATGTGTTATACACATATGTAATTCATATATAATACTTTTTTAAAAAAGATTTATTTATTTGACAGAGATTGCAAGTAGGCAGAGAGGCAGGCAGAGAGAGAGAGAAGGGGAAGCAGGCTCCCTGCTGAGCAGAGAGTCTGTTGCAGGGTTTGATCCCAGGACCCTGAGATCATGACCTGAGCGGAAAGCAGAGGCTTAACCCACTGAGCCACCCAGGCGCCCCATATATCATGATATATGGGGAAATGTATATATTTAATATATATAATATATATATTAAGAAATATATATATATATATTTCTTAATTCTGGTCTATCTTGTCTAATCTTAATTATGTTTTGTCTATTTGATCTATTAGTTTCTAAAAAAGAAATGTTAAAGTTCACTATACGTATAACTGTATTTGCTCTACATATTTCAGATTGATACTGGTAGATACAGAAAAGTTTATTATGGTACATCTTCTTGGAGTATGATAGCTTGTATTAGTATAAGATAGATCTCCATGTCTCTTCTTATTCTGCTTTTTGTATCCCACATTTGACATATGGCCTTAAGTTATATCTTATATTAACATAGTCATACATGGTTTTTCTTACAAAGAAAAAAAAATTTGCCTGATATTTATTTCTATCTCTTTACTTTCAATTTCTCAGTGTCCGTTCATTCAGTTGGCTTTTTCTAGCTGTATCTCTTCATGGTATACAACTAGACTTTGTCAGAAGGTGTTGTTTCATTGTTGGTTTTTTTTATATTTTAACTCCAGTATATTTAACATACAGTGTTATATTGGTTTCAGGTGTACAAATAGTTACTCAACAGTTCCATATATTATTCATTGCTCATCAAGAGCAATGTATTTGTAATCCCCTTCAGCAATTTCACCCATCCCCCCACCAAGGTCACCTCTGGTAACCATCAGTTTGTTCTCCATAACTCAGTCTGTTTCTCAGTTTGTCTCTTTTTTTCCTTCTTTATTTGTTTCGTTTCTTAAATTCTACATACGAATGAAGTCATATAGCATTTGTCTTTCTCTGGCTGGCTTATTTCACTTGACATTATACTCTCTAGATCCATCCATGTTGTTGCAAATTGCAAGATTTCATTCTTTTTGATGGCTGAATAATATTCCATTATGTGTATATATACACACCACTTCTTTCTTATCCATTCATCTATCCATGAACAGTTGAGCAGCCTATTGCAAATAATGCTGCAATAAACATAGGGGTGCATCTATTACTTGAAATTAGTGTTTTTGTATTCTTTGGTAATCGTTTTTTTTTAAAGATTTAATTCATTTATTTATTTTGAGGGAAAGAAAGAGAAAGAACACAAGTAGGGGGAGGAGCAGGGGCAGAGGGAGAAACAGACTTCCTGCTGAGCAGAGAGCCCACCTCCAGTCTCAGTTCCACCAAGACTCTGGAATCACGACCTGAGCCAAAGGCAGATGCTTAACTGACTGAGCCACCTAGGTGCCCCAGGGTAGTCTTCTTTTTAATTTTTGAGGAAACTCCATACTTTTTTATACAGTGGCTGCACCAGTTTGCATTCCCACCAACAGCACACAAGGGTTCTTTTTCTCCACATCCTCACCACACAAGGGTTCTTTTTCTCCACATCCTCACCAATACTTACCTCTATTATTGTTTCTTCGATCTCACTATGTTATCTCTTATTAAATGGAAAGTGAACTTCCTAGAGTAACTGACAATATTGCTTAACATTAAAATTTTCATTTCTTTGGTTTATGAGCTTTTTTCACTTGTTTCCTTTTTTAAATCTTTGATTTTATTGTCCAGGGCGCTAATTTGGTCTTCAGTCATGTATATTCGATTATTTAACCCTTTTATTATATTTTCCTTATTTTGGTAAAAATGTAATTTCCAAGAACTTCTTGTTCTCTGACCTTTTCTTTTGTGGTAAATCCTGTTTTGTTTATTGGGTGTAGTAACTTTCCAAACATCTCTGAAGAAGTTTTATTGCTGTTATTGTCTTATTCCTTGTGTGTAGCCTGCATTATTCCTGCTTCTTCTGGGATCAGCCTTTCTTTTTCCAGTGGTAGTTGGCTATTGGTTCATGTTTGTAAATGAAAGACTAGGCTCCAAATTGTACATAGCTAGTACAGTTTTTCTCTGCGGTTTGTAGGTATGTTTACCCAACAGGCTCTCTGGTGAATGGGAGGTAAGTTCTGTGAGCTCAGCTCTCTATATAGTTGGATAGCTCATGAAGCATGGCTTCAGATACCTCTGCTTAAAGGTATGTCAACCTAAAGCAGACCACTGCTGCTGCAATTGCCAACATATTAAAGAATTTCTCTTTTGAGTAGGACTATCTTTCCTTCCCAACCCACACCCTCCTGGGTCTGTCATGAAGGCTACAGCTGTCTCAAGTTCTGTTCTACTTCTCCTCTGACTCCTATACCCATACTAACAGCAGGTGGCTCATTTAGTTTTGTAAAGTGCAGTTTCCTTATTGTTTTGCCCCTGTGGTTAAAAGTCTGGCAGTCTTCAGTTCTGTAGGAATGGGAGGGTATTGTGAAAAAGGATTGAGGAAGAAGGGAAACTAGTCCTACAATTCTTATGTAGTTCTTTAGTGAATTTTAATGGTGGTTTTCAGGTTTGTTCTTACTTCAGCAGTTTTCTCCCATATGTGTTTTGGGATGTAGTGTCCTTTCTTCTTGTCTATCTGATCTTATCTGCTTTCTGTCTTCCAGGAATCGCTCATAATTTCTGATCTGCTGGTGGTACTCTCTGTTATCAGCATTGTTAGTCACACAACAAATATCTACGGAGCTCCTACACTCAAACGGTCACTGTTTTAGGTAGCAGGGATATAACATTGAACAAGAGAGACAAAATTCTCAGCTCTCATGAAGCTTACCTTCTAGTAGAGGGAGACAAACAACAAATATAACTAAAATGCCCAGTTTATCAGATGGTTCTAAATGCTATGGGGGCAAATCTAGCAAAGAATAGAGAGAAAGAGTATCTGATTGGGCTGTGGGGTGAAAGTATAAAGACGTGCATATTTATATTAAATATTATACATTTTTTTAAAGATTGTATTTATTTATTTGACAGAGAGATCACAAATAGACAGAGAGGCAGGGGGGGGGGGCGGGAAGCAGGCTCCCCGCCGAGCAGAGAGCCTGATGCGGAAAGCCCCTGGGATCATGACCTGAGCCAAAGGCAGAGGCTTTAACCCACTGAGCCACCCAGGTGCCCCTAAATATTATACATTTAATAGAATATTGCAAATCCAAAATATACACATGACCAATTCTGAAGGCACATACGATTATTTGAGTCAACAAATATCTTTACAAATGAATTAAAGTGACTCACTCGGCATTCTGTAGTCACAGCTCTTTTGTTCTGTCACAGCAAATTCTTACTTATAGAGGAGGAGTGGGAGCACTGCTGATTGAGGTAAGATTCAACAAGAAGATGCCAGATCAAACTAGGAAAGATGTTTTTCTGAAGCAGGCTAAGAGGGAAAAGCCAAGGGGTAAGGTCAAGGTCAGAGCAGAAAATATGGTACCAAACATCAAACCTCAAAAAATGTGCAGCTCCGATGGAAGTGAGAGCGTAAAGTACATAGTTAGTAGCCAGGGAAAGTGGTCCTAGCACAGAAACAGGTACTTGGAAGGGGTCAAGGAACTTGATTCCAATCTAAGCCTGAGAAAAGCAAATGTGGGCTGGAGCCACGCAGGGCTGGAGCCAGGCAGGGCTGAAGCCAAGCAGGGCTGGACCCCTTATACATATAACATAGTCACTTTCTGTCTTGATACGCATGTAAGTCTTCCCATCACTACTTACAAAGAGTTACATTACAAACTAAGGTAGGGTTAAAGCAATGTTCTTCTGTACCCCCAAAAATGTCCTAAATCCTGAGAGAATAAAGAGATAATAACAATTAATAACAATGTAATAACTAACATTTTTGAGTACTTATGATGTACATTCTGATAAGCACTTTATATGTAATATTGCACTTAATCCTCAAAAAATCCGTGATAAAGGTAGTATAATTAGTTCTATTTTAGGATGAAGAGACTTGCCAGAGGTCATACAGCTGGTATGGGGTCAAACCACAACTTGACCCTGGCCTGTACAACTTCATACCCCATGTTCTTAGCCATAATATACTGTCTCCTAATTCCTGCCAAAATGGCACTTTTGGTAGCTTCAGTTCACCAGTTATAGCCTCCGTACCATGTGCTACTTTAAAATCAGATTAAAATGGATTACATTTTTAGATTTTAATGAAGGCATATATGAGAATATTAATACTGAGAGTGAGATGTTTTCCTAATTACGCTTCAGTTTAATAATATCAACGTGGCTGAAATTTGAGCTCAACTTGTCTTTGCAGGTCCTCTTGTGGTATAACTCAACTACTACAGTTTGGATCTTTTAGCTATTTTGTACTTCTGGAGGTTTTCCAAAAGTGAATTGTAAAAGATAAAAGTCAATAATTTAAAGGCCAGCAAACTTCTCTCTAAGAAATATGTTTTTGACAATTTTTTAGGTCACTTTTTAAGTTATTATGTTAATAGCTAAACAATAATTCATAATATATCTGTCTTCTGGGTGAGGTTTATACCTGATTTTCAGTTATAGGGATGATAATACTGGAGCTACAATGACCCGCAGGGTAGGAATGTTCTACGTCTGTGCTCTCGGCTATGGCAGTCACCTACATGTGGTTTTTGAACACCTGAGATGTGGCCACTCCCCCAGAGAAACTATATTTTTTGTTTCATTCCTGTGTATTTAATTTTAATTAATTTGAATTTTAAAACTGAAGCAATGTTAGTCGCTTAGTGACAATGTTAGTAGTCAGTCAGTTAAGTGGCCAACTCTTGATTTCCACTCAGGTCATGACCTCAGGGTCCTAGGATCCTGTTCCATGTCAGGGACAGACTCCATGCTCAGCAGGGAATCTGCTTCAGTGTTCTCTCTCTCTTTCCACTCCTCCCCCTGCTCATACGTGCAAACACTCTCTCTCCCTCTCAAATAAATAAATAAATCTTTTTTAAAAACTGAATCAGGGATGCCTGGGTGTCTCAGTTGCTAAAGCATCTGCTTCCGGCTCAGGTCATGACCCCAGGGTCCCGGGATGGAGTCCCACAGGTCCTAGGATCCAGTCAAGCATCAGGATCCTTGCTCAGCAGGGAGCCTCCTTCTCCCTCTGCCTCTGCCACTTCCCTTGTTTGTGCACTCTCTCTCTCTCTCTCTCTCTGATAAATAAATAAATAAATAATCTCTAAAAAATAAATTGATTAAAAAACTGAAGCAGATCCTTTACTTCTTTAGTTAGGTTTATTCCCAGGTATCTTATGGTTCCTGGTGCTATAGTAAATGGAATCGATTCTCTAATTTCCCTTTCTGTATTTTCATTGTTAATGTATAAGAAAGCCACTGATTTCTGTACATTGACTTTGTATCCTGCCATGTTACTGAATTGCTGTAAAAGTTCTAGTATACCTAACCAAAGAGGTAAAGGATCTGTACTCGAGGAACTACAGAACACTCATGAAAGAAACTGAAGAAGACACAAAAATATGGAAGACCATTCCATGCTCTTGGATAGGAAGAATAAACATTGTTAAAATTTCTATACTGCCTAGAGCAATATATACTTTTAATGCCATTCCAATCAAAATTCCACCGGTATTCTTCAAAGAGCTGGAGCAAATAATCCAAAAATTTGTATGGAATCAGAAGAGACCCCGAATCGCTAAGGAAATGTTGAAAAACAAAAACAAAACTGGGGGCATCACGTTACCTGATTTCAAGCTTTATTACAAAGCTGTGATCACCAAGACAGCATGGTACTGGCATAAAAACAGACACATAGACCAGTGGAACAGAGTTGAGAGCTCAGATATGGACTCTCAACTCTATGGTCAATTAATCTTCGACAAAACAGGAAAAAAATATACAGTGGAAAAAAGAGAGTCTCTTCAATAAATGGTTCTGGGAAAACTGGACAGCTATATGTAGAAGAATGAAACTCGACCATTCTCTTACACTGTACACAAAGATAAACTTTGTGTGTGGATATGGATGAAATGGATAAAAGACCTCCGAGTGAGACAGGAATCCATCAGAATCCTAGAGGAGAACATAGACAGTAACCTCTTCGATATCAACCACAGCAACTTCTTTCAAGATATGTCTCCAAAGGCAAAGGAAACAAAAGCAAAAATGAACTTTTGGGACTTTATCAAGATCAAAAGCTTCTGCACAGCAAAGGAAACAGTCAAGAAAACAAAGAGGCAACCCACAGAATGAGAGAAGATATTTGCAAATGACAGTACAGACAAAAGGTTGATATCCAGGATCTATAAAGAACTCCTCAAACTCAACACACACAAAACAGATAATCATATCAAAAAATGGGCAGAAGATATGAACAGACACTTCTCCAATGAAGACATACAAATGGCTATCAGACATATGAAAAAATGTTCATCATCACTAGCCATCAGGGAGATTCAAATTAAAACCACATTGAGATACCACCTTACACCAGTTAGGATGGCCAAAATTAACAAGACAGGAAACAACATGTGTTGGAGGGGATGTGGAGAAAGGGAAACCCTCTTACACTGTTGGTGGGAATGCAAGTTGGTGCAACCACTTTAGAAAACAGTGTGGAGATTCCTCAAGAAATTAAAAATAGAGCTTCCCTATGACCATGCCATTGCACTACTGGGTCTTTTCCCCAAAGATACAGATGTAGTGAAAAGAAGGGCCATCTGGACCCCAATGTTTATAGCAGCAATGGCTGTGGTCACCAAACCGTGGGAAGAACCAAGATGCCCTTCAACGGAAGAATGGATAAGGAAGATGTGGTCCATATACACTATGGAGTATGATGCCTCCATCAGAAAGGATGAATACCCAACTTTTGTAGCAACATGGACGGGACTGGAGGAGATTATGCTGAGTGAAATCAGTTAAGCAGAGAGAGTCAATTATCATATGGTTTCACTTATTTGTGGAGCATAACAAATAGCATGGAGGACATGGGGAGTTAGAGAGGAGAAGGGAGTTGGGGGAAATTGGAAGGGTAGATGAACCATGAGAGACTATGGACTCTAAGAAACAACCTGAGGGTTTTGAAGGGTCAGGGGTTGGGAGGTTGGGGGAACCAGGTGGTGGGTATTAGGGAAGGCATGTATTGCATGGAGCACTGGGTGTGGTGCAAAAACCATGAATACTGTTAACACTGAAAAGAAATTTTTAAAAAAAGCAAGATTGAGGTTTAAAAGGAAAAAAAAAACTGAAGCAATGTGAAATATTTTCCTGTTACACTTTCATTATTTTGATAGGACTACATTTCACTTTAACCACTGAAATTTTTGCATCAGAATCAAGATGTGCTGCAAATGTAAAATATACACCAGATTTCAAGTACTTAATATTAAAAAGAGATTGTCAAACTTTAAAGTTTTTATTGTTTACATGTTCATAAATTTCAAATATATTGCTTTAAATAAAATGTAATATTAAAATTTTCACCTGTTTCTTTGTACTTTGGTGATGCGACTAGTAGATCACATAAACTATACATGTGTTTCATGTTATATTTCTGTTGGATAGTGCTGGCCTAGAATACCCAAATATTAAGGAGTTTCAGCAGACACCTTGGTTTGCAGAGATAATCTATATGTGGGATATTACACCTGGAGCAAATGTTACAGTCAGGCCTAATCTTCATCATAGTCAAAGCAGCAGCTCTCTTACAGCTCCGTATCCCAACTGGAACACAGAAATGATATATGCTATGCAATGACATGAACTGCCACCCCCACCCAATTCCTATACTAGCAGTTGTTGAGAGCAGACCAGCATCCAGGCAGAGGCTTCTAGCTAGCACAACCCCAAGCACTGGCCCCAATCTCTGTCCTATATATTGGGCCTTTCTGTCTATTTTATGACAATATCATCTTTTACTGGTGACCCAAGAGAGCTGCATATTGATTGCTCTAAGAATGCATAGACATTTGGCATTACTTTCAACAATTTTGTATGAAAATATTCAATTGGATACCAAAATACACCTAACAAAAAGCCAGTATTACATTTGTCAATGAAATTTTTTAAAAAGTTATTGAGTTCCTTATATAGTTTCAACTATTGTACATTTTGAATTATAAGCAAGGATTTTATATTTTGAATAAAGTTTCTCATCAGTGGTAACTATCAAGAATTTGAAGAGTTGATCTTCTAAAAGCATTTGATCAGATATTGCAAGAAGCCTTTCATGCATAAAATCTTTCTTTATGGCTTTCTTCCACAACCATTTATTGCATACCTATTCTACGCCCATAGTTGTTCTAATGACTGGCATACACCAGTGAACAAAACAAACCAGAAACCTGGTCCTCACAATGCCAGAGGTTGAGGCAGGCATAAAAAACTGTTGGCTACCTCTACTTATAAATGCACTTCTGAACAAGAAATTCACTTTCTCCTTTCCAGCCAGGGCTGGGCACAATGACTCCCACAAAGAAGGGTGATGAGAAGAAGAGCTGTTCTGCCACCAGTGAGATAGTGACCAGAGAAAACACCATCACCATTCACAAGCACAACCATAGAGTGGGTTTCTAGAAGGCTGTTCCTCGGACACTCAAAGAGATCTGGAAATGTGGCACAGAGTAGATGGGAACTCCACATGTGTGCATTGGCACCAGGCTCAACAAAGCTGCGTGAGCCAAAGGGATAAGGAACGTTCCCTACTGTATCCATGTGCGGCTGTCCAGAAAATGTAATGAGGATGAAGATTCACAAACAAGCTCTATATGTTGGTTCCCTATGTACTTGTCACCACTTTAAAAAATCTACAGTTAATGTGGATGAGAACTAATTGCTGATTGTCAAATAAAGAAAAAAAACTGCAAAAAAAAAAAAAAAAGAATTCACTTTCTTATAACATATTGTACCAACCACTCATCTTAGAAACAAGAGGACTGAGGGATATGCATTGTTTGGTGGTATTAATCTCATTGATCAGACTTTAATAATTTGTTTTAATATTAAAACAAAAATAGGATGTTTGCTTCATTGTGCCTAGATCCACACTCAGAGACCTCTCTTTCACTACCCCCACCCCAATCCCTCATTCACAGAGAATGAGACCACATCTCATTAGGCTGAGACTTGCCCAACCTGGATTAGGGAAAATTGTCAATTTGGCTGCAACAGTATATTCTCATGAGACTAATACTGAACTGTACCTATTTACATAAGACTTTATAAAATCTCATGACGTTTGAGTCTGCCCACAACCCCCTAGTCACAATGGCAAGATCTCTATCTTCCTGGGGCACCTTTTCCTAAAGGTTGTGCTGCCCTCATGTCCACTATTTGCTTGAGGATCAGAATACCTCTGGGACTAATGTTAGCTTCTACAGTCCTCTCTGCAGTTCTCTGTACGAGGTCCAGGGATCCTTACTCAAATGACATCCAGGGCTTGCTCTGACCTTCCAAAGACCCTGCAGCGAGTTATGTTACCTATGCATGGAGAACCCCCCTCAAGCACTGTTCTGTAAGAAAGCACTTCCTACCTTTTTCATAGTAGGACACGCGTAGGAAGTGATATTTGCATAGTGCCTTGGGATAAAGTAGAGGGCATCAGGGGCCTCTTAAGAGGGAATTCTTTAAAAAAAAATATGTCTACATTTTCTTGACATTATACAATCAGAAAATATATTAAGAAAAATAAAATACCAAGCATTAAGGAAGAAGTTAAATACTGAATTTGATGAAAGTCATGACAATTTTAAGCTTCCTTTTGGAAAACAACTTTACATTTGCTTTGCAGCAAAATTCCTCAAAAGAGCTGCCAGTACTCTCTCCAATCCCTCTCCCTTCAATTCTAATTCCTCTCCTTTCATAAGTTTGTTTTATTAACTCACCCTACCCCATCCACCCCTTTCCTCCCCATAGGCAGCTATATGTATTACTTCCTTTCTTAGCCTTCAGTGTTTCTTTATAAAAAGAAAGCATTTATGAATGCAGACGTTTATCCTTTCTTATGCCAGAGGTAGCATGCACTATTCCAATAACTATAACTCCAGTTATTGGAGTAACTGGATATTACTCCAATATCCAGTAATCCATGGAGATCAACCTCATTATTTTTTTCAGCTGTATCCTATTCTATCTTGTGAATGTTCTGTAGTTTTTTTAAAGATTTTGTTTATTTCTGTGACAGAGAGAAAGAGATCACAAGCAGGCAGAGAGGCATGCAGAGAAAGGAGGGGAAGCAGGCTCTCCGCTAAGCAGAGAGCCCGATGTGCTTGGCTTGATCCCAGGACCCTGGGATCATGACCTGAGCTGAAGGCAGAGGCTTTAACCCCCTGAGCCACCCAGGCGCTCCTCCGTAACTTATTTAACTAGCTTACAAGTGGAAGAACACTTGGACTCTTGTTTTTCAAACAATGCCAATAGACAGGGATATACACACACATACATTCATATATAAATCGTGCACATGTGTAGTGTCACTGGTAAATAAGGTCTAAGAACCAGCTGAAATGCTTAGGCTCCCCCACTGTAGAGGCTGTACTCCATTCACCACAATAGCGATGTGCACCAGTGTCTGTTTCTCCACACCCTTTCTGCTCCTTCGCCCTTGAACTTTTTTTTTTTTAATATTTTATTTATTTATTTAACAGAGAGACAGACACAGTGACAGAGAGAACACAAGCAAGGGGAATGGGAGAGAGAGAAGCAGGCTTCCTGCAGAGCAGGGAGCCTGATGCAGGGCTCCATCCCAGGACCCTGGGAGCATGACCTGAGCCAAAGGCGATGCTTAATGACTGAGCCACCCAGTGACCCCCCCGCCCCACCTTGAACTCTTTCTAAGCAGGGTTTTGTTCAAAACGGCAGCACTCGAGAAAGCACCAAGGCAGGGAAGCATTGTATTTTGGGACCTTTCGAATAATTCCGTGTGGTTGAAGTACAGTATTGGAAGTGGGGGGTTAAAGGCAAGAAATTAGGCAGGAGAGGTTTACACACACACACACACACACACACACACACATATACACACAGAGTCCAACCTCAAACAATTCATTCAATATGACTTGACAGCAGTACATGTGTATAGAGGAGGGCAGGGAAACAGATGTAAACACAGGTGTAAAACATGAGGGTAAAACCTGAATAATACATAACATATTTTTTAAATGGAAGAATGAACTACAAACAAAATCTTAAATGGCCACCTTGAGAGAGAGAGAAAGAGGAGACATGGTGGGACGGACAAAGACAGAAGCTATACTTCTCGGAATATGCCTTGTTTTGTAAATTTTCTTTCAAATCTACAGAAATATTTTATATAAGACAAAAGTGATTTTTAACAATAACCCATAAAAACTGAAAGCAAAACACAGCAAATAAACCTAACTGTGTACTGAGTTCATGGCATAACCTCACAAGAGACAAACAGTACTATTCTGGTTTTACATACATTTGAAATTTTCAGTGGGAGGGAGAGACAGAAGAGAGAGGGGGAGAGAAGAGGAAAGAGAGAGGAGGAAAAAAGAGGAGATGGGAAGTGATTGGAGGGGAGGAAAAGAGAGAGAGGCAGGCTGGCCTGGGAGATGGGAGGAAAAGAAAAAGAATGTGGACTCACAGAAACCATTCTTTAAGCAGAAGGGGATAATCAACAGTCAACCACGGCCTGGAGGCCAAATAAAGAAGGAACTATGAAGCATCCATCTCACCGAGCAATACTCGAAGAGAGTTGATTAAAAAAACATTACATGCTCTTTGAAAAGGGCAAATGTGCTTACGACACAATAGAAGGTAAAATCAAGAATGACCTGCATAATCCAGGATGTATGGGTCATAAGGTTCCCTTATCTGTGGCCTTCTGAGTTGCCAGAGTCTAACCCCGAGACCCCCTTTATCTGACTCCCTTCCTATGGACAAGTCTGACTGCACCAAAAGGAGGCGAACTCCTTCCCTGAGCCTCTAAGCTTCTGAAGGCCTGTAGAAGCCTCTGAAGGCATCAGGAAAGAATACAAAGGGTCAGATTAGATCTGCCTGAAGGGTACCAGGGTGGCTCAGTGGGTTAAGCGTCTGCCTTCAGCTGAGGTGATGGTCTCCGGGTCCTGGGATCAAGCCCTGCATCGGGCTCTCTGCTCAGCAGGGAGCCTGCTGCCTCCTCTCTCTCTGCCTACTTGTGATCTCTGACTGTCAAGTAAATAAAAAATAAATTAAATTTAATTTAATTTAAAAAATTCTTTAAAAAGATCTGTTTGAGATGCAGTCATTATTTAATAGATACTAGTATCATGCTTACTTAGGACCAAGCACTATTCTAAGCACTTTATAAATATTAATTTAATCCTCTTAATAGCCCTATGAGGTAGCTACTATTATTATGAGTTTTCCTCGGGTTCTATTACTTCCTCACCATGTGACACTGTGCTTTGGCTTGCTTCTCTGTACAAAGCAAGCTGTTGGCTGGGGATTTCAAAACTTCTTTACAACTTGAACATTCTATGAGCTCCGGTGGTGATAAATCATCAGTGACCTAACACGGTATGTGTGTGCAGGGTGGAGGAAATACTGACCTGGCCCCTTTTTATTCCTCTCCTTGCTTAGAGCTCCATTACCTCTGCTCTGCTGTTCTCCCTGTGGAGGGCAGGAAATGTTAAATATCTACAATGCCTGCCTCTCAGTAGACATTTAACAAATATTTGTTGGCTAAGTTCATGGGTGCAAAATTAGGTGGATAACCTTGCTCAAAGACCCTGCTTGGACACCTCCCCATCCACACAAGTGCTAAAATCTTAGCACATACCCATGCATGTTTCAAAAGCCAGGCTGCACTCCTGTCTAGATTCTCTTTATTCATGAAAAAGACTGTTGCGACCATTTAAAAGCTTTCACTAAAGGATTTTTCTGCAGCAAAAAAATCAAAGTCAGATACTAAAGGCAAAGATTTGGGGGCATAGTCAAAAGTGACTTGAGGCTCTTAAGAAGGCTGGCTAAGTAGCATCAACCCTAAGAGAAAGCTGCTGTCAAGCTCTGCTGTTGACAGAATCAATTAAATGGCTGTTCCTTCAGGCCATGCAGGGGTTTGTTAAAGCATTCTTATGTGTGTTTGCTTTTGGATCAATCAACAAATAATTCAAACTGAAATCAACACTCCTTCAATGCTCTCCTATGAAATTATTGAGGTAAAGGAAAAATGTAGGGGCCCCATGCCTTAAGAAACCAAAACTCATGAAATAGGGATATTAAGCGATTATTCACGTTACCCACCCCCCCCCCAAAAAAAGTTCACTACACACAGAGTTCCTTTAAACAGACTGCTCCCTCCGTGCCCTTAAGATGTGACTGGGTTTTCCAAAATTGTATCTACTACACAAAGCTTTTCAGGAATACACATTTTGTAAAATAGAGGCTCCTCTGTATTTAACATTTACAAATTTTAAGCTGCTACTGTGCATTTTAACATTTATTTGAGCTAAAAACTCACTGTGGAGAAGCAAAAAGTAAAATCTCCCCACTAGAAGCCTTCCAGGAAACACACACAGAAAATTCACATTACCGGGGGAATCAAAAGTTAGTTTAATGAAATACTTGGTTGTCTCATGTCAGAAGCATTGCATTTGACTTTGCACTTGCACATGACTTTCTGGGTGTATTTTCCATGAGTAAATTTCAGTAGAATTCCTTTTAGGTCAGGGTTATCAGAAGCTCTTGGAAATTCCTCTTTGCTCTTCATGAGATTTTTGTTTTGTTTCTGTTTTTCCAACGCGGCAGTCATGATTATCTTGCTATCTCTCTGAATTTGTTCTTTCTGTGGTATTCATGTACTATTAGTCGGTGGTACACACTGTGAGGAACTACTAGTTTCTGTCACAGATTGTATAGATTGAAAAGGAACCTGCATGCCATGGTGGGGAAGGGAAAGAAGATTTAAAGCAGGAACATTTGAAAATGAGAAGCAGAAAAAGTGCTGCTCCTGAGGGAATTGCCTTTCTCATGGCACGCTGCCCAGAAGCTGCTATTCCTTCCTGGCTAAGGCCACAGAGAAGATGAAAAGCGAAGTCCAACAAACAGCCGAAGTACGGTGGGAAACAGGGCTTCAGGGAAGTCAGTGGTTTTCAAAGCTGGGGTGTCTGGTATCCCAGCAAGTCTTCACTCCTCACAGGAGTCAGGGCTGTCACACAGACTGGAAAGCAGTGTTCACACTGAGGGTGTGACCCCACGGTCATGCAACCAAGCTGGCGGGGGGGGGGGGGGTCTTGGGAGAATCGCGAGAACTATGGCCCACCCTTTGAGGGAGCAGAGCAGCCTGAGAGATCGTATCAGACAAAAGATAGGAACACAAGGGAACCTGAACCCCAAAGACAGCACAACGCACAGCTGTGCAGAGGCCAGGAGTGAAGGGTACAAATGACAGCAGTCACAAGTGAAGTGGTAACAACAGTAGCAGAGAACTGGCAAATAAAGCATATGGTTTTGCATCACAATTACAGACACTGGGAAGTGCAGCCCCAGATGTCCACTAGCAAGTATAATGAGATATCCAAAATAGGTCTGACACATGCCACGGAAAGAAAGAAAGAAGACAAAGTAATAATAATAATAATAATCCCATAAACAAACAACAAACCAGAATTGAGACCTAGCCTACCACTTAATGTTTCCTGATATGGATGAGCATGAAAAAATTAAATCCAATGGGATCAGGTAGGATAGACAGAACCAGATCCTAGAACAAGGTGTGTCTGCCATGGTGGAGCATAGACTTCCGACAAAAACAGGTGGCCAAACGACCTCCCCAGTGACAACATCCTCCCAACACATACCATTCCCTCAAACCAGCAGCACCCCAGCTGGCTCGTTGGTAGGTCACGTTAGCCATCTCCAGCCTGCCGCTGAACTCACTCCAGGCAAGCCAGTGCCAGCAATTAACCCTCTAAGTCACAGTTTCCCTCGAGGGATGTGACACCTGGTTCTGCACTTTTAGCAAGATCTCAGGCTGAGCTCTCCCACATTCCATTGGCTTGTTTATTAAGCCCCACATCTACTAAAACTGTCAGGAAATTTTCAAGCTGGTTTCTCATGACCAAAAACATAATCTTATAATCCTCAAAAAGTATTTTGAATAGATAAACAGTACGGTGTAATATCTGACACAGCCAGGCACCTGCAGACCGGCCTTTCCCCAGAGCGTGGGCCTCCACATAGGGCTTCTAAGTGGGTGGGCCCCAGCCCCTGCAATTAACCCTTTTGTGTCAGTCAATATCGCAAGTCTCCCTTGGAACTAGGGTGATGTTTTTATTTTTTTTTAAGATTTTAATTATGTATTTGACAGAGAGAGAGATCACAAGTAGGCAGAGAGGCAGGCAAAGGGAGAGGAGAAAGCAGGCTCCCCGTTGAGCAGAGAGCCCGATGCAGGGCTTGATCCCAGGACCCTGAGACCATAACCTGAGCCGAAGGCAGAGGCTTAACCCACTGAGTCACCCAGGGGCCCCACTAGGGTGATGTTTTTAAATCTAAATTCCCATTAGGGTGCAAGTTATATGCAAAAAACCAAAGGTCCATCTGGAATAGGTATTAATTTTCAACAGTGTTGTCAGTTGACCCAGCTGCCCAAATACTTTGATGGTACTTCCCTATGGAAATCCCAAATACAGATGTTTTACTTCAAGATAATTAAAAGTTAGGGACACGTGGGTGGCTCAGTTGGTTAAGTGTCTGTGTTTGGCTCAGGTCATGATCCCAGGGTCCTGGGATTGAGTCCCCCATTGAACTCCTTGCTCAGCCGGGAGCCTGCTTCTTTCTCCCTCTGCCTGCTGCTCCCACTGCTTGTACTGTCTTTCTCTCTCTCTCTCTCTGACAAATAAATAAATAAAATCTTTTTTTTTAAGTTAAATATAAGAGTCTGATTTTCTTTTTTAAAAAACTCCTATTTAATGAAAGGTTTGGAGTCTGTTTTGGTTGATATTTTCATTAAACAAGTTCCTTAAAATTCGAATCTGGGGACTTCTGAATTTTGAAAGTTTACATATACCTGAAAGAATATGGACAATGAAGCTATAGGCCTTAATTAATATGAAATGAGTACAATATACTACCTGCCTAATAATATAACTTCCAGCAACTTCAACCAACCGAAGCTCAAATAGGACCTTAAAAGTAAATGAGAACATACATGAATCTTTAACAAAACAGCTGAAACAAAAGGAGTGGGCTTTATTGCATAGTAGACAAAAATCCACCCTCGGACTTCTCAACTAGAAATTATTATTTTTGAATTTTGTGTGACATTTAACCAATTTCCTTATCTGGCTCCCCCTGGTAACCTTCCATTCCTTCTAAAATTAGTGAAATTAGACACAGTGAGCCAGTGAAGGAAGAACACTATGAGAAATAGTTTCACTGAAAAATGAACACCAAACAGAGGAAAGAAGTCACTAGAAGAGCCACAAGCACCTCGCAAACAACTCTCCACACGTTAGTGGACCCTGAATGCCCTGACAGGGCCTACAAATACAATACAATCCAGGATATTCCAAGTAGTTATCAAGACAGGGTTAAATCAGGTTCAGTGCTCTCTGAGTAAAACACAAAGTACATAAGGCAGTTTAGAAAATATTCAACTTTCATCAAGCAAAGGGATAAACTTCAGTTATGTAAAAAATGCAGTTGCAGAGAAAACCCCATTTCTTCACAGAGAACATTCCATCCCTTATAGAGCTCTATGATAAACAGTAAGAATGGTTCTCCCTTTTTGAGCACCTTCACTTGGTGCCTGCACTTGGGTTCAAATCCAGGATTGCCAGTCTCCAAATCCTTTCCATTATTCAACCACTCAACAATAAAAAGAACACCCAATTAAAAATGGGCAAAGGATTTGAACATACATTTCTCCAAAGAAGATATAAAAATGACCAATGGGTACATGAGAGGATGTTATAGCCATAACAGGAATACAAAATCAAAACTACGATGAGATACCACTTCTCACTCATTAGTTGGGCTATAATCAAAAAGCTAGTGTGTTGATGATTATGTAGAGAAATGGAAACTCTTACACACTGCTGGTGGGAATGTAAAATGGTACAGCTGCTTTGTTGAACAAGCTGGCAGCTCCACAGTTAAACATAGAGTCACCATATGACCAGCAATTACACTCCTAGGTATAAACTGGAGAGGAAGAATGACAAAAATATCCATGCAAAAACTTGTACATGAATGTTCACAGCAACACTATTCATAATAGTCAAAAGCAACTGACAAATGGACATCCATCAACTGATAAATGGAAAAATAAAATATGATATATGCATACTGTCATTTTATTCAGCCACAAAAAGGAATGAAGTACTGATCCATATACTACAACATGGATGAACCCCAAAGACATCACGCTAAGTAAAGGAAGCCAGTCACAAAAGACATTTTGCATCACTCCATTTATAAAATATGCCAACAGGCAAATTTGTAGAAACAGAAAGTAGATTAGCAGCTACCAGGGGTTGGGGGAGATGGAGTGAAGAAATGAACAGTGATGGCTAGGTGATATGGGGTGGCTTCTGGGGGTGATGAAATTGTTCTCAAATTGATTGTAGTAATGGCTTTGCAATTCTATGAATGCACTAAAATGCCTGAAATGTACACATTACATAGGTGAACTACATGGTGTGTGAATTCTATCTCAATAAAGCTGATATATATAAAGGTATGATGTTTGCCTCAAGCAGTATTCTGAGGGATCCTCACATTGAATTTATTTGCTACTAAATTTTTAAAATTGTTTATAAAACATTGTTGGTTTTGGAGCAATACTCGACAATGCACTTCTGCTCCTTTAACTTGTGTTCTTCCAAAGATGCTGAGTAAAGCCAAGATCTCATGTTGTTATTTATTCCCAGCAACAGGAAAAAAAATATTTAGTTGTTATGTTTCATGGTATGATATATTTATACTAAAGCATAGAGGCAAATCTATCTCAGCATGTGGAAGTTTTTTCTTCACATTTTTAATTGATAAATTTATTGCTCTATTATAAAACAATGCATAATCAGCATGGAAAATATGGAAAAATGCAAAATACATAAGAAAAAAAGCCAGTCAATGCTATTCCCACCCACGAGATAACAACTGCTAACGTTTTGGTTTATTTTTTCCTCTTGTTTCGCAATGCATATTTTTTTCACATAGCTGTGATCACATGGTATACTTCACCATTTATCTCCTATCTGCTTTCATGAGAGCTTTGAGGAACAAAGCTAGTAAAACTTGGACCAGAGCACTGATCCATCTCTCCAGATTCCCCTCCCCTCACTTACTTTCTTTTTCCCGGAGCTCAACACCACCACCACCCATGCCTGAAGACAATGAAGCCATTAAGAAGAAAAGCTACCAAACAAAGCTGGAAGTGCCCATCATCTTGAAGTGCCCATCCATCTCCATGAAGCTTACTGTTGTCTCTCGCAGGCTTACATATAATGAATCAATACCACAGCAACAGTTCAATTTCATCTTTATAAAGGAGGCCATGAATACAAATGGAGACTCTAAGGAGACTCAGCTCTCTTGTAATCAAGCATTTAACCCCCTTACCAACTTACAGGAGATCTGTCATAATGTTGCCATCTCCTCGATAGATGTTGATGTTGTTAGTAGAACACCAGACACGGGGACCTGTTCTCCAGAAAATGGAAGACCGCTTCTCCATTGTCTGGGCATGATCATTAACAGTGTAGTATCACTCCAGGCCAAAAAATGTATTTTAAAAGCTAATGGCACAAATTGTATCTATAAGCAGTGGAGAGCCTGCTTAAGGCATCAGGAAACAGAAGCTCCATCTGTTCCAAAGTCCCCAGCCAGCAAAAGACAGGTAACTCAAGAGCTTGCAGATATAAGGTTCATATAGACAGTGTGCATGGGAAATGCGCACTTACAGTGCATATATACTGGGTTGGAGGAAGTGCAATTAGATCCAACAAAGCCCAAAGCCCCACCATTGAAAATGCTTTGTGAAGGTAAGACCCACATGTGCACTGCAAGATTTAACAAAGCATCAGCCATGATTCAACAAGGCAGCACCTGAAGAAGTTGTTAAGGTGTTTGGTAGACACCAGACAAAAAGAGACCTTTTGCTAATACCCTTATAAATCATAAGTCCCAATTTTCTCTATTATGTGCTCATTATTAAAGTGCCTTAGCCTTTCTTTTATACAGATGGAAATAGCATGTTGTTGTTTTTTTTAAGGAATAAGTCACCTTAAGCCAGTTGTTTGGATCTAGCTGTGATCAAAAGAACTGTTAGGACAAAAGTAGAAAGAAACCAATTATGCAAAGCCTGTAACACTAGTCATTAATAGCATCCTGTGGGAGAACCAAATGTAATAAGATGGGTACATAGTATGATGTCAAATTAACCCATTTATTCAGGGACTATTGTACTAAGAAAAGCAAAGTAAAAACGTGTGTAGTTGTAAATCCAAAGGTTGAATGTTATGAACAAAGTTCTCAGCTCATGCAATTTTCTGAAATGACCTGAAATTGAAGGAGTCAGTTCAATAGACAGAAAAATATTTGATTAAAACATGGAAAGAAGCACAACTCAACTCTTGAGGAAATACTGAGTGTCACTGAAAGACAAGCTCAGGAGGAATAATTAGTTAAATGGATGTTTTTGTAGTTTCCTACCTTTGCCTTGATCAACAAGCACTTCTGAAGTGAACAAAAGTCCTAAAGAACAGGCTTCCTATGTAACATAAAAATGTCTGGAGGTCAGTAAACAAGTTGACAGAACTCAAAGGTCCTTTCTTAGGCTAATATTCATCAAATGAACTACTTTCTATCAAAGCAGCCATGAGTCCAAGCACCCACTACTTGATCCAACACAGAAAAGACAAATAAATATGGGAAAATATGGCATCACCATTCTGTACCTTTTCTCAAATCTAGTCTTGCAGTGTAAAGATAACTGGAAAACACCATGATGTCACTGGGTTTCATGCCACAGGTGGGAATTTACAGGTTATTCTTCAGGCCATTATGTAGTTTCCATTTGGTGCAGAAAAAAAATAATTTAGAAGTTCATTGTCAATTTCAGTTTGTCATCTTTCTATATCAAAGACAGATGGGAATGGATGCAAACATATGGGAAGATATTTTTTTCTAAGCCTAAAATGTCTTGGATATTTGTATATTTTTTCATTATTATACAGGGCTGGGTTGTCACTTGGCTGTCACCTTAAAGTAATTTCATCTGGGACACAGAGAGTGTCCAGCCCTAGGTTAATAAAGAATATATAGGAAACAGTTTTATAAAGTTTTATAAAGGTTTTCTCTGCCCTTCATAAAAACTACTCTTGGCCACTGTGCTAAGGCAGTTCCAGCTGCACTTTTTGGGTGCCTTACTTTCACCAAACTTCAAACTGTACATCAGGTTTATGGGATGTTTCATGGCACAACTGCTTGCAAAGTTGATCTCTGTGTTGTCTTTCCATTTGTACATTCATACTTATTTCTGAAATTAAACCACTGTCTTTGTTTCACATTCTCTGCAATCAGTATGTGAAGTTAACACAAAATATATCCCGCCTTTATTTATTTTTTTAGAGATGGCAGCAGGGTATAGGGGCAGAGGGAGAGACAGAATCTTAAGCAGGGTCTACCCCCACTGTGGAGCCTGAAGCAGGGCTCAATCTCACAAACTTGAAATCATGACCTGAGCTAAAATCAAGAGTTGGATGCTCACCTGGCTGAGCTACCCAGGCGCCCCACATTTCTTGCTTTCAAATATGCCAGAGTCTCCCTTATCCAGCTGCCACCGCTGCCCACCACTAAACACTGTAATATGAGACCCTTTCTTGTACAGTTGGCAGGACAGTGTTTTGCCCATGTTCAGCGATAGTAGATTAAATGTACTTCCTCCTAGGAAGTCAAGCAGGGTACCATTCCAGCTTTTTAAAATTAAAATGAAACCATGAAATATCAAGAAGAAAATGCAAAAGAATATTCATCTTTTCTCCAAATGGACTAGGCATTTGTAAGCACAAGAACAAAAGAAGAAACCATAAAAGATATATGGACCTAACAATTAGAGAGCATCGACCTGTATGTTGAAACAAAATTCAACTGCAAACAAGAAGCTGGAAAGATGTATGTGCCAAACAAATGTGACATACACAAAAAAGGGTTAATATACAAAGAGCTTTCACAAGTCAATGAGAGGAGACAAGCATTCTAACAGATAAATAGGCAAAGGATCATTATGCACCATTGATTGTCCAGCTCAGCAAGCGTTCCCAGCATCACCACCCCTCTCCTACCCATATCACTGGCAACCAGGGGTCATAATGTGACATCATCTTGCAAACAAGTATTTGCTGAAAGAGAGGGGCATTTCTAGGGAAATTTATATTTTCTCGATTAAAAGTACAGCTACCACCCATGTCCCTTACCTCATTCTTCCTGCCTTGGACAAGGATGGGATGGCTGAAACAGGGGCAGTCGTCTCACAAATATGGTATCATTGAGCCACTGAACCAATACCACCAGCAGCTGGTTACTTTCAGACTCCTGTTTGTGTCAAGGAAAAATGAACCCTTATGAGTTTAAGCCATGGATAATGAGGGCTTCAGATACTTTGAGCCAAAAACATTCCTCATGGATGTTCCTCCTATGATTAAGCAAGTCACACTGAACAAGTCAGATAGACAATAAGCAGAAAAATTATTTCACCTCAAAAATAATATATTAAAAATAAAATAGCACCTTAGACATTATGCTAAGTGAAATCAGTCACAAAAGGAAACATATCTTATGAATCTATTTATATGAGGTACTTAGAATAATGAAATTCAGAGACAGAAAGTGAAATGGTGGTTTGGGGGGCTGGGGAGAGATGGAGGGCAGAATGGGGAGTTAAAGAACAGAGTTTCAGGTGGGGAACACAGAAAAGTTCTGAAACTGGATGCTGGTGATGGTTGCACAAAAATGTGTACTTAATGCCACTGAACTATACACTTAAAAATTATTAAAATAGGGGCACCTGGGTGCTTCAGTCAGATAAGCATCTGCCTTCGGCTGAGGTCATGATCCCAGAGTCCTGGGATTGAGTCCCACATCAGGCTCCCCCAACAAGGAGTCAGTTTCTCCTTTTCCCAATCCCCCTGCTTATGCTCCCTCCCTCTCTTTCTCTCTCGCTCTCTCTCTCTCTCACTCAAATAAATAAATAAAATCTTTAAAAAATTAAAATGGTAAATTTTGTTATACATATTTTACAATAGTAAAAATTACAATAGAATCAGAAAAAATAAAATAACAGTGCAATGCAATTTTTCAAATTTAAAAACTATTTATTTTTGTTTTGTTAATGGTAGTACACAGAATTTTTGAGTGTGGGGAAACAAAGATCCTCCCATGCTACTATTGGGAGTCTGAACTGGCCAAACCACTTTAGTGGAACTATGGTAAATGGTATCCCCAAATCTTATAAATATTCATATCCTTTATCATAGTGATTCAACTTCCAGGAATATAGCCAATAAAATATCAGCAATACAATATTTTAAGTCCAAAGATATTCATAATAGCATTTTTTTATATATCAGTCATATCAATCAATATATATCATACCATTTATGTATATCAAACCATTTGAAATAACGTATGCACTGAGAACGAGGTTTGTTTAAGCACACTGTTCTGCATCTCATCCATGGAATACTGTACTGGCACGGTGAACAATAGTGTAGGTCAGTGGCATTTAAACTTTGCTGCATATTTGAACTGCCTGGGGGAGATTTTATAACTCCCAGGGCTGCTGGGGGTTATATCATATATGTTACATATCATATATGTAACCAATCAGCACATAAATTTTACCATATCATATATGACATGTAACATAAATGTTATAACATAACATATCATATGTTATCCCATAACAACTCATATCCATTCCATTAGGACTTCTGGAGGTGGGACCCAGAAATCAGTACTTTAATCAGTATTAAAGCTCCCCCGACCTGACTCCTCCCTGAGATCCCACTGTGAAGCCAAGCTCAGGAACCACTGATACAGACTTTCTATTTATTGACATGGATACAACATAAATATTCACTAGATTTTCTTTCATGATAAAAGTGGATTATAGAACAGTCTGTATAGCATGAGCTCATTTAAAAATATAAATGTGTGGGACTTCTGAGTAAAGATGATGGATTAAACACCCACATTTGCTTTTACTTCTTCCTAAAATGCCACTAAAACAACAATAAAAGATTTTTAAAAGGTCCAAACTGACAAGGAAAAAATAATGGGAGAAGAGAAAACAGCAACACAGCTTCGGAAGCTAGAAAGCATCCGAGTTGTGGCTTAGTAGAACCAAGAAAGCCAAATTCTGAACTGACAGTAGGGAAAGCTAAAAAGTAACCCGATTTATAATGCTGAACTCCTATACCTGATGATAGCCTAATTAGGAGAAGTAGATAGCTCTGGCAGGATGGGAGGAAAGGTCACTTGAAAATGTACTGAGAATGTAGTTTAAACTCCAGGTCCCTTCCCTAACCTCAGCTGGAACTGAAGGCTGTTGTCTGGAGAGGAGAGAACAGCAGGTCTCTAGATAGGGGGCATCAGACACCGTGGTGGGCTGAGGGGACTATAACTGAAAGCAGATGGCTTCAGTGAATGCCAACTCTCCAGCTCTCCTCTGCTCCATTCCTATGTGAAGTCCTACTTCAGGACCTCAGAAAGTGAGTATTTGGAGACCGGTCTTAAAGAGGTAATTAAGTTAAAATGCAGTCATTAGAGTAGGCCCTAATCCAATCTGACTAATGTGCTCATAAGTAAATTTAGACACAGACACGCATAGAAGGAAGACTTTATGAAGTCACAGGGAGAAAGTGACCATCTACAAGCCAAGGAGGGAGACCTCAGAAGAAACCAACCCTACTGACAACCTGTCTTGAACTTCCAATCTTCAGAACTGGTGGGGCAAAATTTCTGTTAAGCCACCCCCAGCCTGTGGGACTTTGTGACAGCAACAAACTAATACAATACTATACCAGAATTCCTCCCAAGATGGCCCAGCCATACCACCCTGCAGTGAAACTCAAAAGTTGGCAAAGCCCACTTATACCCTCAGAGCTTCCAATTAACTTTTGGTACCCCATTCTTTTCTTTTTAAAGATTTTATTTATTCATTCATCAGAGAGAGAGCACAAGCAGGGGGAACAGCAGGCAGAGCAGGCAGAGCAGGCAGAGGGAGAAGCAGGCTCCCTGCTGAGCAGGGAGCCCAGTGCGGCACTCAATTCCAGGACACTGGGATCATGACCTGAGCTGAAGGCAGACGCTTAACCCACTGAGCCACCCAGGTGTCCCTGTTCCCCCACTCTTAAACATTAGCAAACATCCAAGCATTATCAGACATCCCTGGAACACTTCCAACATGAAAGACAGACGCCAAAGTAAACAAACAAGAAAGAAACAAAAAAGATTTAGAGAAAGAAGGAACTATTCATCAGTGAGAAAAAAAAAACATTCTAAGGTACTGATCAATACTACAACATGGATTAACTTTGATAATATTATGCTAAGTAAAGGAGCCAGATACAAAAGGCCATATACTGTAGGCTTTGGTTGGTATGAAGTATTCAAAATGGGCAAACTCATAGAGACAGAAAGTAGATTAGTGGTTGCCAGGAGATTGGGGGAGGGATGAGGAGGAAACTAGGAGAGAACGTCAATGGGTATAGAGTTCTGTGGTGGAGTCATGAAAATGTTCTGGAATTAGATAATGATAATGGTTATACAACTCTGTGAATATACTAAAAACCACTGAACTGTATATATTATTTTATTTTATTTTTTAATTTTTATTTATCTGACAGAACACAAGTAGGCAGAGAGGCAGGCAGAGAGAGAGAGGAGGAAGCAGGCTCCCTGCTGAGCAGAGAGCCCGATGCGGGGCTCGATCCCAGGACCCTGAGATCATGACCTGAGCCGAAGGCAGCGGCTTAACCCACTGAGCCACCCAGGCGCCCTGAGCTGTATATTTTAAAAGGGTGAATTTTATGGTACATACATTATGTCTCACTAAGCTGATACAGAGATGGATAGATAGATTGATAATTATATAATACTATCCTTAGAGATATAAAAAGATAGTACACACATATAATGTAAACAAGGTACTATAAACAAAAAACATTCAAAAAACATCTAAAAAGAGCTTCTGGAGGGTGCCTGGGTGGTGGAGTCCACTGAGATTCTTTCCCCTCCCTCTCCCTTTGCCCCTCCTGCTTGTGCTTGCTCTCTCTCTTTCTCTAAAATAAATAAATAAGTCCTTTAAAAAAAAGAGGTCCTGGAAATTTAATCACATCACAGTAAATGTTTTTAATTCAATATAAGAATAGGAATATAAAATTGATAACATCTCCCAGAAAGAGCAGCCAAAAGATAAAGAACTAAATAATAGGAACAAAGTTTAGGAAAATTAGAGAGTCAGTTCAAGAGATATAGCCCAGAATTATAATGGCAATGCAATAAAGACAATCTAGAGAAAAGAGGGAAAGTGTGTTGGTTATCTGTTGCTGCACAACAAATTCTCCCCAAAACTCAGTGGCTTAAACAACAATAATCACTTACTACCTCTTGTGGTTTCTATGGGACAGGAATTCAGACAGGGCATAGTGCAGACTCTGTCTGTGCTCCACAATGTCTGGAGCTCAGCTGAAAGGCTCCAAGGCTGGAGACTAGAATGATCTGAAGGCTCACATGTATGTGTAGTGGTTGATGCTGGCTATTGACTGAAGGTCTAGGTGGGGCTGTCAACTGACATACCCACGTGGGCTGGGCTTTCTCACAGTGTGGTGGCTGGATTCTGAGAGAAGGTGTTCTGAGAGAGAGAGGGAAACAAGAGAGACAAGAAAGAGGAAAGATGAGAGAGTAGAGAAGGAGAATGAAAGAGAGAGGAAGGGAGAGAGGGAAGTGCAGAGGTAGGAAGAGAGAGCAACAGAAAGAGAGGGAGGGAGAGAGAGAAGACACACCCAGGCAGAAATCATATCTCCTTTTATGACCTAGCCTTGGAAGTTGTACAGTGTTACTTCTGCCACATTCTATTGGTTTGAAGCAGTTACAAAGGTCTACTCATGCTCAAAGGGAGGGAATATAGACTCTACCACTCTTTGGAGGAATGCCAAGGTCACACTTAATAAAGTATATAGGATGGGTGCTATATAGGCATCACCATCTTTGGAAAATACAATCTGCCCCACAGGAGAAAAACTTCAAAGAAGTATCAAAATACAAAAAATATTCCAGAACTGAAAGACATGACTTTCCAACTTGAAAGGGACCATTTCGTGCCCAATCCAATAGATGAAAATAGAACCACACTAAGTCCTTTTATTGAGAAATTTCAAAACCTTGAAGTCAAAGAGAAGACCCTACAAGCTTCTGTTGGGTTTTTTTTGACTACCCTAAGTCTTTTCTCCTTGTAACCTTCCACTACGCCACTAGGGAGATTATCCATCAGAACACAATTTTGCTTCCCCTACCTCAGGAGAATGCATTTGCCCCAGGTCAATTGATAAACCTCATATTCTTAAACATGCTGGTTGGTTCAGGGATGGACATATTTCACAAATAAAGCCAAGTCTGGCTCTTTTTCAGAGACTGATACAGACACTGGTTATGAAAGGGCCTCTTCTGAGATTGTAAGCACTAGAAACAATGTAAGCGTAGAGCTGCCAAGGGCTGTCTTTGTAGCCAAGTATAAGAGGCCTGCTTGAGAATGAAGCCAACACTAAGGGAAGCACAGCCAAGAGATGGAAAGAGAAAAACAGAATTGACATGATATTGTTTGAAGGCCTAGAACTCGCTCTACTCTTGGCCATCCAAGGTTATGTAAGCCAACAAATCCCCTTTGTGGCTTAAGCTCATTTGAGATAAGTTTCTGTCACTTAAAACCAAGAGTCCTGACCAATTCAATAACTCATTGCATCGGTATTTCAGAGAATAACCATATGAGAGAGTAATCATCAGAATATGCTAAATTTGTCTCTTTCCCAAGGGTAGATTCTAATAGTAGCAAGCATTCCTAGCTCACTCAAGAAATTCAAGTAATAACTATAAAAGCTTTTGCCTCCAGGATTTACTCATATTTCAGTGAGAACTTTTAAGTGAATAGAGAGAGGTCCTATTAGTCTATCAAGTAAGTTTTTATTTATAAGTCAACATGATTAATATATATACACAAGTTAATTTTTAAAAGGAAGTATTACTTTCAGAAATGGCATATATCCCAAGTGTGAACTCAAAGAAATATGGTAGAGATGAAGACACATTAAAAAGGAGGTTATAATTCTGATCTGCTAAGTATCACAGATTCTTTGGAATCTCTTAAATTTTATACAACATTACTGTATAACTGTTATAGTTTACTACTGTTCAGGAACACCTGGGTAGTTCAGCCAGTTAAGTGTCTACCTTCAGCTCAGGTCATGATCCCAGGGTCCTGGGATCAAGTCCTACATTGGGAGCCTGCTTCTCCCTCTGTCTCTGCAGTCCTCTCTGCTTGTGCACTCTCTCTCTCTGACAAATAAATAAGTAAAATCTTTAATTAAAAAAAACAATTTCCTACTTTTCATAGTCTGCATATATATGTGTATATATACACATATATATTCTCTTTGGGGTATATTTTTGAAATTAAAAGGGAAAAATATATATATTTTTTAAATGTTTTCAAACACTGTTGGCAAACAATGAGCTTATGTGGAACTCAGATTAGTGTGAGGTTCTACTTTGGTATAGAAAAGGGCAAAGAAGGAAGGATAGAGAGAAGAAGGAAGGAAGAGAAGGAGGGAAAGGAAAAGGAAAGAATAGAAGGAACTTCAATTGTTAATTACAAATATAATTTCAAATTTTGGGGTGTAAGACTATAAGGCAGAAGATTTTTACGTAATTATAATTCTCTCAAGTCAGGTTTCCAAATAGATGTGTTCTAAGCTTGGTATAAACAAATAGTAACTCAGGGTATACATTTCCCCACTATAGTAACTCAGAGGAAAGAAAGTTTTCCAAAATCTGTTGGCGTTATCTTTGCAGTTAAAGGTAATACCATTTCCAGAATGAAGAATCAAATAAACCATGTATTACTAGACATATGTGAGGTCAGTTTAAGTGGAGTTAGAGTCGTCCAAACACTTGATCCAGATTTTTGGTTTTGTCTACCTGCTATTCACCCTGGAGGATATAGAGTCAGCTAGGATTCTCAGGAAAGTTAAAAACCAAACAATATCTAATCACCAACTATAATTCTTTGGAATTGACTTTCAAATAGAGGGAAAATACATGAAATTATTGGTTCCATCATCATTTCTTAGATAAAAAGGAAGATATTGGAAAGCACATTTTCCCTATGACCTATAGAAACTAGACAGTTGTTTTGTCTCAGACACAGCTTAAGTATTCTACATATTTTATCACATTTAATTGTCGCAAAATCCCACATGATGTGTACTATTACTATTCACATTTTTTTTAAGATTTTTTATTTATTTATCAGAGAGAGAGAGGGAGAGAGAGCCAGCACAGGCAGACAGAATGGCAGGCAGAGGCAGAGGGAGAAGCAGGCTCCCTGCTGAGCAAGGAGCCTGATGCAGGACTTGATCCCAGGACGCTGGGATCATGACCTGAGCCGAAGGCAGCTGCTTAACCAACTGAGCCACCCAGGAGTCCCTACTATTCACATTTTTAAATGGAGGTAACAGAGGACTAGACTTATTAACTTGCCAGAGGCCTAACAACTAATAAACAGAATGACCAGGATCTGAAACCTCCCACACTATGGTCTCACAATCTTAACTACTTCTCTCTAATGCCTACAACTGAAAACTGGTTTGAAAATATACCCTGGAAATAGCTGATGAGTCAGAAAAAAAATCTAACTTCATCCTGACAGAAAGACACATTTAGTATAGAAGTTGAAATACCAGCCACCTAATAATATAAAATCTCCTTCTATTCGGTAAACATCTACACAGACCTAACCATTTTTAAGAATGTAAAACATAAGGAAACTTCATTGTTATAAATATCCAATTCATGAGAATAAGAAAACATCTGGGTCTAATTAATCATTATAAACTTTGCACTTTCATATTCAAAGAGCAATCAAATATACTCTGTCCACAATCAGCTAAGAATGAATTATGGTAATTCATGCATATTCGCTTATCACAACACATAACAAAAAGCAGCATTCCTTGTCTTTGTTTTATTTTATCAAAGTAATGAATGTAAATAGTAACAAACCAAGGTACAGAAAATCCTAGGACAAAAGCCTGCAGATCCGCTCCTACCACACCCTTCCCCAATCCTAAACCCACTTTTCAAAAGCAATCCATTTTTCCTATTTCTGCTTTTAGCTCTCTGGAAGTATGGGTAATATGCTTCAATATCTATTTCTTGATTTGTATCTGTTGAATCCCTGATAGCCCTGAAATGAAAGAAGCTCTTAACCCGTAAGATCCCTCTGGCCCTTTCTCATCTTCCCGATTGTTGATCTTTGTTATTTTTAGTCTTTCTCTGGTTACCTTGGTAACTTTAAATACTGTACTTAAGGCTCTATTTCTAGTTCCATCAACTTTTTATTGTATCTCTTGGACAGAATGTAAATACAAGCAATATTGATGGTACAGAAGGTGGAATGTGGACAGGGCTGGCTTCCTAGGTATGCGACCTGTGCAACCACAGAGAGTCCAGAAGCTCTAAGTGCTTGGTTTAATGGTCTGCTGTCACGGTCTTGAAGTCCTTAAGTTGTTAATCAAATCTTAAAAACAGAAAAGGTATGTCCTGTTCATGGTCAAGTGATCTATAATTTGGTATTGCAACTAAAATCTCAACAGATTTTTTTTAAAGTGCTCAATAGGTGCATTCTAAAATTTACATGCTTTAGAATATCCAAGGTTTGCCTTAGCTATATCATATGTCAACAATTATTATAAAGCAACAAAAATGTGATATTGCTATAGGGATAAAAAACTGACAAATAAAACAGAATAGAGTGGAGAAAGAGATCCATGAATATATAGAAATGATAAATGTCAGGAGTAGTATTACAGAGACAGGATAGATTATTCAACAAACGATGCTGAGACAACTGGATATGCTACCATATGCTGCACTCACAAATCAGTCGCTGATGGATTAAAACTCTAATATGAGAAAACAAAAGTCAAAATAATTTGAAACAGTTTAGGAGGTATCTTTATAAACTCAAAGAAAGGAAGTATTTCTTTTTTTTCCACAAGCTCAAAGAACTTTATTCTTTTTTCTTTTCTTTTTTTAAATTTATTTTCAGCGTAACAGTATAAGACACATAAAGCAATGACCAAGAAAATATTGATAAATTTGACTTCTTTAAAATTATTAACTTTTGTTCATCAACAAAGAAAGAAGGTAAGTGATAATCTAGGAGAAGATACTTGCCACAGATACACCTAACAAAATATCGACATCTAGAATACATAAAAACCTTTACAAATCAATAAGAAAAACAGCTAAGCAGAAAATTGGGCGGAAGACATGAACCAACACTTCACAGAAGAAAAATTAATAGCACATAACCATGTAAAAAGATACCTCAATTCATTAGTAATCAGAGAAATACAAATTATAATACAATTGGATATCATTTCATACCCACTTGTTTGTCCAAAATTAAGAAATCTAATAAAACATCAAATGTCAGGATAAAGATCACTAGGAACTGCTGGTGGAAGTACAAACAGGTAAAAACTCTTCGGTAAAAAAAAAAAAAAAATACAAAATACAAAACACTTTGGAAAACAATTTGGCACTATGTTATGAAGTTGAAATTCAAAAACTGGAAACAACAATTCTACTCCTAGGAATGTGACCTAGATGTTCTTGTATATGAGTGCCAACCTTGAACCTACACAGTTTACAATAGCAAACAAGGGGAGGGGCACCTGGGTGGCTCCTGTGGTTAAGTGGCTGCCTTTAGCTCAGGTCCTGATCCCAGGATCCTGGAATGAAGTCCCTAACCAGGTTCCCTGCTCAGCAGAGTACTTGCCTCTCCCTCTCTTTTAGCCTGCTGCTCTGCCTACTGGTGCTCTCTCTGTGTCAAATACATAGATAAAATCTTTTAAAAAATAATAAAAAATAATTCCAAAAAATTAGAAGGGGAAAAATCAAACATCCAACAACAGGTGACTACAGACAAATGGTAGTAAGCTCAGTCAGTGAAATATTATATAGCAAGGAATGAATTCACTATAACTACATACAACAGCATAAATGAATTTTATGAAGACAATATTGATTAAAAAAAGCAAGTGACAATACTACTTCAATATTTCATTTTTATAAAGCTCAAAAATAAGCAGATGTTTATATAAACATAAACACAAAATTTAGGTTAATAGTTACCTCTAGGAGAAGGCACAAAGATAGAAGAGGGAAGGAGTATACAGGTGGATGTACCACCCAGAGCCCTGGCTGAGACAAGTTCTCTTGTTCTTCCCATTTCCTAGAAGATGACATTTTCCTAATTCACTTTTCATTTAGACTGCCTCACTCAGCTTTATGTTGGGGTCTCAGTTCAGCTCTCCATGTTTATCCCATGGGCTTATCTCCTGCCCTGCCTCAGTCACTACATTCTAAACCCTTTGTTACTGAGATTGGCATGCATAATAGTGGTAGATTCAGCCCCATGTCCAGTTACCTCTCTAGTTTTCAGCTCCATTTGATCTATTCCCCAGGAATTGCCCTTACTTTATTTTGAGTTCAGATGTGCTTTTCAAAGGATGTTTGGAATAGTTTGTCCAACTTTCTCTGATGGATTTTAACACAGTAGACCTTAAATCTCTCTTCCAATCTCTTCTACGAAATTAATCTTTCCTGGTTTTCTTCTGCTGCTTTGATCAATTTTGGTCATCACATAATACAAAGAAATCAGTAAAATCTCTCTATGTTCTCAAATCTCCTCTCAAAGACCTGTATGTAAAATTATATTGTTATGTTACATATGAGTTTATGTCTTCTTTCTGCTTATAAATTGTACTGGATTTTGGGTTTTTTTCTGCCTTTTTCCCTTATTCAGTCTAGCAAAAGGGTTTATCTAATTTGCAGTATTTTCAAAGAACAAGCTTTTGTATTTTTATCCTATGTACTAACATTTTTGTTTCCTAATTTATTGACTCGGCCTTTTGTTTTTCTTACTCATTTTTCATAGCTTTTCCCAGTTTCTTTCATTGTTCTTTTCCCCAAAAAAATTTAGATGAGGGACGCATGGGTGGCTTAGTGGGTTGAGCCCCTGTCTTCAGCTCAGGTCATGATCTCAGGGTCCTGGGATGGAGCCCTGCATTGGGCTCTCTGCTCAGCAAGGAGCCTGCTCCCCCTGCCCTGCCTGCCTCTCTGTCTGCTTGTGGTCCCTCTCTCTCCATCAAAAAATCAATTAATAAAATCTTTAAAAGAAATTTAGATGAGTACTTAGTTTCTTTATTTTTCACCATTCTTTTTTAAAATGAAAATATTTAAGGTCATGAATTTTCCCCTAAAAATATATATTAATTACTCTATTCCTAAGTACCTTTCAATTTTCTTTTTTTCTTTGATGCAGATATTATTTTAAAATGTGATTTTAAATACCCAAGTTGAGGGGCACCTGGGTGGGTCAGTTGTTTGCATCTGCTTTCAGCTCAGGTCATGATCCCAGGGTCCTGGGATGGAGCCCCAGGGCAGGCTTCCTGCTTACCATGGGGTCTCCTTCTCCCTTTCCTCCCTGCTCATTCTCTCTCATGCTATATATCTCTCTCTAATAAATAAATAAAATCTTTAAATATCTGTTGGTAAGTCTATATTATATACTTGAAATTTTATTCAACCTGGACCAGTGAATATAATCTATAAAGGAACTACTTTTAAATTTGTGTTTTGACTTTCTTTTTGGACCAACTCATGATTTATAGTGTAAATATTCCATCATTTCCTTATCCCCACAAAATAACATGCTTACCAAACCACACACAGCTATTAACCCAAGTCTTTTATGGTATTCAAGGACTGTATGTATCAGAAAGAAATTGTGTTCAGCTGCTAGAAACAGAACCAGTATGACAGTAGCTTATGTAAGACAGAGGTTTATTTCTCTCTCTCTCTCTCTCTCTCTCTCTCTCTCTCTCTCTCATACACACACACAGACGCTCAAAAGCAAATTTGGCAATAGATAGCCCAGAACTGAAATGACAGCTCTCTGTCATTAACACTCTGGGTTCCTTTTAGCTCCCTGCTTTGCAAATTTAAGTGCTACCTTCTTTCCTCAAAGTTGCTTCATGGCCAAACAATAGCTGTTGCTGTTTCAGCCATCACACTGAACATTCTAAGCAAGAAGAGGAAAGGGGAGGGTAAAAGAGAACTTAGAGTTGAGGCAGCTCTCTTTAAAGAGTTTTCCTAGAACCCCCATCCAACGATTTCTGTTTATAGATTAGTGACTGCTCCTACTTTATGTATTTGGCAGCTGTGTTATTTACTGCATATAAGTTTATGCTTATGTTTAATATAACCTTGACTTTTATAATTACATAATTTCCTTCTTTGTCCTCTTTAGTGCTTTTAACATTAAATTCCTCCTGCACTGCTTTTTTATTTGTATTTGCCTAATCATTTTTGCATATTCCCTATGTGAAACATTATCACTTTATTTAAATGTATTTATTTATTTATTTTTATTTTAGAGTGAATTCACATGAGCAGGGGGAGGGGCAGAGGGAGAGGAAGAGAGGGACTCTTAAGCAGGCTCTATACCCAGCATGGAGCCTGACACAGTGTTGATCTCACAATCCTGAGATCATGACCCAAGCCAAAATCAAGAGTCAGATGCTTAACTGACAGAACCACCCAGGTGCTCCTAAATGTATTTTTAATCTACTTGAGAGTCCCTGTATTTTACTGGGAGAAATTAGTCTATTCAAATATAATGTAAAGTCTGATGTGTTTGGTTTTGTGTTTTGCATCTTGCTTTACATTTACTACTTATATTACCACTTGCTAATTTTTCCTTTCCTCTAATATACATACTTTGTTACTATTTATTTAAAATAAGATATCAAGGGTGCCTGGGTGTCTCAGTCAGTTAAGAGTCTGACTCTTGATTTTGGTTTCGGTTATGATCTCAATGTTGTGAGACTTGCCCCATACTGGGCTCTGCACTAGGCATGGAGCTTGCTTAATATTCTCTCTCTCCCCCTCCCTCTGTTCCCCCTCCCTACACATGCTCTCTAAAAATATAAAACAAAATATCAAAATGCTTACTTTCCTCCCCCATTTTTCTCCATGCCAGTAAGATGAATCATTTAGAATACTTTCACTCTACCCTACCCACCTCTCCTATCTTTTAAAAGGCCTTTATTTCCACTCACTTCCCATCTTCCAGCCTAGGCCCTACCCACTGGTGTTAAAACAATTTTATATCCATTTGAAAAGAAAGTGAAGCATAACCTACACCTCCTACCTTATAGAAAAGTTAAACTGAAGTGGATGATAGACCTACCTAAAAGCTGAAACTTCTAGAAGATAACAAAGGAAAAAAGTTTTACCACACAGTCATAAGAAAATATTTTTTAGGTAGACCTCACAAAGCACAGACTATAAAGAATAAATAAATAAGTTGGACTTCATCAAAATTAAAAAACTACTGCTCTTCAAGGGCACCTGGGTGGCTCAGTGGGTTAAAGCCTCTGCCTTCAGCTCCGGTCATGGTCCCAGGGTCCCTGGATTGAGCCCTGCATCGGGCTCTCTGCTCAGCGGGTACCCTGCTTCCCCCCTCTCTCTCTGTCTGCCTCTCTGCCTACTTGTGATCTCTCTCTGCCAAATAAATAAATAAAATCTTAAAAAAAACCTACTGCTTTTCAAAAGACACACTAAAATAATGAAAGACAAGCTACAGACTAAGAAAATATTTGCAAAACACACATGTAGCAAAGGACATGGATCCAGAACAATAAAAGAAACACACATTTTTTAAACGGACAAAAGATTTTTAGGTAATTTACCAAGAAAGATATAAAAATGGATAATAAGCATATGAACTCAACTTGACTACTCATCAGGGAAGTACAAATTAAAAACCAACTGTGATATCACTACACACCTATTAAAATGGCTCTTCTTATAAATAACAATACCAAGTGCTGGCAAAAATTCTGAGCAAGAAGTATGCGCTGCTAGTCAAGATGCACTTTTGAAAAGAGGTTGTCAATTTCTTATAAAGTGAAGTACACAATTACCATATGACCCAGCAATTCCACTCCTAGGTGTTTGAAACAAAAATTTGTATTCACATAAATATCTCCACACAAATGTTTATCCCAGGTTTATTCATAATCTGCCAAAACAGGAAACAACACAAATGGCTTCCAACTAGCAAATGAATGAACAAACTATAGTACATGTACATATATACAAAATGTGATACTACTCAGCAATACAAAGTAATGCATCACTAATACATGCAATGCATGGATGAATTTTAATTGCACTTTGCTAAGTGAAAAATTCCAGACTCAAAAGTCTATATATGAATACATTAATATGACATTGTAGAAAGGATAAAACTGTAGGGAAAGAAAATAGATAAAAAAAATAGAAAAAAATAGAAATAATAATTATAATAATAGAAAATAAAGTGGTTGCCAGGAGCTCGGTGTGAGAGGGAAAGGTTGTAGTTATACAACTACAACTGTCAAAACTCAGAGAACCATACACTGAAAAGAGTACATTGTGATTTATGTAAATTATGCTCCAATCATAGAAACAACCCAAAGAAACAAAATAGCCTAGACTTGCACTCTGTGGTTACCTCATGATCAACATAGTGAAAAACTGCAAAGTCCATTCTTTCCAAGCAATCCAGTGAATACAACCCACAAGAGACTCAAGTATGGAATATGGTTTTGCCAGACCCATAACAGGCTAACAAGGGAGTGAAATTCCTACTCAAACTTGGGTGGGACCAAGGCCAGTAATATATTCTTTAGGATTTTAACTGCTTTAAATTAACCCTTTTCTAGAGGTAATACTAGCAGCTCTCATTTTGCATGTCCAGCCAGCACATGTGTTCACCAGTTATCTGGCTTAGCGTCAGGGCTCAGTCAAGCTTCTCTCCTCAGAGTTCAGTTTTCAGAACAGTTTTTCATTTTTCTAATTCTATATCTTCCCTGTGTCTGTGCTCAGACTCTTCTCTGAGCTCTGGAGGTGAGAACTGCAGCTTCTCTTCCACCAGGTCCCATCTGACTTCCTTTGCAAGTCTGACTCGGACATCTTTATTTTTAAGTTTTAATTTTAATTCCAGTTAGAAAGCTTACACTGTTATATTAGTTTCAGGCATACAATATAGTGATTCAACACTTCCACATGTCACCCTGTGCTCATCATAATAAGTGTACCCCATCACTTATTTTACCCACCTCCTCTCTGGTAACCATCAGTTTGTTCTTTTTAGAGTCTGTTTCATGATTTATCCCTATATATGTTTTCCTTTGCTTGTTTTGTTTCCTAAATTCCACATAGTAGTTAAATCATGTGGTATTTGTCTTTCTCTGACTGCCTTGTTTCACTTAGCATTATACTCTCCAGTTCCATCCATCTCATTGCAAATGGTTAAGATTTCATTTTTATGGCTGAATAATATTTCATCATGTATATGTACCACTTCTTTTTTGTTTTAGAATTTATTTATTTATTTATTTATTTATTTATTTATTTGACAGAGAGAGACAAAGCAAGAAAGGGAACACAAGCAGGGGGAGTGGGAAAGGGAAAAGTAGGCTTCTCACTGAGCAGGGAGCCCAATGTGGAGCTTGATCCCAGGACCCTGGGATTGTGACCTGAGCCAAAGGCAGATGCTTAACAACTGAGCCACCCAGACACCCCAATGAACCACTTCTTTATCCAGTACATCAATCAATGGACACTTGGACTGCTTCCATATCTTGGCTATTGTAAATAATGCTGTTACAAACATAGGGGTACATCCATCCCTTTGAATTAGTGTTCTTGTATTCTTTAGGTAAATACCTGGTAGTGTGATTGCTGGACTGTAAGGTAGCTCTATTTTTAACTTTTTGAGGAACTTCCATACTGTTTTCCACAGTGCCTGCTCCAGTTTGCATTTACACCAACAATGCACAAAGGGTTCCTGTTTTTCCACATCCTTATCAACATTTGTTGTTTCTTGTGTCTTTCTTGATTTTAGCCATTCTGATAGCTGTGAGGTGATATATCTCATTGTAGTTTTTATTTACATATACCTGATGATAACTGATGATGAGCATCTTTTCATGTGTCTCTTAGCCATCTATATGCCTTCTTTGGAGAAAAGTCTGTTCATGTCTTCTGCCCATTTTTGAATTGGAATATTTGGTTTTTGGTGCTGAGTTTTATAAGTTCTTTATATATTTTAGATACTAGTCCTTTACTAGATATGCCATGTGCAAGTATCTTCTCCCATTCCACAGGTACTTTTAGTTTTTATTGTTTCCCTCACTGTACAGAAGATTTTTATTTTCATGTAGTTTCAATAGTTTATTTTTGCTTTTCCCCCCTTGCTTCAGGAGACACATCTAGAAAGAAGCTGTAATGGCCAATATCAAAGAAGTTACTGCATGTGTTCTCTTTTAAGTTTTTCATGGTTTTGGGTCTCACATTTAGGTCTTTCATCCATTTTGAACTTATTTTTGTGTATGATATAAGAAAGTGGCCCAGTTTCATTCTTTGGCATGTTGCTGTCCAGTTGTCCCAACACCATTTACTGAAAAAATGGTCTTTTTCCTACTGGATATTCTGTCCTTCTTTGTCAAAGATTAATTGACCACATAATCATGGATCCATTTCTGGATTTTCTATTCTGTTCATTTGATCTATGTGTCTGGTTTTATGCCAGTACCATGCTATCTTTATTACTACAGCTTTCCAATATAACTTGAAGTACAGAACTGTGATGCCCCTAGCTTTCCTTTTCTTTTTAAAGATTGCTTTGGCTTTTTGGGATCTTTTGGATAACATACAAATTTTAGGTTTGTTTGCTCTAGTTGTGTTAAAAATTCTGTTCATATTTTGATAGGATTGCATTGAAAGTGTAGACTCCTTGGGGTAATATAGACATTTTAGCAATATTTGTTTTTCCAGTACATGAGCATGGGATGTCTTTCCATTTATTTGTGTCCTCTTCAATTTCTTTCACCAGTGTTTTATAGTTTTCAGAGTACAAGTCTTTTGTCTCTTTGGTTAGATTTATTCCTAGGCATCTTATTATTTTTTATGTCATTATAAATGACATTGTTTTCTTAATTTCTCTTTCTGCTGCTTCATCTTTGGAGTATGGAGATGCAGCAGATTTCTAGGCACTGATTTTGTATCCTGTGATTTTACTGAATTTGTTTATGAATTCTAGCAGATTTTTTTTTTTGTAGAGTCTTCCAGGTTTTCTACATAGAGTATCATGTCTTCTGCATATAGTGAAAGTTTTATTTCTTCCTTACCTATTTGGATGCCTTTTACTTCTTTCTGTTGTCTGATTGCTATGGCTAGGACTCTCAGTATTATGTTGTTTAAGACTAGTGAGAGTGGAAATCTTTGTCTTCTTCATGACCTTAGAGGAAAAGCTCTCAGTTTTTCCCCATTGAGGATGATGTGAGCTGTGGGTTTTTCATATTTGGCCTTTTGAGGTATGTTCCCTCTAAACCTACTGTGTTGAGGGTTCTTATCATGAATGGATGTTATACTTTGTCAAATGCTTTTTCTGCATCTACTGAAAGGAGCATATGGTTTTTATCCTTTCTCTTATTGATGTGATGTATCACATTGGTTGATTTGTGAATATTGAACCATCCTGGCAACCCAAGAATAAATCCCATTTGATCATGGTGAATGATTTTTGTAATATATTATTGAATTCAGTTTGCTAGTGTTTTGTTCAGGAACTTTGCATCTATGTTCATCAGAGATATTGGCCTGTAGTTCTCTTTTTTAGTGGTGTCTTTATCTGGTTTTGGTATCAGATAAGACTGGTACCAAAGGTACCAGGTAAGACTGGCCTCAGAGAATGAATTTGGAAGTTTCCCTTTGTTTTCTATTTTTTAGAATAGTTTGAGAAGAATAGGTATTAACTTTTCTTTACATATTTAGTGTATTTCCCCTGTACTGCACTTTTGTTTTTTTGGGAGATTTTTTTATTCCCGATTCCATTTCTTTGCTGGTTATCAATCTGTTCAAATTTTCTATTTCTTCCTGTTTCAGTTTTGGTAGTTTACATGTCTCTAGGGATTTATCCATTCATTCTAGGTTGTCCAATTTGTTGGCATATACTTTTTCATAATATTCTCTTTTAAGTGTTTTTTTCTGTGGTATTCATTGTTATTTCTCATCTCTCATTTGTGATTTACTTTATTTGAGTCATTTCCCTTTTTCTTGGTAAGTCTGGCTAGAAGTTTATCAATTTTTTTGATTTTTTTCAAAGAACTAGCTCCTGGTTTCATTGACCTATCTATCATTTTTTAAGTTTCTATGTCATTCATTTCTGCTCTAATCTTTATTATTTCTTTCCTTCTGCTAGCTTTGGGCTTCATTTGTTATTCTTTTTCCAGCTCCTTTAGGTAGAAGGTTATATTATTTGAGATTTTTCTTGCTTCTTGAGGTAGGACTGTATTGCTACAAACTTCCCTTTAGAACCACTTTGCTGCATCCCAAAGGTTTTGGACCATTGTGTTTTCACCTGTTTCCATACACTTTTTTATTTCTTCTTTCATTTCTTGGTTGACCCATGCATTGCTCAGTTGCATGTCCTTTAACCTCCATGCTTTTGTGGTCTTTCCAGATTTTTTCTCGTGATTAACTTCCAGTTTTATAGCCTTGTGGTCAGAAAAGATGCATGGTATGACTTTGATCTTCTTGAATTTGTTGAGGCTTGTTTTATGGACTAATACATGATCTATTCTGGAGAATGTTCCATGTGCAGTTGAAAAGAATGTGTATTTTGCTGTTTCAGGATGGAATGTTCTGAATATATCTGTAAAATCCATCTGTTCCAGTGTGTCATTCAAAGCCGTCATTACCTTGATTATTTTCTGTTTAGATTATTTGTCCATCAATATAAGTGGGGTATTAAACTTCTCTACTAGTGTATTACTATTGATTAGGTCTTTTATGTTTGTTATTAACTAGTTTATGTATTTGGGTGCTCCTATGTTGGAGGCAGAAATATTTACAAGTGCTCTATCTTGTTCTTGGATTGTCTCCTTTATTATTATCCTGTGTCTCTCTTGTTATAGTCTTTGTTTTAAAGTTCAGTTTGTATGATGTAAGTATTGCTACCCCAGCTTTTTTTTAAATTTTTAAATTTTTAAATTTTTTTTCTCACTTTTTTAAAAAAATTATTTTCAGCGTAACAGTATTCATTGTTTTTGCACCACACCCAGTGCTCTATGCAATCCGTGCCCTCTCCAATACCCACCACCTGGTTCTCCCAACCTCCCACCCCCCACCCCTTCAAAACCCTCAGATTGTTTTTAGAGTCCATAGTCTCTCATGGTTCACCTCCCCACCCCAGATTTGACATCCATTTGGATGATAGATGTTTCTCCATCCCCTTACTTTCAATCTGCAGGTGTCTTTAGGTCTCAAATGAGACTCCGGCATCTTTCATCTTGGCTAACTCTGGCTGTATCTGCAAGAGAAGCCCTTATGACCTGGCAACGTGGGAAGATGGGAGTTCTCCCAGTGTCTTGTTGGATCTTCTCCTACTCTCTCAAGTGTTCAATGCCCGAAGTACTATTGCACTGTGATCGCAACAGATTTCTACCCTGTCTGATGCTGTCCCTTTAATACCCCTGCCATCTTCTACAATCTACATTTCTCCACCTTTATTAAAGAGACTGTCCAAATTCTCTACTTGCCTGCTCCGATACCTCAGCCTCAAGCTGAGATTTTAAAACATTCTAAGAGTAAGAAAACAAAAGAAAAGCAAACTACTCTTTTCCCAAGTCTTATAGCCTTGGAGAAAAGCTATTCAATAACAAAAACCTGGGTTTATTGACAACTGATCCCTTGCCCCCAGTCTCAGCAGCATCCCACTCCAGCAAGATCATCTTCTTCCTTCAATAAAATCATGTCTGAAGTAAAATGAGATATCTAATTTGTTAAAATTATACTTATTTTAATCCTTTAGGTAAAGTACCTCAAGGCCATTTCAGTTCAGTACACTTGAAGAGCATAGATCATTATGGCAATGCCAAATTGTTCAGACCCATTAAATGTCCTAATACTGTCTGATCTACCTGCCCGAAATGCATACATACACTCAGTCATCTTCTAAAGAAAATGTCAGACAGAAATCATTTTTTGGATCATTAACCAGTGGAAGTTTTGTGTAATATTTACATATCCATTTTGGGGGAAAGGGTTAAATTCCAGGTAGAAAATCATTTCTGAATCCTTGTCCTCTGACTATCACTTAAAAGTAAAAGAATTCACCTACATAAATCACAGAGCTCAAAGATTTCAGCTGCCTTTAAAAGAGAAAGATCTAGTACGTATTTTACAAGAGTTACTTTTAACAAAAACTTTTAACTTGAAGTGTTTTTCCTCCTTAACCAGTTTTTCAGGAAAGTTAATAAAAGCAAAGTTTTTTTTTTTTTTTAAACTTCACTGGTATTAGTATTATCCATTCCTACATGTAAAATTTTAGGTATCTATTTAAGTCCCCTGATTTTTTAGTCTCCATATTTCAGACAATTTCTACAAGGAGAGTGAACTCTATGAAAGTTCAAAGTTTTTCATCACAGCTGTCACCACTTCCTGATTCTAAAAGCACTGGGTACAATGAAATTCCTGCCTGAAAAGTTAGCAACTGTTCATTTCTTGGGGTCGCAAGGTGGTTCTCAACACATCCCTAATTTCCTATGTTACCATCTGCAGAAACAGGACCTGGGGCATCCATTTGAGATATTTATTCAGGCCCCGGCTTGAATGTCTGGTTTCCCCTTTATTCAGGGTTCCAACTACCTTTTGTTGTTAAAAAATACAAATGAGAAATTAAAAAGACCTAAGACAAAAAAGGGGGGATTGCATAAACATTAAGATAGTACCAATTTCCCAGAACAGGGGAAAACTATAAATATTTGATAAACAGCACTAATAGCAACCTTGGTAGGGAGTAGATGCAGCATAATTTTCCATGGCTCTTCCCTTGCTTCTAAGTTCCACTTGGGGGTGCAGCTGCCAGTTTCACTTTCCCAGGCAGGATCCCCCCACAACAGAGAAAGTAGCCAAATTATAGCTACACCACTGCCCTTTTATTCTCAAACTTGAATCACATTCTGGACAATTTGAATAATCTGGATGCTTTCCTTTAAGGCAAAGTTTACAAACATTGAGCTATCCTGATTCTCGAGCAGGACTTGGCATCAGCCAAGGCAGGGAGCTGAGTCCATGCAATGGGAGCTGAGTCCATGCAATGGTGTCCCTGTGGAGTACATCCCACGGCTTTCCGGGGTCCTGGAAAGCCCATCTGCCTTCAGTGACTCTTCCCATCACCCCAGCTGGAAACCTGGTGACCTCCTTCATCCTGGAGACCCTAGTGTTCCTTCTCTCACATAGACTCTCCCCTATCTCCTCCTTTTTCCCTCTTAGGCCTGCTACTAATTTTCACATTAAATATGTGCCTGTCCTCCAAATGTCTTTTCTTTTCTCTCATGATTTCCATGTCTTTCTATTTTTTGTGTGTTTTGGGTTGATATTCCAGTCCGCAAAATTGGATCCCAACAGTGACTCTCCTTCAATTCATCTACTGTACTGTTTAGTTGGGAGAGCCAGTTGTAGAACTTTAGACTTCTTCTTTGTGCTCTTGAATATCCTCAAATGCTCTTGTAATTTTCTATTCAATTTGTCCTGTTTCCTCTAGCAGGCCACTTACCTGGAGGTGTCTTGAAGGATCGTTCTCTCTGGCTGCTGAGACCCTGAGCTGATGGTTATTTTGTTGTTACTCTTCCCTCTTAGGGGCTCAGTTCTGGATTTTAGAGAGTCCTCAGTTGAGGCAGTCCTCCAACTGGAGGCTGGTAAAAAAAAAAGATTCAGCCCTGTAGGTTATGCATATGGAAACAAGTAGATTGTCAGTTCCTAGCAAGCAGGCACTGAAGATGACTCCATTTTGCTTTGACCACCAAGCTTTTCCTGGGATGTAAAGCATTCTTTCCCTAATCCCAGGATTCCTGGATGCTGGTCACCAGGTGTTTCTGTAGCTCATGTAGGAGAAAGCCCCATAGCAACCGTCTCCACTGGAGCTCTCAAGCAGAGCCCAAAGCTTTATCTGCACTCAATATCTGAAAGTGTCAGCATCTGTCTCAAGAGAAGGAGAGAGATTGGAGTTGGGAACTATATGTTCAAGTCCTCCCTCTCCATTTCCAAGACTTTGTAACTCAACTAAAATTAGGGAATTTTTTATTTCAAGCTATATATTGAGTTTGGATTTTTAAACTCTGCCTGATTTTCCTCTAGATTTATTGCAAGAATTTTCAGAAATTCACTATGGTAAAGAAGTTTCTGATTTTAAAAATTACAATATTTGTAACATTTTTTGGTGTTCTTCATCTAGTCTTCTTATCATAAGACTTAACTGTCAGTGATCAGATTGACACCAGCCCTAAACCCTAGTGCTGAGGAATTAATTTCTCCTGAATAATTAAGTGGTTAGTTTCCATGAATAATAATAATAATGCTTAAACTGTAGCTCATTTTCTTTTTTACAAGACAAGATCACCATTTACTTGAAGAAAGTAGCATTTTCAAATACACATCTTCTAAGCCAAACTGATTTTCATTTCCTTTTTTATCATTCTGTATTTTGGTCAGCATCCATGAGTCAGATTTCATGTACTAAAAGAACCCAGCAAGTAGCAATCAGTTCTACAGTGAGGCCTTGCAAAATGCATTTTCATATCAACTGTGATTCTTGGGTCATACCAACCTCAATGTAAAAGGAAAGTTGCGATAGCAGTTGCATGTTAGTATTTCTCTGTCCATGCTCCTCTTCAGTTCTGAAGAAACATTGGCCTCTTCAGTATCTCAAACATACTTCTGGTGAGTCCCCTGGCTCTGCTTCATGTGTTCTCCTAGAACCAGCCCTCTTGGTTCCTGTGGCATTTTCTATGTCCCTCTTCTCCCATACTGACATCTTGTATCACTAAAATTATGCTACCACTGCCCTCCAACTAGGCCACTGATGCTCAGGCCCATTGCTAACAGTCCTACAACAAGAAAATAAAGGATGCACACTCCCATCACCACTAAAACACCTCATGTCATGTCTACTGCTTGGAGAAAATCATGGACCCAATTCAACTGACCCCTTACATCCTCTGTCAGCAAGCTTTGTGAGCTCTTTATTGTTTTTCTTACTTCTAGAACTCTGACATGATGCCAGGGATTCTAGAACTGGGATATAATCTGAATGACTGATAATACACTATACTTAGAATTGGTCCTCTTGTCCCATGGTGCCTTCAGTCCTTGAACCACATTTGCTTGATCTCTCCACTTCAAAGATAAGTTCTGTCATATTAGGCTTTTTATCCCTCATGAAAAACAGACTCATGGTGGGACTTCCTCCCATCAGTTTCCCTGACATACCTAAATTCTCACTGTGAATATATCTTACACTCATACTATTACACTTGGATTCCATTCACTCTAATTACAGTTGCTGTTAATGCTGTTAATTAAATAGAAACACCTAGTTCATCATGTAATAATTTTTCCTCTAACATTTCCTTAATTCTTTCAAAAACATTTTATGTTGGAATAATTTTCAATTTACAGAAAATTACAAAGGATAATCCAGAGCTCGCATAAGCCCTCACCCAGTTTCCCCTAGTATTAACAAACACATTACCTTGTTATATTTGCCACAACTAAGAAAGCAACTTCTGTACACTACTGTTAACTAAACTACAGGTTTTATTTGGATTTCACTAGTTTTTCTGCTACCTTCTTTCATCTCTTCCGAGACCCAAACTAGAACATCACATTGTATTTTGTCATCATCTCTTTTTAGTGACTTTGGGTTTATTACTATTCCTCTGTCTTTTATTGTCCCTTTAATTTTAAGTGGTTGAAATATTTTTATGTCAGTTCTATAGGAAGAGTCTGAGCCCTGCTCTGGCTAGATTTTAAAGGTTATGCAAAATATTTTCCCCATCAATTCTGAAAAGACATGTTTACCAATAAAGAGAGGAGCAAGAAAGCTCTAGAATATAGTTTTATAATATAACAATTACATATTTCTGAGGTTGGACTTTCCTTTACTCCTTCAAAATAGGCAATGTTTCCATCAAGGCCAGGGGCAAACATCTCTACATTTCATTGACTACCTCTGCTCTATTGACTAGCTTGCAAGTGTTGGCTCCTCAGCTATTACTGTCCTACAGTTGACACTATGGATTCAGAATGTGGCACTCACAGCCAGCTGTATAACCAATATCATTCCCATCTCGTTCTAAACAAACAAACAAACAAACAAACAAACAAAAACAACAAAAAACCAACACCCAGTTTTGTTTAGAGCTGCAATGTGTCTGGTTAAAAGATGGCAATCCTCAGGCTTCCTTGCAGCTATCTGTGGCCATGAAACATCATCTAGTGAGACATCATGCCAGTGAGATGTCAGCAGAAGCCTATTAGAAGGGGCTTTTGAAAAGCTAGGATTTTCTTGATTTTTTGAAGGAGTAGCTAGCCTGTACCTTATGCATTCTTTTCTTCCCTCTTTTTCTGCATAAACTGTAAACTTAAGGCCTGGAGAAGGAGCAGTCAACTTGCAAGCATGGGGACATCAAGAGCAGTAAGTAGAAAGCAGAAGGATTCCCCCATATTAGCTCCACATTGTCTGTCTCCAGGCTTCTCATTATGTGAGAATAATAAATAATATTTTAGAAACCATTTAATTAAGTCAATATTTATCAGGTTTGAGTGATCTGTAATCAAGTGTAATCATACTGATAAATAGAGCCCCGCTTGCAACATGTACTGACCCAGTATTACAGCACACAGTAACAGTTGGTAACCTTTTTAATCTCTGAGAAATCAAGAGAATGACAAAAATGCCAGAAGACTGAAGACAGACATTATTTCACATTTCAAAGAGGATGGAGAGACCTCCAAGCTTAGTCAATTCTTAGAAGAACTCTAAAGGAGATTGTTACTCAACAAATTCATGCTTCCAAAGGACTTCATATACTTTCCCGCAGGTTAAAGTTCACTTGATTTTGGCAGCTCATTGAGCTCAAATAAATGATCAAATCAAGGTCCACTGAAACTTGGAAACATTTCTCTACCCTGCTATTAAGAACCCTTCTTGGGTTCCTTGATGTGTGAAGAACAAGCCAGTCATGTGTTGCTCCCCAGAGTGAGGCAATGTCCCATGTGAGTTTGTGGCTGGTAATGATAATGCAGGGCAGAGGACTGTGCCCACAATCCAGTTCTAATACTTTTGATACAACACTTCTGGTGTGCAGGCACTAGTTAAACTTTTCACATAGATTATCTCATTTTAATGCTCATGATCCCTCAGTGAGGTGCATATTATTACTATCCTCATTTTATGGCTAGGGAAACTGAAGCACAGAGAGATCAAATAAGCCCAAGAAGACTGGTTAAGGAAGAACCTCTTATCCTGATTTCAGACAATTTGAGAAATCCATCTTTTGGTTAATTTCATCTGTGCAGCTCTGAGACACTACGATAGTCCTATCTCCTTAAAAATTGCCCTCTTCTCATGCTACTGGTCCCTGTGACTTTGAACTTTCACAGAATCAACATTCCCACCAATCTTATATAACATATGCAAAGAATAAATGGCAATCAGCAAAACTCTAGTCCCTGGTATTTCAACATTAAGATGAATCTTTGCTATAGTTCTTTGAATGGGCGGGTGTCAGCATTACTCTTTCATTGTAGTCAAACTTACTCTTGCTCTTTCTAGTGTTTATCTGTTAGATTCATTTTTCGGTTTTATAGCTCAGATTCCATATGGCTTAGGTGTTCCATGAGTTAGAAGTGCATATGTCCGTAGGTTAAAGAAAAACCAACTTAAGAAGGCTTAATCAAACAGAGGTTTATTTTTCTGACTCAAGAAATCTGGTGGTGGGTGGTTGCTGACAATGGTTCAGAAAGGCTACCTGGACATTCCCTAGCCTTATGTATCAAATCTATAATCAAGGCAGGCATTGCAGAGGAAGTAGCAACACCAGCCAAATTTGTCTGCTTTTCTCAAACAAGCACTTTCTCAGAAACTTGCCAATAAACTCATGTTTACATCTTATTTAAAAGGAAGGAAGGGTGGGAGGAAAGAAAGAAAGAAGGAGGGAAGGAGGAAGGGAGGAAGGAATCATGTAGCCATTTTCACCTCTGGGTAGCTGGAAAAATGCATATTTAAGTTTTCTGGCCTCTAGGGTAGAGGCAGCCAAGGAAGAATGAGGCTGGGAATAGAAGTGGAGTTAGCCAGCCCAGTGCCTGCCACAGACTGCATGCATATTTGTTCTTAAAAGATAAATAGAAAATAGTACAATTATCTCAAAATGAAGTAGACACTTAACTGACCTTGAAAGTTAATAATTCCACTTGTGTAGGCTTATTGGTGATGTTTGGGTCATGAACTGGAGTCCTGATACACAATCCCAAGATACAAGATAAATTCCAACTCAAATATCTAATATAGAGTTCTGATATATAGAGAGCTTGGAAGTTGTCACTTCCAGACTCACAACAAGAAAGATGCAGGGCAAACAGAAATGACTTTTCTTAGACCCAGAGAACTGAGGTCACAGGACAAACTGCCAGCCCAAAATGTGGAGAGACAGGTGCATACAGAGAATTGCAGCAGAGATCAGATTACTGAAGGCAGAAGTTGCTGGAGCCAATTATTGGTAGGAATGCTTAAAAGGTCCAATTATTGGTAGGAATGCTTAAAAGGTGGCTTTGATGAATTGGTTCAGGCTGGCTGTAGACTTAGTTGAGAGTTAAAAACTTCTGGGGAACCAATCTTGAGGGGAGGCCTATATTTTCATGGGTTTTGCCTCCAGGAACCCATGAGGCTCTCACAGTGAAGATCAGAGAAAAAGTCCCTCCTGTTTCCTGCAGAAAGTGGGGGAAAGCAACCATTCTAAAATATACCTCCTGCTCTCCACAATAAAAGCCTGCCCTCTAAGGGAAATTTACTTACCAGAGCCAGTCCTTACCTGAAAGAAGGGCTACTTGCTAACGGTAGTCCTCTCTAATCTTCCTGTAGCACCTAAAGGGAGGGAGGAAAAAGCTAAGAAGTGCTTCTGAAGAACACAGACCAGTAACTCAGGCTTCCTAAAACTCTGACAGTTAATCATAAGATGATAGAATGCTTCCCCTCCCTGCCATCTTGCCACCACATCAACAGGGCTCACAAGGATACTAAAAGAAACTGAAGTATCTGCCACCCACAGCTGCAACAAATAAACACAGCTCAGGTCCTACCCAAATTAACATAAAACGTGAAACTAAAAGCCTAATTAACTCAGTTCCTATTACGCAATGCACCATGCCTTAACTTCAACAAAAAATTTCAAACTTTACTATAAAGCTGTGATCACCAGGACAGCATGGCACTGGCACAAAAACAGACACATAGATCAATGGGACAGAACAGAGAGCCCAGATATGGACCCACAACTCTATGGTCAAATAATCTTTGACAAAGCAGGAAAAAAATTTCCAGTGAAAAAAAGACAGTCTCTTCAATAAATGCTGTTGGGAAAATTGGACAGCTATGTATAGAAGAATGAAACTTGACCATTCTCTGACACCACACACAAAGATAAAGTTGAAATGGATAAAAGACCTCAATGCGAGCCAGGAATCTATCAAAATCCTAGAGGAGAACATAGGCAGTAACCTCTTCATCATCGGTCACAGCAACTTCTTTCAAGATATGTCTCCAAAGGCAAAGGAAACAAAAGTGAAAATGAACTTTTGGGACTTTTCAAGACAAAAAGCTTCTGCACAGCAAAGGAAACAGTCAAGAAAACAAAGAGACAACCTAAAGAATGGGAGAAGATATTCCCAAAAGATATTACAGATGAAGGGTTAATATCCAAGCTTTATTAAGAACTCCTCAAACTCAACACACAGAACAGATTATCACATCAAAAAATGGACAGAGGACATGAACAGAGATTTCTCCCAAGAAGACAAACAAATGGCTAACAGACACTTGAAAAAAGGTTCATCATTAGCCATCAGGGAAATTCAAATCAAAACCACATTGAGATACTACCTTACACCAGTTAGAATGGCCAGAATTAACAAGACAGTAAACAACAAGTGTTGGAGGATGTGGAGAAAGGGGAACCCTCTTACACTGTTGGTGGGAATGCAAGTTGGCGCAGCCACTTTGGAAAACAGTGTGGAGATTCCTTCAGAAATTAAAAATAGAGCTTCCCTATGACCCTGCAATTGCACTACTGGGTATTTACCCCAAAGATACAGATGTAGTGAAAAGAAGGAACATCTGTACCCCAATGTTCATATCAGCAATGGCCAAAATAGCCAAACTGTGGAAAATACCTAAGATGCCCTTCAACAGGTGAATGGATAAAGAAGATATGGTCCATATGTACAATGGAATATTACACCTCCATCAGAAAGGATGAATAGCCAACTTTTGTATCAACATGGACAGGACTAGAGGAGATCATGCTTAGTGAAATAAGTCAAGCAGAGAAAGTCAATTATATGGTTTCATTTACTTGCATAGCATAAGGAATAACATGAAGGACATTAGGAGAATGAAAGGAAAAGTGAATTGGGGTAAATCAGAGGGGGAGAAAAAGCATGAGACACTATGGACTCTGAGAAACAAACTGAGGGTTTTGGAAGGGAGAGGGCGTGGGTGGTTGGGTGAGCCTGGTGGTGGGCATCAAGGAGGGCACAGATTGCATGGAGCACTGGGTGTAGTGCATAAACAATGAATCTTGGAACACTGAAAAAATTAAATTATATTTAAAAATCATGAAAAAAATATGGAGACTGTCAAAGAAGATGTGACTACCTATTGTCTACAAGATATCCACTTTAAATATAAATACAAATAGATTAAAAGTAAAGGGATGGAGAGAGATATACCATGCTAACACTAATCAAAAGAAAGGTGAAGTAGGCATATTAATTTCAGATAAAGCAGACTTCAGAGCAAGAAACATTATCAAGGATAAAGATGGGTATTATAGGGGCACTTGGGTGGCTCTGTGGAATAAGCCTCTGCCTTCAGCTCAGGTCATGATCTCAGGGTCCTGGGATCGAGCCCCACATTGGATTCTCTGCTCAGCAGGGAGCCTGCTCCCCACCCCTACCTGCCTCTCTGCCTACTTGTGATTTCTCTCTCTGTCAAATAAATAAAATCTTTTTAAAAAACATGGGTGTTATACAATAATAAAGGGATCAATTCTCCAAGAAAACATGAAATTTCTAAAGGTCTATGAAGCCAATAACAGAGTATCAAAATACAGGAGGCAAAAGCTGATAGAATTACAAGAATAAATAGACCAATCTTTGTTATATTTGAAGACTTCAATACCATTTCTCAGTAATTGATATACTGAGCAGCAGAAAATCTGTAAGGTTATATAGTTGAACTGAACAGCTCTATCAATTGACAACTTGATCTAATAGACATCGATAGACTATTTCAACCAACAGCAGCAGGGTAATTTTTTCTCAAGTTCACATGGAACATTCACCATGACAGTCCAACTTCTGGTCCACAAAACATAGCTTAACAAATTTGAAAGAACAGAAATCCTACAATGTCTGCTCTCAGACCACAAGAGAATTAGACTAGAAATCAATAACAAAAAGGTAACTGGAAAATCCCCAAATATTTGGAGATTAAACAACATACTTCTACATAACACATGGGTAAAAGGAGAAGTTTCAAGAGAAATTTAAAACTGTTTTGAACTAAATGAAAAGCATTACAACTTATCAAGATTTATGGGTTTCACAGGCAGCTGGGTGGGTCAGTTGATCGAACATCTGCCTTCAAACAAATAAATAAAACATCTTAAAAAAATCCTTCACCAAGCTAGACCATGTACACTGCTATCAGTATCTGTCTCAGTGGTTCAATCTTGGACATGCCTCAGAATTACTTGGATGGCTCATTTTAAACACAGACTACCAAGGATGCCTGGGTGGCTCAGTTAGTTAAGTATCCACCTTTCACTCAGAAAAGTCCTGCTTCAGGCTCCCTACTCAGTGCTTCTCCCTCTGCCCCTGCCCCCTCCTACGACATGAGTGCACTCTCTCTCTCTCTCTCAAATAAATAAAAATCTTTAAAAAAAAGATTTATGGGTTGTAGCAAAAGCAGTGGTTAGCAATGAACAATTAGAATTTGAAAACACAATACCATTTACATCAGCACCAAAAAAATAAGATACTTAGACATAAGTCTCACAAAATATGTCCCTATATGAGGAACACTACAAAATCTTGATGAAATAAATCAAATAATATCTAAATGGAGGGATGTTCCATGTTCATGGATAGGAAGCCTCAATATTGTTATCATTTCTTCCCAACCTGATCTATAGATTCATTGCAATTGTAATCAAAATCCCAAAAAATTATTCTGTAGATATTGACAGACTGATTATAGAGTTTAAATGGAAAGGCAAGACTCAAAATAGGAAACACAATACCAAAGGAAGGGAACAAAGTCAGAAGACTGACACTGCCCAACTTTAAGATTTACTCAGAACTACAGGAATCAAGTGAATATGATATTAATGAAAGAATACAGAAATCAATGAAGAGAAGAAAGAGACCATAATTAGACCCATACAAATATAGCCAACTGATCTCTTCCAAAGGAGCAAAGGCAATTCAATGGAGAAACAGTAGTATTTATTTTAAAAAAAATGGTACTGGAATGATTGGATATGCATATGCAAAAAAAAAAATAAAGAATCTAGATACGGACTTTATACCTCTCACAGAAGTTAACTCAAAATGTATCATAGACCTAAATGGAGACCACAAGACTATAAACTTCTAGAAGATAACAGGATAAAATCTAGGTGAACGTAGGTTCGCTGATGACTTTTTTGATACAGTGCCAAAAGCATGATCATGAAGAAAAAAACTGCTAATTTAGACTTTTTAAAATTAAAAACCTTTCTTCTGTGAAAGACACTATTAAGTGAATGAAAAGAGAAGCCACAGACTGGGAGAAAATATTTGAAAAGCACAATTTGATGAAGGCTGGTATCCAAAATATACGAAGAACTATTAAAATTCACCAATAAGAAAATGACCCAATTAAAAAATGGGCAAAAGATCTGAACAAAGACCTTATCAATGAAGATATATGTACAGATGGCAAATAAACATAAAGTGGTGTTCAACACCATAAGTCATTATTGCAAATTAAAACAATGAGACTACACTACACATATATTAGAATGGTCAAAATTCAAAACACTGATAACTCCAATAGCTTGAGAATATGTGTAGCAATAGGAACTCTCATTCACTGTCAGTGGGAATGCAAAATAATACAGCTACTCTGGAAGACAGTTAGCAGTTTCTTACAAAGCCAGACATAGTCACCATACAATCCGGCTACTGCACTCTTAGGTATTTACCCAATGGGTTGAACACTTGTGTCCATACAAACCTGCACATGAATGTTTATAGCAGCTTTTTTCATAATCAACAAAAACTGAAAGCAAACAAATGTCCTTCAGTTGGTGGATAAACCATGTGTATCAGATGATAGAGTATTATTCCTCACTAAAAAGAAACATGCTATAAAGTCATCCAAAGACACAGAGGAATCTTAAATGCTTATTGCTAAGTGAAAGAAGACAATTTGAAAAGGCTACCTACTACAGGATTCCAAACATATGACATTCTAGAAAAGGCAAATCTATGGAAACAGTAAAAAGATCTGTGGTTGCCAAAGGTTTGTGGGTTGAGCTGATGATATACAAGTGGAACACAATGGATTTTTAGGGTGGTGGAATTATTTTATATGATACTGTAATGTTGGTTACATAGCAACATTACATATGCATTTGTCAAAACCCATACATTGTACAACACAAAGAATGAAACTTAATGTAAATTATGGGCTTCAGTTAAAAACTATGTGTCAATATTGGCTCATCGATGACAACAAATGTAAAACAATAATACAAGATGTTCATAACAGAGGACACTGGGAGGGCGTATCAGGGAACTAATACGGGAACTCTTTCCTATTGCCTCAATTTTTCTGTAAATCTAAAACTGTTCTAAAACATAAAGATTATTAATTTTAACAGGTTTTTTAACACCCAGCTCAAAGGACAGGTCAAAGTGAGTTGAAATTGTCAGAGAAAGTGTCATGAAAGAAGTGAAGCTTTAGGTGGGTCCTAGAGGATACACAGGATTTCTAGAATTAGAAAGGAGTAAGGGCATTTCAGCTGGGATTGAGGCATGAAAAATACTCAGAGGGCTCAAATTGTGAAGGAGCAGGAAATAACACAAAATAAATTAATGCGAAGATAACAGGCAGCAATTTAATGGAAGCTAGGGGCCAAGGCAAGGCTAGCAGTGCTGAAGCATCAATTCCACTATCAGATAAACATAGGCATGGGAGCAGACTTGATCTCAGCTGGATCCTCAACACATGTTCATTCATTCATTCACTCAGTAAATATTTAGTAAGCACCTGATATGTTCCAAACACTGTGCTAGGCACTGGGACAAGCAGTGAATAAAAGAAACAAAATCTCTGTTCTCCATGAGCTTATATTCTAGTGAGAGGCAACCTGCCTGGTGTTTTCAAGAAACTGTATGGCTGGAATGGAGTGAAGGGGGAGGTGGAAGATGCGAGACATAACAGAGGCCAGAGTATGTAGGGCACTGAGGCCAGAATAAATAAGCACTTTGGCTTTGACCCTCAGACAATCAGGGAACAACTGAATGGGTTCTGAGTAGCAGAGTCACTTGATTGACACCTGAATAGGGCACTGTCTCTTCCATGTTCAGAATAGACAAGAGGGTAAGAGTGGCTGCAGGGAGACCTGTGAAATTTTTGTGGTCATCCAGGTAAGAGAAAATGGGGGATAGGAATATGGTCTTAGCAGTGCAGGTGATAAGAAAAAGATTATAAACTCAGGAAAAGATTGCTTTTGGATTAGGAATGTGTTGGAAAGGGTCAAAATGACTCTATTTTAGGCCTAGGGAGCTAACTTGAAGAAAGGGTTGCCAGTGACTGAGAGAGAGAGAGAGAGAGAGAGAATATGGGAGAAGCAGGCTTACAAACAGGACTGAGCCCATGTCTACTTCAGCTAAGCTTGTCCAGAAAGGGGGCATTGCAAGAGTTAGAGATAAGAACAAGGCTAAGATGCAATTAAGTGGGAAAGGCTAAGTCAGAGCACATACAGAAAGTGAAGCTAGACAGGTATTTATTCATCAAATATTTCCTAAAATCAACCACTTTGTGCCAGGGACACAAAGAAAAGCAAGACATCTTTCCTGCCTGGAAGGAACTCACAGTGTAATAAGGGAAATAGCAATATAAATAAGTGATTGTAGTACATCAAGCATCACAGGAGAGGTATCCAACATTTACTGAATCCCTGCCATATGCCAAGCAGTGTGGTGAGGAAGCAAGAAGTGTATACAAACTTCTACGAGAGCACAAACACAAAAATTATTGCAAAGGTTCGTAAAGACGTTCACAAGGGCTTTCACCACAGTGTGACATCAGGAAGTTGGCAGTAACCTAGACACCCTTCAGTAGGGAAACGTATCAGTAAAATCTATGGAATACTCAGCTGCAGTAAGAATCCCAAAACTAGGTGTACACACAGCAACGTGGCTATAGCTCAAGAACACAGTGTTGAGTGACAACAGTGAGAAACACATTTCTACCCCAATACCATCTCTGTAAATGTAAAGGCATACACAAAACACTGCATGTCTTAAATTACCAAGGATCTGTATCAGCACATTGTAGTTGGTATCTAGAAGAGGAATGGGAATGTGTATCAAGTAAGACAATGAAAACTAATAGCAACAATATAAAATAATAAAAGTAAGAGAGGGGCCTGGCAGTGACTGATGATGATAATATGCTGAGAACTGAGGAGCAAAGTTAACTCAACTCTCTGCACCTGAGGTAAAATAGCTAATAGGAATCCATCTGAGGGGCGTCTGAGTGGCTCAGTCAGTTAAGCATTTGACTCTTAATTTCAGATCAGGTCATCATCTCAGGGTCTTGGAATGAAGCCCCGCATCAGACTCTGTGCTCAGTGTGAAATCTGCTTGGGATTCTCTCTCTCCCTCTGTCCCTCCCCCTGCTCTCTCTCTCAAATAAATAATTTTTTTTTTTTAAAAAAGGAATCCATCTGATAACTCTAAGGAGAAGGGTAGTTCTGGAGAACCAGAAGTGCATGTAGAGACAGGGAGGCATGAAAGTGAATCATAAGTTCAGGGAACAGCACCAGGTTTAGCGTGGCTTATAGAGGCTCTGCAAAGCTGATAATGTTTGAAGGCCTTGGGTGAACTGAACAACATCGTACCTGTGGGTGTTATAACCATCCTAATCAATCTGTTCTCTTTTAATACATTGGCATTAAAGAGCGGGCTCTGCTCCTATCCACCCTGTGGTGAGATTGTTTCAGCCATTCTGCAGTCTTCACATCTTGTGACTACCCTGGAAACGCTATTCCAACGGCTCATTTTTGTGTACTGTGGCTTCAAGGAATGTGGCCCTTGATCCACTGCTTTAAAACTGGAGCTTCACGCCAGTAACACTGCTGCTCTGGACAGGAGTAGGGTGGGAAGGGTACTGGAGGTCCAAGCATGCCTCGAATTCTGGGGCACCTGCCTGGGGCAGTTCACCCCACCTCACCAACTCTCCCTGGTCACAGTCCAGCTGGAGCCACTTCCCAGTTCTGACCGCCCCTCGCCCACCCCAGACTGGGTCCTGTCCCACTATCATAGGTTTACCTAAATCTTCATTGTCCTTATCACAGTTGCAACCCCACATTTATTTTTCTGATAATTTGATTTATGCCCATCTGTGCCTCTAGGTTCCAAATTAGATGCTGGCAATCTTTTTTTCTTTTTACTCTTCACCTTACTCAAGCTTTCCAAAAGAAACCTAGCTCAAAGTGGGTATAAGCACAGTGTTGAAAGAGGAATGAGAAAGAGCTGGGATTTGTTGTATTGTGGCAGGTAAAGGGGGAGAGCTGCAGGGAAAACTGGTGCACTGGCCCCTGTAGATAAGTCACCTGACTGCGGCACACATGCTCACCCCACCGTCCTGTACAGCGTGGGCACACAGTAGGGGCAAAATATTAGGAAAATAAAATGTAAAGAAATTAACAAGTGTTTAAGACATATTTTTTAAATGTCAGGTATGAGAGTGACTCAAGGGGAGGGAAGCACATGTGTCAGTAGTGGGTCTGAGGGATAACTGACGTTTCCAGAGGTCCTGATACAATGCACTGCCCCTCAGAGGGCGCAGTATGTATCCACAGGACAGCCCAAAATCTCTAGGGGAGGGGGTGGCATTACTCTCACCTTCTGCCTCTAAGGGTCACACAAGTCTGGGTCATCGTGGTTGCCACTGTTACTAGTTCAAAGTCGTCTTCAATCTAATTCTTCACCTTTAGTCTTGCCCCCTACTCCGCTTCCAGCTCAGACTCTGCCTGTGTCTTAAAAAAACAAACCCTCCAACCCAAGACAGCTCAGACTCGGATAAGTGAATACACTTGATATATACACAGCAGGACCTTTCCCACGCCTGTACCTAACCTTCTACAGGAATAGACGCTCTGGCCCTTGCCAAGAGACCCGAAGCGGCTCGACTTCGGCCAGCCGGGCGACCTGTCACCGCCCTTCCCGCCTTCCCGCCCTCCACCGAGCCCGCGCACGCCGAGCCCGCGCGCCTTACGTTGGGCCCGGCCCCCAGCCGGTTTCCCAGTAGCACGCATGCGCGCGCTCCTGGGCCCGCGGGGAGAAAGAGGGCGGGGCCGAGGGGCCAAGCCCGCGGGGGGGAGGGGCGGTGTCGGTCACGTGACGCGGTTTCACTGTTTACACGCGGAGCGGCCAGAGCGTTCGGCCTCAGTCAGGCGTTCGGCTCCGTTTCGGTTTCACTTCCGGTGAGGGGCCGCCTCCGAGCGGGCGGTGAGCCGACGGCGAGCGCGGGTGGCGGCGGTGACGGCGGCGCCGCTGCCGGGGGGCGTGCGGGAGCGCGGCGGCGGCGGCGGCGGCGGCGGCGGCGGAGGAGGAGGAGGAGGAGGAGGAGGAGGAGGAGGCGGCTGGGCCTCTTGCGCCCGCAGCCCACCTCTCGGGGGCGGGCTCCCGGCGCGAGCTGGGCTTTCGAGAAGATGGAGGAGCTGGTGGTGGAAGTGCGGGGCTCCAATGGCGCTTTCTACAAGGTACTTGGCTTCAGGGCAGGCCCCATCTTCGCCCTTCTTTCCCTCCCTTTTCTTCTCGGCCTCGGCGGGAGGCAGGCCCGGGGCCCTCTTTCCAAGCGCCGCGCCCGGGGGCCAGGGTGCGCTCGTTGGGATGTTGTTAGGGAGAGAAGGACCGGACTTAGGGCCTGTAGGAAGCCCCTCGAGCCCCGCTGCTCTCCTTTGAGAGGCCCCGGCGCCTGTTGGTATGAAAGCGGGCAAGGAGAAAAAGGTGTCCTCTCGGGAGTCGAGGGAGAGCTGGGGATGGGCAAGGGCCGGCGGCAGGTACAAGATCCGGCGGGAATGGCCGGTATCCGCGCGAAGTGACGGCAACGGCTTCTTTCCCTTTCCTAAATAACCTCTCCCAGTGGGATCCAGGCCTGACGTGTGGGTAGTTGCTGAGTAGCGGGGGGCGCTTCCGTCGAGCCGCCTCCTGCCTTGCAGAGACGGTTTGAGATCTCCTTTGGCTTCTCTTTTCCGGTCCAGCGTTGGGACTTCGGAGAGCTCCTCGGTTCTGGGCAAGGGGTGTGGAGAAAGAGTAGTAAGAAGCTGTAGTCAGTTCCGAATCACAATGGCAACTGATATTTAGTGGCCTCTCTCACTGAATTTCAGAAGAGATTTTAGATCCAAAAGTTTCAGGAAGACCTTGACATAACCGAGCAGTGCATTAGAGAAGTTCTTAACCTTAAATATTCGCGGTCCCCCTCCCTTGTTATAAATGCGGCCAAATTCAGGAAGACGGATGCTTCAGCATCTGAAAACGTTATAGCAACTCTGGTACTTAAGGAAAACGTTCTTAACTCTCCAAAGGCCTGAATATATGCCGTGAAACTTAAGGAAATTAACGGAAAGTACATCATTACTAGAGAATTTTAAATCGTGAGTGGAAATAATTGTTTTGTGCTCCAAGTACTTGACTGTCTTCTCTGAATGTGTAATGTTGCGGTGGACGGTATTGAGGTTTTAAATAGACATGCATAGTGTTACGGTGGATTTTTCTTTTTTAAGTTACACCATTGCAGATCAACTAATATCTTAAATTTTCAAAAGGAGGTATAAAAATATTTTAATGTATCGGTCGTGCGTCTGTTGGTACGAACTTACTGTAGATTTACTGATCTATAAATTATCGCTTTCTCTTGAATGTTCCTCTGGAACTTCTGTAGGTAATATCCCATCTTAGTACAGTATTTGGGCAATACAAGATACACGTGGAAATTAGCTATTTCCGTTGTCCAACACAATTCTTAAATTTATTATAGCATAACTTAAACGTTTCAAACGAGACTCATTTGACAAAGGAAAAATTAACAATTGACTTCATGTGTGTGTTTATCAATTCTATGGAGATATTTGGAGATCAGCATATTTCATAAGTGTAAAATATGTAAACTGTTTCATACTTTTAGCTAAAAGAAAAAAACCTGCAACTATAAAAGGAAAAAAACCCAGCATTTATGTTCTTAAGTCTCACCAATATAAAATTGTTTCAGTAGACTGCAGGTAAAATTTTGGTTGCATTTATTTCAGTCATCCATAATAATTCCTACTAGTTAGTGTAGAATAATTTGGTTCCTAGATTGGCAGTTTTGCTCGCTAGGTTTGTGGTGCTAACTGTAATAAATATAAGCAGAGGTTAAAGATTGAGCAATATTCTAATTTGTCTGTGATATGTGCTTACATTGACACCACTCTTAATGTCTTTCGGTGGAATTTGCCTGCTATAAGAGGGCAAGTAGCAAGCATATAGTGGTCTTGAAGGATTTATTGTTCTCTTCCAACAACCTATGATTTTCTCTGGTGATATTGCTTGCAAACTGATTGGAATAGAATAAGAAATGCCCTCTGTTTTTGCTATTAATCCCCCATTTTAGTTGTTTTTTTTTTTTAAACGAATTTGCTTAATTCGAAGATGAATAAAAAGAATTCATTGTCCCTTAGTTCTTTGAGGAGAAAAGTGAAAATTGAATATTGATCAATATGTATTTTTAAGGAAACCTCAAATGGTCTGTGTTGGTAGAAAAATAGTTTCTATAATGAAAAGGTTTAAGTTTTTATAGGACTCATAGTATTGTTTTGAGTTATAAAGTAAAACAAAAAGTAAACTTGAGTTGCTTGTCTGGTAAAATGGGCAGAAAATATGGGAAATAGACCAATAAAAAATGAACTACTAGGAGTAATGTTCCATTTATGAAAGAAATAGGAACATGTTTCATTAGAGTGATAGAAAAGCCTTTAAAAAACTCTACTCAAATGACTTGAGTATTAGTGAATTTGACTTTGATTTGCCTAACAGAACCACCATATTGAAAGGGATGATTCTCCATCTTCTGAGCACATGGTTCAAGTTTACAATATAAACCGGATAGAGTATAGCTGGGCATGTTTGGATTCTTTCTCTGCAAAATATCTAAAGCTCAGGATTCAGAACTAACAGAACCATGAAACCTTAACCAAAGATCGGACGTCTCATTTCTGTTTTTCTCTCTGGTGTTTATTCTTTAAAATGTGGAAATTAGATTTAGTAGTTGTCAGAGCCACTACTTTTATGCTTAGCTATTTCCTTGACTTAGAAAAAGTTAGTTTTGTGTACAACTTAGAGTCTTATGTTATTTAAGACATGAAGACACTTGGGTAAACTTCACCAAATCTTTATAAAACATTTCCTAAACACATAATGTTGAGATAAGTTCTTTTTTCTAAGGGCATATGCCTGAAATAGTGTCATGTTTTGGGGTTTTGTTTGGTTGGTTGGTTTTGTTTTGATGTGTGTGTGTGTCCGTGTGTTCTTTTGGGGGGGGACTGAGTTTTGGTATATTGAGAATGGAAATGAATTTAATTTCAATTTTAAGTACAGAATATATGATTTTCTGATAAGAATGTACTGATCCTAGGATTTGGGTAGCAGTATGAAAATTACTAAAGATGGATAAATCATGTGTTGGAAACATAACACCTTTTTGTTTTCTGAAAATATAGTGACTGATAACCAATTCATTAATGCAATATGGTGTGAATATGCTAAATTGTATTCTTATTTTTAGATTTTCATTTGATATATCTTATGTTTTTAAGTTTGGTATCTGAGGACAGACTTTAACATGATGAGAAATATTATGGAACTAGCAGCTAACTATGACAAAATTTACAATCAGGAAGAATTTTTTTTATAGAACAAATCGTTTTTTATTTTTAAAGATTTTATTTATTTCTTTGACAGAGATCACAAGTAGGCAGAGAGGCAGGCAGAGAGAGAGAGAGGAGGAAGCAGGCTCCCGCTGAGCAGAGAGCCCGATGTGGGGCTTGATCCCAGGACCCTGGGATCATGACCAGAGCAGAAGGCAGAGGCCTTAACCCACTGAGCCCCCCAGGCTCCCCAGGAAGAAATATTTTTAAGGAAGACATTGGTGGCCTAGCATGTCATGTTAGTTACGTAGCCTGCTAGAAATCCATGTTTTACCACAAATAAACTTGGATAAGGCGTTATTCATGTTTTCTCTGAAGTCTCTAGATCTAACTTTGCATACAGGTGTTGTTACAGGTGTGTATTTCAAGCAAGTGAATGATTCAGGTTAACCACTTTTTTTTTTTTTTCTTCACCGAGTCTGACTTTTAATGTTTGGTGTCTTTGTGGAAGTATCATTTTTCCCCTTTTGAACATGCATTTTCCAACTTCATGGTCACACATTCTGAAAACCTCCAAATTATTAATTAAATACAAAATTGAGTGATATAATAATTGGGTTTCTGTTTCCTGTCCACTGTGGGAATTTGCTTCATGAGATGACTACAGTCAAGAACACGGTAACTGTTAAGAGGTACTGAGAGCTTTTTAGGTGCCAGGCACTATTCCAGACACTTGTACATCTCTGAATAATTTAATTCTCTACCACAATCCTGAGGTACTGTTATTCCCGTTTTATAGATGAGGATGAAGATTACAAAGAGATTGGGTAAGTGGCTTACTACTAAGTGTCAGAGCTAGTAAGGGACCTCAGATCTGGGATTGAGTTCAGATAGTCTGACTTCCTGAAATGATGAAAGTTAGCTTGAAGAAACGAGCTGGATTTGATTTCCTGCCCATTTTTAAAATTTCATTGTAACCTTCAATTTTGTTTTGTTTTTGTAACGCCTCCTTAGCATTCTTTAAGTACAGTTGCAAAGTGATGTTACCACTTTTTACTTTTGGAAACAAAGATGTCAGGACATACTCAGCTTATGTATCAACTTCCTTTCTATTAACTGTTGTAACTTGTTATTATTACTTGGTAATTCTTCACATGAATGCCCGCTAAAGAAAGAGAAAGCTGGAAATCTCCGACCTTGCTATGAAATTTGCTTTTGTTACATTGGAAGCACATAAGGACTGAAGTATTAAAAAGTTAGATTACAGGCACACAGGAAAGTTCTTACTATTCTCTCTCTACCTGTGTGTTGTCTTTGTGTCAGGATGAATCAAAAAGCATGCACTTTTCTCAGAATTTATGGTAAGTGCCCAAGTCAACTCAAGTATTCCTGGACCTTTGCTGTGGTTGAAAGGGTTGTTGATGAGGTTAATTGAAGTTAATTGGTGTTTTCCCTTTCCATTTTCACTCCTTTATATTGTTAGTGCCCACATACAAAGGTAACAAAGTGGTAACTCAGCTTTATATGTAAAGCCTTGGGTTTGAATTCTATACCCCTGTCCTCCAGAACTATGTGTTTTCTTTAGGAGGGAGTTTTTTGCAGTGTTCTACATTTTCTCTAAGGAGAATTATTGCCCTACATATATGTTGTCTTCAGTGATAATGTAGTAGTTGTTCTCAGTGGTGGTCAGGGCCTTACTTTGAAATTTTGTCTATACAATAAGCACTCATGTGACCAGTGACTCATTTGTGAATTTAAGCTAAGGAGTGTGAGATTGGGGGTAAGGGTGAGTAAGAGTTCACCCAAATAAGGATGGACTTCTTAGTTTCATCAATCCTTATAATGTAATGTTTGAATTGGATAACTCTAGTCATCACACATTTGGATAAGTACAGATTTGTAACTGCTTCTTTGATCTATTTGCCAGTAAGTTTGGGATCCCTTAATGACTTTTTGATTTCCTGCTTATTCCCCCAATGAGGAGCGTGTATCTGTCTTTAGCACTGAACTTTAGCACCTTTTTCAAACCCCAGGGATTTTCATCACATTTTTTTTCTTCTCAGAGTCTAAATAACCTTTCAGTATTTAGTATCTTTGAGGATACAGCCTTTTCTTTTTGTATCCCAATTTTTAAATCTTTTTTTAGTGTGCTTTTGTTAAGATGTAACTTTCTCAACTGCAAGACTATTTATGGTTCTGCCTCTTTTATAAAATACGCCCCTCTCTGCTTTACCTCTCATTTTATTTAGTGCCATCTATGTCTCAGGCGGGCATTGTAGCAGGTAATAGACCCTTAGAAGGCAGGTCCAGTTCCCCCATATCCATTTGTTACTTGTATTTGAGGAGTCTGAGGCACAGAGACCACTTGGGGAATTGAGTCTCCACGCTTATCTGGTAGAACCAAAAATTTGAGCCTATATCTCATTTACAGTAAAACTCTTAACTACGAGGTTTATGGACTCCTGTAAGATCCCTAGCTCTCATTCAATGAGGTGCAGCTCCCTTTGTGCATTCTATTACTCAGTCTGCCTTCTTTGGTAATCTCTCAGGAGTCCCCTGAATCTGTCTTCTCCCCAGAGGATCACCACAAAATGTAGTTTTCCAGGTTGGTGGCTGGTGGGGTGGTAGTGCTCTGGGGTTGTCCAGGGCACAGAGGAGTGTGGGGCTAAGGGAGGGGTGGCCAAAGAATGGTTATTGGGGAAAATAGGAGCAGCAGAAAAATGGGACCCTTGTTGGAAGTGAATGACAGTTTAGTAAAAAGGCCTTCGAAGTCAAAAGAGGCATCCTTGGTATGAGCGCAGGGCAGAATCAACCAGTAGTTTCTTTTATTTGGTGTGTTATAGCAGCAAGAAGGTATTACTTGCCTTCTGTATTTACTTAATATGCAAACAATGACTAAAAATGACTGATTTTGGAATAGTCCTGTGAACATCCACATACAGATAAGCCTCATTAACCTGAAGGCCATGGGCTAGTAGGCTGTGATGATTATTCAAACCATTTTTGACACTCTACATCCGGACTGCCTTGGAAGCCTTTGAAAGCTTTTGTTGTTAATAGTCACAACAGTTGCAGACTTTCCTCCTTTGAGGGAATATTTGATTTTAGGAACTAGGCAGATGTGGTGAATGAGTATGATTAAACTGTGCAATAACTTTGTGTCAAAGAGAGAAAAATAAAAATACAGCAATAATGAGACAATGAGACTGACTTTTAGAATACTTTTAAGGTGGGTTTGAAAACAGTCCCCAACATTTGTAAATGCTTTATTAATTAATCAACTAATTACTAATTAGTTGATTAATTATAGAGGGAGAGAGAGAAAAAGAGAACCCTAAGCAGGCTCTATGCCCAGTGCAGAGCCCAAGGTGGGGCTGGATCTCACAACCCCGAGATCATGATCTGAGCCAAAACCAAAAGTCAGACGCTTAACCAGCTGAGCCACCCAGGTGCCCCTGTAAATGTTTTAAATCCCTTCCATCCAATGGAATTTTCTGCAGTGTTGGAAATGGTCTCTACCGGTGTTGTTCACTAAGTAGACACTAAGCTATGTGTGGCAGTTGAGCATCTGAAATGTGGTGAGTGTAACTGGAAGACTGATTTTTTATTTAATTGTAACTACTTTAAATATGGTCACATACGACCAGTGTCTGCTATGGTAGACAGAATAGTTTTAGACAAGGGCAATAGTACTGTAAAGATACCTGATTAAGCGAGAACAGTTCCTCACTCAGCTATAACAAAGTTCTCTTAACTGACTAAAGGACTTAACGTTTTCAGTGTAATATACAGTATGGAGCTAATGTTAATTATAGCCAAGTAATACAAACATAAAACTTCAGACAAGAATGAAAACAGAAGCAGTGGGCCTTCTTGGTAAAGAATGGATCACCTCCTAATAGGAGTCTTGATTTTCATCCTTGATGGACTGACTCCCTTCCCTCACAAGCAGATGTTAATTTGGTATTAGCTACCAAGTAAAAGAGGAGGGAAAAACGGGGTGGGGAGTCCTGTTATTCCCATTCTTCATAATTTGTGGGGCTCTATAAAACTAAGAGTAACCAATTCCTGTAACTTTAACTCAAAATCAAGCCTTTCTGTTGGTGAAGTAATAGGAAAACGACCCCTTAAATTCTTGGGCCATGCACCGTTATGAAATTTAGTATATTCTGAAACATCATGGTTGGTATTAAGCTAGAGTTTTCAAAAGCTGCTGAAGAAAGTAGTCATGATTTAAATACAGCTGAGGAAAAATAAGGGAAAGTGATGGGAAGAAAATATTAATTCCCCCTAAGCCAACATCTAGAGAAATATATATACATATTTAACTTAGAAATAATAATTTAGCCATGCTGGGCACAGCAGAACACTTGGATTCCATTATAGTCCACCTTGATCTTATAAGGAAACTTCTTTTTTTTTTAAGCATAGCTTTTCTTTCATTCTTTTAAGCATAATTGCAGAAGATTGATGTGTCTGTTTTTGTAGTTTCTATATAAATATTTTCTAAGGCCCTGCCTCACCTGATTATTTTTCTTAGGAGCAGCTAATTAATATTTGACTGATAAGTTTTAATTTTATAGTTGAAGAAGTTTAAGGGTTTTTTTTTTTAAGATTTTTATTTATTTATCAGAGAGAGAGGGGGAGAGAGCGAGCACAAGCAGACAGAATGGCAGGCAGAGGCAGAGGGAGAAGCAGGCTCCCTGCTGAGCAGAGAGCCCAATGTGGGGACTCGATTCCAGGACGCTGGGATCATGACCTGAGCCGAAGGCAGCTGCTTAACCAACTGAGCCACCCAGGCGTCCCAGTGTAAGGGTTTTTTTTTAAAAATACTTTCACTTCAAGTCTTTCAGGATGTTTACCAAGACATTTGCATTGTATCGATTGTTTATAGTTCTAGCTCTTACTTTTTGGTCTCATGCATTTTCAGTTGATTTTTGTATATGGTCTGAGATAAGGATCAAACATGTATTTTTTTGCATATGGATATGCAGTTGTCTCCGGGCACCATTTGATAAAAACACTGTTCTTTTTCACATTGAATTGTGTTGGCTTCTTTGTTCACAAAGGATTTATTTCTACCAGACCCTAAGTTGTTTCTCCAGGTCAGAGCCTTTGTTCCTGACCTTCCCACCCCTTAGACCTGGTAGGCCTCCTGTATCCTCCACTCCCTTTTTTTTTCTTTTTTTTTAAAGATTTTATTTATGTATTTGACAGACAGAGATCACAAGTAGGCAGAGAGGCAGCAGAGAGAGAGAGGAGAAAGCAGGCTCCCCGCTGAGCAGAGAGCCCGATGCGGGGCTCGATCCCAGGACCCTGAGATCATGACCTGAGCCAAAGACAGAGGCTCAACCCACTGAGCCACGCAGGTGCCCCCTCCACTCCCTTTTGTGTGGCTAATTCTTCCCCAGCCTTCAAAGTTTGGTAAGGAAACTCACCTTCTTCACTTTGTCTTCCTTGATAAATGGAACATACATACCCCTCACACACATGCAGTCTTTCCTCTAAGGATAGAATAGGAGTCCCTTAGGCAATGGTTCATTTAATAACTACTCATTGAGTTCTTAGTAGTCACTCTGAAGTCTAAAAGTAAATAAAATAAGACCTTAGGGAACTTTACTCTTAGTGGGGAAAATGGTAATAATAATACAGTGGGGTAAGTTTATTGTAGGGATAAGCACAGGATGTGCTATAAGAATGCAGAGGACGGAATTTAACCTAGTCTGGGTTTTCCCATAGGTGGTGACATCTGAATTGAAACCTATAGACTAGAGGTAGCTAGATGAAAAGAGGGGAAGCACAATGGGAAAGAAGGAACAGCATTTAGGGAGAGAGGCCCAAGTAGTTTAGCACGGGGATCCCTGCCTCCAGGGATGTGAAAGATGAAGCTTGGAGAGGTGAGGGGTGGGGCTAGGTCATGAAGGGCCTTTTACAGCCAGAAAAGGAGCTTGGCCATAATCCCACAGGCAGGGAGAAACCAAGGAAGGAGAGAAACATGTACAGAACAAATTTGAGTAAGAAGCTTAAATCTCTCAAGCCATTTTAAAATGAATTAAGATATAAAGCCTCTTGGGTTTCCTTATGTTTTATCCTACTCCTCTAATTGTCAAAACAAAAACAAAACCTCCTTTCCTGCACCTATTAAAAACTTAATTTTATAGAATTACGGACAGCATGCTGCCTAAAGAATTCTTGATAATTAGTTAGCTATTACTTTAGTTATGTCATTTTATAGAATTACGGACGGCATGCTGCTTAAAGAATTCTTGATAATTAGTTAGCTATTACTTTTGTTATGTCTTTCTGCAGATTACTAGCAATTGCGTCATCAGATTTAGAAGATTTAAACCTCTACTTTGTATTACTGTTTTTTTCCTCCAAGTGCCTATGAGATTGAGAATTTAATTAAACTCTGGTAATTGGACATTTTAGTGGTATTAGCAGCATATTGTCGTTAAGGAAAATTTAGTGTGCTTGTATATTCCTAAACTTGAGATTATATTTAGTCATTTACTGTGGTATTCTCCTAAAATTTTATCAAGGAGAGGAAGATAAGTTTTAACAGATCCATACTGATTGGCATGTGGCACATGGAACAGATTTCTTTGTTTTCAATAATTCTAGCCTAAAGTGCACCTCCAGGTTTGTACTCAACACCTGCATTGTAATTTTCAATTATTTAGCCCTCTCACTCTTTCATTAGATGCTGAACTCTGGAGCATTTTCTTTCACATTTTGTTTTAACTAGTCCATATTCCCAGGGCCTTACACATAGTAGGTGGCCAGATACAGATGTGATCCATGAATGAGTCATCCTCATAAACTAACAAACTTTCATTTGAAGCTCCATTTTTTTCTTTTTTTTTTTTTTAAAAAGATTTTATTTATTTATCAGAGAGAGAGAGGGAGAGAGAGCGAGCACAGGCAGACAGAATGGCAGGCAGAGGCAGAGGGAGAAGCAGGCTCCCTGCCAAGGAAGGAGCCCGATGTGGGACTGGATCCCAGGACGCTGGGATCATGACCTGAGCCAAAGGCAGCCGCTTAACCAACTGAGCCACCCAGGCGTCCCATGAAGCTCCATTTTTTTCTTAAACAGGAATGTTTGGTATCTCTATAAAATTTAAATAAAAACGTGATCTTTAAGCTTAGAAGTTAACCGGTGTTTTTCTTACAGGCATTTGTAAAGGATGTTCATGAAGATTCAATAACAGTTGCATTTGAAAACAAGTAAGTGTCTTGATATAATTGTAATGTTCAGGTTCTGTACTATTTTATACTAATTGTTCTTTTTACTAGTTGAAAAAAATTCAAGTCTAGTTTGAGTGTTTTTCAGGAGTGGATCTTCATGTTACTGACAAGGAAGTTCCTGAAAAACTAAGTATTAAAACCAATGGAATGACTCTTCCCGCTAATGGCCTTAGAGATCCCTTTCATTTAACCTTGATCCCTACATCGCAATCCCCTTGAATGTGAAGAAAAAAACAGATTCTTCTGTATTAATAACTGAGAGTTTGGATAGAAATATTTGTAATTGTTACAAGGTGAAAATGAATGGATTCATGGGTATTGGTAGAATTAATGTGGGTTTTATAATGTTAAATCTAAAATTGATGGTTTTAGTTGTCTAGTACATTTTATCAGGAATAATCATATTTACTTATTAGCTTATTTTATATCTGCTTTGTGTATTTATAATCAGTAATAGCAGTAACCAACTTTCGTGCTAGAAGAGTAAATAGAAATACTTGTAAGCCTAGGAACATTAGCTACATGAAGACATAAGTGGTATAGATGTTAGTATTTTATCAGGAGAGACAAATCTGTTGACTAAATTTTTTGAGTAGTAATAAAGGCTATTTTCAGAGTAGCCATTCAAGATGCTAAAGTACATATGAACTCCTTAGCCAAAGTGTCGATGTCATGATGTTAATATTATATTGAACTCTGAAGAATGGTCAACAATTATGTTTTGGATTTTGTGTACCAAGAGAATTTGATGGTATCCCAAAAGCTGGTTGCAAATCCTATAGAGAAAAGAAATAGCTTAGTAGTTGCTTAGGGCTGGAGGGGGGATAGGGAGTCATAACAAGGACACGGGATTGCCTTTTGAGGTGATGAAAATGTTCTAAAATTGACTGGTAATGGTTGCACCTATCTGTTAATATACTTAATACCATTGAATTATACATAGACAAGTGGTTGGATTATATGGTACATGAATTGTATCAGTAAATTTGTTGAAATATAGTATCTGGCCCAGGCATACTATAATTTGACTGTTAGCAGATTCTTTTAGCTACCAAGAGGACACAGTAGTAGTACTCTTGGATGCCTGCAACACATTTAGGGAACAGAGATAAAAGGATTTAGAATACCCAATCCTGTTCTCAGCTCTAGACTAATCTCAGTCCAGAATACAAGCATGAATAATAGAATAACTTTTTATGAATGCATAGAGCCAAAGTTTCCAGAATTGGCCTCTGCTGGTTCAGCTCTTCATGGATTTGCATGGTTATATACTAGATAGCAACATCACACTTTTAACAGAAGAACCTTTGATAACTTGAGAGTAGTTTTTTCCTTAGTAATTTACTCTTAACCTGCTTGCTCCCATCACTAGATAAACACTGCTTCCCACATAGGAAGAGTTATCTTTATTTGCCACTCTTTTAATTTCTCCTATAGTCTTTAATCTAAAGTGTTAAGCAAACACTCATTTCCTCCATGCATTTAAGAATGTGTCTGCTTAATACACTGACTTATAAGATTAGTTCTCTTGGTTTTCAGTCAGATTTCTACTATAAACCTAAAGTTATTCTACATTTGGACCTCCTAATTCTCTTCTGTTCTGTAGCTACATAAAACTTTTTCTTCAAGATGTCATCCTGGGAATTTGAAACAAATGAACTGTTTTCCCTGTGTTCATGGAGTATATTTGAGATTCAACATTGGATTTGAGCACATCACTAGTGTATGATAGGTCTCTACCAAAGTGGTCTCTGCCCTTCCTTGGGTGTTTCCTTTTTGTTTTTCTGTTAAAAAAAAATTTATAGAACTTCAGACTATATTTACCCTTTCTTTCCTTTCAGTCATAAAGCAATTCCTATTACTGTAACACCAGCTTATTTTAGATGCGATGTTTTTACCTCCCATATTTCACATTTTTGAGGAAAGAATTTGTATTTTCATCTCTGTACACTTAAAATTCTTCCTTTGGAACTCAGAAAATTATATTATGTATTATTATGTTTTCCAGTCACCTTTAGCAATGAATTTGTGACTTGTTAAAAGTTATTAATTTTCAGTAAATATAAAAAGGCTTTTCTGAAGTAAAGACAGTGTTTTCTAAAGCTTCATAGTTTTCAAATTGTGTAATTCAGAGAAAGGGTTCAGTCTAATATAAACCTAATTAGATTTCCACAGATTCTGACTTAATTACCTACCCTCCTACCTTATATATGGCTCTTCTTAAAAAAAAAAAATTAGGGGCTTCTGGATGGCTCAGTTGGTTAAGCATCTGACTCTTGCTTTCACCTCAAGTCATGATCTTGGGGTCCTGAGATTGAGCACCGAGTAAGGCTCTGTATCAGTGGGAAATCTGCTTGAGATTCTTTCCCTCTTCTTCCCTCTCTGTCATCCCTTCTCCACGTACCCCCTCATGCTTGCTCTCAAATAAATAAATAAAATATTTCTTTAAAAAAATTAGCACTTAGTAGGATTTTACTAAAGAAAGCTCTTTGGGAAAAAAACCCAGAAGTGACTGCTTCAGCAGTTGAATCTTCCAGTGTTTTTGCAAAGTTTGTCTTTTAATATTTTATATCATTTTGCACATAAAAGAATAATTTGGTGTTTTTCAAAATTGTTCCATATCGTTTTAAATTTAAAAACATAGGCAACTTACCAAACTCCTGTAGGCTGTCTCCATCGGGTTTCTGTGGTTTAGCAGACCCCACCAGGTCATGCTGATCAGCAGCCAACTACCCGTGGCAAGAATTGACCACCTCGTGGGATCTTAAATTTAAAGGGGGAAAAGTGAGTTGTGAATTCCCGATGTGCTGGCTGCCCCATTTTGCTTGGGAATTAAGAGGGCATTTAGGACCAGTTTCTGTGGTCCTTAGAATGTGGTTCAAATTTCTTTGCAAGTAGAAGTATGGTGATGATGTTACTAACACTTACTGATACTAACATTTAATTTAAGCATCAGAGGAAATTGCTGTTGGTACCTTGCATTTAGCACTCTTAGAGGTTGAAATTACTGAAAGACTTGTTTGGAAAATTGTAATGTTGATCTATTGTGTTGAGAGGAATATTCCAAATAGAACTACAGGGCTGCTATGCTGCATGCAGACTTTGTTGAAATGTTTCTGCATTGCTATTATGCCCCACTCAGCAAAACACTGACCGTTTTAAAAGCATTTGCTTCTTTAAACTGGAAAAACAGAAGGTCACACTTAACCAAGAGTTGATGGCACTGTGGTCACTGTTTCCATCAAACCAGAAAGCATGTTAATTATGTATTTGCTTATTTGCAGCTGGCAGCCAGAGAGGCAGATTCCCTTTCATGATGTGAGATTCCCACCACCTGTAGGTTATAATAAAGATATAAATGAAAGTGATGAAGTTGAGGTAAGTTTCCCCTGCCCTCAAGTTACTAAGCACTGAAGGAGGGAGCATTTAATTTGTGCCTTTTGTACCTGTTGTCTTTAACACTGCTTAAACTACCTTGAAAATTATAGCCATGATGGACGTGTGCTTTTGATTGAGCCATCTTAATAATGATCTGATATACTACATAATGCTTAAATGGGGCTGCCTGAGAAGCACTGAGGGTGCATCTTTGAAAGTCACTGCTAATTTCCTTTGTCTGCTGGGAAATTCCTTTTGCCCTTTCCTTCAATCTTTCAATCTTTATTTGAATAATGTATTGTTAGCTTACAAGTTTGTCTTCATTTTAAGCAAAATGGATTAGGAGAATTAGTCTTACAAAGAAGAAGAAATAATGCCTTGTGATAGAGCAGCATTCTAGAATTTCTTTAGCAACAAATCCTTCTGGTGTATTATTAAAAACCCATCTATGTGTTTTAACACAAGCACATATAGGGAAAACCTCTTTTTTACTGGGCATGCTGTGAACCACCTGCCCCATGTGCCATTGATGTTTTTGACCAAAATGTGTTGTAGAGATAAAACACAGTAACAAAAACGTTGTGTTCATAATTTCTCTAGCTACTGAAAATTGTTTTGGGACTTAAAGCACTTGGAGTCTGCTTTATGTTGTAGTTGGTCTGTATAGTATCCTCTCCTGCCTCTCCTTTCAAACCATTTTAAGTTGCTTCTCTTCTTTATCCACAATGTCTTGTTAATAGTTGCAATGTCATGAAGGAAGTTGCAATGCGGTATGAAGGAAGCAGCTAAGCAGACATTTATATACAGATAGGGTAAAGCTCACTAGGTCCTTGAATTCTTACTTCCTGTGGTTGCTAGAGTACAGATGGTACAGTGAACCAGAAGAGTCCTCTGCCTTTGGTGAGGTCACATTCTTGTCAGGGTATCTAACATGGTAGATGGAATAAAAAAGTGAGAGGATGTAAGGTGATTAGGGGCTGGAGTACTATTCTAGAGAAATACTCAGGGAAGGTCTCTGAATGTCCAGGCCTGTGTTCGTCTGTCTTCTAAAGTGGAGTAGAAAAAGTACTATGTAATTACCAGAAATGTACTCAGTACCTACTAGGTATAAGGGACTGGGCTTGGTGTTGTGAGGGATCCTATTAGGAAACAAAAACATTGTCTACATTTAAGGACCATTAGTTGTCCACTACCCCAGGAGACTCCAAGCTTCCTGAAGGCAAGGACATTTGGTCTGTATGTTAGAAACGCTCTAATAATGTTGGGGTGGGCAATGCAGATGTTTTTTTCCAACTGAGTCACATGACAGGTGGTAGCCAATGAGATGCTGTTGCTAGAGTGGTCTTACTATATTGCTTCACAGTGATACATAACGGAGGTTATTGCTCTAGGTAGAGTTGAAAGGTCTGGGTGGTGGCAAGAGGGAAAGGTAGGTTAAATTAAGTTGTATTAGTCACTGTATTGTATAACCATTAACTTAGGTTGTAAAAAGGGACACAAGACACTGGGTCTTCTGGTGTGTCTGTATCAGGAATGCTCATAATAGTGATGGATTAAGGGAACTTTTCCCCCAACTTAATCACATGACATGTGGGGGACCAGTGAGGTCCTGTTGCTAGGACGACCTCACTGTATTACATAACAATTAACTGAGGTTATTTCCCTGGCTAGAGCAGAATTGAGAATAAGTGATAGGACAAGAGAGAAAGGTAGGTTAAGCTATGTTTAGTCACTATGTAACTTCAGTTGTAAAAGGGAGACAAGAATTGGAGCCTTGAGTTACTCATCAGCCTTAGGCTCTGAGCTCTATCTCCTCTCCTCCCTGCTTTCTGTTTCTGAGTATTTCTGTCTGTCTCTCCATATATACTATGCCATCTCTTTTCCCATTATCCTTGATTTGCTGGTGTCTTCACAAAAGGTTCCGTGCTGCACGTTGTAAGTGGACTTTAACGTGGTCACCAGAGAGATCAGTTAGAAGAAATGATCCAGTGTGCGAGAGCAGGAAGGTTGTATCCAGAGGATTGCCAGCCTATAGTTGTCCATTTTAGTGGAGTGAGAAAGGGGACAGGAGACCAGGGAGTGACCAAGGATTTGTTTATTTAGGCACCAGGAGACATGAATGCCAGAGTGGTATCCTTAGTGGGTTCAAGTGGTCAGCGGCCCTTACCCCTTTAGTTACCAGGCAGTAGGCCAGGTCAATAACTTCCAGTCAGTTATTTACCTACCAGAGTAAAACAAAAATAAGCTTATACAGTTTTAGATACATTTTCATAGTTGACAGAGTATCCAAGGCAAGTATGCCCAGGTTTATGAGCAATCTGCTTTTCTTGAGCATTCATATGCAGGGGACTGATTATTATTGATCTGAAACAGAAAATAGGAAGGTGCTTTGTTCAGGGCTCTCCCAGGTAATCAAGTAGTTTCTGATTATGTATCTGTAGTGTTGCAGTCTGCTTTAAGGCATATAGCATACGGGTTTGCAAGACACCTGGCTCATTTTAAGAATTTTCTTCAATGTCTGATAATCTATAGATTTCTGAATGATGCTAATTATGAAATAATCTATGTTGTAATTTTTGTGTAGGTTTATTCCAGAGCAAATGAAAAAGAGCCTTGCTGTTGGTGGTTAGCTAAAGTGAGGATGATAAAGGGTGAGGTAGGAAACTGCATATTTAAAAATTTTTGTACTGTTTGCCTTTTCTAAACCCAGGTATTAACATTTCAGTGTGGATTTCTATTTTAAATTAATATCTGACTTGAGTCATTTTATTAAAATGTTTTCTCTACGTGTTCAGTATGTTTTGTGTATTTTAGTTAATTGATCAAATAGAGTTTTTTCTTCCTTCTAGAGAACTTAAAAATAACTGTATAGGTAGAGCTTATTGTTCTTAATTTAAAAACTATGACCAGGAATGACTTTTATCTGTTTCTATCAGTTTTATGTGATAGAATATGCAGCATGTGATGCTACTTACAATGAAATTGTCACAATTGAACGTCTGAGATCAGTTAATCCCAACAAACCTGCCACGAAAGATACTTTCCATAAAATCAAACTGGACGTGCCAGAAGACTTAAGACAAATGTAAGTTAATATGCAAGAAATGCTGAGAACTTACAGGTGATAGGCAGTTAATTTAAAAGAATATAAATTTTAAAATAATATCAATTTTCAAATTCAACGAACTTTGGCAAAAATGGTTTGCAAAAGTAGTGCAGAAATAAACTTCGTTCATAGAATTTTGAAATTTTGAAAAATGACTAGTGTAGATCTTAATATCCCCAGATAAATATGTAATGAGTAGAGTAAAGAAGCTTCCAAAGGTTGTCTCAGTCTTATAATCCCTGGGCTGGAGTTATGCTTAAAGATTCTTTTAGGTGAGAAATTCCTTTTTAAAGGTTTCCTAAGGGGGGCTGTAATGAGTTTGCTTTGGATGTGTCACACTTTAGATAAACATTAACTTGAAATTCAAAGTGCATAGAAATCCTGCTTTTTCAAGTGATTACATATATGTGTAAATTTTTGTGCTTTCTGATTCATATACATTTCCTTCTTTCCCTTAAATTGGTCCGCAGTTTTTCTGTGAAAAGGAGCAGCAGAATAAAACTAGGTAACATGTAGCTATCCCCAAAAGTTTTCAACAGTTAAGAAAATTACTAATCATATGTACCTGAAATAAGGAAGATTCAGAGGAGAGTGACTGTCCTAAAAATGCCACCTTTGGTAGTCTATGACCACTAGCGATCCCTTAAAAGCATAACTAGTTTTTTCGTTTCTCTGTAATCTCAGATGTTTGATTTGGCTGAGTATGACAGAGGTGGACAGCAAAGGAACCTTTCTCTGTAATCAAATACTTGAGTGGGCTAAAAGTATTTCAGGGATGTCCAGCAAAGGAACTAAACTTTTAAACAGAAACAGCTTTTTTTGTGTATCATGTTTAGTATGAAATCATACTTCTACTAAGTATAAGTCTCTGCATAGACTTAATGCCAGTAGTTCGCAATCATTCATCTTAATTTCACAGTGGATATTCTTTTTATTTCTAGGTGTGCCAAAGAATCGGCACATAAGGACTTTAAAAAGGCAGTTGGTGCCTTTTCTGTAACTTACGATCCAGAGAATTATCAGCTTGTCATTTTGGTGAGTGATTTTGACTTGTCTCTTTTGATGTACTTCATTTGGAGTATTTAGTTTGATAATAATAGTGTTAATTTAAATATCCTTAGTCTATCAATGAAGTCACCTCGAAACGAGCACACATGTTAATTGACATGCACTTTCGGAGTCTGCGCACTAAGCTGTCTCTGATACTGAGAAATGAAGAAGCCAGTAAGCAGCTAGAGGTATGTGGCTTTCCCTAGTGCTGCTTGTAAGGCTATCTAGAAATGGTAACTGTGGAGTTTCAAAACTTGAATATGGGCAGGTTGTCCTTTATTTACTGTGTCTTAGCAATTCCCTATATTTTATATTTTGAAAAATTAAATTATATAGCGCCTAATCATATTAAAGTTTTTCATGGCTAAGGTTTCAGAATTAACCAGCAGTTGATTATATTAAGGAACTTCTGGTCAACTCACTTTTTCTGGAAGTTCATCAAAGCTGTTAATAAAATGAGGCAATGCTTCTTCCATATAACATGTTGTCATTTAAGTACTAGAGAGTATTTAAGTATCTAATCATATTCCTTTCATTATGTATGTTTATCTCTGTTTAAAAGGGTATAGAACTTCTTCATTCTAATTGGTTGTCACTCTTTAAAACTCCTGTCTTCAGATTCCTGCCAGAGGCTATTTCCCTAACTTACTATTTCGTCTCTTCAGGTGCATTTTATCTACTTTTATTAATCTTCCAGTAATTTCCATCACCATACATTTATTTTCATTGTTAACTGTCTAGTACTTCCATCCATAACCATAGAAACTAAATGGATTTTAATGTCCCAACTCAAAGGTATTACTGTCAGATTCCAGAGTTCTTCATCATTATTCATTTCATAGAGGGAAAACACCATGCAGATGAAATAATAAAGAAAAAAAAAGTTCCAAATTGCATATTAAGAGAGAAGGTAGTCAAGGCTTTAGTCTCATAAAACCCTATGAAACTTGCCACCTTCCCACTTGATGTGTGATTGCTGAACTCTCAGCAAGAGAGAAGACACTCATCTTGTTTTGTTACTGTTTTCCTTATGGCCATGGAGGTCTGTTTAAATGGTTTTTACTCTCATTCTTTCTTGATGTCCCTATGTTCACACATTTGTGGTTTCTTTAGCAATTCTTTCATAACTTTCAGGCCTGAACAGCCTCCTTACTGTCATTGTGAGTATTATGGAAAATATACCCATGCCTCTTCTTAAACATCTAATACTTCTTAAATGATCTGTTATGGTACCTTTGGTTTACCATTTATCAGTGAATTATCAGTGAAAAGAATAAACCAGGTGAATGAACCAGGATTCAAAAAACAAGACTTCTTGAAAAATCCTAGGAATATTTCATACATTTTGTTACTCTTATCTACAAAATGGTTATTAGACTTTTTAAAATTGTTTACAGTAGTTAACACTCATACATTCCAGTTAGTCGGTATGTTGAAGACTGAGAAACTAGTGTGCATGCCTATCTTTCCTCACTACTAATATTAAAGAGATCCACATATTCAGATAAGAAATTTCCATTTTCAACATGAGCCACTAATATGTTTGGTTTTCATTTATGGCATGCTAGAACAAAACATTAAATTTTGATAATGCTGTTTAAAGAGAGAGCAATTATCCACAAGTTTGGGGTGTTGACTGTAACATATTTCAGTCATTACTGAATATTTGAAAGAATTCATCATACTTGTGGATCCAGATCACAAGGTCTTACAGACTCTCATATTAGGTTCCAGGTGCATATGCAAGATAAGATGTAAATCTTTGGCATTCTATAATCATTTGATTTCATGACTGCACCAACAATTTTTATGATTCCATTCCTCAGGTTGGGGAGGTGGGAGAAGGAAAGTATTTTAATATCTCCACTTCATGAGAGGGATGGATATCTAGACCACAATATCTAATGATAAGTTAAATAAATGGAGCAGTTTCCAGAAGAAAACTGAAAAAAATGTATATGTACTGATATCCTTTAATAAAAATGAAGTGAATTCAATTTTCTATAAAGATGGTATTTAAATTTTTTTTTTTTTTTTTTTTTTTTACTTAAATAACATTGAGTCTGTCAGATCCGGTGGGCTGGTTTTTATTTGAGAACCTTTTATCTGCTTAATACTACGTTATTGATGTTATTGGTTACCTACGGCAGCCTTGAAAATAGGTTGACGAGAAGCCCTTTCCTATTAACAAATATATCAGATGGTATAGACCTTCAGTAACCTAAAAAGTGCTTATGCTGTGGGAGGTGTTTTCTAAAATCTTTTAGTTTACAATTGAAACTAATTTATAGGCCCCTGATACATAGGGTCAAGATTATTTATATGGCTGACCTAAATATAGTTGCCTTGATAGTTGATAAAGCATATTAATCAGACGTGCATTTTTCTTCAGAGTTCAAGGCAGCTTGCCTCAAGGTTTCATGAACAATTTATCGTACGAGAAGATCTGATGGGTCTAGCTATTGGTACTCATGGTGCTAATATTCAGCAAGCTAGAAAAGTACCTGGGGTCACTGCTATCGATCTAGATGAAGACACCTGCACATTTCATATTTATGGAGAGGTAAATATTTTACTATGTAGTTTTTTTCTAAAATAACAAAGAGTATTTCATAAGGCTCATCTTTTATCTTAAATCTTTTCCCCTTTGTTGTTAGGATCAGGATGCAGTGAAAAAGGCTAGAAGCTTTCTTGAATTTGCTGAAGATGTCATACAAGTTCCAAGGAACTTGGTCGGTGAGTCAGAAATTACTGTTGACATGCACTACAAACACACCAATTAGGGAAATAGTTCAGTTATTCTGCTAGAATTCCATGTTCACTCACTTGGAGAGTCATTTAATTGAAGCTTAATCTTTGAAATATGGTCTGTTGTTACAGTATACAGAAAATATTTGACAAATATGATACTCAAAAATTAGAAGGTATACAGAAGACACTGCTTTCCTAGTTCAAACCTGTTAGAGCCTAGAAGAATAAATTTTGTACAGCCTCTTCAGTGTGTAGTTTCTGTGTCTTAAAATTAAACATTTTTTCAAGGGACACCTGAATGGCTTAGTGAGTTAGGCATCCAACTCTTGATTTCGACTCAGGTCATGAACTAAACGTCGTGAGATCGAGGTCCCATGCCAGGCTCTGTGCTCAGCGGGGAGTCTGCTTGTCTCCCCCTCTTTCTGTCTCCCCCGCTCACACTCCTGTGTGCTCTCTCTCTGTCGAATAAATAAATCTTCAGGGACGTCTGAGTGGTTCACTCGGTTAAGCATCCAAACTCTTGGTCTCAGCTCATTTATTTGGTGACCTTGGAGTTGTGGGATTGAGCCCTACATTGGGCTCTGTGCGCTGTACAGAATCTGCTTGGGAATCTCTCCCTCTGCCCTTACCCCCTGTGTATTCTCTCTCTCTTAAGTAAATAAATCTTAAAAAAAAAAGATCTTAAACCATTTTTTTTTCCAAGATGAATGACATTTGAGGGCTTTATAATATGGAGGATATTTGTATTTATTTGATCTCTCTGATGGGACTATAAAATGATAGCATTCTGAATTATCTCTGAATTGAGAATCTGAATGTAGGTTACTTAAATCTAATGAGTTGCAAAGCTAAAAGTAACTCTGAATGTCTCTGGGGATTTTTGCAACACCAGTGGTAGTTCTTCATTTTGACTTAGAATACTTCTGTTTCATTACTATCATCATCACAGGTACCAGCAAATACCAGAAACTCTCTACCAATATTCTCAAATGCTGAAGATCTCTTTAGCAGAACATACCAAGCCAGTTGCAGGTTTTTGGTTGTGTTTTTTTTTTTTTTTAATCAAGAATACTACCTATGTCTTTATACATAAAATTGGGACATAGTGCCTATACATTTTTAATTTACTGAACTTGAAACCACAACTGATTATAAAAAGTAATGCATGCCCTTTGCAAAGTTTAAAGAACAAGAAAATAAGAACTTCTATGCATTTTGTTCCCATAGTTTCAGTCCTGCTTAGCCTGCTTTAATTTTTTGTCAGCATAGAATTAATAAACATCTTCCTGTGCCATTAAAAACACTTGGAATAATATTTTTCTCTTGAATAAAATTAGTTCAAGGGTAAATACCAGTGAAGTTAATGCAGAATTATTCATTCAGCTGTGTTGTACAGACAGCTAAAGAATGTGATGTTATTGAGGTAACTTGGACACAGTTTTGTGTGTGTGTAGCACTGTCCTTTTTACCTCAGGATAAGTGGGGTTTTGAATGATGCTTATTTTCCTTTTAGTTACAGTTTGCCAAGCAATTGTATACATTTTATAGTTAGAAACGTTGTTTTAAATTTAAAAATTCTTATATAGCCAGCTGACAGTTTTTTCAGTAATTATCAAACAGAAACTTTGTGTTCGAGTCATTCACTACAGTTCATTTGGGAGGTGGCATGATGCCTCTAGGGGAAAGTTCTTAGGTGTTGGAGTTGAATGTAGATTTCGGTCCCTACCTCACTTTTTGGTAATTTGACCTTGTAACTGACTCCACCCCCTTGAATTTTATTTTCCTTACCTCCAAAAAATGTGAATAATAGTGTCCACCTCATAGAGTTGCCATGATAACTAAACAGGAAGATGTTGATAGAAAGGTTTAGAGAAGCTTTGAACATAGTATGGGACTCTGTAAATGTTACTTCTCTTATCTCCTCCTCATTTAGATCAATTCCATCCAGTTCAGTAGAGCAAAATTGTAGTAAGCTGTCAGTTGGGATTGAGAAATAACCATGTGGTATATAGAATTGCATTATCTGTTATTAAAAATAGATTCTACCTCTGGTCATACCTGAAGAGAAGAGGGTTCCAACAGTAACCTTTCACCAGAAGGCCTGCTGAAGTACAATCAGCCTCGGTTTTCTTTTGTTTCTGGTGAATAAAATAAAGCAAGTCTCTTTTAGAGATTGGAATGTTGAGAGTTTTCAGAAAGCATTTTTGTGTAAGAGAGTTGGCAGGGCACATCTTTAGGGAGATGTCTAATTAGTATTGCATAAGTTTTCTTTGAGTCCCACAGTATGATTTATGATCTCTTTATTTTTCACAAACTCTGTCTAGCACGTACATGGATTTGTCATTCTTTTCTAAAAATTTGCTTGTTTTTCATCCACTTTGACAGTGAATTGGTTTAATTATTCTGTTAATTATAGTTAACACAATACTTAGGATGGTTAAGCTATTAACAGCAACATGTGCCAAGCTCAATTTTCTTTTTCCTGACTCATTGAGACCTTTTTAAAAATCATATTAATTCATGAAAATATAATAAGTTTTACAGATTAAAAACAAACTGGGTGGGACAACACCGTGTAAAAACCTCTCTTCATTTGAAGACAGGAGTAGCAGAAATAATTGACAAAAGGACCTGCCTATATCAGGAGTCCTGATTTAATGTCAGTTCTGTTCCCTGACCAATGAGCAGTTAGAAGAGGTTATAAGGGCGAATGAGGCTTTCTTATGTGGCTGGAGTGCCGGGGTAATGCTGATGAGAAGAACCACAAGTTCCTGTTGTGACACTTTCCCTGGTTTCTTCTGTAGCATTGACTCAAAGAAAATTTTGGCTTCCAGATTTTTCCCCATCCCTGCCTTAGAGGAGATACTGGGACAAGCACATGATGGTCTTGGCCAGTATAAGGGTGCTTTTTAGGTACCTTAGGAAAGTACTCAGAAGCTGATGGAATTCACATGTAGACTTCTGGAACCAGTAGTTCTTTTATTTGCAGGGTCTTGCTTTACACTAATGGATTATGATGGCTGTGAAAGCAGTCATTTCCCAGTTAAAGGGTATGACTGAGTTTTCTAAAATGAGGGAAAGAATGCCTATTTATTACCAGTATTCAAAGTCTTTGTAGTTTTAACAGATGGTATTGAATAATAATTAATCTTGAACTGGTTTTTAAGTTTTTTCATTATAGTTTTGAGTTATCTTAATAAAGTGTGATTTCTTAATCTTCTATTCTGTGGCTAATAAAAGATTAAGAAGTCACACTTCACCTTTTAATATACTGATACAATCTATGAGTGATACATAGGAGTAATATTATGTTAACATATTGGCCTGGAAAATGTGTACTTCTTTTAGATGTATGTACAGCTGCCTAAGTCCCTTTTAAACTTGGAGTATCTTTTATAAATGTGACATATAAAATTCTAAAAATATTTATCATGGGTAAAGAAGCAGATTTAAATCAGGTACAGACAGAGCTAAAATTTCCAAATGAATAAGCAAATGTATTTTCTATTATCTGTCCTTTCCCTTATTTCTTTTCATAGAACTTTGCAGAAAGAGTGATATACACCAGTGTACCAGCAAGTTTCAAGTAGACCCTTTTAGGCAAAATAAGAGCCTATCTTCAAACTTCCTTAAAATTTCAAAATTATCCCATCAATTCATGAGATTTAAATACCTCTGATACTTGACCAAAGTAGTTTAAACAGTGACAGACAACCTAATAAACAGAAAGCCTGTTTAACTCTTGTCTTTTTGAAAAGAGTTTCTGTTTTGGTTTTGAAATCTTACGTTTTATGTGATAGTTTGCAGTGGGGTACGCTTACTGGTTTGAGATAAATGTTTTTAAAACCAAACATGAATTACTCATTTCTTAGGCAAAGTAATAGGAAAAAATGGAAAACTGATTCAGGAAATTGTGGACAAGTCAGGAGTTGTGAGGGTGAGAATTGAAGCCGAAAATGAGAAAAGTGTTCCACAAGAAGAGGTATGTGATAGTGCATGTGTTTCTGGTTTGTCTGATAGAAGTTTCTTACTGTTTTTTTTTCAACATGTTAATTTAGAGGCCTCTGTAGTATGGTATGCACATGCTAGGAATATAAAAATTCTGATAGTCATGCTAGTCATTGTTGTAGCCGGATAGTGACTTGGGACTAGTCACTTGAATGCCTTCAAATCTTTCTCAGGCTTTAAAATGGATGGCCATAAATTCTAAAAAGAGTATAAGGCACTTTTCAAATATAACTTTGATGTTGCTGACAGAGACCAAGTTGGGACACTAATCAGGTCTTCTGGCTTTTATCCTTTGTCTTTTTTAGTTTGTGTGTATGTGTGTTTATTTTCTGTTCTTTACGTTTTTATCTGGGCATAGTAATCTCTTCCCAGTCATTAAATTTTATAACCCTCACTTTCATCTTCATGAATATATGGTTTTTGGTAGCAACCTTTAAAGAATTTATGTGGGTTGGGGGAGGTAAGGGTGTGCTCTTCTGTACAACGATATTGTTTAAAATAAAATCCCCCCAAATTCATATTATTCAGTGCACAAAAATCCATATGAAGCCCGTGGGTTTTCAGTGGCACCTGACTCTTCAGCTGGTCATTGCTACTGGGAAGCGGTACCTTGCCTACCAGATAAAGGTCAAATTTTGCCATATTTTCACATATTATCTAGTCTTTCCCTTTGTGAAAGGTTCTTTTAGCTGATGTTTGATGTTTTGGGGGGGTTACTGCATAATATTTGCATTCTCTAATTATTTCTGCCAAAAATGTTTACAATAATTTGTATTCTTATATGATCATTGATACAAAAATGGGGCTAAATACAGTCTTGTAAATTGGTTCTCTTTTCCCTTTTGTGTTTTGTTTTTTACCAAGGAAATCATGCCACCAAATTCCCTACCTTCCAGTAACTCAAGGGTTGGACCTACTCCCCCAGAAGAAAAAAAACATATAGATATAAAGGAAAACAGTACTCATTTTTCTCAACCTAACAGTACAAAAGTCCAGAGGGTAAGAAATATTTATCACTTTGAATTATATTAAAAGGAATTTCTTTGACCCAGATGTCACAGTTGGTGTTTTGGGTGTTTTCTCTGGTTAGGCTTATAGACTACTCATGTGTTTTGTTTTGTTTTTAAATCTGATTGCCATCTTATGAGAGGTCACAAACCAAAGTGATACCTACTTCTCAGTTTATTCACAGTGACAAATATGATGGTATAAACATAAAATATGGGGTTACAATTAATGATCACATTTTTTTCTTTTGAGGGTGGTCTTTCATTTTTTCATGCTGTTTCTTGAAATTTTGCAGGTTGTGGTAGCTCAAAATGTACCTTCTGTTAGATACATTTAGTTACTACTTAGAATCATATTTTAGAAACTGGTTTTCAATATTTGAACTAACCTAACTATTTAGAAATGGGTTTAGAAGTCCTACAGTGAAAGTCCTGCGTTCAGGCTTCTGTGTATCATTTGTTATAGTTAATGACATCACTTGCATTCCTTATACTGCTTTAGGTGTTAGTGGTTTCATCAATTGTAGCAGGGGAATCCCAGAAACCTGAACTCAAGGCTTGGCAGGTAGGAAAACATTCCTTGAAAAATACATTTTAATTTTATATTTTAATGTTTATTCCCCTTGTTAAGAAAGACTACAAATGATCAACAGGGTTGGGGGATGGTGGAGGAGTGTTTTGGGGTATGTTTATCCATTGCCCTGGGGAGAAAGCTCAAGTTCCTTCCTGTTGCTTATCAGGCCTTTCTTTGATGCTCACCTGTCCAGTGTCACCTCTTCTCATTCCCTTCCTTTGCCTTCCAGAGTGGCTTGAGCCATACTGAAGTACTTAGGGTTCTCTGAACACTATTGCCTCTGTATGCATATGTATCCTTCACCAGAGTGCTCTTTACCCTCCAACTTCCCAATTTGCTTTGACCTTACTCCTTGTGCAGCTTTCCTTGTGTACTTGCCACAGGTCTCCTCCCCCTGAGTGGCCCAAGGGCCTTTCCCCCTTCTGTGTTCCAGTGTGCTCATCCCTCTCAGTAGCACTTCCTACATAGACATTCACTTGTTAATCTGTTCGGCCACAACATGAGTTCCTTGAGGGTGCAGGGCCCCCTACCTGGCCCGTGAGAACTATTTATGGAAAAATGTCATGGCTCACCAGAGACTAAAAGCAAGAACTGCCATTTTATAAAGAGAAATAGAACCACAAGTGGCTGGGATATTCCTCTCTGCCTTTCTCCTTGCCTCCATATTGAAGGCTGCTGTTGTGCTCTTGGCCCTTCTTCATTGGACTATTCTAGTCCCCTAGTGATGTGCTCAAATTAGAGTGGCACTTGGTATAACCACAGTTTGGACGTGGGGAAGAAGAAAATGTTTTAAAACTATTTGCTCCAAAGTGATAAGACTAAACCTGTGACACAGGATTTTAAAGTTTATTTTGGACATACGTGATCTAGAGGGAAGAGTGTAACATTTCATCATATGACATTTTGGGAAATGATAAGGTTTAACTGCTTTGTAACAACATCAGTTGGGGAGAAAACAGTCAAAAATGTTTTTGAGAAAAGGAGATCGGATGCATAGGCCTGATCATTTCCATAGTTCATATATTATTCAGTGCAAAAAAATCCATACGAGGCCTGTGGGTTTTCAGTGGCACCTGACTCTTCAGCTGGTCATTGCTACTGGGAAGCGGTGCCTTGCCTACCAGATAAAGGTCATTTTACAAGCATTAATTCCTAATTGTTCAGGTTTGTTTTTTTTTTTTCTCCCACATCAACAGCCATGTTAATGTGGAAGGGAAAAGAAAGAAAAAACTATTCCAGCCCCACATACATTTAAGCAGCCCAGCAGTAACCACACCTATCAGATGAATGCTCTTTTTATATAAAAGAGGTGATGCTTGCTAAAGAGACAGCTTCTTGATTTTTCACATCTAGAAACTTCAGCTAGAAAATTACGTCCTCATCAAAGCCACCATATGGTCATCTGTGGTCACGTGTTTGAATATCAATAACCATGTATATTTCTCCAGTAGTAAAATATTAAAGTATTCTCGATTTTGAATGTCCTAATTGCCAGCTATAAGTTTGCACAACACCTTCGCTTCTTTTTTTGTATACTCCTTTTTGAAAATCTGTCTTTATATTAAAGTAGTACCATAGAGAAAAGATCAAACTTTCCTTATGATTCAGCCTTTTACAATTTTTAGAGTACATTATTGAAATGTTCAGTTTTGTGCTCATGGATCTGCCTCTTACCCTCAATCCCCTGCACAGAATAATTAGTGCAGGGGATTTACCCTAATTCTTCTTGTTTGTATTTTGTTTGTACTCTCTTGACTTGGTTAGCAAAATGGATTTAGTTTTACTTTGGTGCCCTGGTATTTGACTTTGAATTTCTCTGTAAAGAATTTGATCCAGATAAAACCTGTAGTGTATGAATTAGAGTACCTTAAAGTATTCGTTTTGTTTATGCATCTCATGTCAGAGCTTGTATAATTTTGAATTACATAATTTGTGATTTTTGCCAACACTTAAGTGTAGCATTTAAAACATAATAATCTGGTACACTCAAGGGGTTGCTGTATTGATGTGTCGTTATTCACAATAGATGTGTATAATATGACAATTTTTGTTTCCATGTATTGATTTATATTTTCAACAAACATTTGTGTACCTACTGTTTGTCAGGCCCTGTGCTAGGGATTTAGTTATTATTTGCATTTTTGTCAGATTAATCCATTATTTTATAGGATTATTGTTGCCATTTATTTTTCAGGGTATGGTACCATTTGTTTTTGTGGGAACAAAGGACAGCATTGCTAATGCCACTGTTCTTCTGGATTATCACCTGAACTATTTAAAGGTGAGAGCAAGAAGAACTTTAACTTCTAATCCTTTTGTACTAAAATATAAAAACTCCACAGTCAGTCTTTTCAGCAGTGAAGTTTCATTCTAGCCTGTATATTATAATGAATGACCTTTAAAAGGTAATAGAGCAAATATTCACTTTGTTTTGCTTATTATATTCCTTTTGAAAACTCAAGTCCATTTTCTATCATTATAAATTTAAGGAGCAATATCCCAGTTCTCAATAAATCCCCCTATTTCCCATTATTTTTCTGTTAAACCCTTAACTTTCAATGTAGGTACTCTTGTACATAGCCTTTTCATCCAGTTGATACTTTCTAGCCTCTCAGTTTTTTCCAGGCCAGATTTTGTCTGTTAACACTTGCCTTTGTTTGTCCCTTTTATGTTATTTATTAAGGAAATCCCAGTGTTTCATGAAGTCTTCTGTTTAAATGTTTATCCTTTGTATTTTTCTCTATACTCTGTTATACAAAATATAAATAACTCGTGTCTTGTAGATGCTCTTTTTAGTTAGTATTTGTACAGTTATACTTTCTCTAGATTGCAAACTGGAAATCAGGAACTGGGAAGCTACGAGGTATAGTGGAAAGAGCACTGGATTGGCTTCTAGTCTCTCTCCTACCATGAACTAGCTTATGTGACTTTAGGCAAGTCACTTCTCCCTATACTGGATGCTTTTAAAAATTTCTTTTAGCCAAGATATTGTATAAGTCAATGAAATAAAATCTTACCCATGTCACTTTTATAATTTCTTTTTTATATCCATATACATCAAAATTACAAGTGACTAGTACTAAATAGGATTTTAAAAATAATCTAGCTTTCTGTTTTATTTATGATCCTGTCTTAAGAATGTTTTTGCTGATTTCTTGAAAGAAAGAAACAATTTTTGGATGCAATTAAGGGGGAAAATGTACAGTAGTTAGGCATTTCATTCATCTTATGGTGGTCAGTTAATAATTGAAAATGGGAAGGTTTCATCCAGCAAGGTTTGCATGGGTAGGATACCCCGTTAGTTTGCTTATTTATTTTTGTTTTAAACTGTGTATTTTATTTGTAATCTGTTCTGTGTGTGTGTGTATGTGTTGTTTTTTTTTTTTTTTTTCATATTCTTAGCTTAAATAATTACGATGACCTGGAGAGTTAGGGTTGCATTGTAATCAATCCCTTGTTCTTTTGACTAATGTTCTTTTTAAGATCTTTTTATTTATTCTTCACAATTGAATATCTTTTTTGGTTATCAGCAGCTGTCCCGTTGCCATTCTTTTCATCACCAGATCTTCCCTTGATTGGGCCTGGCATCTCTCACCAAAAGGTGACTGCTTTGCCCCAGTGGGATAACCTGGACTACCATTCTGTTTCGCAAAATAACACCCATTCCATGAGTTATAACTATACTTGTGGAGTAAACTACTCACTCTCTCGTTGCTCAAGTCCTTTGTAAAACAGAAATTCTGGTTCAGAGCACAGATTAAATGTATCTGCCCTTTATTTTCCAGAAGCTTCCACAACCAATATTTTAAGAACTTGGCTTAACAGGGGCTTATCCAGTGACTGTCCATGTCAGCAGTCCCTATGATGGCCACTGCTTTACTCAGACACCCAGTACTATTAGAGTTATGGATACAGTTCCCTATTAGCCAGAAAAGGAGATCTTTAATGGGTAGATTGGAAGGACAGGGGTTAGAATTGAGGCTTCATCTTGATTTGACAGAACCCAACATATCAAACATATCAGAAGCACTATGTGTAAGGGTCTCTCAGTTGACCCAGGTCTATATTTTGATCAACATTAATACTGTTCATTGTACTTGTTCTAGCATAGTTGTAGTCTTTAAGAGGTTTCAAGGCATGATGTTAAGATCTAGCTTTTTTGGTTAGCTCTTAAATAGTTGTATCCCCCCTTCCCTGAGATATAAGGAATAGGAGCATTTTCAGTTCCCTGAAAATAATTTTTCCTTAATGGTGTAATCATATCCAAAGACCTACCATAATATATGTTCTTTGAAAGCAGAAGATGGCCCAAACTCAGTGCTTCATAAATTAAGATACTAGCTGGCAAATATATTTTGATTAAGATTATTTACAGTGTGTGATTTTTTTCAGTTTAGCTCGATAAACCTTAAATGTCATTTACCTACATTTTGGAGTTGCTTTATTCAATATCCTATCATCAAGAAGTCCCCCAACTAGCATATCTGTGCCTTAGCAGATTCTATTGAATAATAGTGCCAAATCAAACAACTTTAAATTCTATTCAGTAGAATTTTAATGCTGAGTATTTTTGTTATATCTCTAATTATGGACATAATAATCTGTTATCTATAGTAATTTTTCTTTTTAAGGACACCATTCAATTTCCTGATAATTCTGTGTAATAGTGTTTACTATAAATTTAGAACTGAAATTGAAATATTTCCAGTATATTTTTTATCTGATGAAAAGGAGAAAGGTATTATTAAGTAAAATGTCAAATTATTTTTACTGTTATCTTGTATATTTTAAATAGGAAGTAGACCAGTTGCGTTTGGAGAGATTACAAATTGATGAGCAGTTGCGACAGATTGGAGCTAGTTCTAGACCACCACCAAATCGTACAGATAAGGAAAAAGGCTATGTGACTGATGATGGTCAAGGAATGGGTCGAGGTAGTAGACCTTACAGAAATAGGGGGCACGGCAGACGCGGTCCTGGATATACTTCAGGTACAAACTAAGCATTTTACTCAGTAACTTTATCTGTTCCTAGACTTAATAGCTGCTAATCTCTAATATTCATTAGAACCCCATTATAACGGTTTCTCACTACATGGTTTCCGAGTCACAGTGGGTCAAATTGTGTTGTAAGAGACAGAGTTAAAACCTGATGATAACACTTAGAGTTTACAGGGCAAGTGTGAGTTCTGTCCACGTTCTGACTTGGGGATAAATCTGCTTAAGCCCTTGTGTGTTGATGACTTCCTTAAGGCCTTTCCTGATTTTATTACTGTATAGCCAAAATTATTTTCATTTGTGTACTGTGGCTCATTTTTTGTCAGGCATGTGCTGGTCATACTTGCTGGATGGACTGTGTAAATCAGGGCTCTGCATCCTATGGCTCATAAGGTGATTTTGAGTGTCATGGCCAAAGTCAGCCCTAGGCACAGTCAAGAAGTAGGCAAAGTTTCTCTTTGCCTTCCCAGCTCTTCTGTCAGTGCTTCTTTCTTCTCTCCCAGTACCTTCCACTGAACACTGTCCCCACCTGCCAGTGCCTACTGTCTTTCTTGCTCAACTGTGTATCTACTATGTAACTTGCTAATGGTGGTATAAGGTATAATCCATCTCACAAATATTTGCATTTCAAAAAGGAACTCTTTTAGATGGAAAAGCCTTCAAGATCCACAGGAAAGAAGCTATAATGGTGAAGCTATAATTGGTCATTAGCTCCAACAGAGGAAGAGAGAGAGGTAGTAGAGTTGATATTCTGGAGTGGGGGAGACAGACACCTACTCCTAAGGCAAACCTTAAACCTAACCCCTAACCCCTCTCCCAACAGTCTGTCCTTTTTGCTGTTGAAGTCCCACGTCTCCATGGAGCTCTTTTCTCCCACTTCCATCTCCCCTACATCATTAATCTACCCCCTCATGCATAATGAGCTTATCTTAATAATTCCCTTATTAATGATAAATTATTTCAGTGGGAGAGGGAGGGAAGGTTGTGGACCAAGCATCAGGCAAGCATATCCCCTTTCAGCTAAGTTCAATCCCGGATCCCACGGAAGACCCTTCCCTGAGAGAGTTACCATGTTGGCCTTCGCCACCCTCTCAGAGGTGACCAAAATGTATGCATCCCCCGCTGTCCCTGGGCCAAACCTTGTTAAAAGGAACTCTCTTTATAGAGGTTTATTTATCAAGGCATTGCATTTAACTGTTGTAGACAACTCTTCCTCCAGAGAGCACAGATGTTTAAAGGAGCACAGCTGTTTAATGATGTGGCATACTCAGGTTTGAACTTAGATGGCTAATAAAATACCTTTTTTTTTTTTAATGAGAACCAAAAACATTCAAAAGCAAAATTACCTCAAATATTGTGAAACCCTTCATTTTGAATTTAAGATAATTTGTTTTACAAAATGGAAGGTGATGATACTCTTTGGGTTTATAAATTGGGAAGAGTATTGGATTACCCCTGAAACGTCTCTGGAAGCTTCTGTTAACCTAACTTTTTTTTTTAAGTCGGACAACGGTATATAACTTTTAACTCTCGATAGGAACTAATTCTGAAGCATCAAATGCTTCTGAAACAGAATCTGACCACAGAGACGAACTCAGTGATTGGTCATTAGCTCCAACAGAGGAAGAGAGGGAGAACTTTCTACGCAGAGGAGACGGACGGCGACGTGGCGGTGGAGGAAGAGGACAAGGAGGAAGAGGGCGTGGAGGCGGCTTCAAAGGTACACAGCTGTTCATTTCTTAATGATTAAAGGGGAATTTCAACAGCCAAAGTTCCGTGAAAAATCTTGGTGATTCAAGGATATATTACTTAAAACCCCATTTTTCCTGTTTTCTATTGGTCAGCAGAGGAAGGGCTCAGCAGTAGTCAACGGAACGTCAGCCTTCCCGTGGTTTGTGCAGAACGTAAAAATAAACACCGATAACTAGTTCGGCTTCTTTGGGGATTCTGCACATAACGTGAGCATTAGCTCAGGTTGACCGGTGACGTAGTTGATGCAGAATCGTAACACCTTTGAAAGATTTTGTGCTTCTTGGTTACATGCTAGATTTCTAAGCATTATGTAACTGGAATCACTAGATTGTTGATTATGTTTTAGATTCTGTGGTCTAAATAAATTGAGAGTGTAGGAATAAAGAATTTCTAATAAGCACATCAGAATCAGTTAACTGTTGAACCTTTTAAAATTGACCCTGTAGGAAATGACGATCACTCCCGAACAGATAATCGCCCACGTAATCCAAGAGAGGCTAAAGGAAGAACAGCAGATGGATCCCTCCAGGTAAACTGGTGCCTATTTACATCGAAATTATTTGAATTACTGTAGTTTGAGACTTACAAGTTTATTTTGCTTGATTTTTAAACATGTTGAAAAGTTGCAGAATTGATACATATGACATGTTTTCCTTTCAGCATTATAATTGTGGGCAGTCTTAGTTCTTCGTGACAAATATACCAAGAGAATTTCTCTAGAGACTATGCAGTCTTAAGCATTTGTGAAGACTTTGACAGTCTGTTAGGACTTGAATACCACATTGGGGGTTCCCTGCAGTTTCCGCAAGGAAAGGGACATCCTGGAATGTACTGGGAGACCTGAGTAACCCTGTGGACCCCTCTTCCCCTGAGTTGCAGGGATACGGTGATCTCTTTGAGTGGAAAGTAAGGAAAAGGAGGGCTCTGTCTCATAGGTAGTAATTATGGTAGACAGGGCTGCTGGTGCTCTCAGCTAGTACGGGCGATCAGCCAGCTGTTGGTTTATAACCAGCCTCTATTCTGAGATCCCTTTTCAGTTGGTCATCACCTATGCTGAATCCATTGTTAACTTTAAAATTACTCCTGAGCATGTCAGACACCATTGCTAAGTGCTTTCTGTGTGTGTGTGTTACCTTATTTACTCTTTCAGCAGCCCCCTGAGGTAAGTAGTTTTATTTTTTATTCTTTAGGTGAGTAAACTGAAGCTTTTAGAAAGATTCAGTCCTTTGTCCACAGTCACATAATGATCATATGGTGGAATGATATTTGAACTCTGGTATATGATCCCCAGAACCCGTATTCTCCTCTGCTTCTTAAATTCTTAATCCTTAATCCAAGTAGTTAGGGTTCCTTATTGACTGTGGATTGGTTTAGGACCAGCATTCAAGATTAGTGAGATGCTTTTCAAGAGCACAAATTTCCTGACAGAATATTCCATGGGATTCCTAGCAGTTAGTTGTAAGTAGGTGTTAACTGTTGGCACGTTCTTAAGGAATAGAAAAGACCTTAGATCTAGGTAAAGAGATGAGGAAATGATGTACGTACATGTGTTTTGCAGAGATAGAAGGCCTTTATCTGCTGGCCTTTTACGTCTCTGCTTAAAGTGACATGTTCCAGGAATTTGGCAGTCAGATCATATTGGTTAAAAGGGTGCATATTCATAATTGTATTTATAATTAAAATGGGACAGCGAATAAAAAGGTTTGTGTTTTCCATGTAGGAGAATAGATCCAAGTCAAAGCACTAAGCCTTTGATGGCCAAACATCTAGAATGCACACTGAGACCCAGCACTTGAACACACTTTTAAATTAGAGCAATCCATTTTGATATCTGTGTAGCATTTGTATTTCAAGCAGATCAATAGTTGTTTTAAGCCCATTGGTCAATATTATCTTCTTTTATACAGCATCTGGGATTGTTAGCATTGTTTTAAGTGTTCTGTGTTGGCACTTAAACTATTTCATAAATCTTAGGATACTATTTTCTGAACTGCATTCATCTTTACACATGTCTTGGCATTCCAGTCCTTTCACACATTAGTGTTGTCGAATTTCCCTGTACCATTATTATTCTTCAGAGTTCAAGTCTTAATGATTATCTGACTTGCCTTACTGAAAATACAAGCTATAAGAAAGCAAGGCTCAAATTTTTCTACTGTAAGACAGTGAGAGCCTCAGTATAGAGAGGTTAATCTTACCTATGATAGATAATTCAGGTGTAAACTAAAGGCTAGTTACTTAATAAGCAAGTTGAGTTCTTATCCTGGTAAAGGGGAATAGGAAGGCATCAATCTGGGTCCCTTGTGTGTTTCACAGTCTTTAATAACCCATTCTTTTGAACTCTAGTATTATAGTTACACATTATCTCGTAATTAGCAATAGTAATTAATTTTAACTATTTTGTTTCTCACTATTGTATTCTGCTTAGAAGAAGACACGGTAGGATTGTGAGTTTTTATCTAAGTTTGGACGCAGTGAGATGACCAGTGTGTTCCAGTTAAAGAAGAGTGTTTTTAAAATCATAAAATAAATAAAAAATCCTTCCTAACTTTAATTTCTTGCACTTCCTCTATTCTCACTCCCGTTTCCCCTTTTACCATGTGGAACTTACACTTAGGCTTAAATTTCTTGTCAGGCCAGTTACAGATTACAATAGGATATGGTCTGTGTATATAACAACTATAACTTGTTTTAGATCAGAGTTGACTGCAATAATGAAAGGAGTGTCCACACTAAAACATTACAGAATACCTCCAGTGAAGGTAATCGGCTGCGCACGGGTAAAGATCGTAACCAGAAGAAGGAAAAGCCAGACAACGTGGATGGTCAGCAACCACTTGTGAACGGAGTACCCTAAACTGCATAATTCTGAAGTTATATTTCCTAAACCATTTCCATAACTCTTATTCCATATTAGAAAACTTTGTTAGGCCAAAGACAAATAGTAGGCAAGATGGCACAGGGCATGAAATGAATACAAATTCTGTTATGAATTTTATTTTTTTGGTATTGGCCATAAGCAACAATCTTCAAGTTTGCACAAAAAGATACGTTGAAATTTTGAAACATTGCTTTTAAGTATACATTAGCACTTCAGGGCAGGATTTTAGTTTGGTTTATTTTTTAAAGTACTGAGCAGTGATATTTTTTGTTAATTTGGACCTTTTTCCTGCATCGGGTGATAACTTGCCGGTATATTTCAGTTTTTCTCAATAAATAGCATTTTTAGTAACCATATTACAGTTCTGTTTTCAGTCTCCTATAGAAGTCCATGAAATACTATGTCATTTCATGTCCTGTGTCAGTTTATGTTTGGTCCACTTTTCCAGTATTTTAGTGGACCCTGAGATGTGTGTGATGTGACGTTTGTCATTTTCATTAGCAAAAAAAAAAAAAAAAAAAAAAAAAAGTTGTATGATCTGTGCCTTTTTTATATCTTGGCAGGTAGGAATATTATATTTGGATGCAGAGTTCAGGGAAGATAAGTTGGAAACACTAAATGTTAAAGATGTAGCAAACCCTGTCAAACATTAGTACTTTATAGAAGAATGCATGCTTTCCATATTTTTTTCCTTACAGAAACATCAGGTTAGGCAGTATAAAGAATAGAACTTGTTTTGTTTTTGTTTTGTTGCACTGAAGTTTGACAAATAGTGTTATTGAGAGGGATGTGTAATTTTTCTGTATAGACAGGAGAAGAAATAACTATCTTTTCATTTGAGAGAGGCTAAAATAAAATGTTTTCAGCTAGGAATAAATCTTCCTGGTCGAAAGTTAGTAGGATATGCCTGCTCTTTGGCCTGATGACCAATTTTAACTTAGAGCCTTTTTTTTTAAATTTTGTCCTCCCCAAGTTTTGTGAAGTTTTTCATATTTTAATTTCAAGGTTATTTGGGGGAGATAGAAAGGTCATTTTCATGTGTGCATAATAATCCTGTGAAGTACAGGTACTTTGTCTAAAAAAAAAACATTGGAAGCAGGTTAAATGTAAGCCTTGAAATATGAGCTCTAATGTATAAGTGGAATTGGAAAGCAGACTAGAATTGGTTAACAAATACTTCTTTTCTTTAGTTTTTTTTTTCTTTTGTTTTTTGATGTGTTGGGTTTGGTTCTGTTTTTGAGTCTTTTTTATGAATGAAATTTACTGAGGAAAAATATGTGAAGGACCTTCACTCTTCAGATATTATATTTTTCTTAAAAAATAACTCCAAGTAGGGGTACCACTGAGTCTGTACAGAGCCGTGTGAACCGAAGTTCTGCCTCTGATGTATTTTGTGAGTTTGTTTCTTTGAATTTTCATTTTACAGTTACTTTTCCTTGCATACAAATAAGCATATAAAAATGGCAACAAACTGCACATGATTTCAAGAATATTAAAAAGTCTTTTTTAAAAGTATTGCCAAACATTAATGTTGATTTTTAGTTATTTATTCTGGGAATGTATAGTATTTGAAAACAGAAATTGGTACCTTGCACACATCATCTGTAAGCTGTTTGGTTTAAAATACTGTAGATAATTAACCAAGGTAGAATGACCTTGTAATGTAACTGCTCTTGGGCAATATTCTCTGTACATATTAGTGACAACAGATTGGATTTTATGTTGACATTTGTTTGGTTATAGTGCAATATATTTTGTATGCAAGCAGTTTCAATAAAGTTTGATCTTCCTCTGCTAAATTGATGTTGATGCAATCCTTACAAATGATTGCTTTTAAAATTTTAAGATAGGAAAAGAAATCTATAGAAAGTGTTCTGTTACAAAATGTAACTGTTACCACTGGAAGTTTCACATGTCTTAGGAAGTTAGCTGTTATCTACCAACTTTCAAGAACTTGATCTTGTTTAATAAGGTGGAAAAAAAAATCAACAAAATGGTACAAAAGCACATTGTGCCATTACAATATGCACTAAGTCTCTTTTTTTACAAAGGCTGAATTCAGCAAGGCGCTAACTTGCTTAAATGTGAATTACTAACTTCTAAAACTGTAATTTGATTCACATGTTTTCAAATGGAGTTGGAGTTGATTCGTATTACAATATTTGTGTGCTAAACGTGTATGTTTTTCAGTTCTAAGTCATGTTTTTAAAATCTTATTAAAGTTTCAAAAATCTGAAGATTGTTTATCTAGATGTAAATTTTTATTAAAAAGTTGCACTTATGAAAAAGCAAAAAATTAGTCTGACAGATGTTTGCTCCTGGTCTTAAATTTCTAAATATAACAAATATTAGCAGTATTGGGGGGGGGTTATTTATCATTCAAAGCATATATGCCTTGCAAATAATGTTTTACGTGCCCTTAAAAGGCAAAAACATAACCACTAGAAAATGCTTCTCCGTATTCCCAGTCATAATATTTCAACACGTTAATTACATAAGGTGCCACCAAACCATATTGAACACACACTCCTGTCTGTGCATACATAAATAAACCCTGCCATTTGAAAATACTAAATGTGTCTGTGTAGTTTAAAAAAGAAAACCATAGGAGCGCCTGGGTGGCTCAGTGGGTTAAAGCCTCTGCCTTCAGCTCAGGTCATGATCCCAGGGTCTTGGCATCGAGCCCCGCATCGGGTTCTCTGTTCAGCAGAGAGCCTGCTTCCTCCTCTCTCTTCCTGCCTGCCTCTCTGCCTACTTGTGATCTATCTGTCAAATAAATAAATAAAATCTTTAAAAAAAAAAAAAAAAGAAAACCATAATAAAACAAATGATGGGTTTGTAGGTAGAAGGTGCCTGAAATGGCTGTTGTAGTCACTTCAAGGAACTCGGGCACAGCTGAGATAAAAGGTTAAAAGTGGAGAGGAGAGCGAGTCAAAGTTCTCTGTGTTAGCATCCAAAATGATTTAAGGATGCAGGACAGTCTCTTCTATATTGATGGCCTGCCTCTCCCCTCCCCCGTTCCCCCTCTGAAAACTCCATCTTCGTTTTCTGACTTTCTGCTACCTTGTTCTGCCTTCTGCTTCGTTCTGGACTCTTCCAGGGCCAGAAGAGCTGAGCACAGTCCATTAGATGTGATAGGTTAAAACCAATTTACGAGTAATTTGGTTGGGTTTTCCTAGTTTCACAGTGGTCTTCAGTGCTACATATGAAAAGCCTGTTGGCAACATCCACCTTGACACTCCATTTGGCTTACTCAGATGCCTTTCTCCCATCTGATCACGATCTTAGAGCTCCTAGTGCTTAGGACTAGTGTCTTTTAGAGTCAATATACGGATTTGATCCCTGTTGAGTCCATTTGTTTCGTGGCCATAAATAGCATCTTTCTTTCATGACCTTCTGATGCCTCAGATAACCAGTTATTCTGAAATAGCCATTAGCAGATGCTAAATCTTTATCGCTCAAAGCTTAACAGGTACCAGTACTTATTTATTCTGAGATTTTATTTATTTGAAAGAGATAGTATGAGCATGGGGAGGAGGGGGAGATACAGTCTCCCCATTGAGCAGGGAGCCTGATGCCGGGCTCGATCCCCCTGGGATCATGACCTGAGTTGAAGGCAGCCACTTAACCGACTGAGACACTCAGGTACCCCACAGGTATCATTATTTAAATCTTGAGCATCTTTTCCACTGTATGTTTATTTCAGGCTGTTTAAAATTTTTATTTGGGGCTATTTAGTTTTCTTATGCAGCGCCTGGGTGGCACCGTCACCTAGAAGCATTTGACTCTTGGTTTTGGCTCAGATGGTGGTCTCAGGGTTGTGAGATTGAGCCCCGAGTCAGGCTCAGCACTCAGAGTCTGCTTCAGATTCTCTCTTCCTTTGCCCCTCTTGCTCGTTCTCTCTCTCAAGCTATTTCTTTTTAATTTTTTAATTTGTTTTAAGATTTTATTTCTTCGTCAGAGAGAGCACACACGAGCAGGCAGAGGTGGAGAGAGAAGCAGGCTCCCTGCCAAGCAAGGAGCCCGATGTGGGACTTGGTCCCAGGACCCTGGGATCATGACCTGAGCCGAAGGCAGCGACTTAACCGACTGAGCCACCCAGGCGTCCCAATAAATCTATTTTTTTTAAAAAGATTTTATTTATTTATTTGTCAGAGAGAGCGCGAGCGAGAGCGAGCATAGGCAGACAGAGTGGAAGGCAGAGTCAGAGGGAGAAGCAGGCTCCCCGCGGAGCAAGGAGCCCGATGTGGGACTCGATCCCAGGACGCTGGGATGATGACCTGAGCCGAAGGCAGCTGCTTAACCAACTGAGCCACCCAGGCATCCCCAATAAATCTGTTTTTAAAAAGAAATTTTCTTGCCATGAAGAAATGGGGAAATCCTTTTTTTTTTTTTTTTTTTTTTTAGTGTGAAGGAGTCTTATGTTAGTGGGAAAGGCATTAAAACTCTGCAAGTTGCACTTGCTAAATGATTAAAGAGTAAATTTAAAAATTAAGTGCTTAAAGGTTTTCCCACCAATTTGTGTATACCATAGATTTGATTACATGGGTAGGTTGAAAATTGGAGGACTGAGTGTCAACAAGAGACAGTTAAACAGAATCCTGGGAATTGGGGTTTATGATAATGATTCAGCATCAGTCAAAATCTGGATGGCTTATGCAGGAAGGAAAAAAAAATTCCAGTGTTATTTCTTCAAGTATTAAGTTCTTTTGATAAATACTAAGGCATCTCTGTCAGATTTCCCCTGAAATCAAAACCTGTAAGATACTGTGTCAATAAACAGTACTGGTTCTCAAGGAATATGTATCATTAAAAGTTGCAAATGCACTGTAGCCACTACATGACGGGAAGGCACATAGAGAGTTCTGCTGTGGAAAATGGAATTGCGGGGCGCCTGGGTGGCTCAGTGGGTTAAAGCCTCTGCCTTCAGCTCCGGTCATGATCTCAGGGTGCTGGGATCGAGCCCCGCATCCATCGGGCTCTCTGCTCAGCAGGGAGCCTGCCTCCCCCTCTCTCTCTGCCTGCCTCTCTGCCTACTTGTGATCTCTGTCTGTCAAATAAATTAAAAAAAAAAAAAACCTTTAAAAAAAAAAAGAAAATGGAATTGCAGGGTAGATTCCACACTTCTCCAGAGCATAGACTGGCTCTGTGGTTATTGCAGAAGTCATTTCAACTCTGTGTTTCAGTTTTTCATGTGTTAAAGGAATGATTGCTAAGGTATCCCAATTCCAAAGTTGTATATGCATTCATGTTTCATTTATAAGTATTCATGTTTTATGTGGAGAAAGCTACAGAGAGTCCATGGTAATGAACCATCCCCTTGATTTCATCTCATTAAATCATCAATAAATATTTATTATATAGCAGGCCTGTGACAAGTTTCTTAGGGATGCAGGGATAATATCTCAGACCTTTAAGAAGTTCACTGTCAAACAGGACAGCTTGAGTCTATGGGCAGTGCAGCATACAGTACACGGTAAGTGCTAAAATGCGCAGGGCAAGGTGGGAGCATGCCGAGGGACCCGCTGCGATCAGGATGGTATGGAGCCAGGAAGGGACTACTTTCCAGGTGAAGCGAGTCTTAAAACTGATTGGAGGAGTTAGCCAGGTGTACAGGTGCTGAGGGCAATAATCTACGCATGAGGAAATCTGTATTTGGGAAGCTTCCAAGAGTTCCATGTGGCTAGGGCACAGAATTTGAGGGAAAGAGGTGAGTCGAGGTACCGTCAAGGAGGCCTATACTGCTGTGTTAGGAGTTGGACCTCAGGGTGCCTTGGAAGGGTCTGAAATGACCAGGTTTCCACTTAAAGTGTGGCGCTCAGACAGGATTGTCCCATGACTCTGGGAGCCCCTGTGAAGTTACCTTGTAACCACCTGGCATGAGGGACTGGGCCCAAATCCAACTCTCAGGAGGCTCTTCTGCCCCACAGTGCAGAGCCAGCTTCCCACAGGGTCACAGGTGCCAGTGGCCTGGGTTCCCAGACAGCTCCCCTGACAGCCGGCAGTTTTAAGCCCTGATTTGATTGTCTGCATACAAGGTTGCTGTCAGGCCTGCCCTGTGGAAGGGTAGACCCCCAGAGAAGAAATAACCTTCTCCTGTGACCTTTGCATCTCTGCAAGAGAAAATGGGCATGCCTGTGCCTCGTCTGCTGGTAATTTTCCCTTATTAAAACCTCTTCCCTCCGGATGGTGGTGTGGTGTTCGCCTTCACCCACCCTTTCACAGATGGTGCCCAGCGTGAGGCAAATGCCACTCGTTCCAGCTCCGGCCTTTGGGAAACTGAAAAAGGGATCAACTAAGCCACACCAGGATGGATAGCAACCCACTGAGGGTAGTAGGAAACCTAGCCGAGCTGCAGTCGCTGGTGAACATGTTATTGCGAAGGCCCTGGACATCTAAGCCCCTCCACGTAAGGCAGATTGAAATGATTGGATCCCTCAGCGCTCTCAGGCCAGCCAGCTCTGTGAGCCCTAAGAAGAAAGAAATCAGGAGAAAAGAGCCCTTGGTCCCAAGTGCCCTTAGAATAGTTGATTCAGTCTAACTTCTTGGATTTGAACCCTGATCATTATGCAGTGTACCACCCAGGGGCCTGTCAGGGGTGGGGTTGAGGTACACTGACAGTCACACAGATCTCTTGAGGCTTGAACTGCTTGCATGATGAAGTTGCACCCATGAGTTGAGGGACGCTGAGTGACCAGCATTTGGGGTTTACCACAGGGTTCCCTTTTGCCAAATGAATTAGCTAGCCTGACCAATGAGGAGAGAGCAGATGTGCCTGACTTCCTGAGACACTGAATGCAGTGAGACATCCCTGCTGAGGTCCTAGCGGCGTTGAGGCACCCTGCCACGATTACCATGCTTATAGGAAAACCTTGGGCATTGAGATAAGTTGTGAGCAAATGACTTTAATTCAGAGACTGCTGACAAGGCTGATGGCGTCTTACATGAGGAAGACAGCCCGAATTTTACTCCTTCTGTCAGGGAGTAAGGGATGGGAAAATCCTCCAGCGGCTGACTTAGGCCCTATCCAAAGGGGGAAGAGATAAAAGGCCCTGTAAGGTGCCCCAGGTCTCAGCAAAAGTGGGAAGGCATCAAAGCACCACTTCAGATCTCTTCTGAGGCTCCCTCAGGCAGCATGTTACGGTTCTGGGGCTTGAACGAAGGGATGGCTAAGTAAGGAAATGGGACAAGGAGTGAGGTCGTCGGGCTGAGTAGCCCAGATCACTATAAGGAGGTTGCAGAGAGAACAAAAGGAAGTATCCAGGAAACAAGAACTTACTCTTTAAAGATCTATTTATTCTAGAGAGAGAGTAAGCAAGCCAGCGGGGAATGGGGGGAGAGGGGAAGGGTGAGCGAATCGCAAGCAAACTCCCTGCTGAGCGCAGAGTCCCGCCTGCACACTCCCCACCAAAACCGGGCTCAATGCCATGATCTGAGATCATGACCTGAGCCAAAATCAAGAGTTGGGCACTCAACTGACTGCACCACCTAAACACCCCATCAATAACTGATTCTACATCAAGCACACCCTTATAGAGAGCTGATGCCAGGAGGTCCTGGATGGGGGCAAATTCCCTTTGGAGATGGAGGCCATTTTCCCTACTGCCTGGCCAGCAAATCTGCAAAGCCTCCTTGGAGAAGACTCCAGAGGAGGAAGCCAAGTGGTTAGCCATATCTTAACACTGCTGAAAGAGACTGTCGAAGACCCCATCTCCAGCAGGCCTGTGTGCCACCCAGGAGACTGATTTTCTAGCCCAACCATTAGTTGGCCCTTCAATTCAGATTTGAGTTCATTCAAAAGTGAACTTGGCCCAGGGTCCAGTCCTCTGCCCTCTGCAAGGGGATTGCTGACTTTCTGTCCTGGTCCTTGTAGCCTAGAACGTGTAGGGAGGATTCAGCAGGCCTGGACCTACCAGACACTAGAGCCCGAGGCACTGTTGTTCTTGGACCAGTAAGTGCACAGTAAATGAATTTCCCTGGCAGGGTTTGAGGTGGGTTTTACTTACAGCCAAGAGACTTGGCACAATTACTACATAATAGGTATGGACATGCTGGGCTCCCTTAACCCAGCGTGGTACAGTGACCTACTGAGTGGGTGTGGCTATTGCCATCTTTCCCAGTAAATGCAGAGCCTCTTATATTGCCAAAGCCTGCCACGACTGGGCAGTTGAAACAGAATCACATATCTCAGTAGGTGAGAAAGAATATATTCAAGGCTTATCCCATTGCCAGAAGGGAGTGGTAGGTCACAGTGTCTTCCAATTCCCAGTCCTCTTTAGCCAGTGAGTAAATCCAGTGCCTGTCGCCCCTGATTGCACATCACTATGGTTTTAGTGGTGGCTGCCATGACAGTCAGAGCATCTGATACACAGCAGGTGAATGAACTGATGGCAGCCGTTCCTGGCATCTGGTATGTGGCCTTAGCGTGGCACCGTCCAGTTCTTCAACCACTAGCCACTCGTGGCGGCTTTTGAGCGCTTGAAACATGGCTGATCTGAACTGAGATAGTCTGTTAAGTGCAGAATATACAATAGATTCTGAAGACTTATTTTGAAGATTATCTAACTAGTTTTTTTTTTTTTACATTTAAATACTGTTTAAATGTTAATATTTTGGATCTATTGGGTTAGCTAAACTATGTCATTAACATTAGTTATACCTGCCTCTTTTTACTGTTTTCTTTTAATTGGTCTACTAGAAAAAAAAAATTTGGAGATTTTTAAAAAATTTTCTTTATTTCAGAGAGAGAGAGCACAAGCTGGGGAGACATGCAGAGGGAGAGGGGGAGAAGCAGACTCCCTGCTGAGCAGGAAGCCTGATGGGGGGCTTGATTCCAGGACCCTGGGATCATGACCTGAGCCGAAGGCAGATGCTTAATGGACTGAGCCACCCAGGTGCCCCGAAAATTTTTAGTTTTTAATTACATATGTGGCTTACGTTTTATTATTCTCAGACAGAGCTGCCCTAGACATTCCTCATGTCTTCTCCAGATTTCTCTAGGAAGAAAAAAAATTATTTTGTTTTCACTTGACAAAGCATGAAGTTTACCTTTATTGTCCTGCCTCGGGTATTTTGAACCTCCCCAGCAATACTTAATAACTGCAACGTATCAGTAATGAGTTGGGCAAGTCCACTACATTATATTTGATGATATTTTGTTTTTAAGTAGACTGCGCCCAGGGTGGAGCCTAATGAAGGGCTTGAACTCACCACCCTGAGATCAAGACCTGAGCCGAAATCAAGAGTCAGACACTTATCTGACTGAGCCACCCAGGTGCCCCTCTCTTGATGTTAATTTTCTGGTGGCCCTCACAGCTCTCTATGCATGCCCTCAACTCTGCACAGGTGGCAAGACCTTGAATTAGGATAGAGACCAGGATCAGGCCACTGGTGCCTGGCTTGGCTATATAAGCAACTGCCCAAAGAGCTATTCCGCAGCCTAATCAGGAAAAACTGTTGGCCTTGCAAATACTAGCTACACCACTGAATGATACTTGCCTTTTGAATGACAGTTATTTGTCCTGGTGGGGACACATTGTCTCACTATAGGAAAAAAGTGTGATTCTCAATCCCAACATTCCCATCCTATGATGGGTTGTTGTCACAAAACCAAATTCCATCACATCGGGTTATCAGTAATGGTCCTGTTGGGAAACTGAAAATCACACTAGTGCTTTTAACAGAGAATTTAATATAGAGATTGGCTAGACATACATTTAAGGATTGAAAATTCAGAACAGGAACATTAAGGTAACACAGAGGTTGGGGTCCACAGGAAGCATCCGCCATCCTGAGGCCTTCGAGAACAAAGGGATAAGGCTCAAAGGAGAGACCCACAGAATTCAAACCCAGACCTCCAGGAAAGGGATGCTGTTGGTTGATACTGGTACCTTGGTAACTCATGGGAAGACCCCCATGGGGCTGAGACTTAGAGCACTGAGAGGGAGCACCTGCTAACTGGTTGATGCTGGTGTCTCCTAGCAGACATGATGATGTTTATTCTCCGGCAGCAGAGTAGGGGGAAGGAAATCAGAAATTGGATTCATCTGCTGCTACGGGAGCAAACCATTCCCGCCAGAGTGAAGAACCATGGACCACAGTGTTCCAGTCTCCCTCTAGAGACTCTTAGGGGCAGAACCCAATAGGCAGCACTGGTGACAGAGCAGAGAAGAACACGGAAGGATGGTCTGGAACTGAGAGACAATTGCTTAATCATTGACAACGTGCCACAAACTGAGAAAATGTGAAATGGAAGTACCTCCAATCCGGGGTTAAGCCACCTGCAAGAATAGATGGCTACCCACTCAGCAGAAACCGATATGTCCCCACTGGCTGCTTGCCCCGAGTGACTGGCTTAATAGGGGCCTCCATTTAGAGACTCAGTACCATACAAGGAAACTTGTTTTACTGATGGGTGAACAAGTTCCGTAGAATACCAGGCCATCTGTTATGAAGATGGTAAGTGCTGACAACCCGTGGCATTAGTTGCTCTACACAATGGGGCGACCTGAAAAGTGCTGCTTTTGGTAATAAAGCATTCTGCTCCTCAATGGATGAAATACACATTTTCATGGACTCATGGGCTACTGCAAGTGGCCTCACTCCAGTCAGGCCTTTAAGCGACCCAGGCCGAGACTAGTCAAGTTGTAACATGAAGAAAACAAATACAACTCACCCCCAAGCTCAATTAATAAGTCACGTATGTATTTGTCTCCACATCCTCAGAAAAGCAAAGCACCTGCAAGAGGTAAGTCAACTGAGCCTGTGAGACATCAGTCATATCCATATCCATGGTGGCCTACTAGATCTATGTCCAGACCCAGCACAGTGACAAAACCAGCATAAAGGGCTGTCATTTGACATACAAAGAAGCTACATTCACAGGCAGCATCCTAAACTGTAATTCAGGGTGAGCTTTTTCATACTACGGAAGATAGGACTGGCTCATACTGGCAAACATACTTCACGGGCCTTAAGAAGGATGGGGTAGGAAGGATCTCAGGCTATGTTACAATTCCAGGCAAGTTTCAACCAGGCTGATGGGGAGTTCTTTAACTAAAGTTAGCTGTTACAGGGGTTCTCCTCCTCCTAAGAATGGATCTACATTTGTACCCCCACTATTGCTCAATCAAGGGCTGGAAGTGGTCTAAAGGAAACATGACCTTGGCACAAATACAATCCTGGCTGCAGAAGGGTAGCAAGTGGGGCTCTCAGGGCATAGCTGCACGGGCACCACACTGTAATAATACTTCCCCCTCTCTTTGGACCTGCACTGACCATAGTGAGTAACTGGAAAATTTTTACTACATAGAACACAGAAATGTGGATGAACACAAATTTAAAATGGCATCTCGTGTCCTTCCCCACCAGGCAGACAACTCTGACACTGGGTTTTTCATACCCCTCCTCTGCAGGTTGAGGACACTCTTGCCCATGCAGTAAGTCACCTTTACACTGAAGTCATCTTCCTTGATGTCAAGGTACTGATTTCCTTTGGTAATGGAATTGTGAGCCCCTGGTCTCTGTGGAGCTTTTCACTCCAGCATATAAAGTATGGCCTGGTTCATTACTGAGGGGAGCTTATGGACCACAACTGATTAGGCTTGGACAGATCCAACTCTGGGAAACAAGTGGAGGATCAAGAGGCAAATAACCTCTCTTTTCCTAGTCCAGACATGGATAGACTGTACTTGTCTGGGGCAGTGACCATACTACTAACTATCAGAAAGCTAGCTTTGTCACCCCCAATTGATTTGGCTATGGGGGAATCTTATCAGCACTGCACTATCATATAAGACCTCTGATATTGCTTCTACCAGGCAGGGGACTCAACCACTCTGCCTTGATTTTCTACATTCATGTATCCATCACCTGTGATGTCCATGCCAAACGGGTACAGAGATTCACCTTGGACCCAATTCAAAGCAGCATTTGTGCCCTTCTCACCCACTTCCAGGGATAGTTTTTCTATGTAGTGGGGCCACCTCCTTTGTCTCCCCTGCCTCCTTACCCACTTCCTAAGAACAGCCATACAACTCTTTCGTAGCCAAAGAGCCAGTGGGCACAGACTATATATCTCCAGATTCTGGTCCCATTAGCAAGATCTACCTGAGGGCATGAGGGACACAGTTTATCACCATTTTATATGGGTTTTCCTCCCCTCAGGAGATGTTTCTAAGGCTGACTCCACGAGATTACCAATGAGATAGTTAGGGTCTCACTACCAAAGATATTCTTGATTCCCTGCCTCTGCTTTGTTGGATAACTGCATAGCTTTGGCTCATTTACTGACTAGGCAGTATGCACTGTGGCCAACAGCTCCTGCTGTTTCTGCCTGAATACCTACCTCACTGCAAGTGGCATTATCTAACATCAACTATAGGAGCTAGCCTCATGGCTCTCAACCACCTCCTACAGAAGCCCTACAGTTTTCATGATGAACTTTGTATCTCATTTGGGACCCTCTTCATTTTATAATGCCTTCTTTGCCATTGTTACCACTTCTAGAAATCCCACTGACAAATCCAATTAATTTCTGGTCCCAATGAGAAGACAGGTTTCACTGTGGGATAATGACAGAACATGAGACCGTGTGCCTCATCTTACTAACACTTAACAATTAAACCTATTCTTGTGTCCATTATACAGGACTAGTGTTTTATTTCACTCACCTTCCAGAGATACATTAAAGGGAACAAGACTAGAGGCAGGGAGGCCAGATTGTTTGAATAACAAGCCAATGCAATAGCATCAAGAATGGAGATGGTGGGCTCACTATGATATTGAGGAGAGAGAATCAGTGGGACTTGGTGATTATTTTGTGGGTACAGAGAAAGGAAAGAAACTAGGGTTATGATTCACATAGTTTGGGCTTGACTAATAGTTTTCTTTTAGAGGAATGAGGATTTATTCATACAACTAATGTTTATTAAACATACACCATGTAGTGCCTGGGTAGCTCAGTTGTTAAGCATCTGCCTTTGACTCAGGTCATGACCCAGGTTCCTGGGATCGAGTCCCGTTTCAGGTTCTTCTCCCTCTCCCACTTCCCCTGCTTGTGTTCCCTTTCTCCCTCTCTGTGTCAAATAAATAAATAAAATCTTAAAAAAGTACACCATGAGTCAGTGTATTTGATGTGGAGATGCAGAAGAAAATTACACTGGGAAACAGAAAAATTAACATAAGATAATAGATAATTACAGGGACAAAGAGATAATCATGGCTCTTCATATGATGCACTGAGAAGGGCACAGCTCACTCAGCACTGTTCTTGTTAGAAAAATTAATAAGCTTAATCTAATAATGCAGAAACATCAGACAAGTTCAAATCGATGGACATTTTACAAAATTAAAGGCTTGTATTCATCACAATTATTGAGGTCATAAAAGACAAAGTAACACCGAGGAACTGTTGCCAGTTGAAGCATACTAAAAAGGCATGACAATTAAGTACAGCATGTGGCCCTGCCCTGGATCCTGAACCAGAATATATTGTTGTCTTCTACTACAGTAGGCATTATTGGGAAACTTGACTATGAATATGGTCTATAGATTACATAATAAGATAATGCTAATTTCCCATTTTTGATAACTGTACTATGAGAATATTCCCAATTTTAGGAAATACATGAAGTATTTAGGAGCAAAGGGCAAAGATATGAGCTGGAAGAACTTTCTAGCAGTAGCAGAGTGGCTAAGCATGCTTTGGCTCTGGGGTTAGACTGCGAGAGTTCTAATCCCAGCACAGTTATTTACTACCAGTGAGGCTTTGGGCAAGTTATTTAAACATTCTTTAGTGTAAGTTTCCTCACTGGTAAAATGGAGGATGCTAATAACAGCACCTAACTCATCGAGATGGCATGAGAGTGAAACTGGCATGTGTAAAGAGCATGGAGACCTGTGTCTGGCATGTCTGCTTAACCAGCGCTGGCTGGATTTCAGCTCTTCTGCCTTTGGCCTGGAAATACAAAGAGAAATGGGACATGGCTCCCTTGTTCAAGGATCCACCATCTAGTGGAAAAAATCAGGTTAACAGATGATAACAAAACCATATGATGAGGGTTCTGCTAAGGATTTGAGCTGAGTGCGGCTGAGCCTGGGGCAATGAGCTCTGCAGGAGGAAGTCAGGAGAAGTTTCACAGAGGACTTCTGGTTTGAAATGGTTCAGCAGGGGTAAACAGGAGTTTGCCAAGAATGCACTTTTCCTCCTTTGGTCAGGCCCAGGGCATCATGGGCGCAAAAGCACAGAGTTCTGGAAAGGGCATTAAGAATGAGGGTACGGCATCGGGAGTGAGCAGCAGCTGGCAGGTTCAGATCCCAGCTTAAATATCACCCACAGCCTCCAACAAATCACGCAATCTCCCTGAACCTCAGTTTCCCCCCAAATATGGAGATATTAACACTTGCCTCAGGCCTGTTAGAAGGATCAATGTAATGTGCTTAGCACACTGTGCTGTACATGGCTCATCCTCCCCCAAAGGACTGCTGTTTGTATTCATGCTAATGTTACATATTTCTAGGGCTCACCATAGTTCCTGATTCTTCTTTCCTCCCAGGCACATGCCTCCCTTGACTGAAGCCTGGCCCTGTAATTTCCCGTAGCCAATGAGGTGAAAGCAGAAAGGAAGCACAACCTTTCTGGGCCAATGAGATGACAAGCCAGGATGCTGTGATTCTCCACACTCTCTAACCCGGACACGGCAATTTGGAAGATCAAGTTGAGATGACAGCATCATAAGACAGCGTCACGTCCATCGATCTGGGTAACAGGGACAACGACGAGCAGAGTGTCCCTGCCCACCTGTGTGGGGCATGTAGCATGAGCAAACGATAAACTTTTATTGTGTTAAGGGACTAAGACTTTGGCATTTTATCTTCTTTAGCCCACCCTTATAAACCCTGAAGAATCGGAGACTTTTTTAGACACTTTGGTGTCTCAAAGTGTCTAAAATAGTTCCAGCTGGGGAAAATAGGCATTCTTCAGTCTCCCCCCCCCTTGTTGACAGGGTGATAAAAAAATGGATGGAAGATTTAGAAGTATGTGTGTTTAACAGAGGAATTCAGACTCAGTGTAAACAGTAAACAAAGTGTAAACAAAGAAAAGTCATCCTGACCTGCAAAAAACCCCAACAAAAAAATGAGTGGAGGAGGTGATAAATACAGAGCAGATCTTTCTTTTTCTGAATTCACTATGAATTCGGTTTTTCACATTCAAGCATGAGTCTGGGCAAGTCATGTGCGGCCATCAAGGAATGACAGAGAGGGACAAGAGCTGAGGCCAGGGGGTTAAGACAAATGCAGAGCAGGTGAGTGCTCATGAGCCAGGAACCAAGGAAAGGCCTCTGGGCCATAACCAGCTGCCTTCGAGGTTTACAGAAAAGGAGAGTGACCTGGAAACAAGAGCAGTGGACGGAATAGAGACATTGTGTATCGGTCAAGTTTCTCCAGAGAATCAGAACCCACAAAATTTACAGAATAGATATTGATTTAATTTGAGGAACTGGCTTGTGCAACTGTGGAAGCCAGCAAGTTCAGAATTCCTAGAGCAGGCTGATAGGCTGAAAATGCAGGCCAAAACTGATACTGCCATCTTGAGGCACAATTTCTTCTTCAGGGACATTTCAATTTTGCTCTAGGGTCTCTCAACTAATTCGATAAGGTCCGCCATGATTACTAAGGGAAATTTCCCTTACTTAAAGTCAACTGATTGTAAATGTTAAGCCACAGCTATAAAATACTTCCACAGTGACACCTAGACTAGTGTTTGATGGAATGACTAGGTTCTATAGCCTGGCTGAGTTCACACAGAAAACTAACCATCACACTTAATTTCAGAGTTAGAATAGAGAGCTTTTGTTGATTGACTGATGGGGATTGAAAACTATGGAGGACTCAGTGAGGACTCCCAGATTTCCCACTTAAGCCACTGGACAAAAGGTAGTACCTCCAATTGAGATAGTGAACAGCCAAGGAAGGGCAGATTTGTGGTAGATAATCATTCAATTTGGGATGTGAGCAGATTTAAGTGCTATGAGTCAGCCAAGCAGAAATGATGCTTCGGTGGGGCTCAGGAGAGAGATCTGAACTCCAGTTTTGTGAATAATCAGGACATAATGGCAAGTCAGCTGCAGGAGTGTACATGATCCTTTGGAGGGACAGGGCAGAGTGAAGAAGCAAAGAGAAGAAGGCCTAACAGCGAGCCCAGCACAAATGAGAGAGACTGCTTCCTGAAGGAGGGAGCAGATTTATTGTTATCATTTATACTGTAGCCTTTAGGGATCCAGCAGAGGTTATTTTAGTAGGAAGAATGATTTGACTGCAGTGAGTAGGGTGCATTAGAACTGTGAGACCCTACTTGTAGAGATCTCTCAGGAGACCTTTGCTGGTCAAGGGAAGAAGTAATGTAGGTCTAAGCTAGGACTCTTTAGGTAGAACTAGAAAGGAGGAATGGAACTGAGGAGTATTTTGAAGCAAAATCAACAGGCATCTAATTGGACATGAGGTTGTCAATCAAAAGGATCAGAAGGATGGGAACATCCACAGGAAAAAAAGAAGGCAGGAGCAGATATTGGTTTGGGAGAAAAAGATCAAAAGCTCAGGTTTGTACATACTTTGAAGTATGGCAGAATATTTATCCCTGACTCTCAAACATACCATATCTATCATGTCCTTCCATTCCTCTGGGGCTCTGTTCGGCCTCCTCCATGAAAAAAAAAAATCTTTCCCATCTTGTTGGCCTGAACATTTTCTATTCAATCTTCAAAACTTAAATTAAATGTCACTTTTCAGTAGCTTTCACTGACAACTCTAAGCTGAATTATTTGCCCTCTCCTCTGTGTTCCTACAACACTCTGTTCATACCTTTGTTTTTAAGAGCATTCATCATACTCTGTTATAATTGCATTTTACATGCCTGCTTCCCACACTAGAGTGCAACTTCCAGAGCCCAGGGCCTCTGACTTATTCCATCTGCTTCTCGCAGAAGCAACATCATTGAACTTGCTTTGTTGATCTCCAGCTTGGAGCTCAGGACAGGGTTGAGGCTAGATATATAAAGAAGACAGCGTGGCTGACACAGAGTGACCACCAAAGAAAAGAAAATAAGTATGTCACTCAGGAAAAAAAAAAAAAAAAAGACAGCACAAATAGGTACCAGAGGGCTAAATCTCAAGGAATACCTACATTTAGCCAATGAGCTAGGGATTAGAAGGATGTGAGAATTGTGCTCTGTCATAGCAATTACCATTAAAATATATTTATGCAGTGGCTACTATGTGCCACTCACTGTGTAGGCACTAAAAATACATCAATAAATAAGCAAGATCCCTGCTCCCATAGAATGTACCACACTGTAGGGACACAGCTTCCCTCATAGAAGGAGGAACATTAACAGTTTCAAATGCAGCAAAGTGTTTGAGGAGGATAAATACTTCAGTGCCCTTCTGATTTGAAAATTGGAAGGTGAAAAAGCCATGTAGCCAGTTTCATTGCAAAGATAATGGTTGAGAATTGAGATGTAAAGAAGAAGAAGTAGAAGAGAAGTAGAGAATAGAATTTAGTAGTAGTAGGCCCTTGGGATGTAGAAAAATGAAACAGATGGTATAATCAGATAATGTGAGTTCCCAAACAGAAGACTCCACCACAGGCAGTGAAACTATGGCCCGAGGCAAAGGGATCTAAGGTGTTTACTGACAACTAGTGACTTCTCTATAGCTGGTTTTTAAAACAGGATCTGATCAAGTACAAATTTATTTTTAGATGCATAGTTTAAAATTGCTGGCCTGATTTAGATGTGCAGTAGACAGTTCAAAGTACAGGTCATTCAAAAGTCGGTCTATACGAATGGATAAAGAAGATATGGTCCATATATACAATGGAGTATTATGCCTCCATCAGAAAGGATGAATACCCAGATTTGGATCAACATGGACGGGTCTGGAGATTATGCTGAGTGAAATCAGTCAAGCAGAGTCAAGTATCATATGGTTTCACTTGTGGAGCATAAGGAATAACACGGAAGAAGACATTAGGAGATGGGGAGAAGTAAGTGGGAGTAAATCAGAGGGGGAGACAAAGCATGAGAGACCGTGGACTCTGAGAAACAAACTGAGGGTTTTGGAGGGGAGGAGGTGGGAGGTGGGGTGAGCCTGGTGGTGGGTATTATGGAGGGCACGTATTGCATGGAGCACTGGGTGTGGTGCATAAACAATGAATCTTGGAACACTGAAATCAAATCAAATCAAATCTTTAAAAAAAAATGACCATATGTTGTTGGATCCAACAGGTGCTAGGCATTGACCAACTGGAAGTTTTCTAAAACTGGAATTATTCCAACTTAACTTCCATGTAAATACAGTGTGGATTAAAGAATATGCAATTAAAATGTTCTGAATTGAAGCTTATATATGTATTATTACAACTCAACAGTAGTTACAGCCATTTTTTGCTGTGAATCCAGTGAATTTTTTTTTTTCAGAAAATAAGCCAGGCAGTATCTTTTGCATGTGGAATCTTAACTTTTTAGAAAAGTCACTCATAGAAATAGAAATAGAGATTAGAAAAGTGATTGCCAGATGTGCACCTGAATGTTTATAGCAGCAATGTCCACAATAGCCAAAATATGGAAAGAGCCTAGATGTCCATTAACAGATGGATGGATAAAGAAGATGTGGTATAGATATACAATGGACTACTATGCAGCCACCAAAAAATGACCCCAAATCTTGCCATTTACAATGACATGGATGGAACTAGAGGGTATTATGCTAAGCGAAATAAGTCAATCAGACAAAGACAATTATCATATGATCTCCCTGATATGGGGAATTTGAGAGGCAGGATGGGGGGTTGTGGGGGTAGGGAGGGAAAAAAAATGAAACAAGATGGGACCAGGGAAGGAGACAAACCACAGAGACTCTAAATCTCATAAAAGAAACTGAAAGCTGCTGGCGGGGGGGGGGGGGGCGGGATAGGATGGCTGGGTGATGGACAATGGGAGGGTATGTGCTATGGTAACGGTTGTGAATTGTGTAAGATTGATGATTCACAGACCTGCACCTCTGAAGTAAATGATACATTATATGTTAATTTTAAAAAAAGAAAGAAGAAAGAAAGGAAAGTGATTGTCAGGAGCTGGAAGGTGGGGGAAATAGAGAGAGGTTGGTAAAAAAGGGTATAGACTTTCAGCTATAAGATGAATAAAGTCTGAGGATCTAATGTGACACATGGTGACCGTAGTTGATAACACTGTATTATATCGTTTAAATTTGCTGAGAACTTAAGTGTTCTCACCAAAAAAGGAAGAAAGAAAGAAAAGAAAAGAGAACAAAAGCAAAATATAGAGCTAAATATGTGAGGTGATGGCTGTCTTAATTAACTAGCTAGAGGGGATCCTTTCACAGTGTGTATGTATCAAATCACTATGTGTAGATTTTAAATATTTTACACTTTTTTTAAAGCAATTATACCTTAATAAAGCTGACAAAAAGAGGTTGGCCTAATAGAACAATGAAATCACCTCTTGAAAACCTGGTATGACACCACCTAGGAGAAAGCACTCCATGAATCTGAGGTGCTGTTTCTCAACACTCTGAACTAGGGCCCATAAACATACATCGTGGTTTCTCCCATAACAGGACCCAGGAGGCTAAGAATGAAGGGGTAGTGGTAAGAAATACCTAATGACCCACTTGTAAAAATTTTGCACTTTTCTTCTCATTCTCACAACTCTGGCTTCTGTTCTTTTGGAAGTTTATTATCTAGGAGAGGACAATTTCTTTCAGGGAACACAACAATGCTTCCACTAAACTAGAAGCTGAAACTGCCACTTCATGCCACTAGGCAAAGCAACAACAACAAAAAAAAAAAAAAAAAGAGAGAGAGAGAGAGAGAGAGAGAGAGAGAGAGAGAATTACTATGTTGGCTAGGGTGATCGATCTTGATTGCCATTAAATACTATATACTAGTAGTATAGTACATTATATGATGGAACTACACTGTGAGACATCCTTTACACTGCTTTCACTAAAACAGTGAATGTCTTTGTATATGTCTCCTTTTACACATGGATGACAGGATAGATCCCTAAAGTAGAATTTCTGCATCTGCATCACAAACTATATGGATATTTAACTTTACAAAGTGTTGTAAATTGCACTCCAACATGGTTGTACCCACTTACATCTCCACCAGCAATGACTGAATTTCTATTTTTGCAAATTCTTATGAATATTTAATTTTTGCCAACCTGATGAGCATAAAATGATCTCATTGTTGATTAATTTGCATTCCCCTGATTACCAGAGGTTGAGCATCTTTTCCGTTCTGTTTATGGCAATATTTAAAAAATAGTGTCAATTCTCAATTTTCCACAAGAACAGTAGTGGCATTCTGAGCAGTGGTATGTACCATATCACGAGGCAGTTCTTGTATTCATGCCCATACAACAGATTTTCCTCCCTAATTAGGTCTGGGTCTAGTATTAAATTTAGCTACCCCTAGAATATAGAATGAAAGAGGGACGCCAGTGCAGAATTTTAAATCACCATCTGATAATCTTCAAAATGGACAGTTCACATGGCTTTTTGTGTCTCCAATCTTGAATTAGTGTTATGTAATCCAGGGATTGCTCAGGCATAATCTTAGGGATTTTTGTCCCTCTGAGTTCCAGTTAGTAATTTGGGTTTCAAATGGCAGAATGTGGCTTGCTTAGGAGTAGCGCATTGTTGGAGAACTGCCATGCCTTGCCTGTTTACAGCAACCCCAAATGCTACTGTCCAGGACAAGTCACAGCAAGCAGAGTAGGAGGGATCTTCATAATCAGGCTGCCCGTAGCCCATAATTTGCAGAAGGGGAAACTAAGTCTCAGAGAGCACAAACTGTGAAGTGGTCAAGAGTTGAGTGCCTAGCCCATGTACTCTAGCTTAATCCCCTGAGCCCTCAGGGTGGTTGCATGGTGCCTGGTCAGAGGATCATTTTCCATGTGTGCCATGACATGAACAAGGTTGCTGTTCGTAGGCAATTGTTCATGGGTTTCTCAAGTTTCTGCGTGTCTCAGGGGAGCTTTCATCTTTTGCCTCTGCTCCAGCTGTCTTGCATCTTCTGCCAGCATCCTTGAAACTGCAGTAGCTTATCTTGTTATTCACAAGTGGGGTAAAGTCAGGTAAATTCAGTTTTTCAGAGTTGCAAGCAGTGGCTTCAGAAGCTGTTAAGTGGGACTGGTGTCCTCTGGTTAAATTAGTTTGGGAAAAGTTGAGGCAAAAAAAAAAAAATTATAAAAAATACAAAGAGAGGGAAGCAGGTTCTTTTCTTCTCATATCCTTTAAGAAACTAAAGAGCATTATGAGTTGCTGCTGGGTGTGAGGGTGGGGTCTAGTGGGCTAAGCCTCAAGAATTATTTGCATAGAGGGCGCCTGGGTGGTTTAGTGGGTTATGCCGCTGCCTTCGGCTCAGGTCATGATCTCAGGGTCCTGGGATCGAATCCCACATCGGGCTCTCTGCTCAGCAGGGAGCCTGCTTCCCTCTCTCTCTCTCTCTCTCTCTCTGCCTGCCTCTCTGCCTACTTGTGATTTCTCTCTGTCAAATAAATAAATAAAATCTTAAAAAAAAAAAAAAGAATTATTTGCATAGAAACGTTCCTCCGTCCTTCCCCCTATGGAATGCCTATTAACACTGGAAAGAACAATAAGAACAATAGAATAAAATCAGTAGAAAACTATTTGGAAAGCCAGAGTAAAATGCTATAAGAACAAGGATGGAAATGCAGTTGTGAGGGGTAGTTTTCACATCCTTTGAAAACTCGCATGAGGTAGGCTATAGGTAAGCCAGCCTCAACCACATGTTTCTTTTGCAGACACGCCCAAACCATGCAAGCTACTGGGATTTTGCCCACGGGTCAGACTTTCGAGTCAAAAGGGGGCTTAGAGACGATGCTAACTCTCTGTTTACACATTGCCGCACTGAGGCCAAGTAGGAAGACTCTTAGGGCTACCCCCATTTGTTGGTGGCAAATGACGGTAATAAAATCTAAGTGCTCTGAGTCGCTTCTTAGTGTTCCTTACACATTCTTCGTCCTCATGTTGTCCTGTTTCATTTATTGGTAACTAAAGCTTAAAATCTCTGAAGGCAAATAGCATGTCGTTCTACTTAAAAGCTCCTCCTACGGGGTAACAACGTGCTAAGTTATCTACTATGAAGCCAGCGCTGCCCGGTCCAGCTTTCCGCCATGATGGAAACGCTCCCAACTGGCACCGACCAATGTGGTCACTGCGAGGTATGTCTGGCCACTGAGCCCTTGATTCATGCCTGTTGTGACCGAGGAACTGCTTCCTTAACTCTGTTTCATTTTAATTAATTAAAATTGCCATTTCAACCGCCGTATTTGCCTAGTGGCTACTGTGGGGACTAACTTAACGGCAGTGGCCGCAGAGTACGGCACGCGTCACAGGGCTGGATCTGGGGAAGAATGAGCAGCCAAGGCTGGGGTCTGAATGCCCTTGAAATATCTGGTGGATCCATGACAAGCAGTCACGTCACAGGACCCGGCTCCAGGCTGCAGTCATTCAGTCAAGGGCATTTCGCAAGCAAAGCCTCAGAAGGGCCAGCCCTCGGGTGGGGGAGGGGGCACAAGACAGGAGGACGGCCGTTAAAAAGAGGCGGGGCCTGGCACGTGAGACTGAGGGGGGCCACGTCCGCGTCATCACCGCGGGGGCTTTTGAGTCACAGGTCCGTGGCACTGATGCGTCACTTCGGTGAGGCAGCGACCCAGAGCCATGGCTTCCGAGGGGAGGTTGATGCAGGGGAGGACTAGGTCAAAGCCCAGGGTCCTGCGAGGGGCTCGCTCCAGGCTGCTAGGTTGTGAGGCGGGGTGTCGTGCGGATAATGCAGCCATCGGGTCGTACCCAGGGGGCAGCAGCCCCGGGCACCAGGCCCTCATGGCAGCCACGCCTCAGCCCGGCTGGCAAGCGTCTCTGCGAGGCCTGCGGGCCGAGACGCGCCATTCTCTGCTGAAGATGTGGGCCCACAAGTGCTTCGGGCTGCTCTTGCTCACCGTCTGGATGTTGCTTTTCCTGTGCTACTACCTGAACACCGGTGAGTGGCCGTGGCCAGCCTCTGCCTGGCCACGCAGTCGCGTCTCTACCTCCCGCCCCTGCTCCGCCCCGTCCCCGGCTTTTCCACCCCCCCACCTCCCCGCTTCTCCTCTCCCCAATCTCTCCCCTTTCGCGCCCCTCAGAGCCGCTCCCGAAGCCCTTTCCTCCCGGGGCCTTTCATCGCGACCTCGCTTCTCCGACTTCCCCCCTACAAAATTCTAGAATTCGAATCTCCCTCGGCCGCCTGCCTTTTTTTTTTTTTTTTTTTTTTTTTCTTTTGGAAAAACGGAGGTAAATTTCCCTCCCGGAAAATGGCCCGTTTTATAGCGAATGAGTCGGTGGCATTTAGTCTATTTCACTGTTGCAAAGCCACTGCCGTTCCCTGGTTCCAAAATGTTTTCATCCACCCAAGTGAAAATCCAGCTTCTTTTACTTAGCATGACGTTTTTTGAGATATTCGCCTGTTGTAGCACGTGTCAGTACTTCATTTCATCTTAATGGCTGAATAATATTCCTGCATTTTGTGTATCCATTGATTATGTTCTGGGCGTTTGGGTTATTTCTGATGGTCGGTTATCATGAGTAATATTGCAGTGAATACTTGTGTACAGTGTTTGTGTCAATGTGATTTCAGCCCTCTGGGGCAGATACGTAGGAGCAAAATTGTGATTTCCTCCCTTTCTTGAAAACGTGTTCCTGACTTATACTCCCGAAGGCCTTCTCCTGCCACCTTACCTGGTAGATGTACTCCCTCCCTCACCGCGCAAACTTTCAGCCAAGGTCTTTTCATTCTTCACCTCCGCAGGATGGCTTTCCTTTGCTCACCTTCCGAGCCTCCTCTCCCCTTCCTCAAAAGCCTTTCTTCGTGATCTCACGAAGCCCTTGACTCCCCTCGCTCCAGGGCCTCACTCCAGGCCTCCATTCACTAACTTCACGTCGTCGTCTCTCTGACGTACTGTCACGAAGTGCCCCCTCGCCTCGCTCCGAATCCTTCTTGCCTCCGTATTGACCCTCCTTCAGGCCTTCTTGGCTCACTACCCTTTTGGGGGCCTCTTTCAGCCCCCCAAAGGCCTCCTTCTCCCTACCCTTAAGTTTTTCCTCCTTCACTGCTCAAAGGTACTCTCTCCTTCTGCCCCAGAACCTGGTTTTCCATCTACTCTATGGTCTTGCTGCCTCGTTTTCCTCAAAGTCTTTCCCACTTCCTTCTTCAGACATGGCTTGTCCCTCACTCAAATACTTCTTTCCCCACAGCCTTCTCTCCTTAGCTCCCAGCTGGCCTTCTCAAAAGTACCTTCCCTACCTTAACCCCTACCCTGCCCCCCCTCATAGCTCCCTCTCAATGGTATTCTGTCTCCTCATCTGCATAAAGGCCTTGGCTTTCCCACAGTCTTTCCCTCGCTCAAGCTCCAACCTGATCCCTCCACCTCGAAGCTCAAGGACTTCTCGTTCCCTGCCTGCTCCAGGACCTTCATCCCCCCAACCAAGGTCCTCCTACAGTCAAAGGAGGAGGCAAAAATTGAGCAGAGGCATTGTAAGTAAAGGAAACAGACCTCTGTATACTATGTCATAACTTTGTGGGTTTGTAACTTTTGGTGGGGGATGAAATTCAAAGTTAAATAAAGTATATGCTGTTCATTCTTTTATCAGCTATTTTCCATAAATTGGGAAAATATAATTTTTGCTTTTACACAAATATCTTAAGATACTTTTTAAATGATTGCTTGCAAATCATATTACTTCAAATTATTCATATTTATTTTTTCTTCTATTCATCTAAAATACCAAAGTATTTCTGAATTACTTTTACTGTATTTGTAAATGTTAGTTACAAATACATTTGAGAGCCTTACAAACTGAGAGCTTTTTCATTCTCTGAAAAAGTAAGTTAAAACCAAAACTATAAATTGTACATCATTTTTTCTTAGTCCATGATTTCTTCATTTTCTATTTCTATTTTGAGTGGAACTCTTACAAAAAAAGAATACTGTTATTCAGTGTGATTTCTTTATTTCCTTGGGGACTTTTTCCAATATAGGTTTAACATGTTTTCTCCTAAAATAATCCATGATTCATTCTTTACATTGTCAGATTTCCCAGATTCCCAGGAGGTGATATGTGACTGGATGGATTAAGTATCATTTTGCATTTTAAATGATTTTACTTAATTAATTTAACTAAATGCAGCGTGTTATGGGTTGAATTGTGTCCCTTCCAGAAAAAAAGTTGGAATTTTAAACCAAAGTACCTCAGAATGTGACTTTATTTGGGGAAAAGGTCTTTATAGAGGTAACCAAATTAAAATGAAGTGAGCCCTAATCCAACAGGAGTGGTGGTGTCCTTATAGAAAGGGGGAATTTGGACACAGAGTTAGACATTCATTGAGTGAATAGACTCAGTGAATAGACCAAATGAATAGACACAGGAAGAAGACCGCTGTATATAAGCCAAGGAGAGAGTTTTTTCTTCCCAGCCATCAGGAGGAACCAATCCTATTGACATCTTGATTTGGGGACTTCTAGCCTCCAGAATTGTAAGACAATCAGTTTCTATTGTTTAAGTCACCCAGTTGATGGTTCTTTGTTTCAACAACCTTAGCAAACTAATACACAATGAAGAGTAAAATAGTGCGGCCATGGCCTGGAGGATTATGGTGAAAGCAAGCACATGGTCCTAGAGCTAAATTTCTGCTTCTCTTTCCTAGACAGACACTTCTGAGTTCTTTTAGACTTAATGTCACCAATGGAATTTGAAGTTGAAGGACTTGAGGTAGCTCCGGGATATTTCTAGTTTCATATTTTCATTTGGGTTCCCAAGCCACTTTACTTTTCAGGTTGTATTTATGTAGAAGACATAAAGACTGGTGACATACAGGATGAGGAGACTAGCAGATTGGGGGACTGAGAATTTGATCCCACCTATTTTACCAATTTTCTGTAACCTATTGAATCAGTCTTCATTGTGCATCTTTTTCAGGGAGATTTAAAACATAAAACAAGAAATAAAGATTTACTAATAGGTAGTATTTTCAAAATGCTTCAGCTCCATTGACAAAACCATGTGACTAGTTTCTGTATTATTATATTAGAATTCTTCACTTACCTGCTCTCCTTGGGGAATGAACGAGGCAGTGCATATTGAAAGAAAGTCTGGTGGGGCACCTGGGTGGCTCAGTGGGTTAAAGCCTCTGCCTTCGGCTCAGGTCATGATCCTAGGGTCCTGGGATCGAGCCCCACATTGGGCTCTCTGCTCTGCAGGGAGCCTGCTTCCTTCTCTCTCTCTCTCTCTCTGCCTGCCTCTCAGCCCACTTGTGATCTCTGCCTGTCAAATAAATAAACAAAATCTTTAAAAAAAAAAAAAAAAAAGAAAGAAGGTCTGGCTACTTGCCATGTACCTCATTAAGCACCATGCTTGCTCTTGTTTTAACCATTTGTGCATGTGGTGTGTTTGGAGGAGCTCTGAATTAGGAGTTAGGAGACCCAAGTTATCTTGATTCTGCCACTGACATGCTGTGTGACCTTTGATGAGTCACCTTACCTCTTTAGGTTTCTGTTATCTTGTTTAAAAATTGAGATTTCACTAGATAAGTGTTTCTCCTGCCTCAGTCATTTGTATAACATCTGCATAGTTCTTGATTATCTTAATGTTACCAGTTTTTCATCTTTTGTTGAACGGCTCCACTTTTTTACATAAATATATTTATTTTAAAAGGAAACTGTAGCACAATTATAAATTGAAAACTGGTCACATTTGCTACTATGACAATTATTTATAAAAATAAATATTCTGAAAACAAAGTAATGTTATTAAATTTAAAATTATAAGCAATAAAATTAAAATAAACAATGGAGGATGTATGACAAAATATTTACCTGTTTTACATTGTACTAAGCACTTTATTTTTTACTTCATTTACTCCTTATAATCCTTAAAAATAAACATTATCTCCATTTTACAGATGAATAAATTGAGGCAAAGAGAAGTTTACTGATTTGAAGATCACCAATGATTATGTAGCAGAGCCAGAATGCAAATTCAGGTCTATTTGAGAGCAAAGCCTAGAAAGTCCCAACCGAATCTTCTCCAATGTGATACCATTAGCCACTACTCCCATTCTGTCTCCTCACTCTTTAATACACTTCCTCATCTGAGAGACCTTCCTGCTGAGTAGGGCTGGCAACATAATTTGCATAATGAAAATACAAGGTCCCATGTTCAAAATTTATTACACATTTCAAGATGATAGCAGAACTAGGACCCCAAGAGTAGGGTCCTTCTAAGAGCCAGACTGTAGATTGCACAGGTCTCATACCCATGGATCCTGCAGCTTTGAGTCTGTTTTTTCTTTTTTAAATGTAGTTAGATTTTCAGTCTTCTTTTGTAACAGGGAAATTAAAAAATAAAATTCTTTGTGATGGGGAAATATATATATATTTTTTACCATTTCTTCCTGCCTTTTAAGGAAGCTGGTGCCTAATCTTTTGTTTGCTGAGCATAATAAGTGTACACATGCAAATTAGAGGCAGAGAGGATGGAGTTATTCTGCCTATGAAAAACAATGCCAGAGGAGAAAGAGTCTGGAGCCTAATAGGGTGAAGAGGAAGATCTGAGTAGACTTAGATGAGGGATGATGGGAGATTTTGGAGAGAGGAAAGGACAGTTTAAGTGCTCCCTGGAACGAAAGAACAGAGATGTTAAGGGGGATTTTATAAAGGTTTGCTGTATGGTGAGTTATGTCAACTTTTTTTGGTGTCATTGGTAATTTTGATATCCTATCATATATATATATATATATACATACACACACATATATAAATATATATTTATGTATATGTATCTGTATATGTATATATACACATTAAGTCAGCAGCCAGTAATACTTAATGTTGAAACACTAGTGTATTCTCATTAGAGTCAGGATCAATCAGTATGCCCATTATCATAGCTGTTTTTCACCATAGTTTCAGAAATTCTAGCAATGAAGTGAGAGAAGAAAAAGAAATGAGCTGTTAGTATTGGAAAGGAAGGAGGCAAAACCATCTATATTTAGTGATAATATGATTGTATAGATCTGGAATGAAAATGGAGAACAGTGGAGAGCTAAAGAGCGTCAAATAAGGTAGTAAATCAGAATATACATGAACCCAAATCAATAGCTTTCTTACATACCAGCAGTAAATCAGCTAAAAAATGTAATGAGATAGATTATATTCACATAGCAAAATATATAGGATATAAGGGAGTAAACATAGTAAGAATAAGACATGGGACCTGCATGAATCTAACAATAAACCTTACTCAGGGAGGGAAGAAGAGAGTTGAATGAGTGGAGAAAACAAACCTATTATTGGGTGAAAAAATATTGTACAGTTATCACTTCATTCCAAATGAGCTGGCATATAACTGGATTTATGCCAAGCACATGAGACACATAATAAATATTTTTAATGAAATTTAAATAAGTGAACATAATTGCAATAAAAATATTATTAATTTTTTTGACTTGATAAAATGATTCTAAGCTTCATCTAAAACATTCTTCAGAGTTAAGAATACAATTTCGATAATGAAGACTAATGAAAGGATTGCCAGATCAGTTATTAAAACATATAACAGTGTAAGATAAATTATAACAGTGGTGCTATTGGTTCATGAACACATAGAGTCATGGAACAGAGTAGAAAATTCAAGAATAAGATTTATAACTCTTTAATGACCGAGAATATGATGGTAGTATCATAAGTAGGAAAGGATGGACTTTATTTATTTGAACAACTAGAAAAAAAGCATCCCTACTTCATAATATATTCCTTGTGCATTAAAGATATGAATTTCAAAAGTGTTAGAAGGAGGGCACTTGGGTGGCTCAGTCAGTTAAGTGCCTGCCTTTAGCTCAGGTCATGATCCCAGGGTCCTGGGATGGAGTCCCACATCTGGCTCCCTGCTCAGCGAGGAGTCTGCTCCTCTCTCTCTCTCTGTGCCTCCCCTGGCTTGTGCTCTCTCTCACTCACTCTCTGTCTTTCAAACAAATAAATAAAATCTTTTAAAAAAAAAGTGTTAGAAGGAAATATTGGAATTTAGAATATCTTTCTAAACATGACCCAAAAGGCAGAAATAGTAAAGGAAGAGATTGATACATTCGATTACATAAAACACTTGAAACTATTGAATTTCCCAAAACATCATAAAAAATATAAAGATAGCTGACTACCTTGAAAAATATTTGTAACATATGTAACAGACTAAAGCTTACGTTCTCTATTATGCAACAAATGTATGAAAGACGTAAGCTCACTGATGACTGAAGGTGCAATTAAAACAAAAGAAATACCATTATTTTCGCCATCAAAATGGCAAACAGCAACAAAAAGTCTAGGGTGCGAGAAAACTGGTATTTACCTGCACTACTGGTAGAAGTGTACTTTGGGGCAGGCTTGCTGGAGGGTAGTGTCACCAAAATCAAGAGCAATTCATTACTAATTCATCCTAAGGTATTTTTCATAGCTATTGGCAAATATACAGTTCCAGTGGTTATCATTACAGTGTTCTTTCTTTTTTTCTTTTCTTACTTATGTATAATTGACATATAACATTACATTAGTTTCAGGTGTACAACATAATGATTAGATATTTGTATATATTGCAAAATGATCACAATAAATCTAGTGAACATCTATTATCGTACATAGTTACAAATGATTTTTTCTTGTGATGGAAACTTTTGAGATCTACTCTCTTAGCAACTTTAAATATGCAATACAGTATTATTAGCAACTTTAAATATGCAATGCAGTATTATTAACTACAGTCACCGTGTTGTACATTATGTCCCTGGAACTTATTTATTTTATACCTGGAATTTTGTACCTTTTGATTCCTTTAACCCATTTCACCTATCCCTACCACCTGTCTCTGGCAACCACCAATCTCTTCTTTGTCTATGAGTTTTGTTTTACTTTTGTATCTATGAGTTCTATGCAGTATTCTTTGTAATATCAATATCTTGTGAATAACTTAAATGTCTTTCTATGGGGGATTGGTTAACTTAGTTGTAATAGGGCCATATAATGGAATACTGTGAAATTATTAAAGATTGTCTTGAAAAATATTGAATGATATGGACAAATCCATGCTACAGGAACAAAGACAGATATACTTTCCTCTTGTATAAGAGGGAATGATGCAAATAAAACTAACAACAGTCTGTTTGAAGTGTTGAGGAAGAAGGATAAGGAGAGTTTTACAATGTCTAAGGGCTTCATTTTTTATCAGTAAATAAAGAAGCCATCAATATAGGCCAAGAGTTTCTGTGATGAGGTCTGATTTAGTTGGGATACATACTGTTCCCAACTTTTTAATTGGTTGGGCCTCTGAATGTTAATGTTGTTTGTCAGAGGCAAATTCAGTATTGTAATTCAGTTTATAGCACAATAATAAGATGTGTTAGCCTATGGCTTAAGCATTTTAAAATTAATTATTTTTTATTTAAAAAAATTTTAAAATATTAATACTTAGTTTTTCAGTTTTCAGCAGAATTACATTCTGATTAATAGTACCTAAACTGTTATGAGATGTAAGTATAATACCTGTTAGTCCTTAGACTTTCCATAATTAATTTAACTAAGCAAAAGGTAATTACTACTAAAGGGTCATAAAAAGTGATCAATGCTTTATACTTTGGGATTAATAATTTCACTCTTTCTTAAGGGTTCTCGAATTCTGTGTCTCCAAGTGAACGTATTCTGTGGAGCGGTGAAAATGCTAATGGACGGTCTCTGGAAAAAACTTCCATTTGGGAAGCTCTGTTAAATTTTTTCTTTCCAACAAGTAAGTTCTTTGTTTGTTTGTTTGTTTCCTCCCACTGCTCTCCTTTTGAAGAGTAATTACATGTTTAGGAGGCAGTGTGGGTTATTGGCATGGGGGAGAGCCAGACCTGAGTTTTAATGCTGATTCTGCCCTTTGTCTTAGGCGAGGTAACATCTCTGAACTTCAGTGTCCTCATCTTTAAAATGAAAATATTTACCACAAAGAATTGTGAGGATGACCTGAAACTGTACTTTTAAGACATTCCATAAATGTTAACTCTTTATGGAAATGCTTCTCCTTCACAAATATCTAAACCTTTCATAGTTTATCTTAATGGCATTGCCTGAAATTTAGTCACTGACCCAATATTGTGAAATCAATATCTTCTTTAGCATTAATCAGGGAACTGTGTGGCTCTGATGTTATGGAATATACCAGATGTTCTCCCATCTGTTTTAATGATAAAAAGTTCAGGTTTCAAGTCACATCATATTTTTGTGATTCTGTATATAATGTGTTTATCAAGCACATGATGACCCCTGAGAATTATTAACCACAAATAAACATGTTTCATTTTCTACAGCATGTGGTGCCCTTTCAAGGAGAGTCTTCAAATAAATTGATATGTGAATTACAAGGATGAAGCTTTTGTTAAAAATCATGAGAATTTATTCTAACAAAATTTGATGTACATATATAAGCACAAAATTGTATCCATTGTTTAATTTCAGGGTCTACCACTTAATTTTTATGTGATCTTGCATAAATCTCTTCACATTTCTCTATATTGGTTTCCTCCAGTACAAAACAGGCATTATAACACCTACTACTAATGAGAATAACAAAATAAATGAGGCCCTTAAACTTTAAAAACGGCCATGGTCAAGTTGAGTGAACAAAAAGAAATTTGAGGGGTTGCCTGGCTGGCTCAGTCGGTAGAGCATCTCAATCTCGGGGTTGTAAGTTTAAGCCCCATGTTGGGCATAGAGTTTACTGTAAAAAATAAAAATAAAAATTGGGGTGCCTCGGCGACTCAGTCAGTTAAGCATCCAATTCTTGATTTCAGCTCAGGTTATGATCTCAGGGTCATGAGATTGAGCCTTTCATGGGGCTCCACACTCAGCTGGGAGTTTGCTTCTCTCCCTCTCCCTTTGCCCTGCACCCCAGCTCACACACACTCTCTCTAAAACAAATAAATAAATATTTAAAAAAATAGAAATAAAAACTTTAAAAAAAAAAAGAAAGAAATTTGAGAAGGTATATTGTGAAACTTAAGAAATGGTTGCTGAGTGCCAAAGTTGGTCATAAACAACAACAGATGATGACTTAAGCTTTAGAGCTTATGGAGATAACAGACATACACTGTCCCATAATTACCTCTAATAACATTATACAAACACTGAAGCCACTTTTAAAAATAGCTTAAATATGAATATTTGCATTCCAAAATATTCCTTCAACCTGGTGCAGTAAGTTGAGTCAAAATCAATTGTATGAGACGCCCAACAAAATCAGACTGTTCATTTTAAAAGAAACTTTGGGCCCAGGTTGATTCAAATCTTTCAAAAACAGGGATTAAATATTTATGAAATGTATATGCTATCTCTTTGAAAAGAATAACTATGGGTTCATAAGATGTGAAATACTTTTAACCAATTTATTTCCTCCCGGGTATAATTGAAAAGGAACACTCTCCCCACATAAGCACTAAAAAAAAAAAAAAAAAAAGCTTGCCGTTTTGTCATCAGGCTGTTGTTCATCAAAGATTTATCTCTTGCTCATTAAAGCGATAATCTTGAGACAGACTGGCAGGGAAGCTCAAGAGGTCACATGATCCTTCTCTCTTTGGACAAAATTATATACAGAAACCTGATAAATATTAGTCTACCCTTTTTATTCTTCAAAATACAGGTGTCTTGGTAATTTAAGTCTGAAAGCTAATTTTAGTATCTGGCATAAAGTCCATCAGATGCAATTTCAGTATAAAATAACAGAAGTTCAACATTAGATGGGATCTTAGCGATCATACAGTCCAGTCTCTTCTGTGATTTAAAATCTCTTCTTTGACTTCCCTTCCTGGAAATTGGTCTTTGAGCAATGCCAATAGTAAATTCAACACGCAGTAAGTTCATACCATCTCTGACCAGGCCCTAACTCTAGTCATCCTTTTTTGAGTGTGTGGTGCCTAGGAATGAACATGGTATTCCCAATGCAGTCCAGCCTCGGAGAGGAAATCACTGTGGGGCTGGCAAAATTGGAGAATAGATTGCCCAGTGTATATAACAAGAAAGTAGACCAGACGCCTGGGTGGCTCAGTGGGTTAAGCCTCTGCTTTCGGCTCATGTCATGGTCTCAGGGTCCTGGGATCGAGCCCCACATCGGACTCTATGCTCAGTGGGGAGCCTGCTTCCGCTCTCTGTGCCTGCCTCTCTGCCTGCTTGTGAACTCTCTCTCTCTCTCTCTCTCTCTCTCTCTGTCAGATAAAAAGCAAGTAGACCAAACCCTCACATGTATAAAATGTGTGGGAAATGAATATCCAAGTCAGCTAGAAATGCATTAAATTTATGGCCTTGCAGATTACTTTGAATCTTCATTTCTAGAATGGGGGTTTTGAAACTCATTTTGAGAGTTTGTTGTGAAAATTAGAAATGGGTGTAAAGCAAGGAACCTGGCCCAAATAGATACCTAGTGAATGGTAGCTATTATTACTTTTACTTTAGTTTTAGGAATAGGCAATCTTTAAAAAGGAGAATGAATACACACACACACACACACATATATAGATATATATACACTAAGAGATAAAAAATTATGCCTGTAACCACGATATTGTTCTTTGTTGACATTAAAGTTCTTTGGAGCAATCATGAAATATCAGTTATTACTTTTCTAAGTCTATAGTTGTTGATCGTATTGGAGAGTGAACTGAATCTATGCTGGCCTTAAGCCATACCGTGGAAGTTTTCTTTTCGAATATAAAACATGATATCTGTCTATTTGGTTGTCATTTGTTTATACATCATTTGCTTATAAAACAGGATTTTTTAAAAATCAGGTATTTGCGCTTGTGCATCTTTATTTATTTATTTATTTACCTATTCATGAGCTTGCAAATCTTATAGATTCAGATATGTATGGATTTATTGCAGTTGCATGAACCTTGGTGTTCATGCTATAAATCATTGCTTATTCAAAATTATAGAGATATAATTTAAGGCCAAAAGGAAGAGTCTTAAAACATACTGTAGTGCTAATATGGTAAGTGTTCACAGAAAGTAGGTCAATATCAGTAGTACCACTTACCTTATACTCTAGCAATAAGCTGTGAATTTTGCTTACATTTATCTTCATTGATATATTTAATGAATTTCTGTAGTTTAGAAAAATTGAGTGAGAGGATATCAATGGTATTATTTTAACAAGGTGTCGGTTTTAAAGACATTTGATATTTCTTGTTATTTAGCTCCTTCTGTTTTATATATGTATCCTACTACTCAGTTTATGATCTATAGTCCTTTTAAAACTACCTTACCAATGACCTGTTAACAATTTATATTTTTCTGCAGTTCATTTAGAATTGAAATGTGATGTTAATAACTTTGTGATAATTTTTAACTTAACTCTTATTTTTTTCAGCATTCATCACTTTGTATATGTTATTCAGTCTTTAAACGCACCAGTTTGAATGAGTTTTTTTTTGTTTTGTTTTGCAGTCATTATTTAATTAGGGAAAATGCTTATTAACCATACTGAATTCTTTTTCTTGGATTTTGTTTCTGAAAGCGTGCATTCCAAAGGTGAATCAGGTGGTGAAGGCTTGCAATGAGCTGCAAGATTATAACAAGAGTGAATGTTTGGGATACAAATGCTGTTATACATCCTTCAGGACCAGTAACTTCAGCTGTTTTGCCCCATTAAAAGACAGTAAGTTCATCCTCTTACATTTATTTTATTTCTTTTTTAAAAAATCAAATAAATATGTCACAATGGCACAAATTTAAATTTCAGTCTCCCTGCTTCACACATAAAGGGGGCTCCCAGCCCTAGAACAACACTCTCTGTGAAAGTCCTGAGGTTGTCAGGCATCTATTCATGAACAGTTTCTGCTTAGCCCTTGGATGTGACTTTGGCAGTTCGGAATTAGTCTTATCTTTTCTTTTGCTTTGGCTACTCTCCGTCTTCTTCAAAAGATTTCAGACTTTATGATACATGACCCTCAGTGCCTGGGAGAAGATAGCAATCAGGCATGCCTTAGCTTATTTTTCTCATCTTAACTTCTCTTCCTACTTGAGTAGAATTCTTCCCATTTATCTTTTCTTCAACATCTCAGTATGTAACAATAGACTCAAATGTTCCTTGTTAAGGTTTGTTTATTAGTTTCTTTTTGTTCTATTATTTTTGAATCAGGTTCTTAAGGTTTTTTTTTTTTTTTCTTTACAAAGTTTTAAGAACTAGACCATCTGTTTTTGCTCCTGCATTTGGACAGTAGGGACATATTACCAGTTGGTCCCTTGAGGGCATATTAGATATGATTAAACACTAAAAAATACTACAAAAAGGATGCATGCAAAACAATGTCTTAGGTTAATATAGTCCCTATTCAATTTACAGTTCTTTGTTGAACATCTAGTATTAATAATGGAGACTGAAACATGATCATGAATATAGTATTACAATTTCAACACTGTCACATGTTGTTTATAATTCATTCATCAGTTTAGTCTTTATATTATGTGTGAAGAGACATTTGGTCTTTATAGAGGGGAAAATTGAACCGTGACTTATAATTCCCCAGTCATATTAGAATGCATCCAAATGAATATAAGAATAAACTATGCTTGGGGCACCTAGCTGGCTCAGTTGGTTGAGTGTCCAACTCTTGGTTTCAGCTCAGGTCCTAATCTCAGTGGTGCGAGATCAAGCTCTCAGCAGGTTCTGTATTCAGCATGGAGTCTGCTTGTCCCATTCCCTGTGTCCTTCCCTCTAGTCTGTCTCTAAAACAAATAAATAAACAAATAAATAAAATCTTGAAAATGAATAAAATATGCTTATTGACCTGCAAATTCTTAATTTCTTTTTCAATGTTTTATAATTTGAAGTAAACATTTAAGAAGCCATTCCTTTAACAAATTAACAATTCATAGATTAATTCATTCCTTGACTGCTTGAGAATGTATAACGTGGCCAAGGGAAAAAACACGCTTAAGCTATAGGAAGAAATATATAGTATGAGTCTTACTAGTGTGTTAGCAAAAACAGTAGGATCATTTTGCTAAGGCTTCCTTTGGGAAGCATGTATTTCAAATGTAGTGTTTAGTTGTATTTCAAGAACATTTCATAAACTCCTGTTTCTGATAGAGTAGCAAGGATGTTTACCTGTCATATAAGAATAACTCCTTATTTTGCTTTATTCACTGGTAGTTTTTTAAATAAAAAGTTTATGAAATAGCTCAGATTTTCTTCTCTTGCTTAAGTCATAAAAGTAACAGGATATAATTAAACCAACAGAGCCTACACAGATGTTCCGGATGTTTGGACTTGGTGTGATCAGCATGATCATCCTGGGATGTCTGCCCATTTATTGCTGCACTCTTTGCCGGAGGAGGTAGGCAAACCTAAACTTTTATTTGTGGATTGCTGAATGTATTTGGATATTTCTGTGTAGACACATTTATTCGTATGCACTAGAAACACAAGGATTATGTTTGGGTCCCTTTTGTTTAAAAGAAGGTAGCTTAAGAAAAACCCCAAATAGAGTTCCCATAATATGCTTAAGTGCATATATTTATTTTTCCATAAATTTAGACATTCTCTTGCATAGTCTGTACCTTCCCTCATCAGACAATTGGAAGGAAAAATACATCAGTGAGCTGGGAGTGTGTGAGTGGAAGTGGTTATTAACTGCAAGTCAGAAGAGTTCCCAGAAGTGTTGTCTCCATCTAGTAGCTGGTCATCTACTATTGTGTCTTAAAAGCCTTGGTCTGTCTTCAAGCCAATTTGTATCAGATTTCTTCTTACCATCTTATAAAAAATCCCAGTGGCCTATTGGCACGATGTTTCTAAGGTTTTAAAAATTACCTCTCTACCTACTGGAACAGTGGATGTGGAGATAAAGAGCAGGGCCAGGACGAGTGAGACAGCTGGAGCACAAAATTTAAGGAGGCACTCACTCTCAGGTTTGTATAAGGGCACTAGCATGACCATGCATGTAGGTATTTTCTTCAGTTCTCAGAGAAAGAAAAGGTACCTGGGATGCCTGGGTGGCTCGGCTGGTTGTCCGCCTCTTGATTCTGGCTCAGGTCAGATTTTATTTATTTATTTGACAGAGATCACAAGCAGGCAGAGAGGCAGGCAGAGAGAGAGGAGGAAGCAGGCCCCCTGCTGAGCAGAGAGCCCGATGCGGGACTCGATCCCAGGACCCTGAGATCATGACCTGAGCCGAAGGCAGCGGCTTAGCCCACTGAGCCACCCAGGCGCCCTTCTCCGATGTTTTTATTCAAGTTAATGAGAAAGTGGTATTTGAGGTACCAAAAAATTGTTTAGATTTCACTGGAAGATTGACACTATACTATACACAAGTTACCTTATTTTCCATAAAGATCATTAAGTCTTTTTTTTTTCTTTTTTGTACATTTTGCTTGTGTTTGATGAGTATGTCATATTCAACACTGTATTTTCATTCCATAGCAGGGTGCTTCATATATTAAGGTGCTTAATATATTTTTGTTGAATAAATGAGTGGTTGAATGAATAAAGAAATACAGTAGCTGGCATTGGCTAGCCTGGAAGGCAGTCTTACAGTAATTTAAAGTTTTTCATCACTTATATCATTTTCTCAGACCATTCTGAAGACACATGGAGTCACAGCATTTCAACTCCTCCAGTTTGCTGACAGTTCTTTCCATTTTTACTTAGTTTCCATTACTGAGTGTGTAATCCCTAGGCCTCTCTCATTTTCTTCTTTCCACAGATGATTGGGAATAGCAGTGGAATTTTTGACCTTTGCTTCTTCAAAGTTTGATTTCAGATAAAAGATAACTCTGAATAAAAATGAAATAATATTTGCTAGAAAATTGTGGCTAGGATTATGCCATGCAATCTGGAGCCTGGTATAACAGGCCTGGTACAATAACTTAATTATAGCCTCTGTATTGTGTCTCTGCCAAGGAGTTTTGTGGGGATATTCAGGTACACTGGATTTTTCTTTAAAATGAAATTCAAAGAATTATACCTTGATAAGAATATATTTTCTTCTTTCTACATAGTGTAAACTGCTTTGGACTTGAACAATGTGAATAGTATGTTTATTGAACACCAAAGATTTTGGTTTACTATGATTTATTTATTTGTTTATTTTTTAAATTTGTTTTACAATTTTGTGTAAGAGTGGCATGTTCCTTCAGACGTCCTGGGTTGGTTGTTGCAACCCTGGATTTTGTGGGGGCAGCTTGCCGCTTAGCTTAATTTCCAGGAACAATGGATGTTCAAGGGTGGATGTGGCACTGTCAAGCTTTTCCTGGTAAGCTGATGTTAGAGGCAGAGGTAGTAATTGTGATAGAATAAAGATCCTATCCTTGATACCAAACAAGGAGCTTAAATGGAAGCCAAAGCCTGCTAACCATCCCTCTGCCTTTTGGGGGTCAAGATATCTCTTTAGAACTATCCCCTTAACTCACTTCCTGTTCATTTCAAAGAATAAAGAGTTAGATAAAATATTGCAGTAGATAAAATAAATGATCACATAAAAGGGAAGTAGATGCAGCAGTAAAATCAATATGTAGTGGTTTTAAAAAGAAAAGAAAGTAGCCAAACACAGTTTGTCTAAATCAGAGGGGCTAAAAGCCAAAAGCAGATCTGCAGTAACATGATCTGGACCTATTTGTTAGAAGAACTCTTGAGACACTGAAAGATACCCTTAAGCTCCTCCTCCTGCTGGATCCTGTCCTATACATTAAATATACACACCTTCAGATGTTGTACCTCTCCCCTCTCAGCCTTTAGTTATAAGCCAACAAGTGATGTCTTGACATTCCCCAGCTCCTGCAATTTAGACAGTGAGTCTTATTTACCGATTGCCTCAGGCAAGAGTTGGAGGAAGTAAAAATAAGAAGTAATATGAGCAGGTGGGAGAAATGAAAACAGTTTAAGGGAAGACGATAATCACTTTCCAGAGCCAAATGTATTTCATTCTTTTGGTGCCTAATTCATGCTTTCCATAATTGACCGTATTTAGTCACTGCTTGTGCTAGGGAGGACATAGAAATGTCCAAGACATAGGCCCCACTTTCAGGAACTTTAAATCTACCTTAAAATAAGTCCCAAGCATGATATATTAAATAACAGTACAAGACGGAATATAATTAAGGACTAAAAGAGTGCTGGCAATAACTTGTTGAAGTTCTGAGGCAGTGGGGATCAGGAAAAGTGGGAGAGAGCAGAGAGAGAGCAGTGGAGGTGCTATTTGAGCTGAGTTTTGAAGGGAGGACAAGATTTAGGTTGAAGGATGCTTCCACAGAATCCAGTACATAGAGACGGAGTCTCCCCCTTAACTGCTCATCATTTGTAAGCAGAGGTGGTTGAAATTTGCCCCTGGAGTAATCTATAATGGAATCTCTAGTTTGCTTCTACTTGACTTGAGTTCAGGTGTGGTACGAGCCAGGTACACAGAGAACTCGAGACCGCTTAAGCTGGTTGCACATATACAAAAGGGAGCAGAAAGCATTAGTGAAACACTTTCTAAGAATTTGCTACTAATAGCCTTATTAAGCTTGCATATAAGATGAGTTTTGAAATTCATTACATCTTCAAGGTTATGTAAGATCTATTTTTATTCTCATTAATAGGGATCAGAAGCCTCATTGGGTTTAAGTGTCACTGGCTGGCTTAAGACTTCTATAGAAATGAAGAAAGGGAAAGATCAGGAAGCAGGGGAGGAGGGCTCCAGTGGATGGAGAGAGGAGAGCGGTGTCTGAATGGTTCCTGTTACAGCAATAGAATGCCAATAATAGTAGTCTCAAGTGTCAAATTAAGTCTCTAATCATTATCTGTTTTTAGGTAAAGTTTAATCTCTATGCATAGGTGAGTTAAACATCTGTGTATTATATAGTGATATGATACTTGAGTATGTACATAGCTTTGGTAAGGTGGAAAATTCAAATATTATAATACCATGCCCATTAAACTCAGATGGAGTGCATTTTCTTGTTTTCTTTTCTTTGCAACTTTGAATTAAGAAAAAATTCAGAACTTGGTCTGCAAATGACAAAACTATGTTTTCTCTCAACTAATAAAAAGCCATTTTTTTAAAGATTGTAGCTCATCTGATACACAGATGATGTAAATAGAACATCCCCCATACACTTTCAATGTTGCTTCTTGCCAGATGGCTGTTACTGAAAATTTCTACATTTAGACAAATCCTGCTGCGTGATTCTCTGAATTTATAATGTGGTTTTCATTATGCAGATAGTCTTAATACCGCTTAGTTTCTTAGAAAGGGAGGTAAAGAATTGGGAATAAATGTGTCAAAAATTGCCTAAAAATCATCACCCATTGAATTTTAAAAATAGGCATTTACATTTTTGAATCCCCATGTTTGTGTGTTTCATTATACTGTACAATATAATTAGTAATGTTATTTTGAAAAGCTTTATGTAGTAATTAACCAACTGCTGAAAGGTTTGACGTTCCTGGATTATATACATATGAATTCAGAGAAAGGAAATAAAGTCTATAAAATTTAAAAGTATGGCTAGTCTCTAAGAACTTTGATAAAACATGATCAGATGAAAATGTGAGCAAACTGGAACCCTGCTCTGACATGAGTCATTATAGATTTGAAACTCACATAAAGCCAGTTCTTCTTGGACTCTGTTCAAAGTAATTTAGTTACTGAAATAATAAGAGAATCTCATTATATGCGGATTATATGTCTGAGGTGTTCCCATTGCAAAGACTCCAAGGGCAGCATTTTAGAGAATTCTGGAATAGTAGGTACTATTAAAAAGAACATTTTGTTGCCAAGTAACTAATAACCTCATTGCAAAATGCAGTGGCCTTTTCTCAATTCCCATCCAACTTTAACTTTTTGTCACATAGTAGTACATTGTTGACTGCTCCTTTCTTGAAAATTTCCTTCCTTGGATTTCATTGTTCCCCTTCCATTCTGATCCGTCGCGGTTTGCTTTTCTTTGTTCTCCCAGCCATGGTTGTTTTCCAAAGTCTTATTCTCATCTGCCAGAGAATATTACAGGTGTGTATCAGAAAGAACATTTGAAAAGATCTGTATTCTAGTTCTGTCTTTTCTACCAGTCTTATAGTGAGTTTAACTTCTTTTGGTACTGGTTTTCTCTTGAAGTTAGAGTAGAGAATTGAGTTAGATAATTCCCGAGGTCCTTTCTGATAGTAATATTCTGATTTTCTCTGGGTGAATAACTCTTTTAAATCTGAATCCTGGGGAGGGTGACTGAGTGGTTCAATCAGTTAAGCATCTTTCTTTGGCTCAGGTCCTAATTCCAGGGTCCTGGGATCAAGCCCCCACATCTGGCTCCCTGCTCAGCGGGGTGTCTTCTTCCCCCTCTCCTTTTACCCCTCCCCCTTCTCATGCTCCCCCCCCCCAAATAAATAAACAATTAAATAAATCTTTTTTTTTTTTTTTTTTAATCTGAATCCTGGGGCACCTGGGTGGCTCAGTGGGTTAAGCCTCTGCCTTCGGCTTAGGTCATGGTCTTAGGGTCCTGGGATCGAGCCCTGTGCATCAGGCTCTCTGCTCAGTGGGGAGCCTGCTTTCCCCATCTCTCTGCCTGCCTCTCTGCCTACTTGTGATCTCTCTCTCTCTGTCAAATAAATAAATAAAATCTTAAAAAAAAATCTGAATCCTGAAATCCTTACCTCTACCACCTCTTCCAAATTTCTAATTGCCCTTCATGAATTAGGTGTTCTGTTAGTACCTTAAATGCAACATGTGGAAAACTGAACTTTTCTTTTTTTCTCTCAAATCATCTCCCCTTGACATCTGTATATTTCTATCAATAATTTCTTTAGTCTCCCAGACTAGAAACCTTAGAGTCATCTGTGACTACTTTCCTTTATTTGTAATATGTAATCTATTCTCTTAATCCATTGTCTTTTTTTTTTTTTTTTTTTTTTTTTTTTTTTTTTTTTTGCTTTCCTCTGGAATGAGTCTGAGATTTGCCTCTTCTCAAATTTATCTGTTTCTACAGCTTGTTCCAGGTCTTGTATTCTGTCAACTTCTGTCCTGGTTACATGGTTTCAGGAGAGGAGCAAAAAGGAGCCAAGTTGTATTAGTCTTTTAGGGCTACCATAACAAAACACCAGAGACCAGGGGATTTAACCAACAGACATTTATTTTCTCACAATTCTGCAGGCTAGAAGTCCATGATCATGATGCCAGAGGATTTGATTTCTGGTGAGGGCTCTCTTCCTGCACATGGCCATCTTCTCACTGTGTAATCAAATGGCCTTTCCTTGATGCATGAGAGAAGGGGAAGAGAGAGGAAAAACCAAAACCTCTGGTTTTTAGTTTAAAAAAATGAAAAGTTGTGGCACCCGGGTGGCTCAGTTGGTTAAGTGTCTGACTTTGGTTCAGGTCGTGATCTCATGGTCCTGGGATCCAGCCCTGGGCTGGCTCCCTGCTCAGTGGGGAGTCTGCTTCTTCCTCACCCTCTGCCCTTCCCCCTGCTTGTGTGCTCTCTCTCTTTCTCAAATAAATAAATAAAATCTTTAAAAAATATAAATAAATAAATAATAAATGACTGAAAAATTAGTTTTTATAATGATATTCATTTTACTGATTGGGGCCCCACCCTTATGACCTCATTTAAACTTAATTACTTAGAGACGCCAGTCTGCAAATATAACCATACTGGAAGTTAGGGCTTAATATATGGGTTTTAAGGACACAAGCATTCAGTCTTGTAACAAAAGGCTAGCTAGCATCCAAGGGCAAAGAAAACATTGAGAACTGCAGAGGGCACTGGAATAAGGTGTTTAATCCAAAGAGTTTATACACAAGAGAATATAACTAGGTTGGAACTGTAAGTGGGGTTTGGAAGATGGCTAGGAGTTGAGTCCTGGAGAAGGTTCCTGGCACTTTGATAGGAATATATGGCTGTGCCCTTAAGAAGGAGGGAGTTATTAAGGATGCTTACCAAGCCCACTTGGACATATATCTGGATTCTTAATCTATGCTCCTTCTATTCCATCCTGTAATGTCCTGCCAGATTAATCTTCCAAAGATAGTATTATTTCATTTTATTATATTATTCAAGATCTTCGAATGCATTCAAGAATATGTGAATTCCAGGGGTGCCTGGGTGGCTCAGTCGTTAAGCATCTGCTTTGGGCTCAGGTCATGATCCCAGGGTCCTGGGATCAAGTCCAGCATCAGGCTCCCTGCTTAGCAGAAGCCTGCTTCTCTCTCTCCTACTTCCCCTGCTTGTATTCCCTCTCTTTCTGTCTTTCTCTCTGTCAAATAAATAAATACAAATCTTAAAAATAAAAGAATATCTGGATTCCAGATCTTTTATTTATTATTTTATTATTATTTATTTATTATTTATTTGTATTTCTTATTTATCGAGCTCTTACTTTGGTCTGGGCAGTTGCTATGTGTATTGTTCTTCTCCATCTGGTCATCTACATGGGAAGCTTCACTGTCTATGTTATGAGCCATCTAAGCCCATAGCTTCAGAGTTCCCTGATGCACTCAATTCTGAGGAATCTCTCCTGTATTCTTTATTGGCCACCCAGTTTCATGCTCATATCCTAAATCTTGTCATTCATCACAAATTGAACTCTGAGTCTCTGAAATCTTAAACTTCGAACCTCAAACTACTCTTTGACTATAGGTGTTTTGTCTTTTCTTTTTCTTTTTCTTTTTCTTTTTTTTACTCTTGCTACACCTATTCTCATTGGGACCTCTAGGGTCTTTAACTCTGTTTTACCTTACTTCTGTTTTCTATCTTTTAATATTATCTGATTTCTTTATCTAACCTGGATCCTATCGTCTGATACATGAGTCCATTCTTTCCAGCTCCTTTGTTTCTTTGAAATAGAATCCACACTACTTCTCTGCTCCTAGATCTATAGCATCCTGGGACTTCTTAGAGAAAAATAATCTCACAACTGTATAGATCTGTATAACAAGAAATTCCCAGTGATCCAATTAGTGTTTCCAGCCACAGCACTCTACTTGGTGTTTACAAACAACATACTTCTTTGCCACTCTGATCTTTTCACACAATGTACCACCCACTGACTGAAAAGCTCTTTTGCATCTTACCATCACCACTCTTCTTTATCTGGCTCTCCCTGCCCTGGATGCAGGCTTCAATTTGATGTTACCTCCTCTAGGAAGCTTACCCCAGACCACCAACCTAGACTGGGTCAGGCTTCTTCCTTTTTGTCTCCTACCAATCTCTGCTTACTGCAGTTTGGATTGTCTCAATGTGATATAATTCAGCTTATATAGCTGTCTTCCCTTCTAAATTTTAAGCTTCTTGAGGACAGGATATGTATATTATTCATCTTATGTCTCTAGTATTTAGAATGGTATTTATTTCATAAATGAGCAAATGTGTCAGCGAGTAAATAAGTATGAGATAAGTTGATCTGTACGTTTCAAGTGCGAGTATACTGGTCACAATATGACATTTTACATAAAAAGAAGAAAATCACCTCTAGGATTCTGGACAAATCATTTCACCCCTACTTTTCCTCTTGGGCATTCTCAGTAGATATTGGGTAGAATATCTAACTTTGGATCTCAGTAATGAATGTTAAGGCTGAATCTAAAACATTGTTCTCTGCAAACTACACTAATGCTGTGCATTTCAAAATAATAAGGCCATGTTGCATTTTTCTTTGTCAACTAAGGTGAAATGTACTCGATTAAATTTAAAGTAAAATCTATGGATAAAACAAATAGTCATTTTAATTACGTAAAATAAAATATATTGAAGTCACACTAGAAAAACAGAATAAATCCCCAATTTCTTTTTTTTTTTTATTTTCAGCATAACAGTATTCCTTCTTTTTGCACCACACCCAGTGCTCCATGCAATCATGTCCTCTCTAATACCCACCACCTGGTTCCCCCAACCTCCCAACCCCCACCGCTTCAAACCCCTCAGATTGTTTTTCAGAGTCCATAGTCTCTCATGGTTCACCTCCCCTTCCAATTTCCCCCAACTCCCTTCTCCTCTCTAACTCCCCATGTCCTCCATGCTATTTGTTATGCTCCACAAATAAGTGAAACCATATGATAATTGACTCTCTCTGCTTGACTGATTTCACTCAGCATAATCTCTTCCAGTCCTGTCCGTGTTGCTACAAAAGTTGGGTATTCATCTTTTCTGATGGAGGCATAATAAATCCCCAATTTCTTATCTAAAATTCTGAAGTTCAAAAAGTTCTACAAACCTAAAACTTTTTTCAAACTCATTTGGCAACAAAACCTGAGCTGACCTGAACTGAGACATTTTCTAGTCATCAGTTAATGCTTAAAATGAACAATCATATATTTTGTCATAGAAATATTATTGTGTTTGATCACGAGATGTTGCTTCAGACCTTATGGAAGTGCCATGTAATATTCAGTATATCATGTCATATTACCTTTCTAAAACCCAAAATATTCTGCACTCTGGACCACATCTGGCCACAAGAGACTGAGAACTATATAGTTGTTTCAGTTATTATTTTTTTGAGACTGAAGTTAATAGCACTAAAACATAAAGAGGCCATAGGTAAATCATAAATATATTTTTGGCCTTCACCCACTATTTCATTTATGCCTGGAGACTTTTTTATGATTAACTGAGGAAAAAGTATTTATTTGCTCCATATATGTCTTACTTGGTGGAGCTCAGTGACAACTCAGTAATGCAGTTTGAGGGGAGAAAAGTGAATATTACCTTCAAAGTCATCATTTCAAAGGCAGGCTTATCAATCTCTGGACCCCACATGCTAAGAATCCGGTTGCTCAGTAGCACTGTCAGGAGCCAGGTGTCCTCTTCTGTATACTACCTCGCTTTGAGCTGAGGCTAGGACTATGTATCTGTCATTACTTTGTCAGAACATCATATGGAAATCTTCCTTTCTCTTTTGGGTTTCCATCCTTACTTTCGCTTTGAGCATTTCTAGTTTTTCTCCTTGGCTTGTGCTTAGATCTTTAGAAAGTAAGAGATCTTGGGGCACCTGAATTCCAGATGATAGCAATAGTCAGGGAAAGCGTAAGCTTGTAAAATTATAGATGATAATGTAATGTGAACTATTACCATTTAGTTTTTAAATTAATAGGAGAGAAGAATCTCTGTAGACTAGGAGTAAAAGGGAAGGTTTCCTAGGCAAATAATATATACGCTGGGTCTTGAAGTGTGAGTCATATTGATGTCAGCAGAGGGGGGTACGGCAGCATTACCATTGTGGAAGAGGATCAAGTGGTCAAAAGGACACTATGTACAGTAATAATAATGGTTACAATGATAAATATGAATGAGCCAAGTGCAATATTTTCTATCAAATTTGTTAAATATGGTGAGTTAAATAATCAGGTGGGAATGTATAAAGAGTTATGTGGGTAAATAGCCTTTTCCTTATAACCCATCATTTTTTTATAACCCTAATTGTTATTGTTCTATCACTGTTGAAAAATAAGGTTTCACTTTGAATTTTTAACATTACAGCAAGTGGGCCAATCCTTTACGAAGGAGAGTCAACAGAATTTTAAAGGGTTTGAAGAAACAAAGAAAGAAAATAAAGAGGGATGCTGAAATGTTACGGACAGCGGCCGAAGAGGAGGAAGGTTTAGGTGATGAAAAAGAGCAGGAGACCAAAGGTAATTAGCAGTAGGGTATAAAATTGAAGTATTTAATGTTTGATTCTTTTACCACTATCTTGGTTCAATTGATGTACTTTGTTGGTTAGTTGGGTTTTTTGTTTGTTTGTTTTTGTTTGTTGTTTGTTGTTTTTGTTTTTGTTTTTGTTTTTGTTTTTATCCCACAAATGTTTGGATCACAGGATATGAGCTTCTGAAACAGTATTATCACTGGGGATATTTGGGTTCTAGGAAGGTGGACAAGAAAGGTGCCAAGTTGTTTGGGTACCACACTGTTTGGTAAACATAATTCAGCCCTTTAGAAGAAATAAGTGGAATCTGTCTGCTCTGACTCTGCAGCTCCATGAAAGACACCTTCGCTAAATAGTAATGGCTGTAGTTCCCCATATGTACTGACCATGCCAGATAGGCAGGCGAAAGAGGGTAGCTTCAGGAATCTGACAGATCTGCAACCCAATCCTGGATCCTAGCTGTTAGTTTCAACTACCTGCTCCCCAAACTTAAATAATTTAGTATTATGAGTGGTTGAGGGATCCCAGAATCATACAGCAGGGACTCCCTGGACCTCAGGCTTACAGATCTCCTAGGCTTGGAGATTCCTCCTCTTATAATAATTAGGAAGAGCCAACTAAGAATAAAATGGTCAGTTAGAAGAGAGGTATCAGGGAATAGAGTATTGGACTGGGGGGTGGTCAGGAGGCTCGGGCCATTATCTTATAGCATTTTCACAGACAAGTTAACCTTTCAACAACTTGATACCATCAGCTGAAATTTTGTTTTATCACTTAAACAATATAATGTATGTGAAAATGCTTTGAAAATTGCAGTGCAGTACTCACATTTAAATTGTTAAGTTCTAGCCTCAGTTACAGAGAAGCAGAGGAGTGGAATAACAGACCATTGATCTTAGAGTCAGGAGACTCTGGCTTTAGTGTCAGTTCTGTCACTATGTACAGTGGGAACTTGGGCAATTCCCTTAACTTCCCTGGGCTTTAGTTCACCGAGCTGCAAAATAAGAAGTTTGGACTAGATGAATAAGAAATGTGACTTATCTCAGAAGAAACAAAATTCTTATATAAGGTATTTTATATATATATATATATATATATATATATAAAACTAAGGTAATACATAAATATATATTATGATCATACATGTATATACATACCTATATATCATTGCTTTGTATAAGTTTAATGCAATATATACATATGTATATGCATGCACACACAGACACGTCCTAACAATATGATTTCTGTGGGCCATTTACTGGGGCATGGAAGTTCACCTTGTTATTCAGAAATTGTCATTGTATTTGCCACAGTATATTTTGTCTTAGCCTCACAGTAACATAAGATGATACACTGACAAACTGAAAATAGATAAGTTAAACATAGCACTGAATATACAGAGTTTGAGAACTTTGTTGCAATCATTTCCTCTTCTAACAAAGTGTGATGTATGTATACTAGTCCTTTCAAGTTGTTTTACTCTACTTTACTTCTCTCCTGTAGCATTATTTTCCCGCTGAAAAGAACACAAACCATTCAGAGCAGAGGAGAGACTGTTCCAGTCATCTAAATCTGATGGAGTTCTTATTTTTGTCATGTTTACTTCCGAATATAAAATAAAGTTGATAGTTATGTTTCTGTGCATCAAATCAGGATTTGAGTTCTTCTTATTAAAAATAGTTTTTACAGAATTAAAAAATATATATGAAAAACACTGGTGACAATTCAGGTCTTAGGTACTAATGTGATTTTTGCAACTTCGGTTATGTTTTCAGCATAATACTTCTGTTGGGTGAAATAAGGCAGAGATTTCATGGTGTTATTCACCTTCTAGCAAAGGGTTGGAGATGGGGGGATCCAGTGATCATATTTCACTGTATTTGATACTGTCTTTATTTTGAAGAAAAGACATAAAAATATTTTGTAATTGGTTTTTCTTCTTATTTTATAACATATAACATTATTTTTCTACCATAAAAGGCACACATATTATAGAAAATTTGGTATATAAAGTTATGTTGAAGAAAGGAAAAATTATCCATAATCCTACTACCAAGAGCTGAACACTGTTGTTAGTTTTTTTTTAAATTATGTTCTATGTTCTATGACATACATCAACTGATTTTTATTTTTTTATTATTTTTTTTAAAAATTTTATTTATTTATTTGACAGAGATCAAAAGTAGGCAGGGAGGCAGGCAGAGAGAGATAGGAGGAAGCAAGCTCCCCGCTGAGCAGAGAGCCTGATGTGGGTGGGGCTCGATCCCAGGATTCTGGGATCAAGACCTGAGCCAAAAGCAGAGGATTTAACCCACTGAGCCATGCAGGCGCCCCCATTAACTGATTTTTTAAAAAGTTGTCTTTATTATTCACTTTCCTTTTTTGAAATGTATGGGGCTCAAGTTTACGTTGGCTTGTTGCTCATTCATTCAACAAACATTAATTAAGGCTCTGCTATGGGCAGTGCACTTTCTATGTGCCAGGGATGTAGTCACAAGCAAGATAAAGCTAGCCTTTCCTTCATTGAGCTCACAAACCTGCTAGAGAGGAAGCCAGGTAAAGAAGTAATGACAAGGCTCTGAGAGAAGGCGTACCAAGTTCTATGGGAGCATTTAGCAGGGGTCACTTAGCCAGACTTCAGGAAGAGGCATAAAATGGAAGGTAAGAAGGACCAACAGGTGTTTCCCATGCAGTCAGTGTGTGGTGGGAGGACCGTTTCATATATGAAGGCCCAAGCACATGGAATATTTGGAATATGGCAAATAGTTCAGGATGGCAGCAACTTCAGTTTAGATGTTAGATGAAAAGAACTTTATTTTTTAAAGATTTATTTATTTATTTGAGAGAGAAAGAGAAAGAGCATAAGTGAGGGGAGGAGTTTTGGGAGAGGGACAAGTAGACTCCATGCTGAGTCCAGAGCCAGAGATCATGACCCGAGCTGAAATCAAGAGTAGGATGCTTAACTGACTGAGTCACCCAGGTGGCTCTGATGAGAACTTTATAACCTACATTTATTTATTTTTTAGGTCCTTTTAAAAATTTTAATTCCAGTATAGTTAATGTACAATGTTAACTTAGTTTCAGGTGTTTTATAGTGATTTAACAATTCTATATATTAACAATTTTTATAGTGATTTAACAATTCTATATATTACTCTGTGCTCCAAAGGTTAGTGTTCACTTAACCCCCTTTACCTATTTCACCCATCCCTTCTGATAACCACCAGTTATCTATAGTTAAGAGTCTGGTTTTTAGTTGGTTTCCTCTTTTTGGTTATAACCCAAATTTTAAAAATGGGCTTTATTTTTTAGACAGAAGGGAACCAATGATGAGCATTAAGCACAAGAAGGGTATGCTTAGCTCTATATCCTTAGAGGCCACTCTAACTATTGTGTGGAGAATTGGAAGTGAACAGTACTGGGGTCAAGAGAATCCCTTAGGCTGTTGTATTAACACAGATGAGAAAATACAGTGTCCTGGGCAAGGGTAGTGAGACTGTGGATAAAAGTAAGTAGATCTAAGAGCTGTTTGGCATGTAGCATTAATAGGACTTGGTTATTCGCTTGTGTGGGGAAGGAATGAGGAGGTTGAAAGGACAGTATAAATTTCAGGTTTCTGAGTGATGAACCAACTGTGGGTTAAAGCCTGTGCTTTCGGCTCATGATCCCAGGGTCCTGGGATCGAGCCCCACATCAGGCTATCTGCTCAGCAGGGAGCCTGCTTTCCTTCCTCTCTCTCTGCCTGCCTCTCTGCCTACTTGTGATCTCTGTCAAATAAATTAAAAAAAAAAAAAGAAAACTTTGTCTTTTTGACTGAGAGAAAGCAGACTTTCAATCTTATATCCATGTACTTTTAAAATCCCTTCATTCTAATCTTAGTTAATGAGTTTTTATCCCCAGGGGTACAGGTCTGTGAATCACCAGGTTTACACACTTCACAGCACTCACCAAAGCACTCTGGAAAACAGCATGGAGGTTCCTCAAAATGTTGAAAATAGAACTGCCCTATGACCCAGCAATTGCACTATTGGATATTTACCCTAAAGATACAAACGTAGTGATCCAAAGGGGCACATGCACCCAAATGTTTATAGCAGCAATGTCCACAATAGCCAAACTATGGAAAGAACCTAGATGTCCATCAACAGATGAATGGATCAAGAAGATGTGGTATATATACACAATGGAATACTATGCAGCCATCAAAAGAAATGAAATCTTGCCATTTGTGACAACGTGGATGGAACTAGAGCGTATCATGCTTAGCGAAATAAGTCAAGCAGAGAAAGACAACTATCATATGATCTCCCTGATATGAGGAAGTGGTGATGCAACATGGGGGCTTAAGTGGGTAGAAGAAGAATCAATGAAACTAGATGGGATTGGGAGGGAGACAAACCATAAGTGACTCTTAATCTCACAAACTGAGGGTTGCTGGGGGGAGGGGGGTTGGGAGAAGGGGGTGGGATTATGGACATTGGGGAGGGTATGTGCTTTGGTGAGTGCTGTGAAGTGTGTAAACCTGGTGATTCATAGACCTGTACCCCTGGGGATAAAAATATATGTTTACAAAAAATAAAAAATTAAAAAAAAAAGAAATGACAAAAGACATAAAAATGGACATGACCAACGATCTGATGAGAGGTTACAATATAGCTGGCAAGGAAATCTGGTTATTTCTGTGACACATAACACTTCAATAATCAAAATATCAAGTGATGACCTTATATTAAAACATACTAAAACTTTAGGAATTGTATACCTAGAAATGTAATAGCATTTACCCAAACATAACCCAAGGCTTATCATTATTTGACAGTGCTTTCCAAGTAAGTCACCATAGGAAATAAAAGTCCTAGTGAGTCAAAGAGACTTCGTTTATAATTCAAATCTTGGGAAGTCTGTGAAAACCTTAGGGGTGGCTGGGTGATGGACATTGGGGAGGGTTGTGCTATGCTGAGCATTGTGAATTGTGTAACACTGATGAATCACAGACCTGTACCCCTGAAACAAATAATACATGATATGTTAATAAAAAATAATAAAATAATAATAATTTAAAGAAAACCTTAGAAAGCATTGTAAGGAGCACTGGGTGTTACACATAAAGAATGAATCTTGGAACACTGCATCAAAAACTAATGATGTATTTTATGGTGACTAACATAACACAATAAAAATTAAAAAAAAAAAGAATGTTTTAAAGCACATGCCTAAATAGGATTAGGATCATTAAACACCTGATGAAGGCAAAACATAGAAAATGGGTTTTTTGGGCAAAGAGAAAACAAGTGTTTGCATTTTCTTATCAAGAGCAGACCAAACAGACCAACCATTTAAGAAAACTTTGTCTTTTGGGGCACCTGGGTGGCTCAGTGGGTTAAAGCCTGTGCTTTCAGCTCAGGTCATGATCCCAGGGTCCTGGGATCGAGCCCCACATCAGGTTCTCTGCTCAGCAGGGAGCCTGCTTTCCTTCCTCTCTCTCTGCCTGCCTCTCTGCCTACTTGTGATCTCTGTCAAATAAATTTAAAAAAAAAAGAAAACTTTGTCTTTTTGACTGAGAGAAAGCAGACTTTCAATCTTATATCCGTGTACTTTTAAAATCCCTTCATTCTAATCTTAGTCTGTCCTGACCACATGTAAAATTCCTTTCCAAAAATTTCCCTAATACAAACCTTCTATAACTTTGTTTACATTAAGATTTGTCCCAAGCCATGTCTCTCCAAACAGTTAGTCTTATTTAGGACAAAGTTACTTCCTTTTACCTTTAACAAAAAGTCATTTCCACTCCTTAGATCTTCTTACAACGTCTTACAAGATCTTAGATCTTATAGTGTTGCTTATTTCCATCAGTATTAATTTCATCTACCAGAATTTTAACTCTTCGAAAATTTAGTCTTCAGTGAAGAAGGCTAAGTAGTAACCAATCGTGAACTGTTATGCCACAGTTAAAAAAAAAAAAAAAAGATTTTATTTATTTATTTGACAGACAGATACCACAAGTAGGCAGAGGCAGGCAGAGAGAGAGAGGAGAAAGCAGGCTCCCCGCGGAGCAGAGAGCCCTATGTGGGGCTCGATTCTAGGAACCTGGGATCTTGACCTGAGCTGAAGGCAGAGGCTTTAACCCACTGAGCCACCCAGGCGCCCCACACCAGAATTTTTAAAAGGCAAAAGATTTATGCAATCTGAAAAGAAACCAGAGCATTACACCAGAATTTTTAGATGGCAAGTTTATTCAGTTAAGTAGAAAGCATGTTTACCAACAGACTCAAATATCCTTAGTTTCTCTGCAAAAAGAAGTCAAAAGCACAAACCTATATTCAACAGTCAATACTTTAGCACTTTATCCTATTTGGAAAAGACCTAGATGTCCAGTGACTTTAATCCCACTTATCATCCAAACAGAACTTTTAGGTTTCAGGTTACTAAAGACTTTGAAAGCTATCTTAACAATTAACCATGAACTTTGAGACAGCCAATTAACCATTATTTTAAGTCCTATTTTTGCTAACACATTGCAACAGATATTGCTTACTTGACTTTTTGCAAACCTTGATAGAATAAAAATTTTATATTTAATGCTGATAATTTTAAAGACAAGTCTATCGTAATTAAACCAACAAACTTAAACTAATTTAAATACTGAATATGTTTCACCTGGGTCCACTTTTAAAAGTCAGTTTTTTCCCCATTGTCAATTTTTATCTGATACACTGATGGGGAAATCCGAGGTGGGTGGTGTATGCAGGCCTTAACCAAGGTGGCACGGAAACAGGAGGGGGTGGGGGAGACAGAGAAGGCAAAATGCAGCCAGAAGGCAGAGAAAAAGTGTTCCCGGTTCTAAATCTCATCCACTTGGGCAGATGAGCAAAAGCCATGTTTTTTTCACCAAGAAGTGGGATTAGGCAGTCCATGTCAGGCCAGAGAAGACAGGGAACTTCCCTGAAACAAAGAGAGTTTAAATGACTGCTCGGGAATATTCCTTAAATTCCCCATCCTGAGGTAGACTAATCACAGTTGGCTCCAATTATAGCCATTAACCTGGAAAATGATGAGGGAAAAGCCCCCACATGTATTAGGAGGATCAGTGAGAGAGTGTCGGCATCCCCTTTGCCAAGGAGAGCCTGTGTTTCCTCCAGCAACCTGGGTTTATTCAGAGAAGGCCTGTTTAGGTAATTATCATCCAATACATCAGGAGGGAGTTTACTGGTCTGGTTATGACCAAACATGTTCTGCAAGAGGCCCCTGGGTCTGGGTCCTGATTTAGAGCCCTGAAAGCCTGGGTGGACTTAGGTTACCTCCGTCTAGTGACCCTGTTTTCCTGCAGAACAGATCTGATAGATCCCAGGCCATGCAGTGAGTGTTATAGGAGCTTGGTCCTATCCTAAAGTTTGCAGTCCAAATTGTTTCCAGTGGATTAAAAGACACCCCAATGGAGAGTCTTTGGGAATTCAAGAAGAGACCATGCCTTGCCATGGAGGTCACACTTTATTTTACCTTGCCTTGAAGAACCCATGGTATTTAATCCCTGGAAAACACTAGAAAATTTTACAAGGGGAAATTACCCAATTTTGCCCTACCCAATAAAGAGGAATCCCTGTGTAGAATGGCTTCCCATCTTGTGATCCCGGTAGGTGTCCCCCGTACCTGTTATAGAGAGGTGACTATGAAGGTGTCCCTACATATTAGCTCTCCCCTGTGAACCAAGGCATCCCCTGGTTTGCCTACCCAAGGTGAAAGACTGGCCTAACGTCTTGGGTTGAGGAGGGATCAGACCAGTGGGAATAGCCACTCTTACCGGTCAGTCAGCTGATCCTCCTTGTCTCCTCAGGATTCCGACCCAGGGGCTTGGCGTGAGATTAAACTTTAATATCTCTTTAGAAGGCTAAGAATGCGAATGAAACAGCTAGGTTCTCTCAGTGGGAGGCATGTGCTATTTATGGATGCGGCTTCCCTGGGGTGTGACACCCCCCCCAGAGCTGGTCTCTATCCTTTTATGTGTCTCGGAGACACCCAAGGCCACCAATGGTAACCAAAGAGCAGGTTCAGAATGCTGGAATGCCAGTCCTTTTGTGCGCCACCCCCTGCCCCCCAGTGAACCTTAACACAAAGCAGGGAATCCTTTTAAAGAACTTTTTCTTAAAGGCTTTGTGGAGGGAGAGATGCAGCATGAGAGACTGTGGACTCTGAGAAACAAACTGAGGGTTTTGGAGGGGAGGCGGGTGGGAGGTTGGGTGAGCCTGGTGGTGGGTATTATGGAGGGCACGGATTGCATGAACCACTGGGTGTGGTGCATTTAGAACACTGAAAAGAAATTTAAAAAGTAAATAAAAATTTTAAAAAAGAGCTCTGTGATTGAGTTCTCACTATTTGGTCATATAAATTCACTTGATGGTACCTCAGCAGTCAGGCCAATTATAAGCCAATTTCAATTATGAGTCCTTGCCTTACCCCTCAAGGGCTTTTCCTGTCCTTATACCTGAGATCCCATTTGTGAGCATGGCCCTGTTTGAGGGGTGCAGACCCTGAGATTTAGCATCATCATAATTTGATATTTTTGTTGTTGAAACAAGAAAAACTCATCTATATGACCCATTAAAGCCCCAGCTGCTAATACAACCAATCAAAACATTGGCTGGGGTTTCTAATTCCTTCCTTAATGCCCAAAGTATTCCAAGGAGAGTAAATGCCCAGGAAATATTGGGACGACTCCAATTGATCAGATAAAGAGCTCTTACCCTGTTTGATGATAACTTGGGTTATAATTCCTGGTAGTGACTAAACCTAAGTTATTCCTAACAGAAAAACATATGTCTTACCAGTCCACATAAATGAGGAAAAGATTTTCCTCTTGAACTAAGTTTTGCCAAAGACACTTTTTTTTTTTAAAGATTTTATTAATCTATTTGACAGAGAGCGATCACAAGTAGGCAGAGAGGCAGGCAGAGAGGCAGGCAGAGAGGCAGGCAGAGAGAGAGGAGGAAGCAGGCTCCCCGCCGAGCAGAGAGCCCGACGTGGGGCTTGATGCCCGGACCCTGAGATCATGACCTGAGCCGAAGGCAGCGGCTTTACCCACTGAGCCATCCAGGCGCCCCCCAAAGACACTTTTAAATGAAGAAGTCTTATCTACTTAGGCAACATTCTTCTCCCAGATAACAAAGTCAGCAGGACCTATTGAAGCCACAAAATTCCCAGGTGCTTTGAAAAGGAACTGTGGAGGATAAAAAGTGATTCTAAATCCTGAAATGAATCCCTGATTAAAAGGGAATACTGATCCTCAAAGGTTGGAAGGGCCCTACTATAGGCAAAGGCCCTGAGGTGGGAGAGAGCCATTTAAGAAAAGCAAATGATCAGAAAAGAGAACTGGGTAGGGTTAGGCCAACATTTCCTTCTTTTGAGGAAAGACGCTGCTTTTACTCACCCTTCAGTGGGAGTGATCCTTGGTTTTGGTTCCAAAATGAAGCAGGGAGAGCAAGGTTCTGTCTCATGGAGTTGAAGAATGAAACTCACAGACCAAAGGGAGTGAATAAAATGATAGAATTTTATTAAGCAAGGATACAGAAAAAGTTAGGAGTGAGAGGGGTCCCAACAGGGTTGCCGCTGAGGACTTGTAGTGTTGGTCTTTTATTGAAAACTAACCAGGGAACTCAAATCTTTTTAACTTCTCCACTGGCTGCACCATTGATTGAGCACTAGTGATAACATTTTTGATGGCTTACTTCTTTTTTAGGGTCTGGTTATTTTCTGTTGACCATAGGAGACCATCAAAAATAAGACTCCCCTTCTCAGACACCTGGGGCAAGGTTGTCTGGTATGTTCCCTTATCTCTGGTTTCTTTACACCCCTGCATTTTTGGGATTTCTGTGAGCGTGATCACATAGCCCCTCTATCTCTACCAACCTAGTCCCCCCTGTCCCTTATTCACTGCCAATGCCAACAAAGTGATAGAGAAATTAATGGAACTCAGTGTCAAATGTAGCAACTAAAAATCTTCAAAAGCCTTAGGACAAGATTAATACATGAAGGGAAATGCAGACGTTGGCCAGGGCCTGCAGATGGTTAGGGTAAGGGTTTCTAGTTGCACTCTTTACTTTCCCCTTATTGCCCCCAGAGTCAGGCCCCATTTTCAAAAGGTGAGTATAACCAAAATTTCAGGAACAGATAATCCCAATCTTACACAAATTGTTTCAGAAAGTAGAATAACAGGAAAAGCCGCCCATCTTTATGAGGCTGGTGTGCTATAGAGATCACAACCAGAAGATAACGCAAGAATATTAGAGAATATTAGAAGCCAATTTAACTTAAGGGCATAGAAACAAAAATCCTACACATGTGTGTTTGTGTGTGTGTGTGTGTGTACTGAAGTCAACTATGTATTAAGTAGGCTTTGTTCTAGCAGTACAAGGATGTTTCAATGCTGGAATGCATAAGAATATAATAACATTAATGAACTGAAGGAGAACAATTACATGATTTTCAGAAGAAAGCAATTGATAAATATCAATATCCATATATGATTTTATTTATTTATTTGTTTATTTGACAGAGAGAGAGAGAAGGAGAGAACAAGCAGGGGGTAATGAATGGCAGGCAGAGGGGGAGGGAGAAGCAGACTGAGCAGGGAGTCCAACCTGGGGCTCCATCTCAAGACCCCTGGGATCATGACCTGAGCTGAAGACAGAGGAGTTGAAGGCAGATGCTTAATACACTGAGCCACCCAGATGCCTGTCACCAATTTATGATTTAAAGAAATCTTAGCAAACTAGAAATAGACAGAAACTCCCTTAACCTTTTCAAAGAAAATAAAAAGTATTAATGAAGACAACTTAAAAGTGTTCCCTTTAAGGTCCGGAACAGGGAAATGAAGGCTGGTATAGCAGCTAGTATATATTTTTTGTTTTGTTTTGTTTAACTAAACTCTATCCCCAATGTGGGGCTCAAACCCAAGACCCCAAGATCAAGAGTAGCATGCTCCATCAACTGAGCCAACCAGTCATTCCCACAGCTGTTTAACATAATACTGGAGCACCTAGCCAAGGAAATCATTTAAGAGAAACAAATATCCTTTGAAGACTAAAAAAGGAAATCTCTCATTTGCAAACAATATTTTCATTTGCATAGAAAATACAAGGGAATTAACAAACAATTGGGACTAATAAGACAGTTAAGAGTGTTATATCCAGCACTTAGAGTCTATAACAAGTCTATTGTATATCAGCTTCCCTTAACTTTACTGCTCTAGACAAGGAAAATCACTGTCCTGGTTGCCCGGAACAGAGGGGTTTTCTTGGATGCAGGAATTGCTAAACCCAAGCAGTCACCCTAACTTTGGCTCTGATTTCTTTCTTCCCTTGGAAATTTACTTTCCTTTCAAGCTAATCTATGTATTAAAATTTGAGTATTGTATTTTATCCAATATTCCTATATATTTTTAGCATAAGGCATGGCTCTACTTCAGCTCAATCTACTCTTTTGACAGATTTTTTTCCATATTAAATCTTTAAGAATAATGAAATGTTTAATGACATGGGAAAATATTCACATGTAGAGTGAAAAAGACAATATAACTCTATGTACACTTGAGTACCATTTTTATTATAAATAAATATAATATATGCATATCTTTGAAATGTTTGAGATAGATAATAGAATTTCTGTGGATAGAATTGATTTTAGTGTCTTTAGGGGGGTAGATTATTGTGGGTAAGGGAGAAAAGAAATCTGATAGGTTGGAAAAGTGGAAGGATGTAGAGTAGGGGAAGAGAAGAAAACTGGTGGAGATTGGGAGATGTAACACAGAGGGAATGTTCTCATTCTAATGAGATGGTTTGTATTTTAGATACTTATGACCCATAGCTCTTTCTCTTTTTTTTACACTGTATGACTCTTCTTTCACATTGGAGAGAGAAAGGGATCAAATGTTATTTCTCAGAGCCCTGGATCCAGATTGCATTGTCTTATTGAGCATGTAACTAGGTCATTGGAGCAGGCATTTTAAACAATCACTTACTAAGGGGATTTTGTAAAATCCATGCTTCAACCAGAACAAGAATATAATAAGTTAATTAAGATATATTTGAATGTTAAATATTCCTAGAAAGGCTCTGATACATCTCAGGGTTGGTTTTTTTTTTGTTGTTGTTGTTGTTTGTTTTTTAAATGGCAATAAAACAGATTGATAGCTGTGAGCTCCGGTTCAAAGCAGCTTTGATGAGTTGTCAGGGGTTTCTTGGTTATGAAAATGAAGGAGATCTGTTCTTGGAATTTTTAGAGATATATGTGTCACAGTAGGGAACTTCCATCTGCAGCAGTTTCTTCTTCTTTTTTTTTTTTTAAGATTTTATTTATTTATTTGAGAGAAAGAGAGAACATGTGTGTGAGAGAGAGCACAAGCAGAGAGGAGGAGCAGAGGGAGAGGGAGAAGGAAACCCCTTGCTGACCAAGGAGTCTGACACAGGTCTCCATCTCAGGACCTCAGGATCATGACCTGAGCTGAAGGCGGACACTTAACCTTAACCGACTGAGCCACTTGGGTGCCCCTGGGGCAGTTTATTTTTTCAAGAATTGAACACAGGTAATGTAGAGAGGAGGGGGCGAGTATAACTATAAAGGAGTAGTACTAAGAGATCTTTGGGGTGAGGGAGTAGTAGTTCTGTATCTGGACTGCTGTAATGGTAACAGTGAACCTACACATGTGATAAAATGACAGAACTATGCACATACATTGTACTGATGTGAATTTCCTGGTTTTGATATTGAACTATGGCTATATGAGATGTAACCATTGGGTAAAACTAGGTGATGGATATGTAGGACCCCTCTGTTCTATTTTTACAACTTCCTATGAATCTATAATTATTTAAAAATAAAAGTTTTTTAAAAAATAACACCAAAAATTAGGTAATGTAGACTAGCATCACCTAGGGAAAGCAATGTAACCCCCAATTATTCGGTCTACTTTGTTTTAGTTGAGCACCAAGGCTGGGAGAAGAGTTTTGGGCTGATTGACATTTGTGTGCCTTGCCAAGTAATGTGTTAGACAATGGGTAGGTAAATATAGCCTGAAAATACTTGTTCATTTTCACTTTTATGTAGGCCACAGTGTCTTGCTGCAGTTAGAGAGATGACCTTCCAAAACATTCTTCCACATTTGGTTTATTTAGACTATTTAGTCAAATGACCAGTTGATTCACTGGAGGGTGAAAAAAATCACCTAATGAACTGAATGATTGATCAATCAGAATGTTAAGTCCTTCATTCAAGTATAGACAGACATGGGATGCATGTTCATGATAAAATAGCTTACAGAATAGCACACACTCTCCCCAATGTCCATAACCCAACTACCTTCTCCCTACCCCCCTACCCCTGGCAATCCTCAGTTTTTTTGTATGAGATTAAGAGTCTCTTATGGTTTCCCTCCCTTCCTACCCCCAAAACCCCCCACGTTGCATCTCCACTTTCTCATATCAGGGAGACCATATGATAGTTGTCTTTCTCTGATTGACTTATTTCTCTAAGCATAATAACCTCTAGTTCCATCCACGTTGTCGCAAATGGCAAGAGTTCATTTCTTTTGATGGCTGCATAGTATCCCATTGTATATATAGACCACTTCTTCTTTATCCATTTTTCTGCTGATGGACATCTAGGTTCTTTCCATAGTTTGGCTATTGTGGACATTGCTGCTATAAACATTCGGGTACCCCTTCAGATCACTACGTTTGTATCTTTAGGGTAAATACCCAGTAGTGCAATTGTTGGGTCATAGGATAGCTCTATTTTCAACTTTTTGAGGAACCTCCATGCTATTTTCCAGAGTGGTTGCACCAGCTTGCATTCCCACCAACAATGTAGGAGGGTTCCCCTTTCTCTGAATCCTTGCCGGCATCTGTCATTTCCTGACTTGTTCATTTTAGCCATTCTGATCTGTGTGATGTGGTATTTAACTGTGGTTTTGATTTGTATTTCCCTGATGCCGAGTGATATGGAACACCTTTTCATGTGTCTGTTGGCCATCTGGATGTCTTCTTTGCAGAAATGTCTGTTGATGTCCTCTGCCCATTTCTTGATTGGATTGTTTGTTCATTGGGTGTTGAGTTGGCTAAGCTCTTTATAGATTTTTGATAGTAGCCCTTTATCTGGTATGTCATTTGTGAATATCTTCTCTCATTCTGTCAGTTGTTTTTTGGTTTTGTTGACTGTTTCCTTTGCTGTACAAAAGCTTTTGATCTTGATGAAGTCCCAATAGTCCATTTTTGCCCTTGCTTCCCTTGCTTTGGCAATGTTCCTAGGAAGAAGTTGCTGTGGCTGAGGTTGAAAAGGTTGCTACCTGTGTTCTCCTCAAGGATTGTGATGGATTCCTTTCTCACATTGAGGTCCTTCATCCATTTTGAGTCTATTTTTGTGTGTCGTGTAAGGAAATGGTCTGGTTTCATTTTTCTGCATGTGGCTGTCCAATTTCCCCAACACCATTTGTTGAAGAGACTGTCTTTTTTCCATTGGACATTCTTTCCTGCTTTGTTGAAGATTAGTTGACCATAGAGTTGAGGGTCTATTTCTGGGCTCTCTACTGTTCCACTGATGTGTGTCTGTTTTTGTGCCAGTACCATCCTGTCTTGATGATGACAGCTTTGTAATAGAGCTTGAAGTCCGGAATTGTGATGCCACCAACTTTGGCTTTCTTTTTCAATATTCCTTTGGCTATTCGAGGTCTTTTCTTGTTCCATATAAATTTTAGGATTATTTGTTCCATTTCTTTGGAAAAAAATGGATGGGATTTTTGATAAGGATTGTATTAGATGTGTAGATTGCTTTAGGTTGCATAGACATTTTCACAATATTTATTCTTCCAATCCATTAGCATGGAACATTTTTATATGTAGTAGAAGTTAATATCTGAGTAAAAACTAAGATTTAGACATAACTAGGCATCAATTTTCATAGGTTCATTACATCTGGCATGGGGCCTGGTTAGGTTTGTGTCTGGCTTCTAGGGGCAGAATCTTAGTGATGGATGAGTGAGCAGAGTGCCTATTCTTGTGACTGGCCCCATAGACCAGGCAAGTCCTATGGAGAGAAGAGCTTTCTTTCTATTTCTCCTTGGAATGTAGCATGTGTTAAGGATAAAACAGAGAAGAAACAATAGGCACAATAAATGAATTATGTGGTATGTTAGGATGTCATAAATACTATGGAAAAAACTAAAAAGTAGAGCAGAAGAAGAGCAGTTCAGGGTGGCTCTGAAGAGATTGCATTATTGAGTAGTCAAGACAGAATTAATTAAGCAAGGACAATTTCAGGAAAAATGTGAAGGCATTAGCTGAGCTGATATCCATGGGAAATGCATTCCAGCAGAGGGGACAGCTACAACAAAGGTCATAAGATAATAATGTGCCTGGCATGTTTGTGGAACAGCAAAGAGGCCTGGGTGGCTGATTCAGACAGCAAGGGGAAGGGTAGGAGGTGAGGAGTGAGAGGGGTGGGCAGGGCCAGAGGATAGATAGGGTCTTCTAGGCCATGGTGAGGACTTGGGCTTTCTCTGTATGAGATGGGAGCTGGTGTGGGGTTTTGAGCAGAAGAGAGGTGGGACCTGGCTTGTGTTTTAATAGAATCACTTAGGTCGTTGTGCTGAGAATAAACTTTAGAATGGCAAGAGGAGGAGCAGGGACATCAGTGATGAGCCTGTTGCAGCGATGTAGGTAGGTCAAACCAGAGTGGAATCAGGTGAGAAGTGATGTTAAGAAGGTCTGATTCTGGGGCACCTGGGTGGCTCAGTGGGTTAAGCCTCTCTGCCGTCGGCTTAGGTCATGATCTCAAAGTCCTGGGATTGAGCCCTGCATTGGGATTTCTGCTTAGTGGGGAGCCTACTCCCCACCCCCTGCCTGGCTCTCTGCCTACTTGTGATCTCTGTCAAATAAATAAATAAATCTTAAAAATATAGAAGGTCTGATTCTGTGGATATTTTGATATTTTAACAGATTAGGTGTGAGGTATAAAAGGAAGAGAGGAATCCAGGAAGAGCTGGAAAGATAGAGTTTTTCTCAGTACTGATCTAGGGAAGGCTGCAGGAGGAGCAGATTTGAAGGAATGAACACGAATTAGCCATGTTGAATTTGACATGATTATTAGGTGCTCATTGGAGATGTTGACTTTGTCATTGGATATAGGGGTCAGGAATCCAGGGCTGCAAGATAAAAGATTTGGGAATTGTCAGCTATAGATGGTATTGAAAACTACAGGATAGAATGAATAAGATAAAGAAGAAGACCAAGGAGTAATCTTTGGGGGTATACCAAAATTGATGTAGGGAAAAAGAGAAGCAGCAAAGGAGACAGCTAATGTCAAGTGAGGTAGGAAGGAAACGCAAAGTGTATGATCTGGAAATCTGGAGGAAAAGAAGATGTTATCCATGGCTAAACACTGCCAATAGGTCAATAAGATGAGAGCTTACACTTGAAGGCTTATCAATACTGAGGTCATTGTAGACTTTGATGAGAGCAGTGTGGTGGAGTGGATGGAGTCAAATTCTGTTTCACATGAGTTCAAGGAAGACTAAGTAGAGGAATTAGAGACAGATACATGCAACACTTGAGAGATTTTGTTTCAGAGAGAAATAAAGAAATCAAGCAGTAGTTGGTAGGTGGTGGGGACTGAGATAGAGAGAAGTGTGGTTTTCTTAAGATAGTGTATTTCATAATGGGAAAAGAAAGAGATCATTTTCCTATTTGAAGTTTACTGACAAATGCACAATTAATGCAGATTGTGTTAAGTTAAGACATGGAATATCAAATGGAAAAAGATGGAGTCAAGCTGCAGTTTTGAAAGTGAAGTTCCTGGGACAACAAGATTAGTATCACTTGGGGGATATGTTAGAATGCAGACCATAGCACCTACATACAACTCCAAGACCTACAGAATCAGAAATCTTTACTTTGACAAGCCCTCAGGTGGTTCTGCTGCACACCAAAATTTGAGAACCGCTGGTGAAAGCACCATTATCAGGTGAGTGTACTTCAAAATAATCAACAGAGAATATCTCCATTTCTTCATTAGGAGGAGAAGGTGTATTTTTCCCCCTCTCCCTTCCCATCTCTATGTTGCTCAAGTATCTTCATCCTAAAGGAGTCTCTGTATCTCTAATGGGAGAAATAACAACTGTTTTTTTAAGATTTTATTTATTTGACAGAGAGAGATCACAAGTAGGCAGAGGTAGGCAGAGAGATAGAGGAAGGGAAACAGGCTCCCTGCTGAGCAAAGAGCCCTATGTGGGGCTCAATCCTAGGACCCTGGGATCAAGACCTGAACTGAAAGTGGAGGCTTTAAACCACTGAGCCACTCAGGCACCCCTAACAGCATGTTTTTATGCTGATGGGAAAGACCTGGTACAGAATAAAACACTGATGATACAGGAGAGAGAGGCAAACTTTTTGGAATCATGTGCTTCAATGGGTGAGAATGGAGGGATCTGATATGTAATTGGCATTAGACAGGAGCAAGGAAAACTCACCTATGGTAATAGGCAAGAAGGCAGAGAGTGTGGGCACAAACAAAAGCTGTGGCCTTGGGAGTCTGTGGAGGTTCCTATTGCTTCAGCTTTCTCAGTTAAGTAGGAAGCAACATCATTAGTTGAGAGCTAGGATGGAGGAGTTTTGTCAAGCTTGGCATCATACTCTGTGAGCAATACTCTGTAAAAACAGTCACTCTCAAACATTGCTAGTGGGAGTATGGAATAATTATAAAATGATTCCTATGGAGAAAGGTTTAGCAAGATTTTTATCCTTTGACACAGCAATCTCACTTCTAGTAATTTTGCCTGGAGATGTCCCTCCACAAATATGAAACAACATACATACAAGGTTATTTATGGAAGCATTGTTTGTAATAGCAATATATTGGAAATAACCCAACTGGCCATTCATAGGGGACTGGTTGATGGACTACTGTGCATCTGTAGAAATAATAAGGAAGATCTCTACAAGCTGACATAGAGTGATTTCCTGGCTATATTATTAAGTGAAAGATGCAAGTTACAAGAGAATTTATATAATATACTACTTTTTGTGTAAGAAAGAAAAGGGAATGAGAATATATACTCATTTTTACAAAAAGATACAGAAGGATAAACCAGAAGCTAAGACAAATTATTACATAGAAGAGGTGAGTAGAAATAGGGTACAGATAACAGGAATTATAATAAGACTTCTCTGAATATCTTTTAGCATAATATTCCTAAACAGCCTTATTGAGATATAATTTAATACATAAATTTCACCCTTTCAAAGTGTACAATTCAATTATTTTTAGTATATTCTCAGAGTTTTTCATCAATAACCACCATCCAATTCCAGAATGTTATCATCAGTGTCAGAAAAACCCCACACCATTGCCTTACCTCCACCAGCTGCCGGCAACCACTAATATACTTTCTGTCTCTATGAATTTGCCTATTCTGGGTATTTCCTATAAGTACAGTAATGTGATATGTGGTATTTTGTGCTTGGCTTCTTTCACTTAGTATCATGTTGTCAAGGTTCATCCAGGTTGTAACATGTGTCAGTATTTCATGCCCCCTAATGGCTCAATAATATTCTATGGATATACCACCTTTTGTTCATCAATTCATTAGTTTCATGGACATTTGAGTTGCTTCCTTCTAATTCTTGGCTATTATAAATAATGAGATTATGAACACTCATGTACAACTTTTTGTTTTTTTCATATACTAGTATATACCTGGAATTGTTAGATCATAGGGTACGACTGTATTTAACATGTTGAAGAACTGCCATACTAGCAATGTATGAGGGTTCCAATTTCTCAAAATCCTCACCAACATTTGTTATTCTCTGTTTCTGACAGTAGTCATTCTAGTGGGTGTGAAGTTATGTTACAGTGTGATTTTGATTTGCATTCCTCTAATGGTTGTTGAGGTTGAGCGTCTTATGTGTTTATTCTATGTTTATTCTTATGTGTTTGTGTTAATTCCATATCCTCTTTCAAGAAAAGCCTATTCAGATCCTGTGCCCAGATTTTTAAAAAGATTTATTTATTTATTTGAGAGGAAGAGCACAAATGGGAGGGGCAGAATCTCAAGCAGACTGGGCTGAGCGTAGAGCCAGATGCGGGGCTTTATCTCATGATCTGAGATCATGATGTGAGCTGAAATCAAGAGTCACAAGCTTGTGGGAGGAGTCAAGATGGCGGAGAAGTAGCCGGCTGAGACTACTTCAGCTGGCCGGAGATCAGCTAGATAGCTTATCTAAAGATTGCGAACACCTGAAAATCCATCGGCAGATCGAAGAGAAGAAGAACAGCAATTCTGGAAACAGAAAAACAACCACTTTCTGAAAGGTAGGACCGGCGGAGAAGTGAATCCAAAGCGACGGGAAGATAGACCCCGGGGGGAGGGGCCGGCTCCCGGCAAGCGGCGGAGCAACCGCGCACAAAATCAGGACTTTTAAAAGTCTGTTCCGCGGAGGGACATCGCTCCAGAGGCTAAACCGGGGCGAAGCCCACGCGGGGTCAGCGTGGCCTCAGGTCCCGCAGGGTCACAGAAGGATCGGGGGTGTCTGAGTGTCGCAGAGCTTGCGGGTATTGGAACGGGAAAGCCGGCTACAGAGACAGAGCCGACAGTGAGCTCGCAGCTCGGGGTGACCTTGAACCGGTCGCAGGCTCGGTGAGCTCGGAACGCGGCCGGAGGTCAGGCAGACGGGAGTAACTGGCGCTGTTCTCCGAGGGCGCACTGAGGAGTGGGGCCCCCGGCTCTCGGCTCCTCCGGGCCGGAGACCAGGAGGCCGCCATTTGTATTCCCGTCCTCCGGAACTCTACGGAAAGCGCTCAGGGAACAAAAGCTCCTGGAAGCAAACCCGAGCGGATTACTCACCCCGGCTCCTGGTAAGGACGGTGCAATTCCGCCTGGGGCAAAGACACTTGAGAATCACTACAACAGGCCCATCCCCCAGAAGATCAACAAGAAATCCAGCCGAGACCAAGTTCACCTACCAAGGAGTGCGGTTTCAATACCAAGGAGAGCAGCAGAATTCCAGAGGAGGAGAAAGTAAAGCACGGAACTCATGGATTTTTCCCTGTGATTTTTTTTAGTCTTGCAGTTAATTTAATTTTTTTCTTTTTCATTTTTTGTTTTTTTTTTTTTTTTCTCGCCTTCTGGTAAAATTTTTTTTTTTAACTTTTACCTTATTCTTTTTTAACATTTTTTAACTAGTTTATCTAATATATATATTTTTTCTTTTTTATATTTTTCTTATTTGTTTTATTTCCTTCTTTTAAAAATTCTTTTCTTTTTTTTTTCTTTTCTTTCTTCCTTTTTGAACCTCTTTTTATCCCCTTTCTCCCCCCTCACGATTTGGGATCTCTTCTAATTTGGTTAAAGCATATTTTCCTGGGGTTGTTGCCACCCTTTTAGTATTTTACTTGCCCCTTCATTTACTCTTATCTGGACAAAATGACAAGACGTAAAAATTCAACACAAAAAAAAGAACAAGAGGCAGTACTGAAGGCTAGGGACCTAATCAATACAGACATCAGTAATATGTCAGATCTAGAGTTCAGAATGACAATTCTCAAGGTTCTAGCTGGGCTCGAAAAAGGCATGGAAGATATTAGAGAAACCCTCTCGAGAGATATAAAAGCCCTTTCTGGAGAAATAAAAGAACTAAAATCTAACCAAGTTGAAATCAAAAAAGCTATTAATGAGGTGCAATAAAAAATGGAGGCTCTCACTGCTAGGTAAATGAGGCAGAAGAAAGAATTAGTGATATAGAAGACCAAATGGCAGAGAATAAAGAAGCTGAGCAAAAGAGGGACAAACAGCTACTGGATCACGAGGGGAGAATTCGAGAGATAAGTGACACCATAAGATGAAACAACATTAGAATAATTGGGATTCCAGAAGAAGAAGAAAGAGAGAGGGGAGCAGAAGGTATACCGGAGAGAATTATTGGGGAGAATTTCCCCAATATGGCAAAGGGAATGAGCATTAAATTCAGGAGGTTCAGAGAACGCCCCTCAAAATCAATAAGAATAGGCCCACACCCCGTCACCTAATAGTAAAATTTACAAGTCTCAGTGACAAAGAGAAAATCCTGAAAGCAGCCCGGGAAAAGAAGTCTGTAACATACAATGGTAAAAATATTAGATTGGCAGCTGACTTATCCACAGAGACCTGGCAGGCCAGAAAGAGCTGGCATGATATTTTCAGAGCACTAAACGAGAAAAACATGCAGCCAAGAATACTATATCCAGCTAGGCTATCATTGAAAATAGAAGGAGAGATTAAAAGCTTCCAGGACAAACAAAAACTGAAAGAATTTGCAAACACCAAACCAGCTCTACAGGAAATATTGAAAGGGGTCCTCTAAGCAAAGAGAGAGCCTACAAGTGGTAGATCAGAAAGGAACAGAGACCATATACAGTAACAGTCACCTTACAGGCAATACAATGGCACTAAATTCATATCTCTCAATAGTTACTCTGAATGTTAATGGGCTAAATGCCCCTGTCAAAAGACACAGGGTATCAGAATGGATAAAAAAACAAAACCCATCTATATGTTGCCTCCAAGAAACTCATTTTAAGCTCGAAGACACCTCCAGATTTAAAGTGAGGGGGTGGAAAAGAATTTACCATGCTAATGGACATCAGAAGAAAGCAGGAGTGGCAATCCTTATATCAGATCACTTAGATTTTAAGCCAAAGACTATAATAAGAGATGAGGAAGGACACTATATCATACTCAAAGGGTCTGTCCAACAAGAAGATTTAACAATTTTAAATATCTATGCCCCCAATGTGCGAGCAGCCAACTATATAAACCAATTAATAACAAAATCAAAGAAACAGATCAACAATAATACAATAATAGTAGGGGACTTTAACACTCCCCTCACTGAAATGGACAGATCATCCAAGCAAAAGATCAGCAAGGAAATAAAGGCCTTAAACGACACACTGGACCAGATGACATCACAGATATATTCAGAACATTTCATCCCAAAGCAACAGAATACACATTCTTCTCTAGTGCACACGGAACATTCTCCAGAATAGATCATATCCTCGGTCCTAAATCAGGACTCAACGGGTATCAAAAGATTGGGATCATTCCCTGCATATTTTCAGACCACAATGCTCTAAAGCTAGAACTCAACCACAAAAGGAAGTTTGAAAAGAACCCAAATACATGGAGACTAAACAGCATCCTTCTAAAGAATGAATGGGTCAACCGGGAAATTAAAGAAGAATTGAAAAAAATCATGGAAACAAATGATAATGAAAATACAACGGTTCAAAATCTGTGGGACACAACAAAGGCAGTTCTGAGAGGAAAATATATAGCAGTACAAGCCTTTCTCAAGAAACAAGAAAGGTCTCAGGTACACAACCTAACCCTACACCTAAAAGAGCTGGGGAAAGAACAAGAAAGAAACCCTAAGCCCAGCAGGAGAAGAGAAATCATAAAGATCAGAGCAGAAATCAATGAAATAGAAACCAAAAAAAAAAAAAAAACAATAGAACAAATCAACGAAAGTAGGAGCTGGTTCTTTGAAAGAATTAATAAAATTGATAAACCCCTGGCCCGACTTATCAAAAAGAAAAGAGAAAGGACCCAAATAAATAAAATCATGAATGAAAGAGGAGAGATCACAACTAACACCAAAGAAATATAAACTATTATAAGAACATACTATGAGCAACTCTACGCCAATAAATTTGACAATCTGGAAGAAATGGATGCATTCCTAGAAACATATAAACTACCACAACTGAACCATGAAGAAATAGAAAGCCTGAACAGACCCATAACCAGTAAGGAGATTGAAACAGTCATTAAAAATCTCCAAACAAACAAAAGCCCAGGGCCAGACAGCTTCCCGGGGGAATTCTACCAAACATTTAAAGAAGAACTAATTCCTATTCTCCTGAAACTATTCCAAAAAATAGAAATGGAAAGAAAACTTCCAAACTCATTTTATGAGGCCAGCATCACCTTGATCCCAAAACCAGACAAGGATCCCATCAAAAAAGAGAGCTATAGACCAATATCCTTGATGAACACAGATGTGAAAATACGCAACAAAATACTAGCCAATAGGATTCAACAGTACATTAAAAGGATTATTCACCACGACCAAGTGGGATTTATTCCAGGGCTGCAAGGTTGGTTCAACATCCGCAAATCAGTCAATGTGATACAACACATCAATAAAAGAAAGAACAAGAACCATATGATACTCTCAATAGATGCTGAAAAAGCATTTGACAAAGTACAGCATCCCTTCCTGATCAAAACTCTTCAAAGTGTAGGGATAGAGGGCACATACCTCAATATCATCAAAGCCATCTATGAAAAACCCACCGCAAATATCATTCTCAATGGAGAAAAACTGAAAGCTTTTCCACTAAGGTCAGGAACACGGCAGGGATATCCATTATCACCACTGCTATTCAACATAGTACTAGAGGTCCTAGCCTCAGCAATCAGACAACAAAAGGAAATTAAAGGCGTCCAAATCGGCAAAGAAGAAGTCAAATTATCACTCTTCGCAGATGATATGATACTATATGTGGAAAACCCAAAAGACTCCACTCCAAAACTGCTAGAACTTATACAGGAATTCAGTAAAGTGTCAGGATATAAAATCAATGCACAGAAATCAGTTGCATTTCTCTACACCAACAACAAGACAGAAGAAAGAGAAATCAAGGAGTCAATCCCATTTACAATTGCGCCCCAAACCATAAGATACCTAGGAATAAACCTAACCAAAGAGACACAGAATCTATACTCAGAAAACTATAAAGTACTCATGAAAGAAATTGAGGAAGACACAAAGAAATGGAAAAATGTTCCATGCTCCTGGATTGGAAGAATAAATATTGTGAAAATGTCTATGCTACCTAAAGCAATCTACACATTTAATGCAATTCCTATCAAAGTACCATCCATCTTTTTCAAAGAAATGGAACAAATAATTCTAAAATTTATATGGAACCAGAAAAGACCTCGAATAGCCAAAGGGATATTGAAAAAGAAAGCCAACGTTGTTGGCATCACAATTCCAGACTTCAAGCTCTATTACAAGGCTGTCATCATCAAGACAGCATGGTACTGGCACAAAAACAGACACATAGACCAATGGAACAGAATAGAGAGCCCAGAAATAGACCCTCAACTCTACAGTCAACTAATCTTCGACAAAGCAGGAAAGAATGTCCAATGGAAAAAAGACAGCCTCTTCAATAAATGGTGCTGGGAAAATTGGACAGCCACATGCAGAAAAATGAAATTGGACCATTTCCTTACACCACACACAAAAATAGACTCAAAATGGATGAAGGACCTCAATGTGTGAAAGGAACCCATCAAAATCCTTGAGGAGAACACAGGCAGCAACCTCTTCGACCTCAGCCGCAGCAACATCTTCTTAGGAACAACGCCAAAGGCAAGGGAAGCAAGGGCAAAAATGAACTATTGGGATTTCATCAAGATCAAAAGCTTTTGCACAGCCAAGGAAACAGTTAACAAAATCAAAAGACAACTGACAGAATGGGAGAAGATATTTGCAAACGACATATCAGATAAAGGACTAGTGTCCAGAATCTATAAAGAACTTAGCAAACTCAGCACCCAAAGAACAAATAATCCAATCAAGAAATGGGCAGAGGACATGAACAGATATTTCTGCAAAGAAGACATCCAGATGGCCAACAGACACATGAAAAAGTGCTCCATATCACTCAGCGTTAGGGAAATACAAATCAAAACCACAAAGAGATATCACCTCACACCAGTCAGAATGGCTAAAATCAACAAGTCAGGAAATGACAGATGCTGGCGAGGATGCGGAGAAAGGGCAACCCTCCTACACTGTTGGTGGGAATGCAAGCTGGAGCAACCACTCTGGAAAACAGCATGGAGGGAGGTTCCTCAAAATGTTGAAAATAGAACTGCCCTATGACCCAGCAATTGCACTACTGGGTATTTACCCTAAAGATACAAATGTAGTGATCCAAAGGGGCACGTGCACCCGAATGTTTATTGCACCAATGTCCACAATAGCCAAACTATGGAAAGAACCTAGATGTCCATCAACAGATGAATGGATCAAGAAGAGGTGGTATATATACACAATAGAATACTATGCAGCCATCAAAAGAAATGAAATCTTGCCATTTGCGACAACATGGATGGAACTAAAGCGTATCATGCTTAGCGAAATAAGTCAAGCAGAGAAAGACAACTATCATATGATCTCCCTGATATGAAGAAGTGGTGATGCAACATGGGGGCTTAAGTGGGTAGGAGAAGAATCAATGAAACAAGATGGGATTGGGAGGGAGACAAACCATAAGTGACTCTTAATCTCACAAAACAAATTGAGGGTTGCTGGGGGGAGGGGTTTTGGGAGAAGGGGGTGGGATTATGGACATTGGGGAGGGTATGTGCTTTGGTGAGTGCTGTGAAGTGTGTAAGCCTGGTGATTCACAGACCTGTACCCCTGGGGATAAAAATATATGTTTATAAAAAATAAAAAATTTAAAAAAAAAGAAGCAAAAAAAAAAAAATAGAGTCACAAGCTTAACTGACTGAGCCACCCAGTTGCCCCTCATTTATTAGTTCTAATAGTTTTTTTTTAGCAGATTACTTAGAACTTTGTTTATAAAAGATAACATCTTCTATGTATAGATGGAGATGGAAAATACAGTTTTACTTCTTCCTTTCTGATATGAATGCCTTTTATTTCTTTTTTGGCTAATTACCCTTTCTAGAACCTCGAGTATAACATTGATCAGAAGTGATAAGAGTGGACAGCCTTGTATTGTTCCTGATCTTTAGGTGAAACATCCAGTCTTTCATCATTGAGTACAATGTACAGTTTTCATAGTTGTCCTTTATCAGGTTGAAGAAGATTACTTTTATTCCACATTTATTCCTAGTTTGCTGTTGATGGGATGTTAGAGGTTGTCAAGTGCTTTTTCTGTGTCTATCAAGATTATTTGGATTTTTACTTTATTTTATTGATATGGCATGTTGCATTGATTGATTTTCATATGTTGTGCCAACCTAATTCTCAAGGTCCCATTTGGTGATGATGTATAAATTTTTTATATATTGCTGGATTGGGTACTTTGTTGAGGAATTTTGTGCCTATGTTCATAAAGGATATTGGTCTGTGCTTTTCTTATGGATATTAGTCTGTGATGTCTATGTCTTTTTTAAAAGAATTTATATATTTTAGAGAGAGAGAGGGAACATGAGTGGAGGGAGAGAGGGAGAAGGACAAGCAGACACCCCACTGAGTGTGGAGCCTGACAAGGGGCTCAGTCTCAGGACTCTGAGATCATTACCCGAACTGAAGTCAGACACCTAACCAACTGAACTTCCCAGGCACCCCTATATCTTTTTTTTAAGGTGAAAAAAAGTTAGATTTAGCTTTAGCCAGCTGGACTCATTTAGATGGTACCAATTTTATTGGCAACATCCAGAGCATCATAGTTAGGAACTAGTCAAACCTATACCTTCTTTTCTCCTTTGGGCCTGATCAGGGTGCTGACCTTGGCCACCTCAATGCCATAGAGCTTCCTCACAGTCTGTTTGGTCTGGTGCTTGTTGGCCTTGACATCCACAATGAACATAGGTGTGTTATTGTCTTCCCTTTTCTTCATGCCTAATTCAGTAGTCAAGGGGAACTTGATGATGGCATAGTGATCAAACTTGCTTCTCCTGGGGGTGTTCTACTGAGGATATTTGGGCTTCCTTCAGAGAAGCAGTGTCTTAGGCCATTGGAAGGTAGGTCACACGTGTCATTTTTTTGTGTGTGTGACTGTGGACCCTTTTCAGCACTGCTTTCTTGGTCTTCAAAGCTTTTGCTTTGGCTTCAGCTTTGGGAGGGACAGGGGCTTCTTTCTCTGCCTTCAGTACCGTCTTCAGAAAAGACCTATATGGTTTTGATATGAAGGTAATAATGGCCTCATAGAATGAGTTGAGAAGTATTTCTTCTATTATCTGAAGGAGTTTATGAAATCCAGTGAAGCTATCTGGACCTGGGCTTTTGTGTGAGGATAGTTTTTAATTTACTAATTGAATCTTCTTGAATTTCAGTAATCTGTACCTTTCTAGGAATTTATGCCTTCATCTAAGTTGTCAACGTTATTGGCATATAATTGTTCATAGTATCCGTTTTATTTCTGTATCCTTTTTTATTTTTGTAAGGTTGATAATAAGGTTCCCTCTTTCATTTCTCATTTTAATAATTTGAATCTTCTCTCTTCTTTGCTTGGTTTATATAGTTTAAAATTTGTCAATTCTGTTGACCTATTCAAAGAACCTACCTTTTGTGTCATTGTCTTTATTTTTCAACTTTCTATTATTTATTTCTGTTCTAATATCTACTATTTCCTCCCTTCAGCTTGCTTTAGGTTTAGTTTGCTCTTCCTTTTATTGTTTAGATTACTGATTTGAGATCTTTTTCTTTTAATATAAGTCTTCACAGCTATAAATTTTTAACTAAATACTGTTTTAGTTGTACCATATAAGTTTGGTATGTTGTATTTACATTTTTATTCATCTCAAACTATTTTACAATTTTCTTTGTGATGTCTTCTTTGACCTTATGGTTATGAAGTAGTGTGTTGTTTAATTTCTACTCTTTTGGGGTACCTGGTGGCTCAGTTAGTTAAGCATCTGACTCTTGATTTCAGTTCAGATCATGGTCTCAAGGTCCTGGGATTGAGTCCCACATCAGATTCTGCACTCAGCATGGAGTTTTCTTGGAATTCTCTCTCTCCCTCTGCCCCTCCTTCAACTCATACTCTCTATCTCACTCTAAAATAAATAAAATCTTTAAAAAATAATAATTTCTACTCTTTTAATATAATTTTGACTTTTGAATCATGTACATATCTGACATATCCAAAAAAGATTTAAGAAAAGCAAATCTTAAGTTGAATGCATACAAAAACAAGTGATCTTGTGTATCAGATTGATAACTTGATCACAGAAGAAAGACAAAAACAAATGATCTTGTGTATCAGATTGATAACTTAATCATAGATGAAAGAATTCAAGTAAATTTTGAATCTGAATAATCTCAGTAGGATATGACCTGAATATACAAAAATCAGGGGCACCTGGGTGGCTCAGTTGGTTAAGTGTCTGCCTTTGGCTCAGGTCATGATCCCACGGTCCTGGGACCAAGCCTCACATTGGACTCCCCACTTAGTGGGGAGCCTGCTTCTCCCTCTCCCTCTTCCTCTGCCTGCTGCTCCCCCTGCTTGTGCCCCCCCCCTCTCTCTACCAAATAAATAAATAAAATCTGTTTTAAAAAGATGTAAAAATCTGGGGCACCTGGATGGCTCAGTGGGTTAAAGCGTTTGCCTTCAGCTCAGGTCATGGTCCCGGGGTCCTGGGATCGAGTCCCGAATCAGGCTCTCTGCTCGGCGGAGAGCCTGCTTCCTCCTCTCTCTCTCTGCCTGCCTCTCTGCCTACTTGTGATCTCTGTCTGTCAAAAAAAAAAAGATGTAAATATCAGGAGATTATATCATTGTGGTTTGTTCCTATACTTTTTATTTTGTTTCACTGATGTATTTATCTATGCTGACCCCAAAAGCACACTGTCTTGTTAAAGTTGTATAGTAGGTCTTGATACCTGGCTGTATAATTCCTTCAGCTTTATTCTTTAAAATTGCCTTGGCTATTCTTGACCTTTTGTGTATCCATATAAATTTCAATATTGGCTTGTCAGTTTTCATAACAAACCAGTTACAGTTTTTATTTGGATTTCATTGACTCCATAAATCACGGAGGAATTGGCATATTATCAGTGTACCAAATGGGGTCCCAGTGTACAATGGCAGCAACCACTACCCTCCTTGATCGTGTATGCAGCCTGTTGATTGTATGGGTTGCCCTAAGAGACCTTGGAGATAGCCCTTTCCAGTGGACATTGATGTCTGACCTTATGCATGCTATCTCCAAACTAGGCTCCAGAGAGGTATGCAGTATACCTTTGCAAAGCCCAAGGTACAGTGGCCAGGGTCCATATTGGCCAAGTCATCATGTCCATCAGTACCAAGCTACAGAACAAAGAGCATGTGATTGAGGCCCTAAGCAGGACCAAGTTCAAATTCCCTGGCCACCAAAATATCCACACTTCCAGGAATTAAGGCTTTACTAAGTTTGATGTGGATGAATTTGAAGATATGGTGGCAAAAAATTGGTTCATCCAAGATGGTTATGGGGTCAAATCATGTCCCCTTGGACAAATGGCGGGTACTGCACTCTTGAGAATTTTGGCACTGCCCTCTCCCTATTCATGCCCACCAATAAATCCTACTTCCTATAAAAAAAAAAAAAACCAGTATTAACAATAGTGAGACTATAGCCTATGAACATGGTATATCCCTATATTTATTTAGGTTTCCTTTAATTTCTCTCAATAACATTTTCTAGTTTTCAGTGTGAAGATCTTACAGATCTTTTGTTAAAATTTTTCTTAAGTATTTGGTGTCTTTTAGGTAGTATTATAATTTTTTTTCTAAATGCTTTCTTTCTTTTTTTTTAAATTTATTTTTTATTTTCAGCATAACAGTATTCATTATTTTTTCACCACACCCAGTACTCCATGCAATCCGTGTGCCCTCTATAATACCCACCACCTGGTACCCCAACCTCCAACCCCCCGCCCCTTCAAAATCCTCAGATTGTTTTTCAGAGTCCATAGTCTCTCATGGTTCACCTCCCCTTCCGATTTACCCCAACTCCCTTCTCCTCTCTAACTCCCCATGTCCTCTATGCTATTTGTTATGCTCCACAAATAAGTGAAACCATATGATAATTGACTCTCTCTGCTTGACTTATTTCACTCAGCATAATCTCTTCCAGTCCCGTCCATGTTGCTACAAAAGTTGGGTATTCATCCTTTCTGATGGAGGCATAATACTCCATAGTGTATATGGACCACATCTTCCTTATCCATTCGTCTGTTTAAGGGCATCTTGGTTCTTTCCACAGTTTGGTGACCGTGGCCATTGCTGCTATAAACATTGGGGTACAGATGTTCACCATCACTAGCCATCAGGGAGATTCAAATTAAAACTACATTGAGATATCACCTTACACCAGGTAGTATTATAAATTAAAAATTTTTCTTACTCGTCCTGATCTATATAAATTGATTTTTACATTTTAACTTTATATCAATATTATTAAGTACAGTTATTAGTTCACATTATTTGTAGGTTCTTTTGGATTTCTTATGTATAATCATATCTTGTGTAAATGATAGTTTTTCTTTCTTCGTTTTTACTCCTTTTGCCTTTTCTATGTTTTCCTTGCTAGATTACACTGTCTAGGACCTCCAGGACAGCATTAAATAGATGCATTGCTAGCTGATATCCTTGTCTTATTCATGATCTCAGGGGAAATAAAAAAATAATGATTTAAAAAAAATTCATGATTTTTTTTGCAGCCACTATTTACTCAGACTAAGAAAGTTGCCTTTGCTTCCCAGTTATCTATGAGTTTGTTTTTTTTGTTTTGTTTTTGTTTGTTTGTTTGTTTGTTTTTGGCTATGAGTATTTTTTTTAACATCACGTAGGAGTACAATTTATTAAATGCATTTTCTGCATCTATAATTTTCTAGCTTTTCTTATTAATATGCCTAATTACACTAATTGATCTTCTCATAAACCCACTTTGTTAAGATGTATTAATCATTGTTAAATATCGCTGGATTAGATTCAAACATATATATCATTATTTATAATTTTCATTTCTTTTTAAGCTACTTTTTAAAGTTATAGCTTACATGTTAAAAGCTGTACATATTTAATGAATATAATTTGATGAGTTTGGGGATATATATATACCTCTGAAACAATCACTACCATCAAGACCAAAGACATATCCATCACCTCCCAAATTTCCTTCTTGCCCCTTTTATTATTATTATTATGTGATTTTCATTTCTTATAATTTCTTTCAGGTTTTGGTTATGCTGGCTTCATAAAATAAGATAACAAATATCCCCTTTTGTCTGAGCTTTGGAAGTGTTTGTTAACGATCAATGTTATTTCTTCTTTAAGTGTTTGAAAGAACTTACCAGTGAAGCCATTTAGGTCTGCAGTTTAACTTTTTAATAACAAGTTTCATTTCTAACACTCATATAAGACTCTTTTCTTCTTGTGTCAGTTTTATTGAATTGTGTTTCTTAAGGAATTTGTCTGCTTTTTCAAGGGCTGCTTCTGACCCATTCTCTCACTTTTCTGGATCTCCCAAATGCACTCTTTACCATATCTCATATGTCTCTCATATGTCTCATTTCCATCCCTTTTGCTCCCCATTCTTCTTTCTAGATATTATCTATTGATCTTTTAGTTCACAAATCACGTTTTCAACTTGGCTCAATTTACTGTTAAATCCATCTGTTGAGGTCTTAGTTTTAGTTATTTTATTTTCTGTTCCAGATTTTCCATTTGGCATTTTATTATAGTTTCCAGTTCTCTGGTGAAAATTTCTCTCTTGCCATCTATTTTCTTGAACCTATTCATCACAATTATTCCAGAGTCTGTGTCTGATAACTTCAGTATCACCTATGTTTCTGTTTCTATCCTCTCTCTATTGCTCTTGGTCTTGTTCATTTGTATGCCAGTAAATTTTGATTGAATGCCCAGCATTGTGTGTGAAAATTATAAGGGCTCCAGATCATGTTATCTTCCTCCAGAGAGGTTTACCCCTCCCTTCTGTCAGGAAGCAGAGATTCTGATCACCTTATTTCAACTATAGACTTTGCTGACTCTAGGGTAGTTTGCAGTCTTTAAATGTCCAGGTTTGCCTTTGGTTCACCCCCATTTCTAGGGGGTAGTCCTCTAGGAGTTCCAAATAAAAATCAGGATTGTTTGATAGGGCTTCTATGTAGCACTTTATAACCTCTTTTGCTCTCTCAGCACTGTAAGCCTGTCACAAACCTGCTCTGCTTTGCTGATGCTTTCTGCCCTTATTTTCAGTGCAGCTTAAACCGTAAATACCTCTAGAAGAAAACTGGTTCCATGTATTATGTTCTATTTTGTGTCCTCCGTTTCTCTCTAGGATCTTGGTCCTTCAACTGTTAGCTACCTTGACAACTCCAGACTTTACTGTTTTATGCTTCTGAGCCCCATGAGGCAACCTAAAGCTGATCTGCTGGCTTGTCTTGTGCCCTATGCCAAAAAGAACCTGAGGGGAAAATAGTATGCAGAAAGTAAGGCTTACCTTAATGAGCTTCTCTTCTTTCTGGATTTGCTCTCTCAAATCTTGGCTGCCTCAGTGGTCCTTTGATTGCTTCACAAAAGATATTTTTTAAAACCTGACTTTTCTAGTTTTCTTGTTAGAATATTGGTCTGCTAGAAGGCTACTCTATCACAGAAGTCTTCTGAACTCATGATTAAAATGTATGTGTATGTTTAGGCATATATTTCCCCTTATCTCTGTACATTGATCAAAAGAATATAAGAAGAAAAACTCTCCAGTAGCAGTGAACATGCCTAGCACTCAGATCTTTGTTTCTATACACCATTTCCCATGAAGATGAATCAGGTTTCCTTAAAGAAGTAGCTGATTTTAAGGAAAGTACAAGATGAGCCTGAGTGTCTTGCTGGATCACAAATTAAGAAAAAGATCAGAGAGTGATGGGAACATGTCATAAAGACACAGAAGCCAAACTGAAGGGACACCCACTGGCTAAGTCTGGAATAATTTGAACATCAAAAATACTAACGGGGGAAGCCTGGGTGGCTCAGTTGGTTAAGCAGCTGCCTTCAGCTCAGGTCATGATCCCGGCGTCCTGGGATCGAATCCCACATCAGGCTCCTTGCTCCGCAGGGAGCCTGCTTCTCCCTCTGACTCTGCCTTCCACTCTGTCTGCCTGTGCTCGCTCTCACTCGCTCTCTCTCTGACAAATAAATAAATAAAAATCTTAAAAAAAATACTAACGATGGGGAAACAAAATAAAAAATGAAGTATTTGGACTTCATCAGGATAAAAAGCTTCCACAGAGCAAAGAAAACAATCACCAAAACTAAAAGGCAGCCTACAGAATGGGTGAAGATATTTATAAATGATATATCTGATAAAGAGTTAGTATCCAAAATCTACAAAACCTTATTAAATTCAACACCCCAAACCCAAATAATCCAATTAAAAATGGGCAGAATACAGGAATAGATATTTTTCCAAAAAAGATGTTCAGATGGCCAACAGACACATGGGAAGATGTTCAATATTACTCATCATTAGAGAAATACAAATCAAAACCATGATAAGATACCATCTTGCACCTGTCAGAATGGCTAAAATTAACAATACAAGAATCAACAGGTGTTGGTGAGGATGTAGAGAAGGGGAACTCTCTTGTATTTCTTATGGGAATGCAAACTGGTGTAGACTCTCTGGAAAACAGTACAGAGGTTCCTCAAAAAAGCCACCCAGGTGCCCCTGATGATTGTATTTTAGATGTCCTTGTGTTTTGCTGCACCTTAAAATATTTATTTGTGAAACCACATCATGTCTGCAATATCTTCTCAAATTTTCAGAATTGTGAATGACAGAAAGAGAACACATAAATTTGGCAATACTAATAATGCTTTTAATTTGGTAAATCTAGGTAAATGCTATTCATCATAAAAAAAAGTTAAACAAAGAATTACCTTACAATCCAGCAATTACAGTACTACATATTTACCCAAAAGTACAAGAATACAGATTTAAGGGGGCACAAGTACCCTGATGTTTATAGCAGCATTATAAATAGCTTAATTATGGAGAGAGCCCAGATGTCCATTGACTGATGAATGGATAAAAAGGATGTGGTATATATATATACAATGGAATGTTATTCAGCCATCAAAAAGAACGAACTCTTTGTAATAAAGCTTGAAATCATGGCCACAGTCGCCAAACTGTGGAAAGAACCAAGATGCCCTTCAACAGACGAATGGATAAGGAAGATGTGGTCCATATACATTATGGAGTATTATGCCTCCATCAGAAAGGACGAATACCCAACTTTTGTAGCAACATGGACGGGACTGGAAGAGATTATGCTGAGTGAAATAAGTCAAGCAAAGAGAGTCAATTATCATATGGTTTCACTTATTTGTGGAGCATAACAAAAAGCAGAGGAGAAAGGAGTTGGAGGAAATTGGAAGGGGAGGTGAACCATGAGAGACTATGGACTCTGAAAAACAATCTGAGGGGTTTGAAGTGGCGGGGGGGTAGGAGGTTGGAGTACCAGGTGGGGGGTATTATAGAGGGCACGGATTGCATGGAGCACTGTGTGTGGTGAAAAAATAATGAATACTGTTTTTCTGAAAATAAATAAATCAATTTAATAAAAAAATTATTTATATTAAAAAAAATGAACCAGAATAGCGGGAATGAGTTAAAAATAATAGTTTTCCTATGGGAAAAAAAAATGAAATCTTGCTATTTGCAATGATGTGGATAGAGCTAGAGTATATTATGCTAAGTGAAATAAGTCAATCAGAGAAAGACAAATACCATATGATTTCACTCATATGTGGAATTTAAGAAACAAAACATGAACATACGGGAAGGCAAAAAAGAGAGAGAGAGAAACAAATCTCTCAAAGATAGAGCACAAACTGAGGGTTGCTGGAGGGTAGGTAGGTGGGGGATGGGTTAGATGGATGATGGCTATTAAGGAGAGCACTTGTGATGAACACTGGGTGTTTTATGTAAGTGATGAACCACTGAATTTTACTCTAGAAATCAATATTACACTATATATTAACTAACTAGAATTTAAATAAAAATTTGAAGAAAAAATTAAGATAGCTTAAAAAATAATAATATTAATGGTAGGGGCTCCTGACCATCTCAGTCAGTAGATCATGTGACTCTTGGTCTCGGGGACCATGGGTTTGAGCCCCACACTGGTGGTAGAGATTACTTAAATAAATAAACTTAAAAAACACTGTTGGTTATAGTGTGTAATACATTGACCTATGTAAAATCCAGAAATCCATGGTGACATTTAAAATTAAAGGAGAAGAGAGTAAAAGAGAAAAGCTCTGTTTTTGTTTTTATTTTTACAGAAGAATGCCAGCTATTAAATATAAAAGGAATAGTTTAGTTAGAAAGTTCCTGTCTTGTAATCCTTGAAGGAATAATTGGTTGAGGTAAGGATCTTCAGTTGATGCAAATATGACTGAGTAAAATGTTCTTGGGAACGAGTCTCAAATGATCACTTCACAGATTACTTTTAATAAAGGGGGTAAATGTGCTCTTACAATGGGAAAGTCTAGTGGCCACCAGCTTAACCAAGTGGTCAAGCCTGCAAATGCCTGTAGTGATTTGACTGAGTGCCTCCATCCACTAAGATCCAGCGTGACATTTATGTAATGAGAACAATGTGAGGTTCTTGCTGGAAATGTTTTACCTGAATTTCATCATGAGGAAACAGGCAATTCTATAATGTGAGGAACGATGAAGGACAACTGACCTGGACAGTTCAAAGGATTTGATGTTGTGAAGGACAGAAGGAGTTGGGATTGCTCTGGATTGCAGGACCCTAAACAGACACAGCCAAATGCTCTGAGTCTTGAATGGATTGGAAAAACAGAAGTCACGAAGGGCATTTTGGGGACAATAGAAGAAACTGTAGTATAGACTGGATGCTGGATATTGAATTTATGATGATTTTTCTACAGAGTGTGCTAATGTAGTTAAATAGGGGGATCTTATTGGGACATAGATACTGAAACATTTCATGGCGAAGTGTCACGATGAAAGTAGCCTACTTTTCTATGATTTGGAAAAAAAGGAAGAGTGGGCTTGTGGGTGTGTAGCCATATGGACTGGTTGCAGCTAGATGTTAACAGTTGGTGAACATAGGTGAGGGGTATTTGGGTGTTGAAAAAGAGAAGGAAAAAATACCCTTGCAGCTTTTTACTATATTTTTCAACAAAAATCCACAAGATGGCAGAAGAGGAACACTCTTAGAATGTGTTTCTCTGCAGCCTTCTGTAAGGTGACCTTATTTTCTGATTTCGGAAGCAGTATGTGAAATCCAACAAAAGGCTTGTTTTTGCTTTGTGAATACATTTATATGAAAAGTTATACAAAAGTATGAGCACAAAATGCTGTTTGGCTGTCTCATTCTATGGATTGCTTTGATTGAAGTACCATTTTGTCAAATTTGGTCCAAAAAACTCTTAAACTCTATCTAAAACATTGTGTGTGGGGGCAATTTTTCTGGTGAGAATATCCACAACTTTCACCATGTCTCAAAGTAGTCAGTTATAACCCCCCAAATGAGAAGGTTGAGGGGTTCAAGAAAGTGGAACTAGGTCAATGTCTTAACATCAGGGTCAGTAATAGTTTAAACCATTTTCCTTTAATAAGTTCTCTGAAAGTGAGTTTAGTACAGTGCCCTGGCAATGAGTATTTGGTAAGTGGATTGATGTAGGAATGGATGGATGTAGATGGAAGGGTATGACTGGGGCATAACGTGTCTCTCCTCCCTACCTTACTCCCCAAACCCACACACCGAGATCAAATGTATTTAGGAAAATATTTGTGGTCACATAAAGCAATTCCCTACCAAGCAGAATCAGTTGTTTGCATCTGTTTATTGTTTCCCTTCCCAAAGAAAAACAGTTTATTGGTCAATGGGGATGCTGGCCATATAAAGCTTTCTCTTTATTAATATTTATCCAAAGAGTTCAAGTTTTTTATGGTGACACAAGCCAAGCTTCTTGTGATTTCAGAAAGCTTCTACTGTGTTGTGCATGTCACCTGTGCCTGTTGGTTTCCTCCCAGTCTTCCTGCAAGCTGTTCATATTGCAAATTGAGAGCCAAACCACTTAACACTCCTCTCTTCTTGATTCACTAACCAAAGAGCAGGCTTTGTTTTCTGAGGAACTGAAAACAACCTGGAAGACAGGTGTCTTAAAAACTTGTATATTGACTTGGTTGCAAAAGAAAATCCCTGCTAAGTGCCTTGATCTGGCTATCGGTGTGGTATGGATTATTTTTTTTTAAAGGCTCACATATTAGAATCAACCAAGGGAGAATAAAATGTTCATTTACGATGCGTGAGCAGTTTGTAGTTGGTTTAAAGTATCATTTACTGAATTCTTACCATTTTTTTCTTTTTTTGATTTCTAAACATTAGTGTTGGAGAATTCCTTATTGAGGATAATGAGCTACCAGTAGTTAGCAATATGACTACAGGTGAGAGACTAAACAGTAAAATAGGCATGTCTTTAGAAAGGAACTCTTAACTTCTCCCCCTGCATCTTCAAGGATTTTTTTTATGAGAATGTAGTCTGAATAAATAATGATACAAGGGGAGCATATGTTGGCACAATCCTCCGAGACCTTCATATGCGGAATGTAATTGTTGTTCAGTATAATCAGTTCTGTCGTTCATCTTGAACAGACTAAAACCAAAGAATGCCAATTAATTAAATTATAAATTATATCCTTTCTACATTCAAAGCTGTTTGCAATATTAAAAGACCTGAAATGGAACAATAAAAATAAATGTATAAATTGAAAAAGACAAATTGTTTGGAAGAAATGAGATAACCATTTAGAAGGATTGAGATAACTGTACCAGGAATATTGGATGACTTCTCTACTGCAGAGAGCAGAGTTCAGCTCTGAGCTTTCTGGTTCCTAACAAAAAAGACAAGTAGGTCAACTCTGTTGTTTGTACTTGTGTTTGTATTTATATTAAAGGAGGAATATTAAAAAAAAATTATATATTATATCTTGTATAAGCAACACTGAGTGACATATTGGACAATGTTTTTTTTATCATATTGTATAGAGAAGACACAGAAATCTTTGCATATTTTCTCCATTTACCCTCTGTAGAAATGCAGACAAAATATCAGATCCCAACTCAATCACTGAAAAAATGTCTTTGGGGAAACTGAGGGAACCAAGTCCAGAAACATATTTTCCTGATGATCCTAACCAATCATTTTCAAACCAACTAAGGAGTTTTTAGAAATTCAGATTCCATGGTCTACCATGCATCTTCAGAGATTCTAATTCAGATTCTAATTCTGAAGGTCTGGTGCTGATCCTGGTTTAGGAACCATTGATCTATGATACATAATAAGCGTAGCATGTTTTCCTCTAACATATATTTTGTTTGCAGGCAAAAAATTAAAAACATTTTTCCCATTAAAACAAACAGATGAATTATGAATCAGAATTCAAGATTTGCATTAATTTCTGAAATAAAACATGAGCCTTAGACATTTAATGTCTGAAAGGGTTCATTTGGGGCTCTATTTCCAGACCCTGAGGAGATAGAGTTCATGCCTCACTACTATTCAAGTCTTTGATGGAACAGCTTTTAAAGCATCTAGGGAATTTTATCAGTCAGGGTTCAGTGCTTATAAAATCCTTGGAAGGACTAGAAGCTTGGGGATCAGGAGGCAGCTCTGTAACTGGGACCCAGACAGTTGGAAGCTGTCTCCAACCCCCGCCAATAGAGCTGCTGCCTCCTCGCTCTCTCACTGACCCTCGACCAGCAAACAGCAGCAGGAAGATGGCCTTTGTCACACTTGCACCTTCCAAGAATTGGAAGGTGCAAGTACATCTCGTTGGCTGTGTGGAATTCACATCCAGAATTGTAGCTGTAATCGTAGCTGTAAGAGAGCCTGGGAAATGGACTTTCTCGTTTTTCCATCCCTGTGGTTTATTGGCAGGTACATGGAAGAAGGCAGGAATGGAACCAATCAAGGGATGCTGTCAAACACAATCATGAGTCAAAAGTGCTAACCAGCAGGATCTAACTGGCTAGGGAAGGGCCTGAGAGTCACAGAAATGGAGATACTGCCGTCCGCTTGTAAAGCTGAGTGAGATAGTCTTTCTAGACACGGGCTAAAATGGAATTAATTTTTTCCTTTTTATGGAAGACATTCTATATTAGACTCTGTCCCCGAAATGGCATTTTTTTTTTTTTATTTGTCAGACAGCGAGCGAGAGCGAGCACAGGCAGACAGAGAGGCAGGCAGAGTCAGAGGGAGAAGCAGGCTCCCTGCGGAGCAAGGAGCCCGATGTGGGACTCGATCCCAGGACGCTGGGATCATGACCTGAGCCGAAGGCAGCTGCTTAACCAACTGAGCCACCCAGGCGTCCCCGAAATGGCATTTTTTATTGGCACTGGCATCTGAGCCAAATATCTTCAACTGAAAATTTGTGAATCACATTTTCCCCCAAATAATAAGTTGTTTATGAAAAACATTTTCTTTAAGAATGTATGTGATTGAATCTGAGTTATATGTGAACTGCCTTCCCATTATTTTGCTTGGTGTGTGAGTAGGTGTGGGTGTGCGTGTGTGTGTGCACCCGTGTACTTTCTGGAAGGTTCTACTGAGCTAGAAGATAGGCTGGAAATTCCCCCAATTACACAGACATGGGTTATCCAAGGCTGACCTTAGTCGGTCTGTGTTTGCGTTGGCTTGGTATCAGAAGGGATACCTCTCGGGGGCGCCTGGGTGGCTCAGTTGGTTAAGCATCTGCCTTCGGCTCAGGTCATGATCTCAGGGTCCTGGGATTGAGTCCTGCCTTGGGCTCCCTCCTCGGCAGGGAGACTGCTTCTCCCTTTCCCACTCCCCCTGCTTGTGTTCCCTCTCTCACTGCATTTCTCCCTGTCAAATAAATAAATGAAATCTTAAAAAAAATAAGAAGGGACACTTCTCTGAGAGGATCACTGTATTTATTATTACAACAAATACTTATTGAGCACTTGTTCTCTGCATAACATTATTTCCCTGATCCTTGTAACTCCTCGAGGTATGTGTTACTACCCTCATTTTACAAATGAGGTAACAGGCACAAAGAGGTTAAATAACTTTCCAAGGTGACAGAGCTGGTAAATGATAGAGCCAGAATTTGAACTCAGGTGTCTGATGTCAAAGCATCACTGCCTTATATGACATTCTATTTTACTCTTATTATCCTTTGTCCCTCTATGTTGGCCCAATGTATAACCAGACTCAGAGCTGCAATATTGAGGTTGATAATGCATTTAGGAGGGGAAGGGAACATTTTTAGTATGAGCTAATAAGATACCCACCAAAGATTCAGGCAGGTACCAAAAGTACGTGGTTTTTATTCTGTTTATGGAATAATCAATGGTTCCAGAGCAGACACAAGACAAGAATCCTCTTATTTTTCCTCTTTTCATGCTATTTGCAGCATACAATGCTGCAAGGCTATAGTTCTCTCTCTCTCTCTCTCTTTCTCTCTCTCTCTCTCTCTCTCTCTCTATATATATATATATATATATATATATATAACACAATAATAAGAAGGTAGAGAAATAACATACATTTGTCCATTGTCTTGTCTGAAAAAAAGAAGAAGTTTCTCTCAAAAAACTATGAGTATTGAGTAATGGGAATTTTTTGCTTGTCTTTGGAATGATGGCAACCTAGTTGAAGTGCTTTCTCTTATTCTTTAACTTGCTATCCCATAATTTTACCATTCCACTTTTGTGTGTGGCACAGGACCTATACAGTCAAAGTGAGGAGGCAGACAACAATTTCTATCCAATATAAAATACCCAGCTCAGGATCTACCTTCAACTCAAAGATTGTGATCTCAGGATCCTGGGATCAAACCCCAAACTGGGCTCTCCACTCAGCAGCAGTCTGGTTCTCCTTCTGCCTCTGTGATCCCTCTCCCTCTGTGATCACTTTTGCTCTCTCTCAAATAAATAAATAAAATCTTAAAATAAGAAGTGGCGGGGGGGGTGGGAGGTTGGGGAACCAGGTGGTGGGTATTATAGAGGGCACGGATTGCATGGAGCACTGGGTGTGGTGAAAAAATAATGAATACTGTTTTTTCTGAAAATAAATAAATTAATTTAATAATAATAAAAAATACCCAGCTCAGTAATAAACAGATACAGGTGCCCTTATCCCACAGGCATCTGGTATACTGTTTCTCAAATAAGGCACCATGTGTAGTTTGTGAGGGTCTATTCTTCATTGGGAAGGCTGTAAGTAGGTCGTTTAGGGTCTCTGACTTTAGGGCACTAAGGGCCAAGGAGCCCTGACCCCATCCTGGGGCCAGGGCTCTGCCTCCTCCATGGTGTGACTTGGAAGAGGGAATGCAGGTTTTCTGTGGAATATTTCTCCAGGGAAAAGTGTTTGAATCACAGAGAATTCGTTTGTTCAAAGTGGAAACACCGGATAAAATACAGGATGCTAAGCTAAATGTTAATTTCAGATACCCAATGAATAATTTTTTATATAAGTACATTCCCTAAATTTAACTGAGTGCCCTGGAGTTTTTATTTGCCGAATCTGGCAAATAACCACACAACCCCAACCCAAGGTCTGTTGCAGATCTGTGACTCAGGAAGTGGTAAATTTGCGACTTGAAGGCAGACCTCCCCCCCCCCCCCCCCGCGCAGTGGAATCTCTACATCTAATGTGGGCAATTTTTCCAAGGTCAGAGGCTTATGTTCATTACTGGGTTTCGCATGTTGGGCAGGATAGTGCTCCAGAGAAGAATACAACCCATCCAACTAGCTTTCTCAAGCTAAACAAGTCTTTGCTAAAAACTCTTGGGATTCCAAAAGCTGAAGAAGCACACTTTTTAACATTTCCACTTTCATCTTCCTGTTTGTCTTTATTAATGAGGTTGTGTATATGAAAGTGCTTTGCAAACTGGAAAACATATTTACATGAAATAACTGTGGAAGACTATTTTGAGATCTGTGTTTTAAATGTGAAGGAATAGACAACAGAAAAATTTAAGTTATAAGTGAAGTTAAACAGGTAAGTAGATGGTATCGTCTAGCACAAATGTTTTTGTAACTTGCTTTATTCACTCAACCTTGTTTTTGAGATTTATTTGTGTCAATACATGTAGATCTAATCTATTAATTTCAACTGTAGTCTAGTTTTTCATTGTATGCATAAAACACAGTTTTACTCATCTGTTCCCTTACTGATGGACAATTACATTGTTTTCACTTTCTTTTTCGCTATTGCAAACTACAATGACTATTCTGTAATATACATGTCTCCTTGTATGTGTGCATGTCTCCTTGTATGTAGGTTTTCCCAGCATTGAAACCTAGAAATGGTCAGTTTGATGTTAGCAAATTAAAAATCACCCAGAACAATATTATATATTGCTTATGAATGCATACATATAGAGACCAGAATAAGAACATTCATGAGGATACTTACCATCTGACCTATTACTTCAACAAACTGAAGACAAGTAATTTTATATGGGTTAATAAAAAATATGAACTAAGAAAAAAAAGAAACTTCATGGGAAATATACACACCAACTTCAAGAGAGGGGTTACTCTGGAAAAGGAAAAGGAAGGAAGATATGTGAGGGGTTTGGAGCTTGAGCTACATTTTATATCTTAAACAGAAAATTCAGATGCATATATGACAGAATGTTAAACAACTGTTAAATCTGAGTGGAGAGTACATGAATGATGTTTCTTTTTGGATAATATGAATAGTTCAGAAATGACAATGAAAAAATACGAAGTTAAAAAACTAAAACGGTCTGTTGCAGGAATTCAGGACATCATCCTCTGTATCTGACCACTACCTCACATTCTGATAAAAATGGAAGAATATAAAATTCTCTTTACTTTTAGCCCAGCACTGTCACTTCCCAACCTGCCCGACTTCCAGAAACAGGGGGACACTTGTTCAAACTGAAGCAAAATATTCCAAAAATTTTAAAAAATGTGTGCAGAGAATTCCTAAACAAATCCCTGTTCAGTCACATTTCATGCCCCGTGATGGAGATGAACATCCAGCCAAAGATCTTCTGAGATGAGTGGTTTAAAATGGAGGCATGCCATTTCCACAGTTGAAAGGGCTGGATTTTTCCATTGGCAGTAACAATTTTAGTGACAAATCACACGGGGGAGCTCTGGGCCAAGGGAACCAGAAGAGGGAGCTCAGTGAGGAAAGATGTTTTGCCCTAGAAACAGACAGCAGGCCCTGTCTGAAAGCCCTAGCTACCTTTCTTAGGCCGCTTGCTTTCCTAGCAAGAGGGAAGTCTCTCTTACAATTGTGCTGCTGATCTGAAAATCAAGGGGCAATAGGAATATTTTATCAACGCCTCAATGCCTCAATCCCAAATGCAAACCAGTTCAAAACAATAGGTAACTAGGGCCTAAATGCTACATTTTGAGAAAAGACATTTTTCCTCCCCAATTAAATACAAGGCTAGGTCACTATTGACATTACTGGCCAGGAGTTTGTAGGGTGAATTACTGAATTCTGGCACATAGATATTTGATTAAGAAACACAATAATGTTAAGAGACAAGACTAGAAACCCCAAAACTCTATAAGCCAGGAACAAAAATCATATTGGCACCTAATCAGAAGGTTATTCAATATTAATCAGCAATCATTCATTAATTAATGTAATCTAGCAAACCAGAGTGTAGGTTATTATGGTTTGCTGACCAGAGCCTAATCAATGCAGAAGCCATTTTAGTTTAGATAAAACCACATTCATGTGGAAATTGTCTGCTTTCTATTTAACTGCCACATAAATTCATCCCCCATTGCATTTTGTGGATCAGATTAATCTACCAATATTAATAACAGAAGTGAAATTAAAAAGAGAGATCCCAGCCAGTCATCCAAACTCCTTAACCAGCCTAGAATTCAGAAGAAGTTCTATGTTTTCCTTTCCCCAGACCCCATACACAGCGGAGGGCTATGTCCCAGTTGCAAATCTGACCACAGAGGAGAAATGTGCTAAAGTGGCTTTTGGACATACGGTGGTTTCCCTGGGGCTGGCTGGCTGCTGCTGGCCTTCATCACCAGCAACTGCTACTGAACATTTGCCACCTTCCCTGCTGTTGCTGAGCCTTGGGATTCGATGAAGGGAAGCCAGCAGCCCTCACAACTTCATCTGTTGGCCCAGCAGGCACGCACGAGCCAAGCAGCATGGCTAAGGGAGGAACCTTAGAACTCATCAATCTGAAGACCCTGCCTTGAATTGGCAAGTCAAAAGCGGAAGGTAGTAAATGGGACTCAAAGTCAAAGAGCCCGTGATGGCTTCTCCGAGAGAGAGGAGAGCGAGAGCGAGAGTGAGAGAGAGCAAGCTTTGGGAGCCAGTTGGGTATAGAGGGACACTTTTCTGAAGAGGAGAGTGTGGGAGGCAGACAATGTTTTGTCACTGTAGCGCAAGGGGTCTCAACTTGGCACCATGGACCAGATATTTCTTTGTTGCGAGGGAGGGGGCTGTCCTGTGCTCTGTGGTGTGTTTAGCAGCATCCCTGGGCCTTCCCCACTAGATGCCAATAGCACTTCCCCCTCACTCCATCAGATCAGACAACAAAAATGTCTCCAGACATTGCCAAGTGTCCCCCTGGGTGGGTGGGCTTGAGAACCACTGGTATAACACATGGTGACCTCTTCAGCCCTCTGCTTTATGGATTTTGGTGAACTACATGTGGCCTAGTTCTCTTCTATTATGAGTTGAATTGTGTCTCTCCCCAAAAGAGATGCTTAAATCCTAACCCTCCGGACTTCAGTGTGTGGCCTTATTTGGAAATAGGGTTCTGCAGATGCAGATTGTTAAGAAGAGGTCCTATTGGTGTAGGGTGGGCCCTGATCCATGACTAATGTCCTCATAAGAAGACAGAGATGCACACAGGGAGAAGGGCATGTGAAGGTGGAGGCAGACTGGGGTGAACACAAGGACTGCCAGCAACATCCGAAGTTAAGAGAAAGACATGCTAAGAAAAAGTGCCCGGCTGACCTCTTGATCTTGGATTTCTAGCCTCCAGAACATGACACAATAAATTTCTCTTATTTAAGCCACCTGATTTGTGGTACACAAACCCATACACACACATACAGTGTCCCTGCTGAGGTTGGCCTCTTAATGAAGTTGCATTGCAGGGACGATGTTTCCAGGTCGGATGTCAGAGGCCTGCTAGCTCTCTCCGGGCCTACATCTGTTTCCTTGCAGTGTGTCTGATCCTCTCCTTTATCCCTCTCCTGCATCTTCCTCTCCAGTTATTTCACTCAGAAACAAAACTTGCAAGGGTATTATACTAAGTGAAATAAGTCAGTCAGAGAAAGACAAATACCATATGTTTTCACTCATATGTGGAATTTAAGAAACAAAACAGTTGAACATAGTGGTGGGGGAAAGAGAGAGGCAAACCAGAAAACAGACTCCTAACCAAAGAGAACAAACTCAGGGTTGATGGAGGGAGGTGGGTGGGGAGAATGGGTTAAACAAGTGATGGAGATTAAGGAGGGCACTTGTCATGAATTCATTGGGTGTTGGGTGTTGTATGAAAGTGATGATTCACTGAATTCTAAACCTGAAACTACTGTTGCACTGTATTTAACTAGCTGGAATCGAAAAAAAAAAAAAAAAAAAAACTTGGGGGGGGATCCCTCAAAAACCACAGCGTAAGCATTTTTCTTCTTTCCGTGACAACCAGCATAAGTCCATGAGAAACTCAAATCCAACGAGCCTTTCATGTTTGTGGTCAACAGTGGCAAAATTACTTGGGATCTCTGGCTCCTGGCCCCTCTTCTTTTAGCTCTCCTTCCTGAAAACCTTAATTTCCAGTGAAGTTGTGCTTGTTAAGAGATATGAGCAGATGACTGAAAGGGTATTGGTGGGAACTGTTGACAGTTTCTCAATTTTCTTTCTTCAAAAATCTGAAAGCTAGGGTCTTTGGTGTGCTAAGAACTACCCTAGCTCTTGGCTTCAGGCTCTCCCCTGGGGTTGAAGTCCTCTGCAGCATTCGGGCCCAAGTCCAGGGATGGTGGCCAGACAAAAGGGGGAAGCCAGGGTGGGACTTGGTAGGCCCTGCCCCACCTGGCCTGTGGCCTCTTCATTTAACTTTTACTCTGCCTTGGCAGGGCCAGCTTTCCACACAGAAAAATCTGCTGTTTCAAAGTAGAATAGAAGTGTCAGTGAGAGTAATTATGTGAAACCAAGTTTTTTTTTTTTTTTTTCTCAAAAATTGGGGTGTGGGGACACATGATCACAGCTCCCATTTCATGTGTGCTTTTGATGTGCCAGGTGCTTTACAGACTGGCCTCATGGAATTATGACATCTACCCTTGGGAACTAGAGATTATTAGACCTGTTTTCACATGATGTAACTGAGCCTCAGAGGGGTAAGAGGGTTTGCTCTCACTTTGTGCATCTCCAAGGAGTAGAGACCAATCTGAACTCAGTTCAACAAGGAAAGGATTCTTTTCATGTCACCACACCAGTCCTTGCTCCCTAGCCTATGTCTCTCCTGCAAGGCCTGTAGGTCTTCACAGCATGCATAAGCAAAGCTGTCTGGAGAATCTGGAGAACAATGACCCCACAGGTGTCCATGTTCTAACCCCCAGCAGCTGTGAATATGGTATCTTACTTGGTGTTAAGGACCAAATCATGCCCCCCAACCCCAAGAAGATATGTTGATATCCTCATCCTAAATACTTCAGAATGTGACCTTATTTGGGAATAGGGTCATTGTAGATGTACCAAAGATGAAGTCATATTGGAGCAAGGAAGGCCCTTAACCCAAGATGACTGGTGTCCTTCTATAAGGAGGGAAATGTGGACACAGGGATATACAAAACAGAGAATGCCATGTGACCATGGAGACGGAGATTGAAGTGCTGCAGCTGTGACCCAAGGAACACCTAGGACTACCAGAAGTGGGAAGAGGCAAGGAAGGATCTTCCTCTGGAGCCTTTGGAGAGAATGTACCTGAGGACCACTTGATTTCAGTCTCCCAGCCTCCAAACTGGGAGAAAATACATTTCTATTGTTTGAAGCCACCAAGTTTGTGGTGCTTTGTTGTGACAGCCCCCCCCCAACTAATATCATGTGGAAAAGGGACTTTGTTGCTGTGATTAAGAGTACAAACCTTGAAGGGGCACCTGAGTGGCTCAGGTGGCTAAGCGTCTGCCTTTGGCTCAGGTCATGATTCCAGGGCCCTGGGATCAAGCCTCACATCAGGCTCCCTGCTCAGAGGGGAGTCTGCTTTTCCCTCTCCCCCTCCCCTTCTCATATTCTCTTTCTCTCTCTCAAATAAATAAATACATAAAATCTTTTTTTTTTCTTTAAAGAGTACAAACCTTGAGATGGGGAGATCTTCTTGATTTATTGGGGTGGGCCCAATATAATCACAAGGGTCCTTGTAGGAGGGAGGCAGGAGGGTCAGAAGCAGAGAGATTTAATGATGTTCTGCTGCTGCCTTTGAAGATGGAGGAAGGTGCCATAGGCAAAGGAATATGGGTGACTCCTAGAAGCTGGAAAAGGCAAAGAAATGGGGCCTCCTCTATAGCCTCAAGATAAAACACAACCCTGACAATAACTTGGTTTGAGCCCACCAAGACCCATGAGATCCATTTTGGACTTCTGAGATAGTATGAGATAATACATTTGTATGGCTTTAAAGCACTGAGTTTGTGGTAATTTGTTACAGCAGCCATAAGTGATGAATACACTGGAAAACCTGGCAGCCTTGCCTCTGGCAAGCATCCAGCCCTCAGCCCCCAGCTGCTTTCTTGGACACCAGGGTTAGAATGAGGACCTGCATGATTTCACTCACATTTCTGTGAGTATATTCTATGAAAAGGAATAAAATGTATTTACAAAGCAGATATTTCTCCAGACAGTGACAATAATATCTAAAAATATGAAAAGTGAAAGGATAGTACAAGATGAATGATTTGTGTAATTGATAATAACACCTAATAAGTATAGAGAACTTGACATTTTGAAAAATGCTTTCTCCTATATGATTTCACTTTATTTTCATGATGGCATTAAAATAAAGACAGAATAGGGATCCCATCACGTGGATGAGAAAACTGAGTTTCCAAAAAGTTAAATTACATGCTCAAGATCACAGTGCTAGTAAATAGCATGGCTGGGACTTGAAGATAGAGTTTCTAAGTAGAAGTCTTTTCTCCTAAATCATATCTTCTTTAGCCCATGTAGTAATGTTGGATTTAAAAATGATTATATAGTGGATACAGATTTTATAGTCCATACAACTCACTTGCACAAGTTAGCTCACTATTTCTAGGACTGAATTTAGCTTCTTTATTAGGTCCTGAATCTACCAGATAGCACAAAGTGGAATTTCAGCCCGTCTTAGCTCATTTCAGCATCATGCTCTTCATTGTCTTCCCCAACTGCCTTCCAGGCTATAGGAGGTTTATAAAACTTTATGGCATGGGAAAAGGGAAGGGGGTGCTAGCTGCTGCTGTGATGTACACCATCCCCTATGGTTCTTGTCCACTGTCACCTCCATGGAGCAATCTCTGAGACAGTTCCATCTCCTTCTGTCCCCCAACATATGGCCCATACCACTTTAATGAACATTGTCCCCTCCTCACAACCACATAACTCTTCTGGGCCCACCAACTCATACTTTCTCTTAGGAGTAAGGGGATCTCATCATGCTCTCTCTCTTTCCCACACCATCTGGGGCTGTCTCAGGGTCTAGTTTTGCTCCTAGCATTTCCAGAAGTTATCTGTGCTGCTCCCATTCTGTGGTGGTGCAGGGAACTCCTACCACCTGACATTCATTGTTTCTGACACGGGCTTCAAAAGCTGAAATTCAAAATGGTAACATTCATATGTTTTTCTTTTCTACATCTCTGCAGTGACAATCCTAACATGAAGGCAATGTATGTGGCATTCTCTAGCTGTTTGGGTTTGAGTGGTGTGAGGGCATGCTAGTGTGGGAAAACATCAATGAATATTTCAGAATATTTTACCACTGAGTCATCTTAACTCAGTTATCAACTGCCTGGAAACACATTAGAATTTGGGAAGTTTGGCATGACCACATGTGAAAAAATACTGACTTCAGGGTAATTAACTAGGTCATGCTGTATATGCATAATTTAATGGCCATTAAATCTTAGAGAAGTTGCTTAATTTCACTTAGTTTCAGTTGCCGTCTGTAAAATGGGGTTTATCAGGATCAGATCCAGGTTTTGTGGGGCCCAAAGCTCATACTGCTTGGGGGGCCCCTCTTAAAGAAAAGTAATATAAAAATTACAAAAACAAAATTGAGTGTAAGAGAGGATATTTGGTTTATTTTTTTCCAGCTGATCCGTTTGGGGGGTAATAACAACCTCTGCATATCTGCTTCAGCATTGGTAAGAAGCCCAGAGATAATAGATGTGAGGATGTTTTGTACCCTGTGAAGTGTGGCATGGCTACAAGATTGGAACGAACTTTAGAATGATTAATTTGATGGGTTACGTAGAAATTCTTGGTCTAAGTAATTACATGTAGGGAATTTTAACTGATCTCTTTTCTGAGGTAGATTCCATGTTATCTTGGACAAGATAATTTGAATGTAAAAAGGAAATCAGTTAAAAGGGGGCCTTTGAACTCAAGGCTTAAAGAGATTGAGCTGACACTAAGAGAAATCAGACTATTCTAAAGCCTAGGGAGAAGAAAAAGGAAAAAAGTACAGGTTTTTTTTGGCAGTACCTTTTCTTTGTGTTAATGAACCTGAGTATTGTTTCAGAATTGGAGTGCAGTGGCGTGAACCTGGAATTGGGGGTCAGAAGGGTTGGATTCAAGTTTGGCTTTGACCTAATTTACTGTGCAAACTTGAAGTGGTATCATCTGATTGGGGTCTCATTTTCTTACACATAAAATGAAATATTTATACTGGATAGGCCTCAAAGTTACTTCCTCACTCAGTGTTTAAAAATTTAAAACAAACTGAATTGTTTTGGTATAAATGGCAAATTCTAATTATAAAGAACTTATGCAATACAAACAAGTACGAAAGAAAGTTAGAAAATCACCTTAAAACAAGTGAAATTCAAAATTCAATGACTGTCTTAGTCAGAAGATTAAACATAGCTGGAAAAAAATTCATGAATTGGAAGACAGACTAGAAGCATTTCTCCAGAATATAGTGCAGAAAGACAAAGAGATGGGAAATGTGAAAGCAAGACCAAAAATCAAGGCAGATTGAGTGAGAGGTTTGTTGTAATTAGTGACTTGTTGGAGACAATAAAAGAAATGACAATATTAAAGAATTAACTTTTTAATTTTTTAGTATTGCTGAAGGAATCAAATCTCAGGTCCAGGGAACCAAAATGAATCCAAAGCAGAAAACAAAACAAAACCCTCATTTAGAGACATTGAAGTGAACCCTCAAAAGAACATGTAAGAAAAAGAGGATATCTTAGAAGCAGGCAGAGTGAAAAGATAGGTCATCAAAACAGGAATACCGGGGCGCCTGGGTGGCTCAGCGGGTTAAGGCTTCTGCCTTCGGCTCCGGTCATGATCCCAGGATTCTGGGATCGAGCCCTGCATCGGGCTCTCTGCTCAGCGGGAGCCTGCTTCCTCCTCTCTTGCTCTCTCTCTCTCTGCCTACTTGTGATCTCTGTCTGTCAAATAAATAAATAAAACCTTAAAAAAAAAAAACAAAAACCAGGAATATCAACAATGAATGCCATTTCAACAGCAATAATCGAAGTGAGAGGGCAGTGGAACCAAATCTTCAGTAGGCTGAGAGGAAACAATCATCCATATAGGTTGTACACACACCAAAAACATTTTTCAAAAATAAGGCAATTAAAGATATTTTCAGAAAGACAAAAGTTGGGCTTTTATTATCATGAAAGTCACTAATGGGAAGTTTTTTTTTTTTTAAGATTTTATTTATTTATTTGACAGACAGAGATCACAAGTAGGCAGAGAGGCGGGCAGAGAGAGAGAGGGCGGGGGAGGGGGGAGCAGGCTCTCTGTTGAGCAGAGAGCCTGAATGCGGGGCTTGATCCCAGGACCCTGAGATATGACCTGAGCTGAAGGCAGACGCTTAACCCACTGAGCCACCCAGGCACCCCACTAATGGGAATTTTTTTTTTTTAATTTTTTATTTTTTATAAACATATATTTTTATCCCCAGGGGTACAGGTCTGTGAATCACCAGGTTTACACACTTCACAGCACTCACCAAACCACATACCCTCCCCAATGTCCATAATCCCTCCCCCTTCTCCCAAACCCCCTCCCCCCGGCAAGGAATTTTTAAAGTTACCCTTCAAAGAGGAAGAAAATCATCCCAGAGAGAAAGCCCGGAAGATAATAAGGAATGTGAGTGCAGATGTTAGTTTATATTTGTGTAAATCTGAAGAAACACTCGTGGTATTAATAAAGATAATGTCTAATTTGTGATGTAAAAAATTTGTGAAGTAAAATACTGGACAATGATAGCATGTTGAATTATGAACTGGTCTGAGCACCTGACCCCTGAGGTAGATCTGAACTTTAGATCTGGATAGGTATCTGTTGCCATTTGTTGAAACCATAGGAAACGGGAGACTCACGCAATTGGCCAACCTTTGAACATTGGGCATGACTCCAACCTAGTCAGCTGTGCTTATAATGTAGCTAGTTTAGCATTCCAACCTGGTGGTTCTATGACTAAGGCTAAAGGGAAGAATGGATATTGAGTTAAACGCTGAGAAATCACTGCCACAGCTGTATAGTTACACCTGATTACCTCAAGTTGTGACTGGGGAGGTTGAGGCTCAGAAGTCACAAGGCTGATGATTATAGCTGGCAGAGAAGAGACAATAGTCTGGTTTCTCTGACTCTGAGTTTAGTGTTCTTTTTCCAGCACCAGCAAAGTCCCAGAGAAATTATTTTTCATCTACAACTCTTTGACACAAGTGTGTTTGGTTAGAGGCTACCATTTAGATTTGGTGTCAGACACCTGTCTGTGGATTAGTATGTCAGCTGGACCTAATCTATAGCTATTTCAGGGGGAGAAACACAGGCTCTCTGAGCAGACTACGCAGTTTGAGATCCATTGTTCATGACTTTCAGCCCACTCTGAGGAGATCCTCCAGTGAATTGGGAAATAACTTTCTTCCTCTCAGGAGACACTTCAAATATCAGCTCTCAGAGGTCTCAGACCCTTGACTGGGGGCATCATCTGACTTGCAGTAAGTCAAGACTGTAGTTTGCTTAATTTACAAGAGGAGATCATCTTAGGTTTTTGGGACTCTGTGGGTGAAGATCAATTGCCTGGTGTAACATTAGAACGAAGGTAAATTCTTGGGTAGCCTTGATACTCCTGATAAGAGAGTCAAAATTTAATAGGTTAGTGAGGATCTACTTGGGGTCTTACGTGGTCAAAATAGCAATGAGAATATAGTGGTTCCAGCAATAGTTTTTGCTGGTTTAAGGCAGGAAATCTGACTGCAAAATTTAGAAATAGACCACATGTGAGTTAATCGTCAGAGATTTCGGGAAAGAGACTCTCTGAGATGCCAAGAATGTGGCTGACATACTTTGGAGATAATTCAATTGGCTAGTATCTTTGTGTTAACAGTAGTTGTTGGAAGGAAGAAAAGGCTCCCTGAGGAGACCTTGACATTCTGGTAAGAGTATTTGCTTATACCACTAAATTTAAATCTCTACTTTTATGTCAGGTATGATTTTTTACATAAAATAGTCCTTGATGGAGGCACCTGGGTGGCTCAGTTGATCAAGCATCTGCCTTCAGCTCAGGTCATGATGTTGGGTCCTGGGATCCAGCCCCACACCCTGCTGAACAGGGAATCTGATTCTCCCTCTGCCTCTCACCATGCTCCTTCTCTCTCTCACTCAAATAAATAAAATCTTTAAAAAATTCTCCATGCTGATCTGTACTCTGATGAGTAGATCTCTACTCATCTTTTTTATACCCAGTTCAGATGACATTTTCTATAACAAATGTTGTCAAAGCTTCCATGTCTGCGAGAGGTGTACATTTTCTCTGCTCTCACAGTTACCTGCATGGAATACTGTGGTATAATTTCCTGTTTACTTGTCTATCCCTAATGCCCTGTGCCTGGCACATAGCCAACTTCAGTGAATATTAGTTGAACAGAGGGATGCCCGGCTGGCTCAGTCAGGAGAGCATGCAACTCTTGATCTTGGGGTTATAAGTTCAAGCCCAGTGTTGGGTGTAGAGATTATTTAAAAATAAAATCTTCAAAAAGTATATTGGTTGAACAAAAAAATGAATGAATTGCAATTAAATATTTTGAAGATTTATAAGGGAAAGAATTTGTATCCCATTAGGTAGAATATAGGGTATTCTCTAAAGCATATATTATTAGAGATATTTTTCAAAATGTGTAAGATTTTAGGGGCACCTGGGTGGCTGAGCTGGTTAAGAGACTGACTCTTTATTTTGGCTTAGGTTATGATTTCAGGGTTATGGCATTGAACCTCAAGTTGGGCTCTACATTGAACATGGAGTCTGCTTGGGATTCTCTCTCCCACTCCTCCTCCTCCTCCTCCTCCTCCTCCTCTCTCTCTCTCTCTAAACTAAAATAAATAAAACTTAAAAATTATTTTAAAAAAGAATATTGTAATATTTTACAAGGGTGAAAATACAAAAGGAATTCCAGACAAAGGAAACATCATAATTAAGCCTCAGAGGCAGGAGAGGTAAAGTATAACTACACAATGGCCAGTTCAAATTGTTTAGATTGGTGGTTTTTCCAAACATTAAGTACATCAGGATCACCTGGAAGGCTTATTAAAACTCAGATTGGGGGAACCTGGGTGGCTCATTTGGTTAAGTACCTGACTCCTGATTTCAGCACAGATCGTGATCTCAGGGTCATGAGGTCAAGACCCGTGTTGGGCTCTGCATTGAGTGTGGAGCCTGCTTAGGATTTTCTCTCTCTCTCTCTGCCTCTCTCTCTCTCACTCTCTCTCTAAAAATAAATAAGTAACTAATTTTAAAGATATCCAGATTGCTAGGCCCCACTCCTGTAGTTTTTAGTTCAATAATTCTGTGGTGGGTTCCAATACTATGTATTTCTAACAAGTTCCCAGGTAATGCTGGTGCTGTTGGTCCAGAAACCATACTGTGAGAACCACTAGGCTGGAGAACAGTATATTTGGAAGGAATTGTGGTAGATAAAGCTGGAAATATAGACAAGATAGGTTGGGGCCGTAGTGTGGATGGTCTCTAAATTCTAAGTTGAATATTTTATTCTATCACTTTTTAAAATTAATTATTTTTAATAACATATAATGTATTATTTGCCCCAGGGGTTCAGGTTTGTGAATTGTCAGGCTTATACAATTCACAGCACGCACCATAGCACATATCCTCCCCAATATCAATAACCCAACCATCATCTCGACATCACCTTCCCCCAGCAACCCTCACTTTGTTTTGTGAGATTAAGAGTCTCTTATGGTTTGTCTCCCTCCCAATCCCATCTTGTTTCATTTATTCCTTCTCTAACCCCCAAACCCCCTACTCTGCCTCTCAAATTACTCATATCAGGGAGGTCATATGATGATTGTCTTTCTCTGATTGACTTAATTTGCTCAGCACAATACCCTCTAGTTCCATTCACATCATCGCAAATGGCAAGAGTTCATTTCTTTTAATGGCTGCATAGTATTCCATTGACTATATAGACCACTTCTTCTTTATCCATACGTCTGTTGATGGACATCTAGGCTCTTTCCATAGTTTGGCTATTGTGGACATTCTGCTATAAACATTTGGGTGCATGTGCCCCTTTGGATCACTACATTTGTATCTTTAGGGTAAATACCCAGTAGTGCGATTGCTGGGTCATAGGGTAGATCTATTTTCAACTTTTTGAGGAACTTCCATGCTGTTTTCCAGAGTGGCTGCACCAGCTTGCATTCCCATCAACAGTGTGGGAAGGTTCCCTTTTCCAACATCTGTTGTTTCCTGACTTGTTAATTTTCACCATTATGACTGTTGTGAGGTGGTATCTCACTGTAGTTTTGATTTGTATTTCCCTGATGCCAAGTGATGGCATCTGTTGGCCATCTGGGTGTCTTCTTTTCAGAAATGTCTGTTCATGTCCTCTGCCCATTTCTTGATTGGATTATTTGTTCTTTGGGTGTTGAGTTTGACACGTTCTTTATAGATTTTGGATACTAGCCCTTTATCTGATATGTCATTTGTGAATATCTTCTCTCATTCTTTCAGTTGTCTTTTGGTTTTGTTGACTGTTTCCTTTGCTGTGCAAAAGCTTTTGATCTTGATGAAGTCCCAATAGTCCATTTTTGCCCTTGCTTCCCTTGCCTTTGCAATGTTTCTAGGAAGAAGTTGCTGCAGTTGAGGTTGTGTTCTCGTCAAGGATTTTGACGGATTCTTGTCTCACACTGAGGTCTTTCAACCATTTTGAGTCTACTTTTGTGTGTCATGTAAGGAAATGGTCTGGTTTTTCTGCATGTGGATGTCCAATTTTCCCAACACCATTAGTTGAAGAGACTGTCTTTTTTCCACTGGACATTTTCCCTGCTTTGTCGAAGATTAGTTGACCATAGAGTTGAGGGTCCATTTCTGGGCTGTCTATTCCGTTCCATTGATCTATGTGTCTGTTTTTGTGCAAGTACCATACTATCTTGATGATTTGCAATAGAGCTTAAAGTCTGGAATTGTGATGCCACCGACTTTGGCTTTCTTTTTCAACATTCCTGTGGTTATTTGGGGTCTTCTATGGTTCCATATAAATTTTAAGATTTATTTGTTCCATTTCTTTGAAAAAAAAAAAAAGGATGGGTTTTTGATAAGAATTGCCTTAAATGTGTAGATTGCTTTAGGTAGCATAGACATTTTCACAATATTTGTCCTTCCAATCCATGAGCATGGAAGACTTTTCCGTTTCTTTGTGTCTTCCTCAATTTCTTTCATGAGTATTTTATAGTTTTCTGAGTGCAGATTCTTTGCCTCTTTGGTTAGGTTTATTCCTAGGTATCTTATGGTTTGGGGTGCAATTGTAAATGGCACCGACTCCTTAGTTTCTCTTTCTTCTGTCTTGTTGTTGGTGTATAGAAATGCAACTGATTTCTTTAAAAAAAATTTTTTTTAATTTATTTGACAGTGAGAAATCACAAGTAGACGGAGAGGCAGGCAGAGAGAGAGAGAGAGAGGGAAGCAGGCTCCCTGATGAGCAGAGAGCCCGATGCGGGACTCGATCCCAGGACCCTGAGATAATGACCTGAGCCAAAGGCAGTGGCTTAACCCACTAAGCCACCCAGGCGCCCCGAAATGCAACTGATTTCTGTGCACTGATTTTATATCCTCACACTCTACTGAATTCCTGTAGGAGTTCTAGGAGTTTTAAAATGGAGTCTTTTGCTCTCAGTTTTTCCCCTTGAGAATGATATTCTCTATAGGTTTCTCATAGACGGCTTTGATGATATTGAGGTATGTACCCTCTATCCCTACACTTGAAGAGTTTTGATCAAGAAAGGATGCTGTACGTTGTCAAATGCATTTTCAGCATCTATTGAGAGTATCATATGGTTCTTGTTCTCTCTTTTATTAATGTATTGTATCACATTGATTGATTTGCAGCTGTTGAACCAAGCTTGCAGCCCAAGGATTAATCCCACTCGGTCGTGGTGAATAATCTTTTTAATGTACTGCTGGATCCTATTGGGTAGCATTTTGGTGAGATTTTTTGCATCTGTGTTCATCAGGGATATTGGTCTGTAATTCTCCTTTTTGGTGGGGTCTTTGGTTTTGGGATCAAGGTAATGCTAGTCTCATGAAATGAGTTTGGAAGTTTCCCTTCCATTTCTATTTTTTTTGGAACAGTTTCAGGAGAGTAGGTATTCTTTAAATGTTTGGTAGAATTCCCCTGGGATGCCGTCTGGCCCTGGGCTCTTGTTTGTTGGGAGATTTTTGATGACTGCTTCAATCACCTTACTGGTTATGGATCTGTTCTGGTTTTCTATTTCTTCCTGGTTCAGTTTTGGTAGTTTATAGGTCTCTAGGAGTGCATCCATTTCTTCCAAATTTGTCCAGTTTGCTGGCGTATAGTTGCTCATAATATGTTCTTACAATTATTTGTATTTCTTTGGTGTTGGTTGTAGTCTCTCCTCTTTCATTCATAACTTTATTTGTTTGGGTCCTTTCTCTTTTCTTTTTTATAAGTCTGACCAGGGGTTTATCAATATTATTAATGCTTTGAAAGAACCACCTCCTAGTTTCATTGATTTGTTCTACTGTTCTTTGGTTTCTATTTCATTGATTTCTGCTTGGATCTTTATTGTTTCTCTTCTCCTGCTGGGTTTAGGCTTTCCTTGCTGTTCTTTCTCCATCTCCTTTATGTATAGGGTTAGGTTGTGTACTTGAGACCTTTGTTGTTTATTGAGAAAGGTTTGTATCGCTATATACTTTCCTCTCAGGACTGCCTTTGCTGTGTCCCAGAGATTTTGAACAGTTGTGTGTTCATTTTTCATTTGTTTCCATGAATTTTTTAATCTTCTTTAATTCTCTGGTTGACACATTCATTCTTTAGAAGGATGCTCTTTAGCCTCCATATATTTGAGTTCTTTCCAACTTTCTTTTTGTGATTGAGTTCAAGCTTCAGAGCACCGAGGTCTGAAAATATGCAGGGAATGATCCCAGTCTTTGGTACCAGTTGAGACCCAATTTGTGACCCAGGATGTGAACTATCCTGGAGAATGTTTCATGTGCCCTAGAGAAGAATGTGTATTCTGTTGCTTTGGCATGGACTGTTCTGAATATATCTGTGACGTCGATCTTGTCCAGTGTGTCCTTTAAGGCCTTTATTTCCCTGTTGGTCTTTTGCGTGGATGATCTCTCCATTTCAGTTAGGGGGGTTGTTAAGGTCCCCTATCCCCTACTGTTACTGCATTATTGTTGATGTGTTTCCTTGATTTTGTTATTAATTGGTTTATATAGTTGTCTGCTTCCGTGTTAGAGGCATGGATATTTAAAATTGTTAGACCTTCTTGTTGGACAGACCCTTTAAGTATGACATAGTGCTCTTCCTCATCTCTTATTATAGTGTTTGGCTTAAAAATCTAATTGATCTGATGAAAGGATTGCCAACCCAGCTTTCTTTTGATGTCCATTAGCATGGTAAATTGTTTCTCACTGCCTCACTTTAAATCTGGAGGTGTCTTTGGGTCTAAAATAGGTTCTTGTAGACAGCATATTGATTTGTTTTGTTTTTTTTTTTATCTGTTCTGATACCCTGTGTCTTTTGATTGGGGCATCTAGCCTATTTACATTTAGGGTAACTATTGAAAGATATGAATTAGGGCCATTGTTTTGCGTGTAAGGTGACTGTTACTGTATATGTTTCTGTTCCTTTCTGGTCTGTTTCTTTTAGGCTCTCTCTTTGCTTAGAGGACCGCTTTAAATATTTCCTGTAGGCCTGCTTTGGTGTTTGCAAATTCTTTTAATTTTTGTTTGTCCTACATGCTTTTTCTCTCTCCCTCTATTTTCAATGACAACCTAACTGCATATAGTATTCTTGGCTGATGTTTTTCTCGTTTAGTGCTCTGAATATATCATGCCAGTTCTTTCTGGCCTTCCAGGTCTCTGTGGATAAGTCTGCTGCCAATCTAATATTTCTACCATTGTATGTTATAGACTTCTCTTCCTAAGCCACTTTCAGGATTTTCTGTTTTCTTTTTTTTAAAAAAAAATTTATTGTTATTTTTTAAATGTTTATTCATTTTTAAAATTTCTTTTCAGTGTTCCCCAATTCATTGTTTATGCATCACACCCAGTTCTCCATGAAATTTGTGCCCTCCATAATACCCTCCACCAGGCTCCCCCAACCTCCCACCCCCCTCCCCTCCAAAATCCTCAGATTATTTTTCAGAGTCCATAGTCTCCCATGGTTCATCTCCCCTCCAATTTCCCCCAACTCCCTTCTCCTCTCCATCTCCCCATGTCCTCTGTGTTATTTCTTATGCTCCACAAATAACTGAAAACTTATGATAATTGACTCTCTTTTCTTGACTTATTTCACTCAACATAATCTCCTCCAGTCACATGCATGTTGATTCAAAAGCTGGGTATTCATCCTTTCTGATGGAGGCATAATACTCCATAGTATATGGAGTATCTTCTTTATCCATTCGTCCATTGAAGGGCATCTTGGTTCTTTCCACAGTTTGGCAACCATGGTCATTGCTGCTATAAACATTGGGGTACAAAAAGGCCCTTCTTTTCACTACATCTGTATCTTTGTTGTAAATACCCAGTAGTGCAATGACAGGGTCATAGGGAAGCTCTATTTTTAATTTCTTGAGGAATCTCCATACTGTTTTCCAAAGTGGCTGCACCAACTTGCATTCCCACCAACAGTGGAAGAGGGTTCCCCTTTCTCCACATCCCCTCCAACACATGTTGTTTCCTGTCTTGCTAATTTTGGCCATTCTAACTGGTGTAAGGTGGTATCTCAATGTGGTTTTAATTTGAATTTCCCTGATGGCTAGTGATGATGAACATATTTTTATGTGTCTCTTAGCCATTTGTATGTCTTCATTGGAGATGTGTCTGTTCATGTCTTCTGCCCATTTTTTGACATTATTATCTGTTTGTGTGTGTTGAGTTTGAGGAGTTCTGTATAGATCCTGGATATCAGTCCTTTGTCTGTATTGTCATTTGCGAATATCTCCTCCCATTCCATGGGTTGCCTTTTTGTTGACTATTTCTTTTGCTGTGCAGAAGCTTTTGATCGTGATGAAGGATTTTCTTCTGCTTGTCACTAAGACTTGTTAGTTTTACTATTAGATGATGGGGTGTGAACCTATTGTTATTGATTTTGAGGAGCGTTCTCTGTGCCTCCTGGATTTTGATGCTTGTTCCCTTTGCCATATTAAGGAAATTCTCTAGAATAGTTTGCTCCAGTATACCTTCTGCCTCTCTGTCTCTTTCTTCTTCTGGGATCCCAATTATTCTGATATGGTTCATTTTATGGTATCACTTATCTCTCAAATTCTCCCCTTGTGGTCCAGTGTTTGTCTCTCTTTCTCTCAGCTTCTTTATTCTCCATTCATTTGTTCTTCTATATCACTAATTCTCTCGTTTGCCTCATTTACCTTAGCAGTAAGAGCCTCCATTTTAGATTGCTTCTCATTAATAGCTTTTTAAAATTTCAAATTGGTTAGATTTTAGTTCTTTTGTTTCTCCAGACAGGGTTTCTCTAATATCTTCCATGCCTTTCTTGAGCTCAGCTAGCACCTTGAGAATCAATGTTCTGAACTCTAGATCTGACATATTACCAATATCTGTATTGATTCAGTCCCTAGCTGTTGGTACTGCCTCTTGACCTTTATTTTGTGGTGAGTTTTTCTGCCTTGTCATTTTATCATTTTATCCAAGAACATATGAATGAGAGAATAAAATACTAAAAGGGTGGCAAAGACCCCAGAAAAATGTACGCTAACCAAATCAGAAGAGATCCAAAACCAGGGGGAGAAAAAAAGGGGAAAAAGAAATAAAAATGAAAAAATAATAAATAAAAATTATATATATATATATATATATATATATGTATATTATGGTGAATAGAACAGAGCTACCCACTTGATTTTGGGTTTAATTTGGTCTCTTAGAAAAAACTACCTCCTAACATTTTAAAGAAAGAAAAATTATATGTATACAAAAAATAAGGGTAAACACGATGAAGGGATGGAATATGACTGTAAAGATGAAAATTAAAAAAAAATTTCTAAAGAAAGAATTGATAAGATAAGTTTATTGGAAAAAGAAAAAAAAAAGAGGAGGGTGTGTGCTCAGTCTGGAGACTAGAACAAAGCCATGTGCTAGATTAGGGCATAATTTGATCTATGAGAAGAAATTGTATCCCAAAATTTTTTAGAAAAAAAAACTACATGTATACAAAAAATTAGGTTAAATACAATGAAGGGATAAAATACGACTAATACAATGAAGGTTTAAAAAGATTTTTTTAAAGAAAGGTATTGTTAAGATAAACTAGTTAAAAAACATCAAAAGAGAAAAGAAGAAAAGTTAAAAAATACAATAAGATAAAAAATAAAATTTAAAAAAATTTAACTTTACAAGACTAAGGGATCATGGGGAAAAGCCATGAATTCTATGCATTGCTTTCCCCTAGCTCTGGAGTTCTGCTATCCTTGATCCATGAGCTTGGTCTTGGCTGGATGTTCTTGGTGATCTTATTGGGGAGGGGCCTATTGTAGTGATTCTCAAGTGTCTTTGCCCAGGGCAGAATGCCCACCCTTGCTAGGGACCAGGTTAAATAATCTGCTCTGGTTTGCTCTTGGATCTTTTGTTCCCTGAATGCTTTCCATACCGCTTTGGAGGACAGGAATGAAAATGGAGGCCTCCCAATCTCTGGTCTGGAGGAGCTGAGAGATTGGGACCCCACTCCTCAGTTCACCTTCAGAGAAAATCAGTCAATCCCTCCCATCTCCCTGGTCTCTGGTCCTGCTCTGTGCTCACTCTGTCTGTGACAGAGTGTTTCTATCTCTGGCACACAGCCCCATTTGGAGTCTCCAAACCCAGTAGATTCCTGCTGTGCAGCTCCTCCCAGAGGAGGAAGGGGAGTCTCCCTTGATCTGCCACTTGTGGGGTTCCTGCTCAAAGAGCAGTGACCTGACTGTGTCTTGGATCATGGTTTAAGGTAACCCTGATCTGAAAGCTCACTCTTTGACTCTGTCTCTGTAGTCAGCTTCTCCACTCCAAAACCTGGCAACTCTGCCGCACTCAAACACCCTCGGTCTTTCAGTGACCCCCATGGGTCCTGAGACCACACTGTCCCTATGAGGGGTCCACTCCCACTTAGCCTCTGGAGTGATGTCCCTCAGTGGAGCAGACTTCTAAAAGCTCTGATTTTGTGCTGCACTGCTCTTCCACTTGCCAGGAGCCGGCCCTTCCCCCCAACAGTCTGTCTTCCCATCACTTCGGATTCACTTCTCTGCACGTCCCACCTTTCAGAAAGTGGTCCCTTTTCTGTTCCTAGAATTGTTGCTCTTCTTCTCTTTTATATCCTGCTGAGTTTTTAGGTGTTCAGAATGGTTTGATACATATATAGCTGAACTCCTGGGATCTTATGTCAATTTTAGTCTGCTGCTACTCTGCCATCTTGCCTCTCACTCCCCTATTTTATTAGTTTTATTGGTGTCAGTGAACCATTGGAGATTCCTAAATGTGGAATAAATTTGATCAGAGCTATTGCTTTTAGGAAAATTAATCTTGTGGTAACCTAAAAGATGACTTGATGGAGGTGGGTAGTTGGGGGTTGGGTGGAGAGACTAGAGGCAGAAAACCAGGTAGGGGGTGATTTCAATAATACAGGTTTCAGTAAACCATTTTATATTGCTGAAACTTACCTTTTAAAATGTTAATCATTTTGGATGGAAATCTCCCTAAAATATATTACACACTTTCTGCTCTCCTACAGAGAGAACCCGGTACATAATGCAACCTCTTGATGACTCCAGGTTATCATTATAAACATCGATGATTGCACTGGGTTGTAACACAGAGTGCTCTCATGGGTATGGAGGTGTAAAGAGCTTTTTGCCCAATTTTAAATGCCCTAGAACTGCTGTGAATATTTAGTTTTGTGTCTTCTATTGATAACATTTATAACTCTTCCTTGGCAGCTCCTCTCTTCATTCTAATTGGCTGATTCTAATCTGCAGTGGGCTGGAAAACTAGATATAATTGTGTGTAATGTAAGAGTAAATAGAGTGTGGGTGAAGTACTATTCTATGAATAAAGTCTATAAGCTTTGGGGTGTGAACTCTGTAACATCTATTTGGGCTGCTTACAGGTCTTTCAAGATTCTTCCTTGAAAATGAAATATGGCTGCATTCCAGGTTAGTGAGATTGCCAGAAAGATGAGAAAGTAAGTGTGTTGTCAATGGGAGTATCATGTGTTTTCTTTTCAAATAAGAATACTTGAAAGATTTTATAAAACTCATAATTCTGAACAAATTTACTTCAAAAATGGGGGGTAGCATTAAAAAAAAAACAAATTGTTTTCAGATCAATCCCCCTAATAGCCTTTACTATGGTAGAGGATAGAAATTATACCCTAGATCACAAATCATTTGTGATATTCCTCTTGAGAAGCCACCATAAAAGATGCAGAAACTTTCTAATGTTTGAGATAATAAAAAGTATTTATTAAAGTGATAAGGGAAAGTATTTCTTTGGTAGACTGTTAGGAGGAAGGAAGGTAGAGAAGAATCCCATTTGGCAGCATATTGAGTCTCCAAACAGCCTGCCTTTCCAAAGGAAATGGAGTCCTGCAAAAAGTCTTCAGGCAACTGTGAAGTTTATTAACTTGTTTTTCACTGAAGTGTAAATGTTGTAGATCCAAATGACAGCAGTTAAGCGAGGGAAAGGAAAAGAGAATCCTAGATCAAAATATTTATTACCACAGTGACACTGTGAAGAACTTAGGGAACATTTATTCATAAGTTAAATATCTATCTATCTAGATAGATAGATATGTATATCTATCTATCTAGATAGATATGTATATCTATCTATCTATATATTATTGACAAGAGAAATTGCTTATGAAGTCATCAAAATTTTATTCTTTAAAGAAAAAGCCAGAAGACAAGACCACAAATGACAAAACATCCTAGTTAGAGCCCAGATGGCTGCATAAAATAAATAGCCATTTCCTTGATGGAGACATAGGCAATTTGGCTGTGTGAAGCTGCACTTCCAGCAGAGATCCTTGAAACAGATGTTGATATTGCTTGTGCATCAAAACTTTCTGAAAGAGCAAGATGTTCAGGTAGGATGAGAAACAAATAACTGGTACCTTCAAATCCTTATGTCAGTGTCATAGGGAGACGGTGCTCTCCCAAAGGAAGATTGCCTTGAGATACCCACAGTATAGAACACATAGGAACAAAAACCAGGGAAGACAGAACTTTTCTATTTCTACTATAGACTGGGAATATCTCCCACATCTCCATGTTCCTTGTATTCATTTTGATCTTCCCATTCTACCTCCCCATGTAGCTCTGCCTCCCTGAAATCATGTTAGAGAGAATATTACATCAGCTGTTCCTTTGGGGGATGATAAAGGGACTGCAGGAAAGAGAGTGAAATTCTATCATCTTAGGAGGAATACTTGCCTGTGTGAAAATGGTTAGGACTCTGACAGATGGAGATAGGTGAGGAAAAGCCATAGAGCTAGAGGAAATGGCAGAAGCAAAGACTAGAAGTGTGTGAGTGTGATGTGTTTGTGGGACAGTACCATAGAAATAAAGCTAGAATGTATGGTTTGTAAGATAGAAATGGAAGGTTAAAAAGAAGACTGAGAAAATTACATGAAAAATATTTATTGGCAAATAATGAATTCAAAAACATTCCAAGAAATCTTAAAAGACCAGTGATAATTTAGTTAGAATTTTCCATCTGGTTATCTTATTTGGGAAGAAGCACTGAGTTCAGGTAACTCCAGAAATATTTACCTTTAGAGTAGGAACAAATATCAGGAATTTTAAAAGTAAGTTGTATTTATAAAAAATTCAGTTATCGGGACACCTGGGTGGCTCAGTGGGTTAAGCGATTGCCTTTGGCTCAGGTCATGATCCTGGAGTCATGGGATCGAGTCCCACATCAGGCCCCCTGCTCGGCAGGGAGTCTGCTTCTCCCTCTGACCCTCGCACTTCTCATGCTCATCCTCTCTCTCACACACTCTCTCTCTCAAATAAATAACTGAATTTTTTAAAATATTTTATTTATCAGAATAAAAGTATTTTTTTTACTAATAGAGATATCGTGTATCTTTATACCTGTCCAGGAAAATATCCATTATTAGAAATGAAAAAGTTGTCACTAAAGGTGCCTCAGTTAATAAAGAAGTTATAAGAAATGATTATGAAGAACTGTGTGTCTATAAACTACAAAATTTAGATAAAATGGATGAATTCCTAGAAAATATAAACATATAAAAACTCATTTGACAAGAGCTAGAAACCAAGAAATTGAAACACTAATCAGGAGCCTTCCCACAAAGAAAACTCCAGGCCCAGATGGTTTCACTGGCAAGTTCCACCAAATATTCCAGGAAGAAAAAATTCCAGCTTTGCACAAAACACAAAAAATAAGTGAACATTCCCTGCCTTATTTCATGAGGCTAGAGTAATCCTGATACCAATAGATAAAACATTTAGAGAAAAGAAAAACAGGAGACAAACTCTGTCATATTAATAGATGCAAAAACACTAAGGAAATATTAGCAGATACAATTCAGCAATAAAAAATAAGACAAATCATCATGAAAAATAGGATATATACCAGGAATACAAGATTACCATTAGAAAGCCAAACAATGTAATTTACCATATCAACAAATTAAAGGAGAAAAATCATATGATCACCTCAAGAGATGCAGATAAATTATGATAAAATTCAACATTCTTCATGATAATTCTCAACAAACTAGGAATACAATAAAAAACTTTAATCTGAGGAAAGGTATTAAAGTTCTACAGTAGAAGTGGAGATGTCCAGAATGACAGAGTAAGGACCTTTGTAAATCTTGCCTTTCTGTAAAAACAACAAAAAATCTGGGGAAAAAAGTCAAAATCAACTTTTCTAGAGCTCTGAAAATTAACCAAAAGATTACAACAATTTTGGAGTGTTTATTCAAGAAAAATTGATGAATTTCGATAAATACAACAGGGTTTGTGGCTTTTAAACCTCAATCCCAATTTACTTGTCCACAGTTCCATGATAGCCTTGGAAACCAGCAGCCTTACAACCACTGGAAGTTGTGAAAAACATCAGTTTTGCAGCCACTGGAAGTACACCCTAGTTTTGTAGCTCCTCAAAAAATCTGATCCCCCAAGAATTATCACTGTTTACTTGTCTGGAAGGTCCTGGAAAAGACCTATTCACAGGGATGTCATGTTTGACCAGATTCAGAGTCTACCTTTCAAGAAAAGCCCTAACCCCAGGACATTTCTTGAAAATAGTCAGGAGTGATGGTTTCACCTCACAGCTACATGAGGCTGTGACACCAGTTGGGGCGAATAAGAACATGAACAAAAATATAAATGGAAGATATGGAACTGTAGGTCAATAGGTAATTTTGAGAGCTCTTATATATTCCTGGAGATCTTAGAAGTCCAGGCACATGTGCTAGGCTGAGAAAGCCTGAATTCAAACCAAACAAATGAGATATCACTTTTGGTGAGAGTCAAAATTGATATACATACTTTGGAAAATAATTTGACATTTTCTAATGAAGTAGGAAATGAAGTATAACAATGACTCAGAAAGTCTACTTCTTTGTATATTTCCTAAACCAATACATGCTTATAGTTTTGATAATATCATTTTAAGCTGCCAAAAACTGGAAACAAACCAAATAACCATCCGTAGAATGTGTAAGTAAATTGTGGAATAATATACAATGATAAAAATGAATTAACTTCAGCCAAGCACAGCATAGGTGAATCTTACAGCTATTATGCTGAGTGAAAACAAAAACAAAAACAAGACCACAAAGAAACAAATAATGATTCCATTTATAGAAAATTCAAAACTATGGAAAACTATATGAAAGGAACTACATATACAGTTAAAACATAAAGACAAGCAAGGAAAGTTATATACAATTTAGGACAATGACATCTTTCAAGGGGTTATGGTGATATGGACGGGCTACAGAGTAGCAGTAATCTTTTTCTGCACAGTAGCAGTAATCTTTTTTTTAAATTTGGTTGATGGAAACAGTGATTTATAAGAAGTACATATTTGGTCATTCAGATGAACAAAATATATTTCTCACATAGTTGCTTATGGAACAATCACAGATGGACTGTTGTAGAACCAAAGAGGAGTCACTTATGTCAAGGACAAAATGGAGATGGTCAACACAAGTGCATAGAGGAAATGTAACCTTACAAGAATTTACAGCTCTTCTCAGCTGAGGACACCAGCTAATCTCCAAATGTCAATTCTGTTCACACCATCTCTGGACTTCTTTGTTTCTCTGACATAGCCCCCCTGAGCCAAATAGGGAAGAAGACCACTAATTAACCAATCAGCTGAAAAAGCCAAATAACTTCTGTATTTAACCCATAAAAATCCCTTAGTCTGTGAGCAGATTGGAGCTCATTATTCTCATAGCCTTACGTTTCCAGGCTTGCAGGTTGAAAACCTTGCAATAAAATCTTTCTGCTTTGTTTTATTCAGTATGCAGAGTATGGTTTTTGACACTATGCATGATCCAGATACAAAACAGTTTATTCCTGTGGGAACAGCCAGCCTGGTAGCTGGATAAAAGCCACTGTAAGGTCTGTTTACCCTGAGAAGGGGGACTTTCTATCACCCCCTATGAATGCCAAGTGGAATTCCTCAGATGACACAGCTAAAATGCTTTGTAGGCAAGCCACATGAGATAGGCTTTGTGATGACCAATATATCTGCCCGCTGAATATACCCATTATCCAGGTTATGGTAACTTCTGGGCACCCTTTCACCTGGGCACCCCCTTTAACCTTATTGTTGCAAAACCAAAAAAATATATCTGGAAACCTCAGTAAATTTGCTGTCTCAGCTTCAACTCTTGGGTCTTACAGATGCTAATAAAAACACGAGGTTAATTAAAAAGTGAATTGAAAAGGCCAGGGGAGAATCAAGAGATTCTGCCCACCAGGGAGGACATTTTTCAAAAAATATTTTATTTATTTGAGAGAGAGAGAGAGAGAGCATGTCAGAGAGAGTGCACACACAGCAGAGGGAGAAGGAGAAGCAGGCTCCCCACTGAGCAGAGAGCTCAGTGGTGCTCATAGGGCTCGGTGGGGCTTCATCCTAGGACCCTGGGATCATGATCTGAGCTGAAGGCTCAGATGCTTAACCACCCAGGTGTCCCCACCAAGGTGGAAATTTTTAAAGCAATTTACACAAAGGATACAAAAATACTGACTTAAAGGGATACATGCACCTTGATATTTATAGCAACATTATCAACAGTAGCCAAATTATAGAAAGAGTCCAAACATCTGTCAACTAAGGAATGGATAAAGAAGTTGTGATATATAGGGGCACCTGAATGGCTCAGTCAATTGAGTGTCCAACTCTTCGTTTCAGGTCAGGTCATGATCTCATGGGTCCTGAAATTGAGCCCCATGATGGGCTCTGCCTCAGAGACGAGTCTGCTTGGGATTCTCTTGCCCTGCCCCTTCCTCCACTCTCACATGCATGTGCATTCTCTCTCTCTCTCAAATAAATCTTAAAAAGGGAAGTTGTGATGTACATATCTGTATATATATATACATATGTATATGTATGTGTGTGTATATGTAATATATATATATATATTTCTTATAAACTACAGAGATCTATCTACATATAATGGAATATTACTCAGCTATAAAAGAGAATGAAATTTTGCCATTTGCAATGACGTGGATAGAGCTAGAGGGTATTATGCTAAGTGAAGTAAGTCAGTCAGAGAAAGACAAATATTATATGATTTCACTCATATGTGGAACTTAAGAAACAAAACAGATGAACATGGGGGGAAAAGAGAGAGGCAAATCAAGAAACAGACTCTTAACTATAGAGAACAAATTGAGGGTTCTTTGCTGAAGGATAAGTGGACAGGGGTGTGGGTGAAATAGATGCTAGGGGCTGAGGGTGTTATATATATATATATATATAAGTGATGAATCACAAAATCCTACACCTGAAACTAATATTATACTGTATAATATACTAATATTATACTAGCTGAAATCTAAGTAAATTTAAATAAAAACTAGAAACTAACACAAATATTGTTAAGAAATAAGGGGAAGGAAAAGAAAAAAGGGGAGGTAATGGGGGTCAGATTAAATAGGTGATGGGGATTAGGAGTTATAAAATAATTAAGTCATGGAGATGTAATATACAACATAGGGAATATAGTCAAAAATACTGTAATAACTTTGTATGGTGACTGATAGTAACTAGACCTATTGTAGTGATCATTTCACAATGTATAAAAGTATTGAATAACTGTCTTGTACACCTGAAACTAATATATATTTTATGTTAATTATTATTCATTAAAAAAAGAAATATGGTAAATAAAGCTAACATTAAAAAATAAAGGGCGAAATAGAAAGGAAACAGAAAAGGGAGTCACGGGCCTCATCCCAGCTAGGTGGAGATTTTGGATGGCTTTTAAGAAATGTTTTAGACTTTATTTATTTATTTGAGAGAATGTAAGAGAGATAGCTTATGAGTTGGGGGGGGAGGGGCAGGCAGAGGGAGAAGCAGACTCCCCTCTGTGCAGGGAGCCAGATGTAGGGCCAATCCCATGACCCTGGAATCATGACCCGAGTCAAAGACGAGCACCTAACCAACAGAGCCACCCAAGAGCCCCAAAACAAAGGTTTTAATACAGCACGACCAAAAAGTAGGGAGGGCTGATGAGACCCCCTGCAAGACCCCCAGCAGTAATAGGCTGCAAACAAGTCTGCTCTTATTTACCTGTTTGGAGAAATTTTAAAAAGCTGGAAGATAAAAATTAAAGTGAAAAACCTGAGCAGCAACTGCTTGGGGGCAATGGTTAGGTCAATTAATCAAGATAAAGATTGTAAAAAGATGGAGTACCTGGCTGGCTCAGTCCATAGACCATGCAACTCAATCTTGCAGCTGTGAGTTTGAGCCCCATGTTGGGGCTCAATTACAAAAAAGGTGCGGGGAGGATGATACAAGGGTCTCTTGGATGGATCCCTCACGGAGGACCGCAAGCTTTCTGCACAGGGCATAGGAGTGGGTAAAATAATGGTCAGGGGGTAGGGAATAAAACTTTCCTGTACTCTTTGGTAATAGGAACCTTACAAACTAGAGTACCGAATCTCTGTGGTGAAGCCCTGACTTGGGCTACAATCACACGGAGAGAATGTAAAAGTGTAAGTGTTGACAGAATTATAAAAGTTGGAATGTTTAAGGAGGAATTATGTACAGAAGTTGTGTCAACTTTTCCTTAATGTTTCATGGGAGTGGAAATTATGTCTGGCTGTGGAGCATTTCCCTTACCTAGTATTATAAAACCCAAACCTGTTGGTGAAGTCCTAATGGGTGCTACAGTTAGGAATGTAAGGGGCGATGGAATTAAGGTAAATGTTTGTAGGAGAATTGGAATGTTTGAACAAGCTTTATGTGAAGTGTTTGTGTCTCTTTTACCTGATTGTATTATGGGGATGGATACTGTATCTGACTGGGGAACACCTCCCCATGTGATATTGTAAAACAGAAGGCATGTCAATCCACCCCTGGAGCAATGTTAATTGGGAATACTAAATGGAAATCAGATTGCCTGAGCCCACACAGTGTAGAATAGAAGCCAGAGTGTTGGTAGGAACAGTTTCTCTTTGTGATAGCCTTATGTAGGGGTATAGATGGGCTGATGACAAAAACCTGTGAGCCCCTCCTAGTGACAGCTATGGGATTTTGGACTAGAGAATTTCCGTGAATGGCATTTACTACCTTGCTGTTGGATGTTATTAATTGAGGCTGTCCCTATGACTGAAGAACATAAAATGATCTGAAAACCTGAAATGCCCACAATGCCTTGGGTGATGTCAGAGGGGCACTGTACTGGGAAATGGCAGTGCCCAGAGGAGTTCCACAATAAAATGGACATTGTTTTATACAGGATTATTCTGCCTAGGGAATGCAAGGATACTCACTAACAGGGAGGCTCTTTTCCATTTGGATTGACTGCACCTACGTGAGGAAGGGCCAGATTCTATCATCATGGGGACAGTGCCCTATAAACAGCTCTCAACAGACAAAGAGCTGCTTGGTTTGTGAATGGCAGTTCCAGGGTGAATGGACAACATCCTCTTTGGGAGGCCACCACTCTGATAGGAGGAAAAAAACGGAGGAGGCTGAATCACATGCTGTTTTCTCAGCAGGGCTAGAAGAATTGAACGGCAGGAAAAGCCCTTGTGTTTGGCTCTTTACTGGCTTATGGGAAGTGGCCAATGGTCTGGCCATATGGTCAGGGAGGAGAGCAATGGAAATCCGGCTTACAAAAGGGATGCACATGTGGGGCACAGCCCTATGGAAATTTGAGGGGTGCATTAAAGTATGCCATTTTGATGCCCATCAGAAGAACCCCTTCTAGGCTTAGAAGGTGATTGATTGGAATAGATAAGCAGCTATTCCCATGTGCTTGCTTAAGGTAGCTATGTGGGTCCATGAAATAGGCAGACACTGGGGGTCTGCAGCAATGTAGAGATGAACTAAATATACACTTACTCCTTTTGCACCCTCTGAGGCACCAAATAGCAATAAGCACTGTTCTTTCTACCAGCAAAAGAGAGCACAGAGTGCAGATGGCTAGGCGGCAGACTCCCTAGTGGGAAGGCCCTGAGCACAGCTGGCAAGGAAGACTGATGCTAGTGGCTATTTGGCTACAAATAGGTCTTGACAGGGATAGACACTGACCCTAGGCTGGCCTTTGCTCACCTGGTGGTAGATGCAAATGCTCTAAGTGCCATAGAAGAACTGGCCCAGAAGATACTGCACTGATTTGGACTGCTGAGTGTCCTTCCTTCAGACCAAGGAACACATACATGCTAGAGCCTGTAATGTCCAATGATGGGCAGAGCACTATCCTCCTGAGACTACTAGTTTGATAGAGAATTGGAATGCACAGTTAAAACATCAGTTGTCTAAAGCAGTGGGAGATGAAAGCATGAAGGGCTGGCTTACACACCTCCACAAGTGAATGCTCACACTTGACATGAGCATGAGTGCCAATGAAAGGAATGTCCCCACTGGATAGATTTGTCTGTTTTCCTGGCAGAGCTGGGGAAGAAAGTGTGGGGTGGTGTGGTATTCCCACATCACCTCAACTTTTCCCCTCCTACTTGGTGCAATGGACCAAGGAAGAGTTGGAAGCAGGAATGAGTCCTAGGAAACTGTTTGTAATCTTTATGTCACAATTCTTAGGGGTTTGATAGGACACTGTATGTCTTTACCCACTCTGGTGAAATTGGGGCTAACAGTGAATGAAGCTATATTGCCTGGCGGTACATACAGCTCTCTAATTCTGCACCTGCATAACCTTACCTTCTCTGAATACAAGTGGACTGTAGCCTAGTATTACTGCCTGCTAATTAGAACAGCATAGTGGCCAAACCTAGTATCTCTTATAAAGGTAGCAGAAATTTGGGTATAAATGGAGAGAAAAAACAATAGTAGCTGATGAGAAGGGAATGAATAAGTGGATTATGTAATGAGGGAAATACAGTATTGCATTAACACCACAAAAGAGGCTCAGAGAGAGAAGATATTGTGTGTTAGTTCAGGTATACGAGATGCACAAAAGGGTGAAGCTGTATATTGCTGATACCACTCCTGCTCTTGGAACCTGACCATATAGAATAGAAGCCTGCAAACCTGAGTGGTCTTGTCCTGGGAGACATATTCATAAGATATGATTATGGACTGGATAAGTTTTAGTGACTGAATGAGATTCTAGTAATGTGCCAGCATGTTTGACCTTTATAATTGTTTTGCTGTAAGGGATCTGTGTTCCGAGGCCAGGGGGCAGACAGCAAAATTGTGATTTATAAGAAATACATACTTGGTAATTCAAACGACCAACATAAATTTCTCATACTGATTTAGTTTTTGTCCAAGGTTCCTGGCTCATAGCTCCTAAAACCTTTTGAATTTCCTATGATAAGGAGCAAGACTATTGTCTTTTGTTATGTTAATGAGATCCTTTTGGAAAGCCCTTAGGTAACCTAAGTTGGGGGCTGGTTGCCAGGAGAAGTAGCCTTGTGATTAAGAGTTGGAATTTTAAGCCCCACCCTCAGACCTAGTGGGAGGGGAGAGGGGCTAGAGATTGAAGTTAATCACCAATGCCCATGATTTCATCAATTATGCCTACATAATGAAGCCTCCATAAAACCCCAAAAAGATGGGGTTTGGAGGGTTTCCTGGTTGTGGAACACATGGAGGCGCTGGGAGAGTGGCACCCTGGAGAGGGCAGGGAGGCTGTGTGCCCTGTCTATACCTTGTCCTGTGCTTCTCTTTCATCTGGCTGTTCCTGAGTTAAATTGTTTTATAATCAACCAGTGATCTAGTAAGTACCATGTTTGTTTGAATTCTATAAGCTGTTCTAGCCAATTAACTGGACCTGTGGAGTGAGTTCTGGGAACCTGTGATTTATAGCCAGTTGGTCAGAAGTATAGGTGGTAACATGGCCTTGTGATTGGCATTCTGATTTGGAAAGGAGTTTGTCAGAATCTCCAATCTGTAGCTAGTTGGACAGAAGCTACAGGAACAACCTGGGTTTGCAGCTGACATCTGAAAGGTAGGAGCCAGTGTTCTAGGACTGAACCCTTAACTTGTGGAATCTGATGATGTCTCTGGGTAGAAAGTGTCAAAATTGAGTGGTAGTGTAGGACACCCAGTTAGTGTCTAGAAAATTGTGTTTGTTGTGGGTGTATGTGGGGGGAACCCATATCCCCATGAATAGGAATTGGAATCTGAATATTTTTAGTTGAATTGACTTAGGTGTTTATTAATTCACTTTCTTTATATGTGCTATATTTCACAAGAATGTAAGAAAGAGCTATTCCATTTTTTACAGACTTTTTAATACTTTTAAAAAATTAACCTATAATATATTATTAGCTCTAGGGGTACAGGTCTGTGAATCGTCAGACTTATACACTTCACAGCACTCACCATAGCACATACCCTCCCCAATATCAATAACCCAACCACCCTCTCCCAACCCCCCGTCCCATGGCAACCCTCAGTTTGTTATGTTAAGTCTCTTATAGTTTTGTCTCCCTCCTGATCCTATCTTGTTTCTGTTGGGCTGGCAGAAAGAAATGGCTACTTAAGATGGCGAAAGTCCCCATCACAAAACCTGAGCTCAGACACGAAAACAAAGACCCAAGCAGGAATCTGAAAACCCTCCTGCCCCGGGCTCCCGTGGACTAATGGGACCCTGACAAGCAGGAATCTGAGACCCTTGCCCTGGGCTCCAGTGGACCAATGGGACCCTGATAAGCAGGCGAAATATCCAAATAAGGGAAACTTGCCAAAAGACCCCTGAACTCCCCTCAAGGCCCCTTAAAAGCCCCCTTCTCCCTGCCTTGGGTGCGACTTCTACCACTCTGCTTTTTAGAGTCATGGAACCTCACCCGAGGGTGCCCACCTCCTCCCGGCACAACTTTCCCGGCTCCCCATCTCCTGAGCCCTGAAACTTCACCAGAGAGTGCTTTTAATAAATCTTGCCTTGCACCCACTTTGCCTGGTGTTGTGTTTATCTCGCCGGAAAAACTTTACAGCTTCATTTTTTCCTTCTCTAACCCCCAAACCCCCTACTCTGCCTCTCAAATTCCTCATATCAGGGAGGTCATATGATGATTGTCTTTCTCTGATTGACTTAATTTGCTCAGCACAATACCCTCTAGTTCCATCCACATCATCACAAATGGCAAGAGTTCATTTCTTTTGATGGCTGCATAGTATGCCATTGAATATATACACCACTTCTTCTTTATCCATACATCTGTTGATGGACATCTAGGCTCTTTCCATAGTTTGGCTATTGTGGACATTCTGCTATAAACATTTGGGTGCATGTGCCCCTTTGGATCACTACATTTGTATCTTTAGGGTAAATACCCAGTAGTGCGATTGCTGGGTCATAGGGTAGATCTATTTTCAACTTTTTGAGGAACTTCCATGCTGTTTTCCAGAGTGGCTGCACCAGCTTGCATTCCCATCAACAGTGTGGGAAGGTTCCCTTTTCTCTGCATCCTCTCCAACATCTGTTGTTTCCTGACTTGTTAATTTTCACCATTATGACTGTTGTGAGGTGGTATCTCACTGTAGTTTTGATTTGTATTTCCCTGATGCCAAGTGATGGCATCTGTTGGCCATCTGGGTGTCTTCTTTTCAGAAATGTCTGTTCATGTCCTCTGCCCATTTCTTGATTGGATTATTTGTTCTTTGGGTGTTGAGTTTGACACGTTCTTTATAGATTTCGGATACTAGCCCTTTATCTGATATGTCATTTGTGAATATCTTCTCTCATTCTTTCAGTTGTCTTTTGGTTTTGTTGACTGTTTCCTTTGCTGTGCAAAAGCTTTTGATCTTGATGAAGTCCCAATAGTCCATTTTTGCCCTTGCTTCCCTTGCCTTTGCAATGTTTCTAGGAAGAAGTTGCTGCAGTTGAGGTTGTGTTCTCGTCAAGGATTTTGACGGATTCTTGTCTCACACTGAGGTCTTTCAACCATTTTGAGTCTACTTTTGTGTGTCGTGTAAGGAAATGGTCTGGTTTTTCTGCATGTGGATGTCCAATTTTCCCAACACCATTAGTTGAAGAGACTGTCTTTTTTCCACTGGACATTTTCCCTGCTTTGTCGAAGATTAGTTGACCATAGAGTTGAGGGTCCATTTCTGGGCTGTCTATTCCGTTCCATTGATCTATGTGTCTGTTTTTGTGCAAGTACCATACTATCTTGATGATTTGCAATAGAGCTTAAAGTCTGGAATTGTGATGCCACCGACTTTGGCTTTCTTTTTCAACATTCCTGTGGTTATTTGGGGTCTTCTCTGGTTCCATATAAATTTTAGGATTTATTTGTTCCATTTCTTTGAAAAAAAATGGATGGGATTTTGATAGGGATTGCCTTAAATGTGTAGATTGCTTTAGGTAGCGTAGACATTTTCACAATATTTGTCCTTCCAATCCATGAGCATGGAAGACTTTTCTGTTTCTTTGTGTCTTCCTCAATGTCTTTCATGAGTATTTTATAGTTTTCTGAATGTAGATTCTTTGCTCTTTGGTTATGTTTATTCCTAGGTATCTTATGGTTTGGGGTGCAATTGTAAATGACACCAACTCCTTAGTTTCTCTTTCTTCTGTCTTGTTGTTGGTGTATAGAAATGCAACTGATTTCTTTTCTTTTTTTTTTTTTTAATTTATTTGACAGTGAGAAATCACAAGTAGACAGAGAGGCAGGCAGAGAGAGAGAGAGGGAAGCAGGCTCCCTGATGAGCAGAGAGCCCGATGCGGGACTCGATCCCAGGACCCTGAGATCATGACCTGAGCCGAAGGCAGTGGCTTAACCCACTGAGCCACCCAGGCGCCCCAAAATGCAACTGATTTCTGTGCATTGATTTTATATCCTCACACTCTACTGAATTCCTGTATGAGTTCTAGGAGTTTTAAAATGGAGTCTTTTGCTCTCAGTTTTTCCCCTTATGATATTCTCTATAGGTTTCTCATAGACGGCTTTGATGATATTGAGGTATGTACCCTCTATCCCTACACTTGAAGAGTTTTGATCAAGAAAGGATGCTGTACGTTGTCAAATGCATTTTCAGCATCTATTGAGAGTATCATATGGTTCTTGTTCTCTCTTTTATTAATGTATTGTATCACATTGATTGATTTGCAGCTGTTGAACCATGCTTGCAGCCCAAGGATTAATCCCACTCGGTCGTGGTGAATAATCTTTTTAATGTACTGCTGGATCCTATTGGGTAGCATTTTGGTGAGATTTTTTGCATCTGTGTTCATCAGGGATATTGGTCTGTAATTCTCCTTTTTGGTGGGGTCTTTGGTTTTGGGATCAAGGTAATGCTGGTCTCATGAAATGAGTTTGGAAGTTTCCCTTCCATTTCTATTTTTTTGGAACAGTTTCAGGAGAGTAGGTATTCTTTAAATGTTTGGTAGAATTCCCCTGGTATGCCGTCTGGCCCTGGGCTCTTGTTTGTTGGGAGATTTTTGATGACTGCTTCAATCACCTTACTGGTTATGGATCTGTTCTGGTTTTCTATTTCTTCCTGGTTCAGTTTTGGTAGTTTATATGTCTCTAGGAGTGCATCCATTTCTTCCAAATTTGTCCAGTTTGCTGGCGTATAGTTGCTCATAATATGTTCTTACAATTGTTTGTATTTCTTTGGTGTTGGTTGTAGTCTCTCCTCTTTCATTCATAACTTTATTTGTTTGGGTCCTTTCTCTTTTCTTTTTTATAAGTCTGACCAGGGGGTTATCAATATTATTAATGCTCTGAAAGAACCACCTCCTAGTTTCACTGATTTGTTCTACTGTTCTTTGGTTTCTATTTCATTGATTTCTGCTTGGATCTTTATTGTTTCTCTTCTGCTGGATTTAGGCTTTCCTTGCTGTTCTTTCTCCATCTCCTTTATGTATAGGGTTAGGTTGTGTACTTGAGACCTTTGTTGTTTCTTGAGAAAGGTTTGTATCGCTATATACTTTCCTCTCAGGACTGCCTTTGCTGTGTCCCAGAGATTTTGAACAGTTGTGTGTTCATTTTTCATTTGTTTCCATGAATTTTTTAATTCTTCTTTAATTCTCTGGTTGACACATTCATTCTTTAGAAGGATGCTCTTTAGCCTCCATATATTTGAGTTCTTTCCAACTTTCTTTTTGTGATTGAGTTCAAGCTTCAGAGCACCGAGGTCTGAAAATATGCAGGGAATGATCCCAGTCTTTGGTACCAGTTGAGACCCAATTTGTGACCCAGGATGTGAACTATCCTGGAGAATGTTTCATGTGCCCTAGAGAAGAATGTGTATTCTGTTGCTTTGGGATGGACTGTTCTGAATATATCTGTGATGTCGATCTTGTCCAGTGTGTCCTTTAAGGCCTTTATTTCCCTGTTGGTCTTTTGCGTGGATGATCTCTCCATTTCAGTGAGGGGGGGGGGTGTTAAGGTCCCCTATCCCCTACTGTTATTGTATTATTGTCGATGTGGTTCCTTGATTTTGTTATTAATTAGTTTATATAGTTGGCTGCTTCCGTGTTCGAGGCATGGATATATTTTTATTTATTTATTTATTTGACAGACAGAAATCACAAATAGGCAGAGAGGCAGACAGAGGGAGAGGGAGGGAAGCAGGCTCCCAGCTAAGCAGAGAGCCTGATTTAGGGCTCGATCCCAGATCCCTGGGATCATGACCTGGGCTGAAGTCAGGAGCTTTAGCCACTGAGCCACCCACGTGCCCCGAGGCATGGATATTTAAAATTTTTAGAACTTCTTGTTGGACAGACCCTTTAAGTATGACATAGTGCTCTTCCTCATCTCTTATTATAGTATTTGGCTTAAAAATCTAATTGATCTGATGAAAGGATTGCCACCCCAGCTTTCCTTTGATGTCCATTAGCATGGTTAATTGTTTCCCACCCCCTCACTTTAAATCTGGAGGTGTCTTTGGATCTAAAATTTGTTTCTTGCAGACAGCATATTGATGTTATTTTTTAAAGATTTTATTTATTTCTTTGACAGAGAGAGATTACAAGTAAGCAGGGAGGTAGGCAAAATGAGCAGGCGAAGCAAGTGGCCTGCTGCCTGCCCGATTTGGGGCTTGATCCCAGGACCCTGGGACCATGACCTGAGCCAAAGGCAGAGGCTTTAACCCACTGAGCCACCCAGGCACCCCAGCAGGTTTTGCTTTTTTATCTGCTCTGATTCCCTGTGTCTTTTGATTAAGACATTTAGTCCATTTACATTCAGAGTAGGTATTGAAAGATACAAATTTAGTGCCACTGTATTGCCTGTAAGGTAACTGTTACTGTGTATTGTCTCTGTTCCTTTCTGGTCTACTACTTTTAGGTTCTCCCTTTGCTTAGAGGACCCCTTTAAATATTTCCTGTTGGGCTAGTTTGGTGTTTGCAAATTCTTTTAATTTTTGTTTGTCCTGCATGCTTTTTATCTCTCCCTCTATTTTAAATGATAGCTTTGTTGGATATTGTATTCTTGGTTGCATGTTTTTCTAGTTTAGTGCTCTGAAAATATATCATGCTAATTCTTTCTGGCCTGCCAGGTCTCTGTGGATAAGTCTGCTGCCAATCCAATATTTCTACCATTGTATGTTATAGGCTTCTTTTCCCAAGCCACTTTCAGGATTTTCTGTTTGTCACTAAGACTTTTTAGTTTTACTCTTAGATGATGGGATGTGAACTTATTGTTATTGATTTTGAGGGGTGTTCTTTGTGCCTTCTGGATTTTGATGCTTGTTCCCTTTGTCATATTAGGGAAATTCTCTGGTATAGTTTGCTCCAATATGCTTTCTTCCCCTCTGTCTCTTTCTTCTTCCTCTGGGATCCCAATTATTGTAATATTGTTTCATCTTGTGGTATCACTTATCTCTCAAATTCTCCCATCCTGGTCTAGTAGTTGTTTGTCTCTCTTTCCCTCAACTTCTTTATTCTCTGTCATTTGGTCTTCTATATCACTAATTCTCTCTTCTCCCTCATTTTTCCTAGCAGTAGGAGCCTCCATTTTTTATTGTTCCAAATTAATAGCTTTTTTGATTTCAGCTTATTTAGATTTTAGTTCTTTTATTTCTCCAGAAAGGGCTTTTATTTCTCCAGACAGCATTTCTCTAATATCTTCCATGCCTTTTTCAAGTCCAGCTAGCACCTTGAGAATCATCATTCTGAACTCTAGATCTGACATATTACCAATGTCTGTATTGTTTAGGTCCCTAGCCTTCAGTACTGTCTGTTGTTCTTTTCTTTCTTTTTTTTTTCCTTTTTGTGGTGTGTTTTTCTGCCTTGTCATTTTATCCAGATAAGAGTACATGAACAAGAGAATAAAATATTAAAAAGGTGGTAAAGACCCCAGAAGAATGTACGCTAACCAAATCAGAAGAGACTCGAAACTGTGGGGAGAAGTAAAGGTGTAAAAAGAAGCTTAAGAAAATGAACAATCATCAGAAGTTATTATCAACAGTTATATGCTGATAAGGTTATAGCAATCTAGATGAAATGGATGCATTCCTGGAAAGCTATAAACTCCCAAAATTGAACCAGGAAGAAATCAACGACCTGAATAGACCAATATCTAGTAAGAAGATTGAAGCAGTGATCAAAAACCTCCCAAAAAACAAGAGCCCAGGACCTGACGGATTCCCTGGGGGAATTATACCAAACTTTCAAAGAAGAAATAACACCTATTCTCCTGAAGCTGTTTCACAAAATTGAAGCAGAAGGAAAACTTCCAGACTCTTTCTATGAAGCCAGCATTACCCTGGTCCCCAAGCCAGGCAAAGACCCTACCAAAAAGAATTTCAGACCAATATCAATGATGAATATGGATGCTAAGATTCTCAACAAGATCCTAGCCAACAGGATCCAACAGCACATTAAAAAGATTATCCACCATGACCAGGTGGGATTCATCCCTGGGCTACAAGGATGGTTCAACATTCGCAAATCAATCAATGTGATACAACAAATTAGTATGAGAAGGGAGAAGAACCACATGGTCCTCTCAATTGATGTAGAAAAAGCATTTGACAAAATCCAGCATCCGTTCCTGATTAAAATGCTTCAAAGTATAGGGATAGAGGGAACATTCCTGAACTTCATCAAATCTGTCTATGAAAGACCCACAGCAAATATCATCCTCAATGGGAGAAAGCTTGTAGCCTTCCCGTTGAGATCACAAACATGACAAGGATGCCCACTCTCACCACTTTTGTTCAACATAGTATTAGAAGTCCTAGCAACAGCAATCAGACAAAAAAGAGAAATAAAAGATATCCAAATTGGCAGTGAAGAAGTCAAACTCTCTCTCTTCGCAGGTGACATGATTCTTTATATGGAAAACCCAAAAGACTCCACCCCCAAACTACTAGAACTCATACAGCAATTCAGCAACATGACAGGATACAAAGTCAATGTAAAGAAATCAGTGGCTTTCTTATACACTAACAATGAAAATACAGAAAGGGAAATTAGAGAATCAATTCCATTTACTATAGCACCAAGAACTATAAGATACCTGGGAATAAACTTAACCAAAGAGGCAAAGAATCTGTACTTGAGGAACTACAGAACACTCATGAAAGAAACTGAAGAAGACACAAAAGGACGGAAGACCATTCCATGCTCTTGGATTGGAAGAATAAACATGTTAAAATGCCTATACTTCCTAGAGCAGTCTATACTTTTAATGCCATTCCGATCAGAATTCCACCAGTATTCTTCAAAGAGCTGGAGCAAATAATCCAAAAATTTGTATGGAATCAGAAGAGACCCTGAATAGCTAAGGAACTGTTGAAAAACAAAAATAAAACAGGGGACATCACGTTACCTGATTTCAAGCTTTACTACAAAGCTGTGATCACCAAGACAGCATGGTACTGGCATAAAAACAGACTCATAGACCAGTGGAACAGAGTAGAGAGCCCAGATATGGACCTTAACTCTATGGTCAATTAATCTTTGACAAAAAAAAAAGAAAGAAAATTAAAAAATATATACATATTAGACTGGCAAATAGAACAGAGCCACCCACTTGATTTTAAAGAAAGAAGAATATATATAGAATATATGTATATATATATATATATATATATATATATATATATATACAAACAAAAATAATGGTAAACACAATGAAGGGATGGAATATGACTGTAAAGGTAAAAATTAAAAAAAAAATTCTAAAAAAGGAATTGATAAGATAAGTTGGTTGGAAAAAGGGAAAGAAAAATGGAGAGAATTTGCTCAGGCTGGAGACTAGAACAAAGTCCTGTGCTAGATTTAGGGTATATTTTGCTCTATTAGAAGAAATTGTTTCCCAAAAATTTTTTAGAAGAAAAAACCCTATATGTGTACAAAAAATAAAGTTAGATACCATGAAGGATAAAATACGACTATAATAATGAAGGTTTAAAAAGATTTTTTAAATAAAGGTATTGTTAAGATAAACTAGTTAACAAATATTAAAAGAGGAAAGAGGAGAAGTTAAAAAAATTAGAATAAGAAAAAAATTTAAAATGTTTAATTAACTTTGCAAGACTAAAGAATCATGGGGAGAACGCCATAAATTCCATGCTTTGCTTTCCCTTCCTCTAGAATTGCACTGTTCTCTTGATCAGTGAGGTTGTTCTTAGCTCGATGTTCTTGCTCATCTTCTTGGGGAGGAGCCTGTTGTGGTGATTCTCAAATGTCTTTGCCCGGGGCAGTATGGCACTGCCTTTGCCAGGGACTGGGCTAATTAATCTGCTTGGGTTCGTTCTTGGGAGCTTTTGTTCCCTGAACACTTTCTGCAGAGCCCTGGAGGACAGGAACGAAAATGGTGGCCTCTCAATCTCTGGCACAGAGGGGCCGAGAGCTCTGGGCCCCACTCCTCAGTGTGCCTTTGGAGAGAAGCACTCATCTCCCTGGTCTCTGGCTGCACTCCAAGCTCACCCGGCCCATGACCAGTCATTTCTGTCTCTGGCACTCAGCCCCATTTGGTGTCTCTGAACCCAGGAGATTCCTGCCTTCAGAGAAGGAAGGTAGGTTTCCCCAGATCTGCCACTTGTGGGGTCCCTGCTCAAAGAGCAGTGGCCTCAGTGTGCCTTGGATCACAGTTTAAGGTAACCCCAAGCTGAAAGCTCACTTGTTGGCTCTGTCTCTGTAGCCAGCTTCCCCGCTATAACACCTGGGAGCTCTGCTACACTCAGACAGCCCCGATCCTTCTGTGACCCCGCAGGACTGAGACCACACTGTCCCCGTGAGGGCTCCACCCATGCTTGACCTCTAGAGCAATGTCCCTTAGTGGAGCAGACTTTGGAAAGTTCTGATTTTGTGCTCTGTTGCCCCACCACTTACTAGGACCCAGCCCCTTCCCCTGTGGTCTATCTTTGCGTCACTTTGGATTCACTTCTCTGCATGATCTACCTTTCAGAAGGTGGTCGATTTTCTTATTCTAGAATTGCTTCTCTTCTTCTCTTGGATCTTCTGTTGGGTTTGTAGGTGTTTAGAATGGTTTGATAACTATCTAGCTGTACTCCTGCTACCTGATGTCATCTCAGTCTGCTACTCCTTTGCCATCTTGACTCGGAGTCAGAAAGAAATATTCTTAAAATTTAGTGAAAAAATGAGAAATTACTGTTTATTATAATATTAATCTTAGCAAAGTAGAAATATTGAGGTGATTTTGCTGCTTAAACAGTCATATATAAAGAACGAGTCTCCATTTCTCTTCTCCTATGACTTACATATTTCTATTCATTACATAAGACTTAGTCATATGTCTATTAATAAGCATATGTGGGGCATCTGTGGGGCTCACTTGGTTAAGTGTCTGCCTTTGACTCAGATCATGAACCCAGAGTCAGCTCCTCACTCAGTGAGGAGTCTCCTTGTCTCCTTCTCCCTCTCCCCTTTCCTTCTAGCTCATGTTTGATCTCTCTCATCTGCTCTCTGTATGTACGTCACTCTTTCTCAAATAAATAAAATATTTAATATACATATAAAATATAAAATCTTTTATATACATAGCATATGTTTAAAAAACATATGCTATGTAAAAAACATATGCTATTTATATATTTCAAGATACATTGTATAATGGAAATATTCAAGCTATAAGGCCTACAGTACATATTATAAATATATTATATATATAAATATATATCTATTGTATTTCTAGTGAAATATGTATAATATATATGTATATATATACACACATATATATATTTGGATAAACAAGGTGTTCTAAATATTGTTGTTTGTATCAACTGAACTTTCACTGATATAGATGAGGAGGGGGAGGTATTTAGTGAGTATCAATAGAAAATCTAGAAGATATAGATGAAAACTCTAAGAATTTATAGGGATTTTTTTTGAAAAATTCCTTTCATATCTCTCTAAAAAATACTAGAATGTTCTGATAGTTTTGCTCAATTCAAAAATCCATTCACAGTAACAAACCATTTACCTCCATCAGTTGTTCACTGTCTGCTTCTGGTTCAGTGACTTATATTGCCAGTGACCCAGAGGCAAGCCTTGCAAAATATCTACTGGTGGCCAGAGATGTGCTAAGAGAGATAAGGTTTTACATTGCTAGAACTTGATTTACTTAGGAATTAAAGGACACAGGCCTTGATTCCTTGATTCCCTAGAGGGCAGTGTCAACAGAGCATATTTATAAGTGAGGCCTTTTGATGGAGCAATCATTGCTTTTAATATAGCTAGCCATTGTACTCAGAATCCTACTTATAACTCTTCTAATTTCCAGAACATATAAAACAATTTATAAAATGCTCTTGAGGGCAGCCAGGAATACTGCTTAAAAAAAAAAAACAAAAAAACCCCCAAAAAACAAAAAAACCAAACACACACACACACACACACACACACCACAAAACAAAACAAACAAACAAAAAAAACCTTGAGTTTTTTTTTTTTTTTTTTTTTTTGGTCATTGACCCCAAGAAATTCTCAGGGGAAGGTTATCTTGATATAAAGGAATATCTTTAAGACCCTCACTAGCACTAATTATCTGCTTTGCCCTTTCTAGCATTCACAGTTATATAAAGTTCAACTGCAGATAATGTCTGCCTGTCCACTTGTAGTATCTGATCTTCAGCTACTGGATCAGTCCTGGAGACCAAAACACAAAATATATTTCTTTAACCATGTAAACCTCTCACCAGGCTACACCCACCCAGTAACCAATCTGGTTCACTCTAGGTGTCGTTAGGGCACAATTTCATCACCATTACTTCTTTGTATGTCCAGAGAGAGAACATTCTCTTGGCTACGGTTAAATTGATAAGGATCTCTTGCTCTCAAGTCTAATCCCTTGAAAATCTTCTGCACATCCATAGGTTTATTTTCCCCCCGTGATCTTCAAATGGGTACTGATTAGATATGTGATGGCAAGTAACAGGGCATGAGCATGGCGATAGGCAAATAGAAGTGAGGAGACCGAGCAGGGTACATCTCATTGGAATGTCCTCTAATTTCACATAATGCAAGTCAATTAGCAGAACACAAATGATCTAACTGAAAAGAGGATAGGTCTTGGGGTCAAGATGCATCCCTCATACCTCCGTCACATTCTCTGCTCAGAAAATATAAATAGATGAAAATGACCCTGAGACAGCACACAGAATGCACTGTGACTCCTTTGCTAATCTCCAGTATTGATACTTTGTTTTTTATCTTTTCATCCCTTTAAAAAATCTATTGAAGGATCACAGCCTGCTAGATGTGGGAAGGATCCTAGGGAACTTCTAATCTGGTGCTTATCCAATTGTGCTCTGAGGATACTTCTCAGAGCCACCACAGAGGGGACCCCAGACTCCCCCATCCCAATATAATCAGAACTCAATTCATCTACTCATCAAAGAAACATTTTCTTAATGCTGATTGTATGCCAGCCCTTCACCTCCACCCCGTGTGTGTGTGTGTGTGTGTGTGTGTGTGTGTGTGTGTGAAGACCTATTAGTAAGAGAGAACATGACTCTTTGGAGGCAATGAAATGTGGGCCAGTGTGAGTATAGAGTAAGGATGGGAAGGGTAGGGGTTGATGATACTGAAGCAGTGTAAGTCTCTTTTGTGTAGTGGATCCCAAGTCTAGACTCAGTAGATGGTATTTTCATAGCAGAATTTGGGGGTTGCTGTGGCTTACCCATGTCCATCTCAATAGTCCATTCTCTCAGATGGCAGATACACTGTCAAATATTCATTTGAGAGAATACCTAAGAGGGTGTGATGTGCCTTTGATAAAAGTTAATTTTTTATTTTATTTTACTTCATTTTAATTTATTTAATATTCTATTTTATTTTATTTATAACTTATTCATTTGCTTGGCTGAAACTATGTCAACTGATTAATAACTTCCCACTTCCTTGACAGCCAGCATTCCACTTTCTGTGATTCTATGAAGTTGACAATTTTAGGTACCTCATGTGAGTGAAATCATGTAGTATTTCACCCATGTTGTCGCCTATTGTAGAATTTCCTTATTTTTAAAGGCGGAATAGTATTCCATTGTCAAAAAGCCAAACATAATAAGTGTTGACTAGGATGTGGAAGAGTTGGAACCCTTCCACTCTGTTGGTGGGAATGCAAAATAATGTGACCACTATGGAGAACAGTATGGAAGTTCTTAAAAAAATTAGAAAAGAATTATCATATAGTCTAGCAATCCCACTTCTGGGTATTTATCCAAAAGAATCAAAAACCTTGAAGAGATATTAGCATTGCCATGTTCACTGAAGTATTGTTCACAATAGCCATGCTGTGGAAACAATGTAAATGACCATCAACAGATAATGGACAAAAGTGCTCTTGATAATAAGGAGGTAGTGGGTAGACAAGGAAAGTGTTATAGATCTTAACCTCCAAATCCTGGCTTCTAATGATCTGAAATTTTCAATAGTTCGTTGAAAATCCCGGTGTTATTTCTAGAAATTCTTCATGAGAATCATGTGCTAGTGTGGGAATATATTGCTTTAGAGTGATGATAACTATTATATATGAGTGGTATACACTTTAAGTGCATTATCTCACTTAATCCCCACAATAACCCTGTGAGGTAGACACTGTTATTATTCTCATTGTACAGGTTTTGCAGGGATTAGTTAACTTGGCCAAAGTCCCATAACTAGTGTGTTGCAGAGCAGATATTTGAATGTTTTGGTCCTGACAAGCAACATAAATTTTTTAAAAAGATGCTATCATTTCAAAAATATACTTAACTGAAATACATGAGCACTAATAGTGTCAGGAACAGCCCCACTACAGTTCAGTGTGCCTAGTTTTCTCAAGTTGTGAACTCAGGCAAATCTATACTTTGAGGTCTGGAGTTAGAACTCCAGAAAGATGTGCACATAGTGTCCTTGCCTGCAAAGGCCTTTGATCTGTTTCTCTGGAGAACCCTGATTAATACAGGAGTAAGTATGATAAGAAAGTAAATGTGGGAGATTCATTTAGGAAGATTAATTTCGTGTGGAAAGAGAGGGAGAGATTTGAGAAAATAAGGGAGAAAGAGAGAATGTGATTTCAATAGTTAGAGAAGGCCTGTTGGGATTGAATTTGGGGCAGTTGTCCAGTGTGGCCAGGATGGTGTTCCATGGTGAATATTCCTGAATCAAGAGAGAGGTTTAGTAACTGAGAGGAATATACAGAGGACTGCTCTTTACTACAAGAATGGTCCTTAGGAGGGAGCCAGGGATTTTTCTGCTACAAAAGTAGTACCTATGATTTAAGGTCATGGGTTGAGAGCCAGGGAAGCAGTGCCAAGAAGGAGCTTTCTACACACCAAACTGGAGAACTGCAGGGTCACACAGGTTTCAAATTAGGACAAATCAGCCTGTGGAGGATGGGAGGGGTTGGAAGGGCTGAAATAATGAAGTCTAATAAATGGGAGCAAGGGGTGGGCCAAGAACCTAACTGATGGTGTATGTGTCAGAGAACAGAGCAAGAGGCTGGCCAGGCAGGGATGAGAGAGGCAAGTGAGGAGCAACTCACTGAAAATTGAAAGGAAATTTTGAAGTAGAAGGGAGTGCTCCTGGCTCTTCCTTTTTGGCTCTCAAGATGCTGGCTCCAGGTATAAGGTGCAAGTTAAAGGCATGCAGCAGAACTGTTGAAACTGGGGACTCAAGTTTAGTTTTGGCATTGCCCTATAAACGAGAATATTTTCTTCAATTGTTGAAGATTTCCAAAATAATATACAGTGTAAAAATTGCTTTAAATTTCAGCCAGATTCATAATAGAAATTTGGTAGATTTTCTGACTGAAGTGTCATGAGGGCTGGACTTTTCTGCATATGGTTCATCACTGTAATCTAGGAATAGTATCTGGCGGACAAGTAGGTCTTCAGTAAAAGCTGAATGGCTTAGCAACAAGGCTAAATGTGCTTAAAAAGGAGAATGAGGATTTGAGGAAACAGTATGAAGAGGAAATGGACCAACTGATGCTGAAGAGTTAAATGAGCTTAGAAACACCAGTAGCAAAACCTTCAGAAAGATATTGTGGAAGAAGCTAGAGTTTAAGATCAAGAACAGGGAGTTGTAGCACCTTCTAGAAGGGCTGAAAACCAGCAACAGCAACAGCAGTCTAAAGCAGATTAGAAACAACATGAAAAGATGATGTACTTAAAGCAAAAAGAAGTACTTAAAAAAAGTACTCAACATCCATGCCCCTTCTTAGTAAATGTGCATTTCAAGTACATCATTGAACAGTAACACAGCTCTTTAAAAATGATCTTCTGGACTTTCAGGGTTAGTGTGCTTCAGGAAGAGTGCTCTTCAGTAAGGTGTCTTATACTGAAGAAAAGAGGGAACGGATTTTGTTGACAAATGAATGGCTGTACATGGGTGGCTCCCAGGGAAACAAAGAGGGTCATACTAATACTAGCCACAGTTAATTGACTACCTTCACTGTGTCAGGCACATTATTTACATCATTTATAATCCCCTCCTCAGTCCTCCAAGGTGAATATTATTATCCCTGTTATACAGATGGAGAAACTGAGGCTCTGACATAATAAGTACCTTGCCTTAGGTCCTGTATGCAGAAGTGGTAGAGCGGAGTTTCTCAGTCACTGTTCTATGCTCCTGCCTTACACCAAAATAGTTCTACCAAAAAGGAAAAGAAATAGCTGGAATCTCCTCATGAATTTTTGTAAGGATAAAATGAGTTAATACATGTTAAAGAGTTAGAAGAGTGCCTCACACATAATAAGACCCCATTACATATTAGCCATCACTGTTCTCTTCATTTGTCACCATCATCATCACTGTTGTCAAGTAAATATATATATATTTTTAAATGTGAAAAATATATATTAAATATTATATATAATGAGTATATAGATATGCATAATACATACATGTGTATATAGATATACAAAAATATATCTATATGTGTATATAGATACACACACACACATATCTATCTATCTATCTATATTTTTTCATTTGGCATCTCCAGCAAGTATCTTGATTGGTTGATTGGTAGCAGCAGAGGTCTCTTCCAGAAGTAAGGAAGTGTCTCTGGCTGTAAGAGGAAAACAGCGAAAACAGTGGCAGAAATGTTGGAATGAAGGGGTAGAGGATTCTTGGGGTGGATATCTCTATGGTACTGATATTGATTCTACACTAGGAACTTGCTGTGTAATTCTGGGCAAAACATTTAACCTCTCTGAACCTCAGTTCATCATCTATAGGGTGGAGATAGTTATATCTTGTGGTTAAACATTTTCTGTGTCCCTTGAAACTCTCTTATATAATTATATTGGCTATAGATCACAGCAAGCTAGATTCAGTAATCAAATATGATACACTCCTTGTTCTAGAGTGCCAAAATTATCTCAAATATTTACAGGCATGGTTTTGTCAAAGATCCTGAAGAGAATGGAGCCACAAACACACACAAAAACAACCGAAGTAATTAAAATGTATTGCATTTCAGAACTGTTAGGTAAATGGAATAATATAATGTATAAACTTTTGGAACTGTCTTTTTTCAACTAAGCATAATATCTTGGAAATTCATCCAAGATGTTGTCTATATACCTGAATAGTATTCCATGGTATGGATGTACCACAGTTTGTTTAACTATTCATCTGTTCAAAGATAATTCGGATTTGTTTTCACTTTGGGGATATTACAAATGAAGCTGCTATGAACATTTGGTACAGATTTTTGGGTGAACTTAAATTTTCACTTAATTGGGATAAATTCCCAAGGGTGCAATTGCTGGGCTATATGATAATGGCACATTTAGCTTTATAAGAAACTGCCAACTTTTTTCAGAGCTGCTGTATCATAATACATTCATACCATTAATTGATAAGTGACTCAGTTTCTCTGCATCCTTGCCAGCATTTGCTGTTGTCACTATTTTTAATTTTAGCTATTCTGATAATCTGAATTTCTCCAATGGCGAATGATGTTGAACATTTTTATGTGCTTATTGATCATCTGTATGTCCTCTTCCTTGAAATGTCTCTTCATATCCTTTGCCCATTTGTATTTCCTGGAGAAAAGATTAGTGGCTGCCAGGGGCTAGGAATTGGGGGGGCAAGGGGTGGAGGATTGTGGGTATGTTTATAAATAGACTCAAGAATAGGGATTCTTGTGGTGATGAAACTCTTCTATATCTTGACTGGCAGTGTCTCAAGGTGACATAGAACTAAATATACATGTGTACACAACATGGAACTAAATATACATGTGTACATGTACATAGAACTAAATATAGAACTGAATACATATACATAGAACTAAATATACATGTGTACACAACATGCAAACACACAGATGAGTATAAGTAAAACTAGACAAATTTGGATAAGTTGGGTGGATTCTATCAATATCAATATCCTGGTTGTGATATTGTACTATAGTTTTGTAAAACATTACTCTCAGGGAGAACTAAGCAAAAGGTACATGGAAACTCATAATATTTAACAACTGCATGTGAATCTGCAATTATCTCAATAAAAAATTTCAATTACAATTGTAGTTGGAGACAGTAACTGTATTAAATGCCTTATTCTTTTGTTTCATAAGACATCAGCTTCTTACTAAAAACTGATAGATTTTTTTAAAAGATTTTATTTATTTGACAGAGAGAGAGATCACAAGTAGGCAGAGAGGCAGGCAGAGAGAGTGGGGGAAGCAGGTCCCCCCCTGAGCAGAGAGCCCGATGCGGAGCTTGATCTCAGGACCGGGAGATCACGACCTGAGTGGAAGGCAGAGGCTTAACCCACTGAACTACCCACGTGCCCCTAAAGACTGATAGATTATTCGATGAATTAGGATCATTTGCCATAGATAGTCTATATAGAGATGAAAGGAATAAGCAGAGTATAAGCAACCATTTGTAATAGCTTAGGATATCTTAAGTACCATTAATGATTAATTAATCATGTAATTTACACAGTTTATCTCCCAGTGTAGCTTTTTGTATGCAAAGCCCATGTCTGCATATTTTACTTAATTATTGCCTGGCTACACACTAGTAGATGCTCAATAAACATTATATTAGAAGGATGAATGAACAAACAAATGAACAAACAAATTAATAAATGTCTCAGAGAAACTTGTCAAATGTAGACATGAAATTCCAGAGGAAAATGGATCATGAATTTAGTAATTACAATGAGACCATAGTTATCTGAAGCTAACATGAGTAGCTTTTATTTTTCTCGGATCATAAAAATAATACATACTCATTGTAGATAATGTGAAAAACACAAAAAAGTATAAAGCCATGAATAAGTAACCTAATAATTTCACCACTAAGATACTTATTAATGCTTGGCCAATATTCATCTAATTATGTATTACATATGTGCATACACACACATACACACACAGACACTTTTGTGAATTGGTATACCTGTCCTTGATCCCTCTTTCCATTAGAGTCACAGAGCTTTTTCTTTCAATTTGTATTGCTTTTTATATATTAAAGATAATTCCCCTTTGCTACATACATATTATATTCCTAGTTTACTATTTGCATTTTATTTTTTTTATTTTTTATTTTTTTTAAAGATTTTATTTATTTATTTGACAGAGAGAGATCACAAGTAGGCAGAGAGGCAGGCAGAGAGAGAGAGAGGAGGAAGCAGGCTCCCTGCCGAGCAGAGAGCCTGATGCAGGACTAGATCCCAGGACCCTGAGATCATGACCTGAGCTGAAGGCAGCGGCTTAACCCACTGAGCCACCCAGGCGCCCCTACTATTTGAATTTTAATTTTGTTTATGATATTGGGCTTGCAGGAATATATTTTTGCCTGTAGCCAATGTGTGGCTCTTTCAAAATGGCAGTGCAGTGAAGAGCATAGCTTTGAGTTAGAAACTGGACTTTGCCAATTGCTATTAGCAGTATGACTCTAGGCAACCTCATACTCTATGACTCAATTTTATTAGCTGTAAAATGTGAACAGTGATACCTAAATTATAGTTTATGAAGTTTAGAAATAAAGTCTTAAGAACATCAGGAAAATATAGCCTTTTCTTTATAGTTTGATGTAAAGACTAAATGAGAATAATGCAAGTGAAAACATAGCATAGTGGTTTTGGTTGAAGATGGTGATGTAGGAAGACCCTGAACTCACCTTTTCCCTGGACACAGCAAATTACACCTATTAATAAGTAGTTCCCCATAAAGAATAACTGAGGGCTGACTGAACAGCTACTGAACAACCAAAGACAGAACAGCGAGACAACAGCAAGAGAGATGAGACGTGGTTTAAAAAAAAAAAAAAAAGGACCACCACCTTCAACACTGTGAATGGCAGTGGGGAGGGAGAGTACTGAGGGACTGGGAACAGATTCCTTTGTCCTTGGGCATAGAGAAAAGCCACAGTTTAAAAGAGCAAATAGCATATAGAAGAGACAAAACTAGGACTCTGCCAAGCAGTGCAGGAATTGTGGGAAAACTCTCCAGGTCAGAAGGACTGGAGAATTACCTGGTTTATGTTCTCACCCCACCTTAAAAGCCTAGAGCAGAACAGGGTACAGACACCACAATCGTTAGGTTCAGTTGTCTAAATGAGCTTGCTACTTCAGTGAGCCCAGGGTTCACAAGTCTGTACCAGCCTCCATTGTACTGGGGCACAGAAAAAGATGGGTTTTAAAAGGGCTGAGAAACTGGGGGAACACTCTCCCTACCTTCACCTGAAATTCCTCAAATAAAAAAAATCTAACTTATGCCTAAATAAACTAGAAAAGAAGAACAAACAAAGCCCAAATTGAGTAGAAGAAAATAATAAAGAGCAGAGGAGAAATAAATGATGTAGAGACTAAAAAAACAATAGAAAAAAATCAATGAAATGAAGAGCTGGTTCTTTGAAGAGATAAACAAAATTGATAAGCCCTGAGCCAGACTCATCAAGAAAAAAAGAGAAAGAACTCAAATAAATAAAATCAGAAATGAGAGATGTAAAATAACAATGGATACCACAGAAACACAAAGTATATAAGAGAATAGTATGAAAAATTATGTATCTGCCACCAAATTGGACAATATAGAAGAAATGGATAAATTCCCAGAAACATGTAATCTTTCAAAACTGAAAGAGGGAGAAGTAGAAAATCTAAACAAATTGATTACAAGCAATGAAATTGAGTTGGTAATAAAAAACTCCCCCCAAATAAAAGTCCAGCATTAGATCAATTCAAAAGTGACTTTTACCAGACATTTGAAGAAGAGTTAAAATGTATTCTACTCAAACTATTCCAAAAAAAGAAGAGAAAGAAAAATTCCCAAATACATTCTATGAGGCCAGAATTACCCTGATTCCAAAACCAGACAAAGACACCACAAAAAAAGGAAACTGTAGGCTAATATGCCAGATGAACATGGATGCAAAAAATCCTCAACAAAATACTAGCAAATAGGCATACAACAATACATTAAAAAGGCTACTCACCACAATCAGGTGGGATTTATCCTTAGGATGCAAGGATGGTTCAATATTTCCAAATCAATCAATATCATACACCACATCAAAACAAAGGATAAAAATCACATGGTCATCTCAATAGATGCAGAAAAAACATTTGACAAGATTCAACATCCATTCATGATAAAAATTCCCAACAAAATGGGGTTGAAGGGATTATATCTCAACATAATAATGTCCATCTATGAAAAAACCACAGCTAACATCGTCCTTGATGATGAAAAACTGAGAATTATCCCTCTAAGGTCAGGAACAAGATAAAGATGTCCACTCCCACCACTTTCATTCAAAATAGTTCTCAAAGTCCAGCCACCATAATCAGACAGGAAAAAGAAATAAGAGGCATCCATTATGGTAAAGAAGAAGTTAATCTGTCACTATTTGTAGATGACATGTTACTATACATAGAATATCCTAGAGACTCCACCAAAAAACTACTAGAAGTAATAAAGGGATTCCGTAAAATTGCAGGATCCAAATTAATACCCAGAAAATGGTATTGTTTCTATACACTAACAATGAAGTCGCAGAAAGAGAAATTTTTAAAAACAGTATCATTTACAAATGCACCAAAAAGAATGAACTATCTAGGAATAAATTTAACAAAAGAGGTGAAAGCCCTGTGCTCTGAAAACTATAAAACACTTTTGAAAGAAATTGAAAGTGGCACAAATGAAGAAAAAGATATCCCATTCTCACAGATTAGAAGGATATTGTCAGAATGTCCATATTGCTCAAAGCAAACTACAGATTCAATGCAATCCCTATCAAAGCACCAACAGCATTTTTCACAAAACTAGAACAAATAATACTAAAATTTGTGTGGAATCACAAGAGACTCTGAAAAACCAAAGCAATCCTGAGAAAAAAGAACAAAGTTGGAAGTATCACAATTCTAGATTTTAAGATATACCACAAAGCTGTAGTAATCAAGGCAGTATGGTATTAGCACAAAAATAAGCACATAGATCAATGGAAAAGAATAGAGACCCTAGATATAAACACACATTTATATGGTCAATTAATCTATGAGAAATGGGGGGAAGAATATACAATGGGGAGAAGACAGTCTTTTCAATAATGATGCTGGGAAAACTGGACAGCTACATGCAAAAGAATGAACTTGGACTACTTCCTGACACCATACACAAAAATAACCTGAAAATGGTTGAAAGACCTAAATGTGAGATCTGAAACAGTAAAAATCCTAGAAGAGAGCACAGGCAATCATTTCTCTGACATCAACCATAGCAACATTATTCTAGATATATGTCATAAGGCAAAGAAACAAAGGCAAAAATAAACTATTGGGACCACATCAAAATAAAAAGCTTTTGCACAGCAAAGGAAACAACCAACAAAACTAAAAGCCAACCTACTGAATGGGAGAAGACATTTGCAAATGATATATCTTTTTTTTTTTTAATGTAAGCTCAAGCCCCAGTGTGGGGCTTGAACTCATGACCCTGAGATCAAGAGTCACATGCTCTACCAACTGAGCCAGCCAGACACCCCACAAATGATATTTCTGATAAGGGGTTAACATATAAAATATATATGACTCAAGACCAAAAAACCCAAACAGTCCAATTAAAAAATGGGCAGATGACCTGAATAGACATTTCTTCAAAGAAGACATCCATATAGTCAGCAGGCACATGAAAAGATGCTCAACATCACTCATCAACAGGGAAGTATAAATCAAGCGTATCATGCTTAGCGAAATAAGTCAAGCAGAGAAAGACAACTATCATATGATCTCCCTGATATGAGGAAGTGGTGATACAACATGGAGGCTTAAGTGGGTAGAAGAAGAATAAATGAAACAAGATGGGATTGGGAGGGAGACAAGCCATAAGTGACTCTTAATCTCACAAAACAAACTGAGGGTTGCCGGGGGGAGGGGGTTTGGGAGAAGGGGGTGGGATTATGGACATTGGGGAGGGTATGTGATTTGGTGAGTGCTGTGAAGTGTGTAAACCTGGTGATTCACAGACCTGTACCCCTGGGGATAAAAATATATGTTTATAAAAAATAAAAAAAATTAAAGTCAAAAAAAAAAAAAAAAAAAAAACCATGATGGGATACTACCTCACACCTGTCAGAATGGTTAAAATCAAGAAGACCAGAAAGAACAAGTGTTGGTGATGAGGAGGAGAAAAGGGAACCTTCATATACTTTTGGTGGGAATATAAATTGGTATAGTGGAAAACAGTATGGAGTTTTCTCAAACAATCAAAAATGGAAATACCATGTGATCCAACAATTCCACTACTGAATATTTGCTCAGGGAAAATGAATACACTAACTTTAAAAGATATACACACCCTTATGGTTACTGCAGAATTATTTACAGTAACCATTGATAGATAAATGGATAAGGAAAATGCACAGCCATACGAATGGTAATTGTGCCATTTAAGACAACATGGATGGACCTAGAGGGTAATATGCCAAATGAAATAAGTGAGACTAAGAAAGACAAATACCATATGATTCTATTCATAAATGGAATCTAAAAAAAGGAATGAAGCAACAAAAAGCAGGATCAGATCTATAAATACAGAGAACAAACTGATGGTTGCCAGAGAGGAGGAGGGTGGTGGGCAGTTGAGCAAAATGGGTGAAGGGGAGAGGGAGATACAGTTATGGAATGAGTAAGCCATGGGAACAAAAAGAGCATAAGGAATACAGTCAATGATACTGGTTTTTGTTTTTGTTTTGTTTTGTTTTCCCTCACTCACCCCTCAAGAACCATAATAGCGATGTAATAGGACAGATGGTAGTTATACTTGTGAACATAGCGTAATGTATAAACTTGTCAAATCACTATGTTGTACACTTGAAACTAATATAACATTGTGTCAACTATACTCAAATAAAATAAATTTAAAAACTTGAAAAAATATTTACTATTTATAAAGTAAATCAGCATAGTACCTGACACATGATAAGTGTTCAGTCTTAGTTATTATTCCTCTACTGCATTTATCCATGGGAATTACCAGAGAATACCCATCCATATTTTATCTATTTTAGCATATATAATATACATACACATTTTTAAAATTTGTTTTAGCTTTTTCTCTTTAATCCCTGTGGAATTTGTTTTTTTTTTTAAGATATTACTTATTTATTTGAGAGAGAGCAGAGAGAGAGAAAGAGAGCATGAATGGGAATGAGGGGCAGAGGGAGAGGGACAAGCAGGCTCACCAATAAGCAGGGACCATGATGTCGGACTTGATCCCTGGACCCTGGGGTCATGACCTGAGCCCAAGGAAGATGCTTAATCAGCTGAGGCACCGGGCACCCTCCCTGTGGAATTCATTTTAGAATGATACTATAGGTCTCCTACCTGAATTGCTAGACACAATTTATTGAACTGATGTTTTTTTGATTGGTAGAAAAGTCCCATAGCTTTTTTTTTTTTTGTCAGTTCTGAGAAAGAGAATTTTTCTAAACTTTGCTTTGATGTTTGTGGGAGCTGATGCATCAGAATCTGGTGTGCATATAAGTTTGTGACAAGACCTTTATGATATAAATTTTCTGCAGTCTATCTTTTTTTTTTTTAAGATTTTATTTATTTATTTGACAGAGAGAAATTACAAGTAGATGGAGAGGCAGGCAGAGAGAGAGGGGGAAAGCAGGCTCCCTGCTGAGCAGAGAACCCGATGCGGGCCTCGATCCCAGGACCCTGAGATCATGACCTGAGCCAAAGGCAGCGGTTTAACCCGCTGAGCCACCCAGGCGCCCTCTGCAGTCTATCTTAATAAAAATTATTTGAAATGGAACAATATATGTTTTCTATTCCAAAAAGAAATTTGTTAATAATTTTGGACTTAGCTCAGCTAGACACTTGTTCCTCCAAAGTGGACGAGCAATATAGGTATACTGTGGGAGCTTGTTAGAAATGCAGAATCTTAGGCCCTCCTCCAGACCTGCTAAACTAGAATCTGAATTTTAGCAAGAGCACATGGAAGTGTGAGAAATACTAAGTTAAATCATACTTTAATGCATACCTATAAAGACACACACACACACACACACACAAACTGTTCTTGCAAAGTAATGCATATTCTTTGTATAATATCTGGAAATGTTAATAAAGTGTAAAGAAATAAAAATCACATAAAATCCAGCCACCTAGAAATAGTCTCTGAGAATGTGATACTTTTCTACAATTTTACTCCTTAATTTATATTTTTTAAAATTAGCATTACAGTATGCATATCACTGCATGTCCTGATTATTACCTTACATTTCCACATGTACTAAATATTCTTCAAAATCATGGTTTTTAATGGCCACATGATAATGTACCCTATGGATAAGGTTCATTTACTTAGCCATAACTCCATTGTTAAATAGTTTCTGTCTCATTGGTATTGTGCTCTGTCTCATTGGTATTGTACATTCTTATACATGCATTTTGAATAAATATCTGATTAACTCCCAAAGATAGAATCCTGCAGGAGTAAAAAGAAGAAATAATTGTAGGCATCTTGATATCTATGGCCCAATTGTTGCAACAATTGACCCTTCACAACAGTATACAAACATGCCTGCTGTGCTATCTTTTCTAGCCAGTATTTCTGTAATTCTTTATTTAGAAAAGAATATAGTCTAGTCTGATGATTATAGGCTAATAGGAAGTTGGAAAGTAGTAAATAGTAGAGTCCCTTGAGCCCATCACAGAGTCTCCCAATGGTGACATTTTACTTAACTCCAGTGCAACATCAAAGCCAAGAAACTGACATATAGTGGTACAATATTGAAATACTAGACTACAAATTTTATTCAGATTTTACCAGTTTTTCTATGTACTTGTGTGTGTGTGTGTGTGTGTGTGTGTGTGTGTATGTGTGTGTGTAGCTCTAGGCCATTGGATCCATATATAGATGTGTGTAATCACCACCACAGCCAGGATGAAGAACTGTTCTATCATCACAAAGGAACTCCTTTGTGCTACTCCTTTATAGTCACACTCATCTGTACCAGTCCCTGTCCCCTGGCAATTATTAATCTTTTCTCCATCTTTATAGTTTTGTCATTTCAAAGATTTTATATAAATGCTATCATACAGTATGTAACCTTTAGAAATTGGCTTTTTTTTCCACTCACTATGATGCATTTGAGATCCATTCAAGTTAATGTATGTATCACTATTTTATTCCTTTTTACTGCTAAGTAGTATTCCATCATGGGTATATTATCAGAGTTTGTATTAGAGATATTATCATTGCTTCCAGTTTTTAACTACTAAGAATAAAGCTACATGAACATTTATGTACATATTTTTGAGTAGACAGAAGTTTTCACTTCTCAGCGATAAATATTCAAGAGTGTAATTGATGGGTTTTATGGTAAATGGATACATAGTTTTGTAAAACATTGCCATACTCTTTTCTAGAGTGGCTGTAACATTTTCCCACCAGCAATGTAGGAATGATCCAGGCTCTACATCCTATCCAGCATTTGATATTGTCACTATTTTTATTTTAGCCATTCTGATGGGTAAGTAGTGATATCTCATCATCATTTTAATGTCCATTTCCCTGCTGGTTAATCTTGAACATCTTTTCATGTGCTTATCTGTCATCCATGTCTTCTCTTTGGTGAAATATCTGTCTTTTGCACAGTTTCTAATTAGATTGTTTTCTTTTTACTGTTGAATTTTGAGAATTTGAAATATATTCTGTTTGAGATCTGCAGTTGAGTTAACAGCATTGTACTGATGTCAATTTCCTGATTTTGATATTATAGTACAATATAAAATGTAGAGACAGGGCTAAGGGATCAGGGTCCTCCAGTACTACAGTGATAACATTTTCAGATATGGGGTTTGCAGATATTTTCTCCCTATTTGTAGCTTTGGTTTTCATCCTCATAGTGGGGTCTTCACTCTGTGAATACAGATGTTTTTACACAGTTTAGTGAGAAGACTAGACAAGAAATTGCAAGTGAAGTATGAAGGGATATAAAACACTACTGTTCACCAGCGCCTGATATCTTTTTTGTGAGAAGCTATGAAAACATTCCTTGTTACCTTAGTGGTGGTGTGCTGTGCTGATCTGGCTTCATCTCCTTTCTCAGGTTGTGGGGTGGGTGTCCTCTTTGAGATTTGAGATTCCAGTCTTGGGCGGGAAATATATAAAGTGTCTCTGTCTCAGAAGGCCTTTGACTTCTTGTTCAGCTCCAGTCTTTCTGCTGGGTGTTCCTTGATCTCTTGGTGTATAATCCTTCTGCCTGGCTTTATGCTTTCAGATGCCTGGGTTCCCAGCCTCTTTTGGATGGCTGGCCCTGGCCCCATGCCACCCCTTTCTTTGCTACTCTTCTAACAACACCTGATCTGCTGTGTTGGCTACCCTGAAGTAGAATACAAAAGCTGTCATAACCTGTAGCTGCACAGCCTCATGAAAGAGCCATTTGAACCCAGAGAACTCAAGATAGGAAAAACTGCAAGATTAACTTCCAATCTATTTAAAGGTAAAATCGAGGATGGTGTGTATACCATCTCTGTCAGTGGCCAGCCATGAAAACACAAAGGGTACATGAAAAAGTCCCTGCAGCCTGTAGGGTCCTGCCGTTCTCTACATGAAAGAAGAGAAAATCTATGAGAAAGGGAAGAGAATAGAGGGAGAAAATGATCATATTTATTCATTCTGAGTTCAGTTATCATGCTTCATAACTAGAACCAGGATCTGCTTTTGTTTGGTGAACATGATCAATCTTACAAATGAACAATCATTAATTAGAGGAAATGACATTCATTCCTTTTGCCTGTCCTACAATTCCAGATTTAAAGTCATTATGTGAATTGAAGAAATGTTTAATGAATGCCAGTGTCAGGCTGGAGCCAGCTCATACTTTCCAGCAAGAGCTGATTGCACATACCTCTTCCCAGCTCTGCCTTCAGTGACATAGTATTAGTAATCTAAAGTCAGCCATCATAAGACTATTTATGCCATGAAATCAGCAAACACTACACATCAGGACTTTTTTCTCTCTTGGGGAATCACTTGTTCAACCCACTGGGTGCCACCATTGGTTCAACCCACCCACTGAGTGCCTACCATTGGGTGATTGTGTAGACTCTGGGAAATGAGACACAGTCCTGCTCTCTGGGACTTCAAGATCTAGAAGTCGCAATCCCCTTCTGGAGCCCAAACCTCTTCTGTCAGCTCTTTTCTTCAGTAGTCTCACCCTAGCTCACCTTTTCCTTCCTTTCCCTCTTCTCAACCCTTCTACTTTGTCTTTGGAAACTCTCACTTATAACCTTACTATTTCTCTAACCACCTGTTGCCTTCCCTCAATTGAAGATTCATGTCTGAGAGTAGGCTTTTTTTTTTTTGGTAACCCTCTCAAGTGGAACCCATGCTCTCATGCCCCCCACATGTAATGGGTCTCAAGGAGTGACTATCATTCTGTTGGTTTTCTATGGCTGTTTCAGACCATTATTATACAACTTTCATTCAACTGCTCCTTTTCCCATATTATCCAATTAGACCACCTCCCTTTCATTAACCCAGAGAGGGAACGCAGTAGGAGGAACAGGTTTGGGAGGGAAGATTTTTGACCTGGGAGGTACTGGTGGGACGTATTGTTTGGACATCAAGGTGGGATATGTGTAGTCAGTTATTGGAAATGCAGCTTCCAGGGATTTTTGTAAGCAAGAGACTTTGTGGGATTTTCCTGGACTCAGTACAGGGGTTCCTTTCCTCTTCCTACTTCTTTTCTACTTACTTTACCTACTTTTCTAGCACTGGATAAGGAAAAGACAACAGTCTACCAGAGATAAGATTTTGTTTTATCTTACAAATGATCAAATTAAAGTGAATTTATATCTAGTATAGTTCTAATAATATAATTTTGCATTTTCACTTCAAAAATTGAGGATCCAATGGTGTATGGAATACAATTGTGGTTTACCAAATGTATAAAAACAACTTATATGCTTGACAACAAAATATTGTCAGTGTTCTCAAGTATTTAGTTAACCCCACAAAATCCTTTTCTGACTATTCTGATTAATTAAAGTACAGTTTAACGCATAGGTCCAGGACAATAAAATAAAAGCTTGCACTTTGGCAACCTCGATCTGTTTCACCATAAATAACAGGAAAGAAAAGAGGGAATCACAATTTCTACTAGGATCTATCTCCATTTCTACATGTATAAGCCCATCCAGAGGTGGCATACCCCAGTCTGATACAGGTACTTTAGCAATTCACTTCTTGTTTTACCTGGAGCCCACCGGTTGACATTGGAACACCAAGAACTTTTTGACAGATTTCTTATGAGGAAAATCTCTCCTAACAGCTTTATTTTTCCTATCTTACCAATTACTGTCTATGCTTTCAAATTCTGAAAGAGCAAGGCAAGAAGAGGATACAGTTATCAGTCCAAGTACTTTCAATGCACTCTTTTTACCAAAGTGGTTTTTATTGTTCTTTTATCAGCAATCAAGATTTTACAAAATGTGCTGTATTAATAATAGACCAAGTTGATGAGTTACTTTGCTATCAATCAATTTACTGAATAATCATCATTACCAACCACTTAATCTTGGCTGTGACAGCTTGTGATAATGCCAGAAGAACTTCCATGACCAATTTACAGTTTGCAATCCATATACATCAAACAGATAGTGCATATAGTAATATTTGCCACAGTTAATGCAAAAAGTGAAGGCAGCAAAAACAATTTCATTATGATGTGGACATGTACATTTTTGGGAGAGAAATAAGGTCTGAAGTGCATTCATGGATCTAGCTTATATGGAATTCTTCATTAATCTCTTGGGTTGTACATGCCAACCAGCCTTATGCATCACTATGAATATTTAGCCGAATGTTAAAAGATGTTGACTCCATTTTACAGGTGTTGAAATCAAGGCATAGAGAAAAGTTTGTCAACATCTTACAAATAAAGTAGCATATAATTCTACATTTCTGATTGTAAGCCACTACTGAGTGTTATTGATGTAATAGAAATATAAACAGACAATAGTAGTGAAGGTTTGGAGGAAACCTGAAGACATTTTATTTTTCATTTCATTTGCCTAAATCTAGTAGGATGAGATGCAGTATAACATACTGGTTAAGAGAAGGCTGCTAGCATGACTCTGTCTGTGTTCAGGTTTTTGGCTCCAACATTTCTTAGCTGTGTGCTTTTTTTTAAAAGATTTTATTTATTTGAGAGACAGAGATCACAAGTAGGCAGAGAGGCAGACAGAGAGGGGGGAAGCAGGCTCCCTGCTGAGCAGAGAACCCAATGTGGGGCTCAATTCCAGGAACCTGAGATCATGACCTGAGCCAAAAGCAGAGGCTTAACCGACTGAGCCACCCAGGTGCCCCAAGATGTGTGATATTTGACAAGTAGCTTAATTTCTATGTGCTTTAGTTTCCCCATCTGTAACAATCAAGATGATGATGATAATAGTATTACATGCATCACTGGATGCTAAGAACATTAAAAGTTAATATTTAAGGTGATTAAAACAGTGTGTGGCACATGTAAGTGGTATGTGAGTATTAGCATACACACACACAAACACACACACACATACACACATATATAAAAGATTTTGCAGGTCTCAGTTGCAGATTGATGAAGTGTCTTGTTCTATCCAGAATAGATAGCCATTCTCACTTCTATGTAGTCCTCCTTCATTTGCTACTTCAAGATTAAGTTCCCTCCTAGGCTTTCTCCCTTCAAGTTAAAGTAATTACAGGTCTTTTAAACCTTTCATTGTAGTTCATATTTTCTTGTACCTTAATCACCTCTTTCTGGTGCCCCTAACTCATATCAGGAACTATTTTGCCCATTGATGAGTATGACTCTGGGTGCCCCTCCCTTTTTTAAAAAAAGATTTATTGATTTATTTTAGAAAGAGAGCAAGCGAGGGAGGAGAGGGGCAGAGGAAGAGGGAGAAACTTCAGCAGACTCCATGCTGAGTGCTGAGACTAACATGGGGCCTGATCTCAAGACCCTGAGGCCATGACCTGAGCCAAATCCAAAAGTCCAATGCTCAATGCACTGTGCTACCCAGGGGCCACTCTGGGTGCCTTTTATAATGGAATGATGGTCTCCTAAGTTTTGAAAGGCCCACGAGAGATTGTCTAAGTCAGTGTTTCTCAAAATGTGGTGTGCATCAGATGCACCAATGGCTCTTATTACTAATAAAGATGCTTTGGACCACCCTGAAGATTCTGCTTCAATAGGTCTGCTAGGGGTCTTCTGACAGCTGTACTTTTAAAAATCTTAACAGCTCATTCTGAAGCAGACAGGTTGGGAGCCACTGTACAAGGGCATATACTTCCCTATAGACAGAACCAGCTAGATCTACAAGGTCCAGATACTCAAGAACTCCTTAATGGGAAGCTGGAGCTTAATGCAGTCAGGTGTTATTGTACCATGTTCTCAAGGGGCTCTGTTATTATTATTACCATCATTAACAATATTTAAAATGGAATAGAGCACTTATTATTTATCAGGCAATGTTCTATATATTATATTGAACATACCTCTATCAAGGTATCTAATCTTGTGAAGTAGAGGCTATATATCTTACCTTATTCAGCAGAACTACCTATCTTCCTTGTTTTCACAAACAGAAACAGAGATACAGAGAGGATACTAGCTAACCATATTGACCACTTACCCTTTGCCAGGTTCTGGGCTCAGTAATTCTTTTTTTTTTTTAAAGATTTTATTTATTTATTTGTCAGACAGACAGAGGGAGAGAGAGCGAGTGAGCACATGCAGACAGAGAGGCAGGCAGAGGCAGAGGGAGAAGCAGGCTCCCTGCGATCAAGGAGCCCGATGCGGGACTCGATCCCAGAACCCTGGGATCATGACATGAGCTGAAGGCAGCTGCTTAACCAACTGAGCCACCCAGGCGTCCCAATTCTTTTTTTTTAAAATTTTTTATTTATATTCAGCATAACAGTATTCATTATTTTTTCACCACACCCAGTGCTCCATGCAATCCATGCACCTCCCACCCCCCACCACTTCAAAACCCTCAGATTGTTTTTCAGAGTCCATAGTCTCTCATGGTTCACCTCCCCTTCCAATTTACCCCAACTCCCTTCTCCTCTCTAACTCCCCATGTCCTCTATGCTATTTGTTATGCTCCACAAATAAGTGAAACCATATGATAACTGACTCTCTCTGCTTGACTGATTTCACTCAGCATAATCTCTTCCAGTCCCGTCCATGTTGCTACAAAAGTTGGGTATTCATCCTTTCTGATGGAGGCATCATACTCCATAGTGTATATGGACCACATCTTCCTTATCCATTCGTCCGTTTAAGGGCATCTTGGTTCTTTCCACAGTTTGGCGACCATGGCCATTGCTGTTATCAACATTGGGGTACAGATGGCCCTTCTTTTCACTACATCTGTATCTTTGGGGTAAATACCCAGGAGTGCAATTGCAGGGTCATAGGAGGTTCTATTTTTAATTTCTTGAGGAATCTCCACACTGTTCTCCAAAGAGGCTGCACCAACTTGGATTCCCACCAACAGTGGAAGAGGGTTCTCCTTTCCACACATCCCCTCCAACACATGTTGTTTCCTGTCTTGTTAATTTTGGCCATTCTAACTGGTATAAGGTGATATCTCAATGTGGTTTTAATTTGAATCTCCCTGAGGGCTAGTGATGATGAACATTTTTTTATGTGTCTGATAGCCATTTGTATGTCTTCATTAGAGAAGTGTCTGTTCATACCTTCTGCCCATTTTTTGATATGATTGTCTGTTTTGTGTGTGTTGAGTTTGAGGAGTTCATTATAGATCCTGGATATCAACCTTTTGTCTGTACTGTCATTTGCAAATATCCTCTCCCATTCTGTGGGTTGCCTCTTTGTTTTGTTGACTGTTTCCTTTGCTGTGCAGAAGCTTTTGATTTTGATGAAGTCCCAAAAGTTTATTTTTGCTTTTGTTTCCTTTGCCTTTGGAGACATATCTTGAAAGAAGTTGCTGTGGCTGATATCGAAGAGATTACTGCCTATGTTCTCCTCTAGGATTCTGATGGATTCCTGTCTCACGTTGAGGTCTTTTATCCATTTTGAGTTTATCTTTGTGTACAGTGTAAGATAGTGGTCAAGTTTCATTCTTCTACATATAGCTGCCAAGTTTTCCCAGCACCATTTATTGAAGAGACTGTCTTTTTTCCACTGTATATTTTTTTCCTGTTTTGTCAAAGATTAATTGACCGTAAGTTGAGGGTCCATATCTGGACTCTCTACTCTGTTCCACTGGTCTATGTGTCTGTTTTTATGCTAGTACCATGCTGTGTTGGTGATCACAGCTTTGTAATAAAGCTTGAAATAAGGTAACGTGATGCCCCCAGTTTTATTTTTGTTTTTCAACAGTTCCTTAGCTATTCGGGGTCTCTTCTGATTCCATACAAATTTTTGGATTATTTGCTCCAGCTCTTTGAAGAATACTGGTGGATTTTTGATCGGAACGGCATTAAAAGTATAGATTGCTCTAGGTAGTATAGACATTTTAACAATGTTTATTCTTCTGATCCAAGAGCATGGAATGGTCTTCCATCTTTTTGTGTCTTCTTCAACTTCTTCCATGAGTTTTCTGTAGTTCTTCGAGTACAGATCCTCTACCTCTTTGGTTAGGTTTATTCCCAGGTATCTTATCGTTCTTGGTGCTATAGTAAATGGAATCGATTCTCTCATTTCCCTTTCTGTATTTTCATTGTTAGTGTATATGAAAGCCACTGATTTTGTACATTGATTTTGTATCCTGCCATGTTGCTGAATTGCTGTATGAGTTCTAGTAGTTTGGGGGTGGAGTCTTTTGGGTTTTCCATATAAAGAATAATGTCATCTGCGAAGAGAGAGAGTTTGACTTCTTATTGCCAATTTGGATACCTTTTATTTCTCTTTTTTGTCTGATTGCTGTTGCTAGGACTTCTACTACTATGTTGAACAAGAGTGGTGAAAGTGGGCATCCTTGTCTTATTCCTGATGTCAGTGGGAAGGCTGTGTTCAGTAATTCTTTCACATGCATCTAATCCTCAAAACAGTTAATGAGGACAGTGAGGCCTCAGTGAGGTAAGTTCTCTTCCATAACTGGAGCTCAGGTTTTCATGGATCTAAAAGCCCGAGAGCCCTAGTTGTTGAGCTAGGTTATTGACTTTTTCTTTTCATAATATGGAAAGTAATAATGACTATATCACCATCACTGATTTGTAGATTTGTTCATGATGAGATAAATGAGTTGGGAAAGACATCATTCTTTGGGGCGCCTGGGTGGCTCAGTGGATTAAGCCGCTGCCTTCGGCTCAGGTCATGATCTCAGAGTCCTGGGATCGAGCCCCGCATCGGGCTCTCTGCTCAGCAGGGAGCCTGCTTCCCCCTCTGTCTCTGCCTGCCTCTCTGCCTACTTGTGATCTCTCTCTGTCAAATAAAATAAATAAAATCTTTAAAAAAAAAAAAAAAAAAAAAAAGACATCATTCTTTGAAAAGCCTTTTGAATCCCTGTCTTGAAGAATATAGGAGGAGTTTCATTCAATACATTCTAGAGACAGGTCCCCCTAAGTGCGAATCCAGTAACTCAGGGTAGGAATCTCTATCATGTCTTCCTCAAAGGAGTCTTTATAGAAATGTTTGTGAAGTTCTAGGTTTTCCAGAGAATGAAATGGAAGAGGAGGGGTTAGTCAGAGGGGCTTCTTGGCTGAAAATTTTCACTTCCTCTTCTTAAAAATATTCTGAAACAAACGTCATAGCACATGAGAAAAGGTGTTTGTAATGCATCTAGGTATGAAAGGCAATGCCTTTTGGCAACATAATACTGGAATTTAGGGGAATATTTTTGGTGTATCAAAAAGAGAAAAATCCCTTGAACTTTGAACTGGATTGGAAATTTGCTCACTATGCACTAGGTCGGGGGCTTATACAGATATTGACTTTCTAATCTAGGAATTGTGTGATCCTAGAGATAAGACAGGGAAGTTCTTGCTGTAGTTCTTTGCGTGCCTAGGAGGTTAAGAATATTTTTCTCTTGGGCAGAGTTTTGGATTGCCCCTGCTCTTTGTTGGCAGCTGCATTTTGGGAATGGATGGGATTCTATAGACTCAAAGGGAAAAACCAGTCTTTTGGGGGTATACATATTTCCTGTCCTTCACTACAAATAATATAATAAAAAAGCACAAGCAACATTAATAAGAGGCAACAATAGATAAATAGGCATGTGGAATAGAATACAAGAAATAATCTGCTGACCTATGGCAAAAAAAAAAAAGAGTAAATGAATGAGGTGGCAAAGGCCATGTTCATCTGTGGTAATAAAGATGGGCTCCTTTGTATGAACAAGTATGGTATTTTGGGGAATGGGTAGACTTGCTACTCCAAGTGTAATATACAGACCAGCCCACATGGGCCTTACCTGGGAGCTTATTAAAATGTACAACCTCAGGCCCCATCCTAGATCTATTGACTCTACATCTGCCTTTTAACAAACTCAGCAGATGATTTGTTCTCACTTTAAACTTTGAGAAGTGCTGGGGTAGAAGAGTTATTTAAGGTCCCTTTAAGGGGGAGGAAATCCACTCCCCCCCTTTTTGTGGTGGGAAAAGGGGAAAAGAGCCTCCTCTTGAGTGGTAAATGTAAAGACCAGCCTCAGAAAAAGCAGAGAAGCATATTACTGTCTTTTTCTCTGGTCCTGACTATGAAAGAAAAGCCAAGCAATGTCTGGGCCTTTCCATTTCCATTACATGCTGTAAATAGGAACACAAAAATCATTACCCCATTCTCCATAAACATCTCTGAGCAATGCTTTGTGCATGTGACAATTAGTTGGTTGTGACACTTTTGTTCATAGCTGAAAAGTACTGAGAAGCATCCCTAAATTGGCTTCAAATTGGTGTAGGTGAGGAACTGCTGGGGGAAGTTAAATAAGTTGGTAAAGAATAATTCTGACAGGATAGGTATTAAGATTGACTACTTGTGTAATGGTATGGGAGCCTGGAGCACTGGCTGTAATCGAAAATCTGAATCTTCCTTTTATTATACACGTAGACAGTGAAGGCCCCATAGTTGAAAGTATTCTAAAGTTATTTTCAGCCTATATAGGGACTGGCTACACAGTTTGGGTTCTGATTGTGGTTAAGTATATAGTAGGAAAAAGTTTGGGGCAGTCAAACAATCCAAGGGGTAACCACCTGCTAGTAGTGTGAATGGAACTGTGCTTCTAAATGTAATACCATTTTGCAGGGCTTCCAAGGTCTACAGAATACCATGAAACATGATTTGTGTCTATAAGTCCATTGTCACACTGAGACAGTTCCTAAATACTATCCACAAATAATAGCCAGAATTTGGATCCTCAAAAGAATGATAAAATTTACTGATAGTCCAGCCAAGTCTGTGACCTCTAGCTACTCAGCCAACGCTGCAGTTTTTTTTAAGAGTACATGCGAGATGACATCAGATTTTGATGTTCATCAGCTTACTTAAGACCTCACAATTATATTTTCTATCCATCGTCAGCAATGAATGAATGGCCTTACTTGGTTATATCTCCTGGAGAGAACTGAAGAATCATGTATTTACATCTAGGAAAATCTACCAATCAGTGAGCTAGTCTACCCACCATGCAGCCAATTTACCTGAATACCAATCAATCAAGCAAGCAAGTAAACAACAAATCAATTGAATTCCACAAATTCTTAAGCTTTTTGAACCAGATAATCTACTAGGTAAGGACAGTATAAAATTTAATAAGGTAAAGTCCCTGGTCTTGAGGAAAAGATGGACATTTAAAGAAATATTATTATGTGATAAATGATAAAATAGAGGAAACCATGTTTTCTTCCTGGAAATAGTGGTGAGATGGAGGAACAGGTCCGGGTAAGATATAGAAAGGAGATAACATTTCAACTTTGTTTTAAAGAATGAGTCTGAATGGTGAGACAACCTCTCCAGACCTTGGTCACCACATGAGCAAGATCATGGAAGCATCAAAGGTCGTGGTTTGTTTAGAGAACAGTGAGGATTAAAGATAGCATGGGGGTGGGGAAGTCATTATACATTAATGCCATCTTCCATATGCCTAACTAGATTAATCTGAGCTCACCTTACAGCTTCTCAGCAGCTGGATTTCTCTAAAATAACCCAAATAGGCTGGAAAATTTGTCATTTCCCACATGGAAGGATTTAGATTCCTACTAAGCTAAGTGTTTTCATTTGAATATTAAGGGGTTTGGGCAGCTAGATCACTAAGGACTCTTCCAACACTAAAGTTTTTAGTTTCCATGTTTATGTTTGAAAGGTAGGTAATTAGAAATGTTTAAACCTTAGAGGAAGGAGGTGTATTCCAAGCTGAAAGATATCACTAGGTATTTCAATCTGTTCTCATTTTCTGTCTCAATGTCACCGCTCTAAGATGTTAGTTTGAATTCTTTGATAGTTTTTAACTTTGACAAAGGTGCTAAGGCGTGGGCCTTGTCTACTTTTTTTCTTTTTGTTGTATTTACTTATTCTGATTTAAAGAATGGCTTGTAATAAAAATGCTCTTAAGTATCTGTGATGTGTGTGGTGTTGTGCTGATTGGCACAAGACCTCTTAATAGCATGGTGATTAGAAGTAAGAAAGAACATAAGGCCCTAGAAGAGGGAGCTGTTATGAAATGTCAATGACGATGATTCATCATAGCAGATGACCAGGCTTGTCTCTAGGCATACTGGCCAAGAGAAAGTTTTGGCTGTGATACCTTCTCACTTCCCCTTTCTATATCCTTGTCCGTGTATTTTCTTTTCCCTTTGAAGTACATAGTCATCTTGAAAGAGGGGATAGTTTGGCAAGAATTTACTAGAATCTCTTGAATATCATTACATGGATAACCACTTATACTGCCTACTTATATGTTGAGCCCTTCCTTAATAGACCTATCTATAAGATAGTCAGATGTTGACAAAGTTTTTCTCCTTAACCAAACTTTAGTCAGGTTCCTGAGTCGTCTTCTCGATTAGGACTTGACCTTTGCTGAGCCCAATTTTAGCAGAGTTTTGCTAAGCCAATTTATTGAGAATACCCTCACCCTTGGAATCGAACCAAGCTCCTCTTTTCCTATTGTTTATGTGTGATCAAGCTCCTCATTGCAAGAATCCTATTAAGTCAGTTTAGTAATAGTCTCTACCCTTGATATCTAATGAAGTTCCACTTTGTAATTTCCCTTCACTGTTCTCTTCACTCTTCTTGTTTGCTACAAATCCCCAGCTGTCTTGGCCATATTGGGAACTGAGTTCAGTCTCTCTCCCTAATTGTGATAGTCTCTCCCTTACTGCAGTAATCTTAAATAAATTCTTCCTTACCATTTTAACAAGTGCCAGAATAATTTCTCTTTGACATTCTGCACGAGTCTTTGTGGTAGGCAGGATTCTAATATAGCAACCATAACCTTCACCATGATCCCCAGACCCCAGGTGTTACTCCCATGGTTATCTTGTTACATGGCAAAAGGAATTTTGTAGGTGTAATAAGGTTACTAAGTAATTGACTGCAAGATAAGGAAATTGTGGAGGCTGGCCTTTCCCAATCATGTGAGCCTGTTAAAAGCAGAGTTTTCCCATATGGTAGTGAAGAAGAAGTCAGGGAGATTAAAAAATGAGAAAGGAGAGGCACCTGGGTGACCCAGTGGGTTAAAGCCTCTGCCTTCAGCTCAGGTCATGATCCCAGGGTCCTGGGATTGAGCCCTGCATCAGGCTCTCTGCTCAGCACGGAGCCTGCTTCTTCCTCTCTCTCTCTCTGCCTGCCTCTCTGCCTACTTGTGATCTCTGTCTGTCAAATAAATAAATAAAATATTTTTTAAAAATGAGAAAGGATTTAATGTACCATTGTTGATTTGAATATAGAGGATCTAGGTGGAAGGGAACTGAGAATGGCTTTTAGGAGCTGACAGTAGTCCATGCTCTACATCGAGCAAGTAAACAGGACTTCAGCTCTATAGCTGCAAGGAAATGAAGAACTGAATTCTGTCAACAACTTGAATGAGATTGGAGGTAGAATCCTCCCCTAGAGTCTCTTGAGAAGAGCTCAGGCTAGTTCACGTTGATTTTTTCAAATGTTGATCCCTTGATTTTGGCCTTAATGAGAACTAAGCACGGAATTCAGATGAGCCTGCTCACACTTCCAATCTACAAACAGTGAGCTAATAAATGGGTGTTATTTTAAACCGCGAAGTGTGGTAATTTGTTACACAGCAATAAAAAACAAGTATATCTTATTAACATACCAGGGAAAAGGTTGATTGACTTTTAGTCAGCTCTGTCTGCAATCTTCTCTATATGGCAGTGAAACCATATGGCCAAGTTTTTCTTAAATTCAGTCATCTCAACTCCCCTATTTAAAACATAGGTAAAATCAGCTTTTTAGGATTTCACATGGCACAAGACATTGAAAATAGAAGTTAGCAGTGTTTATAACACAAAGTCATTCATGTAATATTTATTGGAGGTCCACTATGTACAAAGTACTCAGTGATAAATGAAATCATTCAGGATATGATTGAGTATGATTGAGGATTTTATAGCTGCTGATTTCTTACACTTGCTTTTTAAAAAAAAAATAATATTAGAACCTACATGAGGAGCCTCAGCTTTTTAAATTCTCCATCTTTATCTATATATCAAGATATTTAATCTAAGGAATTAGCTCATGCCATTGTGAAGGCTTGGCAAGTCCAAAATCTACAATGTAGGCTGTCAGGCTGTAGACAAAGGGAAGAATTGGAATTTAAGTCCAAAGGAAGTCTGCTGGAAGAATTCCTTGTTCTTTCAGGGAATTCAGTCTTTTTCTCTGAATGCCTGATTAGATGAGGCCCACCAACTTTATGGAGGGTGTTCTACTTTACTCAAAGTCTATGGATTTAAATGTTAATCTCATTTTTAAAAAATACCTTAATGGAGACATCAAATGTTTGACCAAATATCTGAGTACCGTGGTCTGACCAAGTTGACACATAAAATTAACCATCATATTCCCTATCATGAGCAGAGCAGCTGAAGATCAGGCTTCCACCTATTCCTAACAATCAACATGGAAAGAGCCCTATTTAGTCACTTGCTGGAGACAGTTTACTGCCAGAGAGAAAGAGAATCTCCCTGCCTGCCCAGTGACTTCTTCCTCATACTGCGCAACCTGATGAACATTTCTTTTTTCCTCGAGGAGGAAAGGTTATAAATTCTCTGAAAGCAGGCACTGTATTTTGGAAGAACTCTTCTCTTCTACTCCCCAAGTTCCTGTCTCAGTCAGGACATTCCTGTTATCTCTGGAGCTTATGAGAACTTTCCATTCTTTTCTCCAGCCCTCTGAACCTTTCTTCTTTCCTCGAGGAGGATCCAGGGGAGGGCTGGAGAAAAGAATGGAAAGTTCTCATAAGCTCCAGAGATAACAGGAATGTCCTGACTGAGACAGGAACTTGGGGAGTAGAAGAGAAGAGTTCTTCCAAAATACAGTGCCTGCTTTCAGAGAGTTTATAACGTAATTGGAATAATACAGAAATGGCTAGTGAGCCTTGCCCCTCCTGTTCTTTAGAGGAGAAATCAAAGAATTTATATAATCAACATTACACAATTGTCCTTTATCAGCGGTTTTGCTTTTCAAGGTTTCAGTTACCCATGGTCCGCTGTGATTCAGAAGACGATCCTCCTTCTGATGTATTGTCAGAAGTTTGAAGTAGCCTAACACTACATCACATGCCCACCTATGTCATTCTCCTCACTTCGTCTCATCACATAGGAATTTTATTATTTCACTTCATCACAAGAAGGGTGAGTACAGTACAATACAGTATTTTGAGAAAGAGACCATATTCACATACCTTTCATCACAATATGTTGTTATAAGTGTCCTATTTTATTATTAGTTATCATTGTTAATTTCTTACTGTGCCTAATTAATAAATGCAGTTTTCTCATACGTATGTATGCATTTATGTATAGAAAAAATTATATATATGTGTGTATGTATGTATGTGTGTGTGTGTGTGTGTGTATCAGTACTATCTGCAATTTCAGGCATCCACTGGGGGTCTTGGAACATATCCTCCATGGATAAGGAAGAGACTATTATAAGTGATGTAGGGATAAATAATTCCAACCATGAGTTATAAGCTCAGTTATTCTAAACTGTCAATTAGGACCCAGGAAAAGGACACACTATTTACATTTACTTTGTTCAAGACCAATAGAGTCTTGGAAATAAGAGCCTGAGCTCAGAAAGACCTGAGTTCAAATAGTGACTAGGGCCACCTGCTCTGTGTGTGTGTGTGTGTGTGTGTGTGTGTGTGTCTGATCTGTAAAATGAGGGTATGAATATCTACCCCACAAAGCTTTTGTGAGGATGGTTGAGATATCTTATGGAAGGCACTTCAGTGCCCAGAAAATAGTAGGAGATTGACAAACTGGAGTTTGTCTTATATGAATAGTAGCAGTACCATCAGGAGAGATATCAGAAATGGGGGGTGCATGAAATGGGTTTATTCTTGAACACTCACTGAACTGAAGAGTATGTGCTTGTTTATAGACCTATTCACCTTTGTCAGTGGATAGCTGATGGGGAGCAATGGATCTTTTCTCAATCCTTCCTTCTTGTCTCATAAGTGACATTAATAGGACCCATACATAAGCAATAAATATAAAAAATCAAAAGTATGTATATTGTTTACCCTGCACATTATTTGCTGTCTTATGTTGTGCCATGACTTTTGCATCGAGCCTTATGACCTTGAATGAAAACAGCGAGTTACTTTGGATTTAATTGTTATAATTTATTGCTTTTTCTGCCTTCAGCTGCTGACTGTAAATTTTTGTAGAGAAATACAAAATCACTTCCTGTTCTTGACACATAAAGGGCTTTTTTCCCGTAGTTATGCTCATAATTTTATGCTGGGTGACCTTTGCATCTGTGGCTTGGTTTTATGATTTAAAAACTGTGCTTTGGCTGACAGACAGTTCTGGAAATGATTTTTTTTTTTTACCTAATGCAAATTGCCTGAGCCCTAGACATAACGCAAGTTCCTCTCTTTCTATTTCCTGTTAGCATCACCAGCATCATGCTGCCTATAAATCAATTAATCTGCTCTGGATGAGAGGCTCAAGTCTTATGAAAACCGCTTGAGAAAATACCTTTGTCTCTACCAACTTTCATTTCCAACATGGAATTCCTGTAAAATCACATTAAGAGGCAGCTGGAACTAAAAGCAATCAATCAATTTCTTGTTTAGATAAAAGGCTCAGTTCTGATCTATAACAAGGTCCATTTGAATGGGGAAGAAGAATTTTTGTACTGATTATTACTTGGTTGTGTCTGAAGCCTTACCCTCTTTCCCTTCACCCGTGGTGTGTGAAGAAAAGGAAGTACACCATAGGTAATTGGTCTGTGCAGCCCCCACTGGTTTTTGATTGTAGAAATACAGGCCAAGGCCTGAGCATCTTTTTGACTCCGTTGAACAGATGGAAAGCATGAAGATTCACCCTCATCAGCAGGTTAGAATTTGGCAACTTGAGTTTATGAGATTTAATATGCATATGAATAAATAATAAAGAGGAAAAAGTATTTATCTCCCACAAACTTAAAATAATTATTCATCTCACAAAAATGCAATAAAAACAAAATTAAAAGAAGTATTTTATTTTCTCATAAGCACAAATGAACAAGGCAGAGTGGTCCTGGACTTGGAACTGTAGCTCACGAGCCCCATTTAAGGCTGTACCACCCATAGCCTGTCAGCAGGCCAATTGCCTGTTGAAATCCGTGGAGAATTCACCAACTTCTGGGGGAAAAGATCAAGTGTCATAGAAGCTCCTGCTTGTAAGTTCATTCAGTTCTCTCTCCTCTTTTTATGGTACATATATTATGATGATCAGTTTTATTACTGCTAGAGCCATTTAAGAGAAAACATGTTGGCAGATGATTAAGGGTGACATGTCCACTGGTGAAGTTACTGAAGGGCCTTGCAAAAGCACATTGCTAACCTGTGCACAGACTCATGGGGTTTTGCATTCATTTCTTTATAGATTATGCCCATACATGGGGAACAAAATATGAAAAAAAGGGGGGCAGAGCAGACATTAAGGGGTTGAAACCATTTTCACAGCAGTATATTGTCAGCTTTCCAGTATCTTCTGACTTATCAAGATCCAAACTCTCACAGCTGGTGCACATTTTGATGCCAAATGACTGGCATGGCTGAAATTGGAAGTCACCATGTCTCCTTGTATCAATGTAGTCTTCTCATCATCCCATGTAACTGCTGAATGCAAGTCTGGATTGCAAAGAGAATATATTTTTTTGAGGTGTGGGCTTTTTGAGCTTAGGTCTAGGCCAAGGAGATGCATGGCTGAGAAGTCAAGTGAAACGAAAATCCTGCTGAGTGCCTGCTTTCATGTTGTCAACCAGGGATGTGCCAAAGCTATTGGAAGAAGTTCAGATTCTTTTGAACAAGGGCAGCGTACCAATCTGAGAACCAAGGACAGTGAGGGAACTGTGCTTGTGCTCTCCTATATAGGCTCATTAGGTTTGAGTCACCCATTTTTTTTTTTAATTTTCAGCATAACAGTATTCATTATTTTTTCACCACACCCAATGCTCCATGAAATCCGTGCCCTCTATAATACCCACCACCTGTTCCCCCAACCTCCCACCCCCGCCACTTCAAACCCCTCAGATTGTTTTTCAGAGTCCATAGTCTCTCATGGTTCACCTCCCCTTCCAATTTCCCCCAACTCCCTTCTCCTCTCTAACTCCCCATGTCCTCCATGCTATTTGTTATGCTCCACAAATAAGTAATACCATATGATAATTGACTCTCTCTGCTTGACTTATTTCACTCAGCATAATCTCTTCCAGTCCCATCCATGTTGCTACAAAAGTTGGGTATTTGTCCTTTCTGATGGAGGCATCATACTCCGTAGTGTATATGGACCACATCTTCCTTATCCATTCTTCCATTGAAGGGCATCTTGGTTCTTTCCTCAGTTTGGCGACTGTGGCCATTGCTGCTATAAACATTGGGGTACAGATAGCCCATTTTAAATCAGAATCATTCTCTGGCTGCTAGCGATGTCAACCTAACAAGAGCAGGCCCAAATTTTGGATTTTTTAAAAAATATTTTATTTATTTATTTGACAGAGAGAGAGAGAGAGAGATCACAAGTAGGCAGAGAGGCAGGCAGAGAGAGAGAGAGAGGGAAGCAGGCTTCCTGATGAGCAGAAAGCCCAATGTGGGGCTCGATCCCAGGACCCTGAGATCATGACCCAAGCCAAAGGCAGAGGCTTAACCCACTGAGCGACCCAGATGCCCCCAAATTTAGGATTCTTAAGAGCTATTCAGAAGACAAGGGAGCAACTAGAGCAATGCTAACAGAGTAGTTGAGCTGGGTGGGTCAGGGGTGATGGTGTCTCCATTTGCAAGAAGGTGTTCTGAGTGTCTGATTCATGGAGTCAGTCTGAAGAGTAAAACAAAATGATTCAAAGGTTTCCAAATCACATGCACCTGAATATATGTGTGTGCCCATAGGCACACTCATGATGTCTCTACTTGCAAGTGTGAATCTCCTGATGCCCTCAGGACATCATCATTTGGAGAGAGCTCTTGGGTTTTGAAGGTTCAGTCCAGTACATTTTCTGAGCCCCTCCAATGTGAGCTGAGCCAAAAGATCCTTGTGAATGCTGGATTCTAGAATTAGCCTAATTTCCATTGGCCCTGGACATCTAATGTGCTTACTTGGTGGTCTTCCTAGCTCTCTCAGATGCTTACCAAATATCAATGTTCCTACTCCCACCATGTCCACCGGGCTTCTGTGCCTGAGTTCATGGTTTGGTTTTGAGTTTCCCACTGGGACTAAGTTTGTTTTCAATACCTGCCCACTTTGGTTCTGTTCTTATATTCAGATACTGACTCTTTACTTCACCAAGCCCTACATTTAAGAGTTCCTTTAAACTTGGGTCATTGGCCTGTCTGCTGCTCTAACAAATACGGTATAGTTGGATCTGTGCCACTCACCCTGGTTGGGTATACTGCCATCTTCTTTTGTCTCCTTCACTTGAATAGACTGAGAAGTCAGAGCATGTCATTTGCTTGAGATTTTCTGTTTGATGGCAATTGACATCTGAGAATTCATACTTTGACAAAAAAGGCATTTGGGGATTAGAATACCTTGAAATGTTGAAATGAATGGAAGTGTTAAGTAACTAGTAATCTTAGTGTGTTTTAGTCATATATAACCTAGTTGTATATAATTTCATTTTTTAAACAACTCATAACTGGTCTCATGTATTCCTAGTTCTGGCTCTGATTCGGTCATTAGCAGTGTCATTTTGTATCAGTGTTTCCTTGTATATATGTTACAAACCTTATTGCAGTTTTTTATAAGCAATTGTTGTCACACATATGTGAAAGTGAGGTATGTATTTTATTTTATTTATTTATTTTTAAATTTTTAAATTAACATATAATGTATTATTTGCCCCAGGGGTACAGGTCTGTGAGTCACCAGGTTTACAGACTTCACAGCACTCATCATAGCACATACCCTCCCCAATGTCCATAACCCCACCCCCCTCTCCCTACCACCCCTCCAACCCTCAGTTTGTTTTGTGAGATTTAGAGTCTCTTAGGGTTTGTCTTCCTCCCAATATTATCTTGTTTCATTCATTCTTCTCCTACCCCCAAATGAAATCTGTCACATATTTAGAACAGGTAGGAAACAGACTGGTTTTATGTAAACCCAAATTTAAATTTTTTTTTTCAATTTATTTATTTTCAGAAAAACAGTATTCATTATTTTTTCACCGCACACAGTGCTCCATGCAATCTGTGCCCTCTATAATACCCACCACCTGGTACCACAACCTCCCACACCCCTGCCACTAAGGGTAAATCGGTCTTCTTTATTTTTTAATTTTTTAAAGTAAACTCTATGGCCAACATGGAGCTCAAACTGATGACCCTGAAATCAAAAATTTCATGCTCTATAACTTGGTGTTTTTAGAAACAGACTGGGGGGGGGGGTGCCGGGGATAAAAGACAAAGGAGGAAGGGCCTAATGATGATGAATCATGTTATTATCAGATAATGTATTTCCCCATCATTTCTCTATTTTTCTGGGTTTTCATAACTGTAAATATACCATATGTGGTAATTTTATAAAGATGCCAAATTATAAATAATGTCTCCTAGCCTTGCTAAACCAACAAAGGACTTTTAATCCATCCCTGGTGCTAAAATATTACATATATTTCCATTTGTTTCTTTGGGGTCTCCTGAGGCACACAAGGGGGTAGTTCAAGGAGAGAAAGCAGTGAGGCATATTGGAGCCCAGCGACACCTGTTCTCTGTGCAGAACACTTTTTGTGCACGCTTTTTGGTCAAACTCTGTTCTGCATGTGTGTGATTTATTGGTTCAAAGTTTCTGAATATGTTGCTGATTAACAGGAGCTAGACTTGAGATTAAGAGAGGCTGAAATGTCAAGCTGAGGCATGTTCCTGCACATAGAATGGCACATCTGAGGTCACTACTCAGCACATGTATACAGATCCTTAGCTGTATGAATTATCATTTTTTCCATACTAGGCAACCAAAGGAAGTCCAGAAACAAATTAGATGTTGAGGCAAATGCCAGTTCAGTTGACAACCATAACCCTGGATGTGAAACTTCCTATATATCCCAGTTTTGTGCTTGTCGTTCAAGGACTTGATTAATAAGTAGTCTTACTTTTGAACTTCTACAATACATCTATCAAAATCAGTTTGATATATTAAACTTCCATGTGAGATTAAATTTTTAAAAAATCTCACCAATCAAAGCCTTAAAAGCTTTAAGGCTCACTGATTTAATGAAAATAGTGTCTGTTTTATTGTAATGATAATGATAATAATTATCATTTTTTACCGAGTATGATCTTACCTATGATCTCATTTGCTACAACAGCCCAGTATAATAAGTAGCATGGGAATTGTCATTTCTATTTTACCAATGAGAAAATTAGAGCTTGAAAAGGTAAAATGACTTACTCAGAGTCACAGGGCTATTGTAGCCCAAAGCCAGGATTTTGATTAATTAATTAATTAATTAATTAATCCAGTCCTTGATTCCTCACTTAGTGAATTTTACTCGACCTGCCTTGCAGCTACACTGTCTAAATGTTCCTTGTTTTGAAGTCAGGGACTCTTTCCCCCATGTGGAGGGCCTCTGATGCCATGGTGCACAGGGAGGTGACTCTGTCTCTCAAAGAGGGAGCTTCTTGATGCTCCTTGGATTCTGCCCAGTGTGGTGAACTCTAGGAGGTGCCACACTGGACTTGAATGGTGATTTGAGCCCAAGATGAGAAGTTAATTAGACCCTCCGATATCTAATGAGTTTTCCCATAATTTATCACCAGTAGAGAGCACTATAAGATTAGAATTAATGGCAGACAATCCTTGAAGAAAGGATTGTTTATACCATCAATGTATTACAAAGGCAAAGTTAAAATGATTGATTCAGAGTTAAAATGATTGATTTTAAGCAAGAATGATCTGCCCTTATAATAGCAGATCATTTCCATCAGTTGAATCTTTGGAGAGCAGTCATTCAAAACTTGCATTTAAATATAATATCAATATTAAAAGAAGTAGGCATTGCTTGCTTGCTGAAGTGAAATGAAAGAGATTCAATTCTGAGTCAGAACCCAGGCTTGCCTGCTTTCTCCTTGAATATCTTGCTTCCAAACTGCTGCTGGAGTATTTGTAACATAGAGCTCCTTCCCTCTCCCAGCTCCTGTTGTTGCAAATGGGACTTCACACACACAGAATAAGATCTCACATCAGTTCGTCGAAAATATTACAGGGCTTCATTCTGATTGCTTTTATTTCTCTTGCTTGGCATTTGCGCCTGTAGGGTATTCTCAAAACATTTTTCTGGTTATAAATATAAAATCAAGATTCATTTCAGGAGTAGCCTTCAGTGTAGTCATTGTATTCACATAGTTAAAAGACATGCAGTAAATACAAATCAGTGCTCACAGTCGATGGACTGAAATATTGGCATTTAGTTGCAACCCGATTATGGCATTTTACTAGTCTAAACATTGAGATGTATCACACAATGACTTTTGTGCTGTGGAAAGCTTTAAAATGGATCTGCCTTAAAGATAGATGCATTTACACTTCATATGTTTTCCATCATTTTTTTTTTTTTACCAATTTGCCAGCTCCCCAAACTAGCGGTATTTAAACAAATTCTTCCCCCACAGCCATTTTGTTCTCTGATTTCACCCTGCCGTGAAGTCTCAATGTGAAGTTGGCGATAGCATGATTGATCATTTAGCTGACAGCATAATCATGAGCATGGGGCAGAAACTTAGCTTCATATCCAGTAAAAGGAGAAGCTGGAACACAGAGGTATTAAAGTACAAGTATTTCAGACGAAAACAGAAGTAACACGAGAGCTTTAATGTTTGAATAAATCTCCCCCCCACCCGATAAATGTGCTTTCCTTTTCAATTTTGTTTCAGTACCCGGGTTTTCTTATAAGTAGAATATTTATTGAAAAAGGCTCTCTCCCTTTACCCCTCCTTTATCACGGCAGTAAAAGAACGGCCCTCCCCCACTCCCTGTTGCAAAATGAGCCGAAAATACTCTCTCCTCTAAGTTCTTAGTGACTTGTGTGACTGAATAAGGAAGGGGCATGTCTGTAGTAATACTTCACGTTGGATGAGCCCCATTCAGGAAACAATTGCAACCAGGTTTCTGCTTATACAGGTGCCATAAGGTAGACTTCTGGTCATAGTGAGAGATTAGCTAGCCAACTAGGTGCACCGAAAGTGGGGGTGAGGGTTTTGCATTTTTAAAAGTGCAAGGAAGCTAACTACTGGCATGATAATTGGGTCCTCCAAATATAGGTTCTATTGTTTTATTTCCCTGGAGGGGCTCAATCTGTACTTACCTAGTATAGGGAACCACTGTGCCCATTGTTCCTCTTGAATACCAAGTCCATTAACAAAGGTTTTTACAGCCTTCAATAGGGTTTTCAATTCGGGGTTGTTGTTTTTAATTTTGCATTTCACATAAGGATTGGCATTTTAAGGCCACTGTGAAAGTTAATTTACGGACAGTGATAGCATCTATGAAATACAGAATGCAGTTCTCTAGAAAATATTAGTATGAACGTACACATACCAGAAAATATATGATGAAAAGATTTCAAATTATTTAGGTTAAATATCCAGTGAGACAATGGATATGAATGCCCTTTATGTATTCTAGAATCCCACCATAGCAAGATAGTACTTTTCTAATAATGTTTCAAATCTTACATATTTTGAATCTATTCTTTGGGACTGACAATTTTATGTATACATGAATGTCTCTGAGGTGAAGGTGTGGGCTAATAAGCCAAAATTGCAAATACTGAGGCACTTCCACTCAGCCTGTGTGAAGAGAAGAAAAAAATCTACAAAGTGTCCCGAGGTTTTCTGTGGGTTACAGAGGTCTTGCTCTTTCTAGCCCTTTCCAATTCAGGTTTCTTCTTGTTTAGTTGTTCAACAATTGCTTCCCATTTTTGCCTTATATTTGACTTATTGTCTTGCTTTCATAATTGAGCTTCGCAATGATAAATTAGAAGTATGAACAGAGGAACTTATCAGAAGCTTCCATCACTGAGCCGAAGCTCTCAGATTTAGGGTTTCGTTCTTTTGTGTCTTTCATCTATTTTTTGCTCTCTGTGCAGGCCTGCCTTGTTGTGCAGAGAACTCGTGATTGCTATTTTTCTCATCATTTCCTTATTCAGGTTCCAGTAATGTGTGTGTGTGGGGGTGCTTTAAGAAAATTCTTTTTGGGGACACCTGGGTGGCTCAGTCGTTAAGCGTCTGCCTTTGGCTCAGGTCATGATCCTGGGGGCCTGGGATGGAGCCCCACATTGCTGCTTCTCCCTCTCCCACTCCTCCTGTTGTGTTCCCTCTCTTGCTGTGTGTCTCTCTGTCAAATAAATAAATACAATCTTAAAAAAAAAAAGAATATTCTTTTTGTGCTGTATGTTTCTTCTTAACATATACCTAAAAGTCATGAGCATCAGGTGTAATAGGATGGATTTGAGGTAGCTCAACTTTTTTCTTGTCTGGAAGATCTTGTATTTCACAATAATAAAAAAGTAGAAAATTTGGAGTCAGAACACAACATATGGGTCTCCAAATATCATGGGATCCTCCCTATACACTACATAGCACAGAGTTTGGCATTACCTACCTTGGACCAGGTCCAATGTGGTATACTACTGGCAGTGCTAGAAATATTGCTGAATCATGGTCTCACCACTAACCAAGCAGTTCTCTGGCTCTGATCCCCCAAGGATGGTATGAGAGTGGAACTCCTATATATTACATTAGAAAGAAACACACAAACACACACACAAGTATGGAAATGTAGGGAATGATCTTGTCTACCCACCGTCCAATGGGGTTTAAGACATTCCTCTGTTTAATCCTTCACACCTGTAGACTAATATTACATTTGTTTCAATGACTCTGTGACTCTTCATGTTCCCTCAAAACTGACTTCAGGAAGAATCTGTTACATCATTTTGCCATATCAGGCAGGACCACATTGTATATACTCAGTAAATTTTCACTGTAGTAATGAATGAATGCATCTCTTAGGATGAAAATGAAGATTTCCAAATTAGATTCATTTTGTTGGTCTTTCACCTTTGGTACCTCTCATTATATTTCTCCTTTCAAAGACTGATCTCAGGCAATATTGTTACTGTTTCTAATTTAAAAGCCTCTGTCTCCTATAATAATTGGGAAAATGTTTACCAAATGCCTGGAATGCTTCTTGACACTTGTTAGGCAGGCATTATTAGAATAAAAATTTGTTAAGCTCTTCCTTTCCAGTCAGGCTGGGCACAATGACTCCCACAAAGAAGGGTGATGAGAAGAAGGGCTCTTCTGCCACCAGGGAGGTGGTGACCAGAGAAAACACCATCACCATTCACAAGCACATCATGGAGTGGGTTTCTAGAAGGCTGTTCCCCAGACACTCAGAGAGATCTGGAAATGTGGCACAGAGTAGATGGGAACTCCACATGTGTGCATTAGCACCAGGCTCAACAAAGCTGTGTGAACCAAAGGGATAAAGAACGTTCCCTACTGTATCCATGTGCGGCTGTCCAGAAAATGTAACGAGGATGAAGATTCACAAACAAGCTCTATGCATTGTTTCCATATGTACTTGTCACCACTTAAAAAATCTACAGGGGTGCCTGGGTGGCTCAGTGAATTAAGCCTCTGCCTTTGGCTCAGGCCATGATCAGTGTCCTGGGACAGAGCCCCTGAGCTGGGCTCCCAGCTCAGCAGGGAGTCTGCTTATCCCTCTTCCTTTACCCCTCCCCCTACTCATGCACACAGATGCTATCTCTCTCTCAAATAAATAAATCATATCTTTTAAAAAAATCTACAGACAGTTAATGTGGATGAGAACTAACCCCTGATTGTCAAATAAATGTTTAAAACTTAAAAAACAAAACAAAACAATAGTTTCAATTGCTTTAAATAAAAGGAAAAAAAAGGTATGGCATTTATGAGGTGTAATGCAAACAAATGAATTTAGAGATAGCGTTATACTATATAGGGGGAAAAGAAGCTGAAAGGGAAGAAAATCCAAGAAGAAGGAAGAAAAGAAAGAACTGTTTCAGTCTCCTATTGATTAAAATTCCATCTTGTTTTGGACAAAAATGTCATTCTTCAGACTTTTTTTGACATTTAAAAAACTGTGATAAAATGCATATAACAGAATTTACCATTTTAACCATTTTAAAGTGTACAATCCTGCAATATTTAGTACACTCACAATGTTGTACATCAGTCACCACTTTCTAGTTCCAGATCACTTTTATTACCCCAAAGGAAACCCCATACCCATTAAGAGTTACTCTCCACTTTCCTCTCCTCTAAATCCTCTGAAGATTTGCTTATTGTGGATCTGTGATATAAATAGAATCATACAATATGTGGCATTTAGCTCCTGATTTATTTCATGTAGCATAAAATTTTTGAGATTAACACATGGAGCATGTGTCAGTACTCAGCACTTCATTCCTTCTTATGGCTGAAGAATGTTCCATTGTGTGGATAGCCCACATTTTGTTTATCCACTTGTCTATTGATAGACACTTAGGTTATTGTGAATACTGCTGCTGTGAACATTTGTGTATAAGTTTTAATGTGAATGCCTGTTTTCAATTCTCTTAAACATATACACAGGTGTGGTAATTCTGTGAATAGCTTATTGAAACACCATCGTGTTTCTGCAGTGGCTGAGTCATTTTGCATTCCCACCAGTGGTATATGAAGATTCCACCTTCTCCACATCTTCACCCACATGTATTATTTTCCACTTTTCCAAATTGTAGCCATTCTAGTGGGTATAATTCTTTTTTACTCTAAATGTCCTCCCAAATCCCCACTCTGGAAGTCTGCAGTATTGTGCAGGGTACACATGAGGCATTCTGTACCACCAACACTATTTGGCCTTTGTGCCTCTATATCCCCATTCTGTAGCCTTTCTTTCTTTCTTTTTTTTTTTTTTAAAGGTTGATTTTCCTTTTTTTTTTTTTTTTAAGATTTTATTTATTTATTTGACAGAGAGAGATCACAAGTAGGCGGAGAGTCAGGCAGAGAGAGAAAGAGAAGCAGGCTCCCGCTGAGCAAAGAGCCCGATGCGGGGCTCGATCCCAGGACACTGAGATCATGACCAGAGCCGAAGGCAGCGGCTTAATCCACTGAGCCCCACAGGCGCCCCTTCTGTAGCCTTTTTTTTCAGGTGCTTAGTTTCTGCCTTGCTCTAGGTCTGACTTACATCAAGAGAATTTTACAGCATCTCAGTCCCAATGGGAGTGTTTAATTTAACTTAATTTAATTTTGGTTTTAAGATTTTATTTATTTATTTGACAGACTGGGAGGGTGAGAGAAAGCACAAGCAGGGAGAAGCAGAGGCAGAGGGAGAAGCAGGTTACCAGCCGAGCAGGGAGCCCAATGTGGGGCTTGGTCTCAAGACCCTGAGATTATGACCTGATCTGAACGCAGACACTTAACCAACTGAGACACCCAGGTGCCCCTGGGAGTTCTTAATTTTAATAGGCCAACTAGACTTCGGAAATTTCCGACATCATTTAGGGGGCACAGTTTTAGGAGACAGGGAGTAGACAGTAGGTTCTCTATGAGCAGCTATTAAACACAGTTTTCATGAGTTCATAGTCTGTTATCTGAATAAATGAGGGATACCTAGTGTGAATAAAGTTCTCATCAGAAAGCATGTCAAAAGGAAACTATTGGTCACCTGTCAGGTGCTAGCTCCTACCGTCAAAGAGTTGGGGTTTTTCTTTTTATGGATTTATTTATTTGAGAGAGAGAGAGAGAGAGAATGCATGCAGAGGGAGGAGCAGAGAGAGAGAGGGACAAGCAGACTCCATGCTGAGCACAGAGCCAGACAACACAGGGCTCCATCCCAGGATCCTGAGATCATGACCTGAGCCAAAATCAGGAGTCAGACCCTTAACTAACAGAGCCACCCAGGTGCCCCTCAAGGCGCTGTTTTCACAAGCAGTAGGTAGGGCTGATGTTATGGCATCTACATTATCTTCTGATTGGGCTGCCTCATGAGTTGTGGAGAACATGTGTCCAGTGGCTGGCCAGGTATACAAATGTAGTCTGTGCCCCTGAAAAAGGCAAAATGAACTTAGCAATACTTACTGTGAAGCTGTGACTCAAACATGAAGGCTTTGGCTCCCCATTTCTTACACCCTAGACCAGCTCTGTCCAATACAGTAGCCACATGTAGTTTTGGAGGATTTGAAATGTGGTTAGTGCAACAAGGAACTGGATTTGGAATTATAGTGAATGAAAAAAATTATTTCAATCATGCAATACAATGGTATCAACTGTTGTCACCATGTTATCTATTAGATCCTCAAACCTTATTCATCTTAGAGCTAAAAGTTTGTAACCTTTGACCAACCTTTCGCATTTTCCACACCACTCCCATAGCCTCTAGCAACCAATTCTCTACTCTGCTTCTATGACTTTGACTTTTTGTTTAGATTCAATATTTTTGTGATACCATGCGGTATTTTCTTTCTCTGTCTGACTTATTTCACTTAGCACAATGCCCTCAAGGTGCATCCATACTGTTGCAAATTGGAAGATTTCCTTTTTTCTCTTGGCTGAATAGTATTCCATTGTGTATATACACCACATCTTCTTCATCCATTCATCTATTAATGGACGCTTAAGTTATTTGCATGTCTTGGCTATTGTGAATAATGCTGCAATGAGTATGGGAATACAGAAACTTCTTTGAGATCCTGTTTTCATTTCTATTTAATTAGTTGTGATTAATTCATATTTTAAAACTGATATTCAATTCAGGTACTGGAAAGCTTTTAAGTGTATTTAGAACAATTTGGGTATGTGAAACTACTTTACCAACTGTAAATGTTATGAGATCTAAATTTAGATCAACTATTCCAAAGAACTTTTAACATCTGAATGGAGGTATATCGTAAGTATAAAATATACAGCAGGTTTCAGAGACTTAGTATAAAAAAGAATGTAAATGTTCTCTTTAATTTTTTCTATAAATTATATTTGAAATGATAATATTTTGGATATACTGAGTTAAAGAAAAAACAATATTAAAATTATTTTCTCCTGTTTCTGGTTACTGGACAATTTAAAATGACTTCTGTGACTCACGTCTTTCTACTGGATCATGCTGTTTTGGAAGAACACCAGGGTCATCTAACACTATATAATGCAAGTGTATTTAGTATAAAACTTCCTCTTTGGAATTCTACTTTATTCCACTGAAATTCCCAAGGATACCATCACCTTGCCAAGCTTCTCAATGCTGACTTCAAGCAAAATGGCCAAGAACTGAAGCTTTATCTGGGACTTTCTCAGAGCCCTCTTTTTAAATGCATCCTTTCCTCTCAGATCTTGTCCGATGCTCTCAAATCATGTTCCTCAAGGCTATTTACTTGAGTGACAAAGCCATCCAATAGAGTAATTCACACTAAAATGATCTTAGTTCAATGTGTTATTCCTCTCAGGAATATCTGCATTTTAAAATTTATTGCCTGCAGGGAGTGACAGTTAGCTCAAAGGGATGGATTTAAGGGTGGCATTTTCCATACTGTGACCTCTAAACTCCAGTGATACTCTGCCAGCGGGACCTTCGTGATCCAGTTTTCTAGTTACAAACAAAACAAACAAAAGCCCAAGATTCTCTTCCTTTACCCACCTTCTGAATAAGTAGCCATTGGCAGAAAAAAAGATCTTCCGCTTTAGATAAATTTGTCTGTTTCATACTGATGAATGGGGATATTTATGGCCATTCAGAGGCAAGATGTGAAAAATTATTATGCCTTTAATTTCTTCCTTTGTTCTAGAAATGATAATGATGAGCAATTTCCCTTTAATAAGACTACTGGCTCCTTTATGTTTGGTTGCCTAGAATTGAAAATACCAAATAGGTGTTCAATTTATTTAACTTTATTTTTTTGTGAGCATTCCATAAAATACATCCAATCTCAGTGGTAAACAACCTGTTAGCATGAAGAAACCAGGGGCAGGTTCTGGGTCCATTTTTTGCTCTTTCTAAGGGGACTTATGGCGTGAAGAACTGGACAGCTGTTAAAACTGTATAGCCTCTGGCATGTACTCTGTCTACATATTTTGTTAGGGACTATTCAATATGAGATCACAGATATGACAAAATGGATGTTGTTCTTCCCAGTGTAAGCAAAACCATGTAGTTACATTTGTGATTTTTCTCTTAGTTCCTTAAAACTCTCTCTGTGGATGGAAGAGTGATCTGTTGCATTTTTCTCCAAAAGTTGACAGATAATGAAAGATTTCTGCTTCTTTTCTTTGGGCAGAAATGGAGGGACTCTTTGAACTGGAAAGGGAGGGACAACATTAGGACTTCTCAGTTATGTTGTACTTACCAAGAATAGAGGAAAGTGATTTTGGAGTACCCCCAAAAGCTTTTCTTTTACTGCCCCATTACCAATGGAGAACTTGAGACAGAATAGGGTTAAGCAGTTTCCCAGTGTTCCACAGTAAATTGGCAGTTGAATTGGGATTAGAATCTAGGTCTCCAAACCTTGGGGAGTTCTCCATTAGCTCAGATCATGTACGGCTCAGCAGTTTCTTTCACAAGATCCTCCTGACATGACACATGCCATCAGTCTTATTTTATAACAGATGTTTTGAGGGTAGAGCAGATGGTCTCTTCCCTTCACCCTCCCAGCCCTTGACTCCAGAGAGTCAGATCATGTCAGAAATGGCACTCACAGCCCTCTTTCCCCATAGGTCCACCTCCCCGTCTGCTCATCCTTTTTGTGTGCTCATCTTTCCTATGCTCAAGCACACACTGTTTTACGGTTCCCTTTTCTTATTAGGCTATGTACTTTCCACCAAACACTTTTCTGTAACTCATGTTCTTTCTTTCCTGACTCCTCTTGAATGTTCAAAATCTAGTCAGTGGGAAGACCACTGGATTCTAAGACACTGGGTTCTACAACCCATCACGATCCTTGGTGTAATGGATGACCTGTGACAAGTTGCTTTCTACCTTTATATCACATATATTTTGGGCTAACTTTGGCCTCCCAGAAGTCTCCTATGGCTACCACTTGAGGACACTCTGTCATAGAGTACTTTGAAAGTCAGAGAAAAAGAACAAGGACCCACCTACAATTTCCTGATGCTCCATTGGCTTAATTTACATATGGCATAATCTCTACAGTATCACTTCTGTTCTTGAATATCATTTCTACATTATTCTTCTTAAATATCTTAAAATGACCTCCTGACATTCATTTTCTTTTTATCTAAACAGTGAAATTCATTTTGTGTCTTGAGGGAAACCACTAAGAGAAATAGAAGTGTGTGTTTGTACTTACACTTACTTGTATATGGGTACCTACACAGACATGTATTCATGTACCTCTACCCATTTCAGGGCACTGCGTTTAATTATGGAAACATCGACTCTGGAGTCACAGCTGTTTTTAATGCCCAGGCTTGATGCTCACAAGCTGTGTGACTTTGGGAAGGTCATTTTATTTCTCAGCCCTGTATAGACACTCAGAACATTACTACTATTGTGGGGAAGCAATGGAAGAAATAAGCTGTGTTGGGAAACCATGAAAGCCAAGAGAGGAAAGAACTTTCGTCACTGGTGAGGCATCATCTCCTGGAGGGAACTATTTCCCATTCCCCATCCCCCTGCATCAGAGTGGGCATTCCTGAGTAGATTGAGCAACTAGGTTACATGTGAACTTGTTCCATTCTGGGAAATCCTGTAAGGGGAACTAGTCAGCATTACTTTCAATACTGTAGACAAACTATCTCATTTACATTTTACTTTTTATTTTATTTCTTTTTAAGTAGGGTCCACACCCAGCATGGAGCCCAATGTGGGGCCTGAACTCATGACTATGAGATTGAGACCTGGGCTGAGATCAAAAGTTGGATGCCCAACTGGCTGAGCCACCAAGGTGCCCCCCATTTACATTTTCATGCACGAAATGGATGGAAATGATGGTCATTTGCTTGTGACCACAGCCATAGTCATTCAGTTTTTTTTTTTAAATTTTGCTGTGTTATAAACAAAACAACCTTATAATTAATCCCAGTGTACTTTCCTGTGTTGAGCCAAGTGGATATAATAAGAATGAGGAGGTTGAATTATAAACTGAAAGACTCTCATTTTCCTGGTGAGTCTATCACAAAACCCTTCTGTGCCCCCTTTGTCTTCACATATTGCAATACTTTTATCTGCAGCCGGTAATGGGACTTGATTTCACTCTCTTCTGTCTTAACTTGGGATTCAGTTGCATTTTGCTCTTTGCTTATCTATTTTTGAGGAAGTGCAGAATGCAGATGGAGAACACTGATTCTCCTTGAATATAACCTTGAAGTTGGACCCTAGAGGGTCTTAGGAATTTTCCAATTATTTATTCCAGTGTTAACATGTTTTATGATCTCCCTGAGCTCTTCTCTGCTCACACTAACTCTGGTTAGGAGATTGGATTATGTGACCTCTCATTAAGCGAATACCATTGTCCTTGGTTTCTTAATTTGGCTGCTAGCCAATATCTGTCCCTTTCTACTTTTGGGTCTGAAGTGTGTCACCTTTAGGTCTGAAGCTGATTCTGGGATCATTGCAAGTAAGAAAGGTTCATTTAAAACAATGGAAGGGATCAATCATTTTTAAAGACTTCATCTTATTTGGTCATTGCTTCATTATCTTTTCAAAGTCTTTTTTAAAAACTCTGGGATAATGGCAGAGAAACCTTACCTGGAATATTGGCTTTCCTGACTGTACAGCCACCTTGAAGTATACTGATTTTTGTATAATCCCAGAACTAGAGGAAATTTCATGAGATCATTGAACCCAGCCTCTGCTTTTAAGTTCTCTTCCTAAATTCTCCATAATATATGATTTCTCACTATGGGTGGAAAATTCTATAAAAACATCTGATAGCCTATTCCAATATCTGGACAGGTATAGAGCTGAGACTCATAAGACTTTGCTGTGTCTCAATGGAAATTAAATGAGATTCTTGCTCTTCTAATTTATTTGAGTTAACAAAATACCAGGCAGTATTCTACTCACAGAGGCTCAGATGTGAGGGCTGTGACTTCTATCTCCAGAGTTGATTCAGCTGCATTAGCTGACGAGGAGGCTGTCCCCTTTCTTCCTCACTGATCTGGGCTCAGCCAAAGAGGACAACCTTCCCAGATACTTACAATGTATTGATAATTGGTAGTAACACTAAGCATCAGCCTGTGAGCTTGAGTTCACAAGTGTCTTATTATCCTTCATTAGAACAGAATATGCAAGGAGTTTGAGTTCTCATAAGCACCAGAAGGGCTGCATAATGACACTGTCTTGCCAGTGTTGACTCCTGTGGAATGCATTTTGTATACAGTTTTCTAATGATGCTCCAGGGACTTTCTACTTCATTAGATCCTTTGGCACCTTCTAATATATTTACTGACTTAGGACATGCCTCAATGCCCCAACTAAGAAGGGTTAGAATTGGTTTCCATGTGCTGGGCTGCTTGGTGGGCAATTTAATGCCCTGGAAGATTTTCATTCTGGTTGTTTGTTAATTTCTACAACTTAGAATTTTCTGTGCAAGAGTCACCATAGGGAGAAAACTTACTTATGTGAGCCTCACATATTGCAGAGGGTGTGATGGGAATAAAATGGTGCCTATCTCAAACTTGGCCTTGGATCCTGACTTTGGTGCTCACCTACTTAGGATTCTTCTATATTTACTTTCTGCATCAGGTATCTTCCCACCTTAGGCTTTCATATCTGTTGTTTTCCTGTTGTCCTGTTTTTGAAACTTTTTCCTCTTAATACACAACAATCCCTGCATTTGCCCAGCTAGCTCCACAGTCCTGACTAAAACATCACCTTGTGATCTGGTTAGGGTGAAACAAGCTATACACAAAACTTAATGACTTCCCCGCCTCACTAAAATAGATTATTTACTGTCATAGCATTCTGAGCTTTTTATTAATAACACTATTTAACTTTATCACTATGGTAATTAGAATTTTAAGGTGGTCCTCATGATCTACCTCCTAGTGATCACATCTTTTTATAATCCTCTCTCCTTGAGCATGAGCAGAGTTTGTGACTTGCTTATAACCAGTAGAATATATAGCAAAATTGACAGGCTATACATGATCACATGTCTGTGATTGTATATCTAGTTTGTCTTCCTAGAATCTCTCCCTTGTTGGACTTAAGAACCAAAATACTGGGGTGCCTGGGTGGCTCAGTTAGGTGACTGCTTGCAGTTCAGGGCATGATCCTGGAGTTCCAGGATCAAGTCCTGCATGGGGGGGGGGCATCCCTGCTCAGCAGGGGGTCTACTTCTCCCTCTGACCCTCTCTCCTCTCATGTTCTCTCTCTCTCCCTCTCTCAAGTTCTCAAGTAAATAAATAAAATCTTAAAAAAAGAAAAAAAGAACCAAGATACCATTTGTCCTATGGCCAGCTACAAAGAAAACAATTCCTTCACCAACCTGAGGGACCTTGAAAGTGGATCCATCCCCAGTAGAGCTTTCAGGTGAGATCGCAGTCCTGGTCAGCACCTTGGTTGCAATCTTGAGATCTTGAGCAAAGGACCCAGGTCAAGCTTTTCCCTGATTCCTGATGCAAAGAAAGTATGAGATAAGTGTGTGTTTTATGCCTTGAAGTTGGTGGTAATTTGCTACACAACACAGGTAACTAATAATACTACTAAATAATTATTTGCATAATTATAGTCAAATGTTTATTTCCTCACACTTTATAAGTTCTTTGCAGGCAGAACCATGTCTTTTTCTCATGTTGCTGTATCCTTTATGCATATTACAATGCCAAAGAGTTAACACTAAGTAAATATTGGTTAAATGAATATATTTATGAATAAATGAACAAATGAGTTTGAATGCCAAGGTTAGTTCTGGGCATCACACATGGAGACATATTTAGCCAATTTTAGGATCTTTGGAGAAAGCCAGAAGACAGATTTTGTTTGATATAAGGAAGAGTATGTGCATGGTGTTTGCAATGGGGTTGAAAATTATAGTTGCCCCTTTTGGGTTACTCTATGGGGGTGGTAGTGATTTCCATGTCATTTGAGGTCCTAATCAGAGAAGGACACCTACTTTTTAAGGATGTTTTAAAGGAAATAACTTAATTTAAATGACTTATTATTCAATTGGAAAAGAAGGACATATGGAAGGAAGATAAACATCAAAGGAGCCTATTAGCAGATATATATGTATTTTTTTAATAATGAAAGTGATTATGTCAGAACACTTTAGCTGAAAACAGAGTCATTAGTCATGTGCTTTTCCAGCCTCAGCAGAGAATTAATGTGAAATTTGAACACATTTCTTAGCTTCTTGAGTTTTTAATTTCTGCTACAAAATTATAATGCTTCTTGGTTTCTCATTGAAACCTCAGGGTGCCAAGTATTAACTAAAGTGAAATGGCAGTAACTGGCACACTCTGGGTTTACTCTATTACCAAAGATTTCACCAACAAAAATAAATCCTAGACCTTTATTCTCAGCCACTGTGGTGGGTTCTTCAGAGAGCTGGGATACCAGAGAGGGAATTGATGATGAAGTATTCTTTTCAGTTGGAAATAAGGGTTCTGCCTATTTCAGAATAATTTCTTGCCTTTTAACATTGGGTTAGTTAGTTACTGAGTTATGGAGTATCTTTTGACAACACCATGGCCTAGAACTCTCTTCACAGCGTGGTTACCGGTAGCCTGAACTTTTTCCCTACCTTATTCCTAGGAACTTTGACCCCAAAGGACTATCCTCATACTTCTCCAAAGAGAAACACATATTTCTTTCTATGCTGCTAGAACATTTTAAAGCTAAATAGTGTCATTTAAGATCACCTGTCTGGGAAACTATCCATTGTTGTAAGAGCTAAATCTTTCTGTGGGGTGGTAGGGAGCTGTGTCTGGAACCCTAAATGAATAGTCTTTGTTCAAAACTTTATCCATATTAACTTCCTTTGGCTCTTACTCCAGTTTAGTCAATTTCATATTGTAGTCTTTGCTGGCTTTTGTATTTCTATCCCTGAAATCAAGCACTCCCCATACTATTTTAACTTAAATATGGTGGACTGCCTTAATATACCATGGGCTATTTTGAATGGAATAGGTTTCAATCCTACAGAAAGAAAAACAATTATTAATTGAGTATCAGTACTTAAACATAGGGATATTACTGCTAAAGGCAAATAGGAAGGTCTGTGTGAGCACTGCACAACAAAGAGGTGGGCCAAGATTAAGAAGGCAAAAGTGTAAGATAGATAATCCCCCTATTAGGTGAAGCATCATTATTCAATGATGAAACCTCAGTTTTTAGTATCGAAACACTATTCTATCTCCAGCCTCTACTGCAGTACCTGGAACATAATAGGGGCTCAGTAAATATTCCAAGAAATAATGAATCAGTCTTTCTTTCTTTCTTTTTTTTTTAAGATTTTATTTATTTGACACAGAGAGAGACCACAAGTAGGCAGAGAGGCAGGCAGAGAGAAGGGGAAGCAGGTTCCCCACTGAGCAGAGAGTCTGATGCGGGGCTCAATCCCAGGACCCCGAGATCATGACCTGAGCTGAAGGCAGAGGCTTTAACCCACTGAGCCACCCAGGCGCCCCTGAATCAGTCTCTCAATGTATTCATAGCCCTGGCGATGACTCTAACAGCCATCTTGCAAGTATTTTTGTTTGGTAGGATTCCTTCTACAGCAAGTGGTGACTGAAATATATTGATAATTGAATCTGTGACTAAGAGTGGCATGTAATAGGTACTCAATAAGTATTTTCTAGATGCAGCTTTTAATGAAGATCTTTTTTCTTTTTTTAAAGTAGGCTTCCACACCTGGTATGGAGCAGAATGTAGGGGTTGAACCCATGACTCTGTGATGAAGACCTTAGCTGAGATCAACAGTCAGACGCTTAACTGTGAGCCACCCAGGTACCCCTAATGAATATTCTTATTGCTGCTCTTCAAATTCTAGGATAACCACCCCCCCAATTTTCTCAGGGTGTTTTTTTTTGTTTTTTTTTTTTTTTGCATAAGCCTTTGTGGAAAGACCAAATGGTCTTATACCCAAAGGGAGAAAATCTGAATGCATTTGGTATAGAGTATATTATGGATAGAATTGGCACTCCCACATCAATGATAAAATTAGAGTACACATGCAAACTATGCAGAATTAAAATTGAGTGTGGGCCAGGGCACCAGAGAGTTAAAAATAATGGTAGTGACCAAGAGAAAGGAAGTGAGTCGGCAAGATTCTCTTTGTTGGGAAATATTGGTAGTATAAAAAGCATTTAATGAATAAAAATCTTATCCTTTAAGGTGCTTTTTATACATACCAGTGCCTACAGCATAGATGAACAGGCAATGACAATTGTCATTCACAGGAGATTTGAACTTGCATTTGCATTATGTCAGAGGCTTTGTAACAAGTAAGTAATTGCAAAAAGTCAGTGTTCATTGTTGTTAGAAGTTGTGTAGGAAATTAAACTTCCAACTGTAATGGTAATGTGGTAGGAAGTATAGTTTTGGATTATTTTGTGGTATCCATGCTGAAATGGCAATGGCCAGCTTCATTATCCTCATTCTTCTTACTGAAAAAAAATGACCACTGTTGACCTGGAGCAATTTTTCCTCAATGTGTGACTTTGTTGCAGTGTTGGAACATCTTGGGAGCCTATTAAATATGCAGATCCCACTAGAGAAAAGCAGATCAAAACCACAAAGAAATACCACCTCACACCCATTAGGATGGTTGTTATTAAAAAAAAAAACTAGAAAATAATAAATGTTGGTGAAAATATGGAGAAATCAGAATCCTTGTGCACTGTTGGTGGGAATGAAAAACTGTGTAGCTGCTATAGAAAACAGTATGGAGGTTCCCCCCAAAATTAAAAATAAGACTACCATATGATCCAGCAATCTCACATCTGGGTATACAGTATTCAGAAGAACTGAAAACAAGATCTTGAAAAGATATTTGCACATCTTGTTTGTAGCAGCATTATTCACAATTTCGAGGAGGTGGAAGTAACCCAGGGGTCCATCAGTGGGTAAATGGATGGAAAAAAAAATGTGAGATACACACATATACACACACACACAGTGGAATATTATTCAGCTTTAAAAATGAAAGACATTGTCACACATACACATGGATGGACCTTGAGGACATTATGCTAAGTGAAATAAGCCAGCTACAAAAACAGATACTGTATAATTGCATTTATGATGTATCTAAAGTGGTAAAATTTATACAGCAAATAGAATGGTAGCCAGGGGCTAGAAGGAGGGGCAAATGGGGGAGGGAGTTGTTCAGTGGATACAGTTTTGGAGATCTACTGCACAGCAATGTGAATATATTTAACATTACCAAACTGTGCACTGAAAGTAGTTAAGTAGGCAAATTATATGTTATGTGTGTTTCTTTTGAAACATAATTATTTTTTTTAAATGAGGATCCTGGAATCCCACTGCCAACCTGTTAAATCAAATTTATAAGGCAGAGGTCTGGGGATATATATACATTTGAAACAACCTCCCTGATGATTTCTAGACACACGCCAATGTCTGAGAAGAGAGGAGGTTGGCTTTCCCAATTCACAGAGTTCTTTTTACCTCCATTTTCTCTTTAATACACCAACTCCATAGGTGGGTATTATTGTAATCACTATTTTGCCTATAAGGAAATTGAGACTCAGAGGAGCTAAGCAAATTGCCCCATGTCACAAAGCTAATAAGTGGTGGAGCCAAGGTTCAAGTCCAGGTTCAGATGGCATCACATTCTTTCTTTGTGTATCTTTTTTTTTTTTTTAAGATTTTATTTATTTATTTGAGAGAGAGACAGTGAGGGAGAGCATGAGAGGGGAGAAGGTCAGAGGGAGAAGCAGACTTGCCATGGAGCTGAGATCCTGATGCAAGACTTGATCCCAGGACTCTGGGATCAGGACTTGAGTGGAAGTCCAACTGAGCCACCCAGGCACCCTTCCTATGTGTATCTTAACTTACTTAATATCTTGACATGCATGTTTCATCTCAGACATAAAAGTTAGACTCGATCTGCCTTTATGTGTCTGACAAAATCTTAAATGTCTCATAGTGGTATTTATTTGATGTCCCCTGGTTATTCACACTAACATTTCTAGAGGATGTTCGTTCTTATTTATTACTATCTGATTGTCACCTGCTCTGATGCCCAGGTATTATTTGACTGTACCTGAGGATGCTCTCTATTTTTGCCATTCCATGTATATAACTTGTATGTTTTCCTATGTTGATTTGTTCACATGTATAATTTGTATGGTTCCCATGTAGATTCATCGGAGATCTCCTTTAACTTTGGAGTATAACTTTGAATTCTGTTGATATCTCTCACAGTTTGTTGGATTAATTAACGTCAGTCCAATTCTTTAGTGGCTGCTGAGTGAAATTCTACCAAACTGACTACTAAATAATGTTCAACTTCCTTCCCCTGGTATGTGGGATCTCTTTACCCTCAAGACAGCTTTCCAGCCTTTTCTTTTCCACATGCCCAGCACCATGTTTAATTGGATCTGGAGTATTCATGATTTTATGAACAAGCACTGGGTTTTCCTACCTTCCTGCTTTTGTTCCTGGCATTTCCAGTGTTGAGAATACCTCTTTCAGTCATATTTACCCATCTTTAAAAATTTGGCTAATTCTGTTTTCTCCTTAACTTTCTTTGCATATAAGCCTCATCCTATAGTTACCACTCATCCCATGTATTTTTTTTTTTTTTTGTATTTAATCTGTTCTATGTAAAACTGCTTTGTATTCTTGCAATTTACATGTGTGCCCAATTTCCTCTATTAGATGATAAGGACTTCAAGACACAGACCATGAACTTATAGTCCTTAGTTGAACATTACTTTTGAACCTACTATGAGTCACTTACTCTGATGGGAACCATACCTGCTGAGATAAAAGACAGTTCTTGCCCTGATGGAGTTCACAGCCTAAAAGAAGAGACAGAGAAGTAAACAATTTTATATCTCACACAAGTATAGCTCTTTGCATTCACCTTTAAAAATGCCATTCTGTACATATCTTTAAACTTTAGCAGAGTGGTCAGTAATCCAATTTCTTTGGTCATCCATTAAATGTTTTCATCAGATCAAAAACTACTAGCCAGAAATGACTTATAACTTCTGAGCTAAAATCAAATATAAGTGGAAGTTCACTCAACTGGTCTTGGATAATTTAATTCTTATTTCTAAACTCAGGTTTGACCCACCAATTTCTTTTCAATAGTCAATAAAACTTTGCAATGAGGAATAAACACAAGAGAATGATGGCTTCTTATGTGCCAATCCATGGCTGTGGATTTTGCGTTGACTTATTTAGGGCACTTTTCTTTGTAGCCCCTGATTGTGCTCGTCTGTAACTATGAAAAGCAAATCAATAATATATGGAATTGGTTTTGGGTGGGAGGAGGGTGGATTGGGGAAATAAGAAAAGATCATGCACAAATGCAGTGACTTCGTGAGAAAGAACTACAAACAGATAAATACAGGCTGATAAAGTCCTAGAGTGAAATTGAAATCATTCCTGCATTCACTTATTTTTTTTTTCTAGAATTTGTAGCAAAGCTTAACACAACCTTTCTTAGGCCTAAGAAAATTGTCCCCACAGACCATGCACTTAAGCTATGTCTGTCAGTTGAGGATTATCAGTGCATTTTAAATGATGGAAAGTTTATTGTAAACTAAAAATAACAAGAATCATGGAGTGATTGGGGGGCCATGTTATTGAAAATGATAGTGTTCTTGGATATTGCCTTACTTTTTCTTTAAAAGACTGAAGCTGTTATTTGGGCTTGGCCCTCTGGAAGAGATGTTATCTCTATTACTGTGCATTTCTTCAGCACTCTGTGCTGTCAAAGGCTTTTCTTTGTTCACCTGCTGGATATATCAGATGTATTACTGAGATGTTTTAAGTCACAATTCATTGGTTTCTTTCTATTTTTGGCTTTTGATTAATTTAAAGGTGGAATTACTCATTGGGTATAAGATCACGACAGTATCTTTAATTAATGGAGTGCATTGGCAAACGGAAACACATCAGACACACAACTACATTTAATGATACTTTTCAGTTTGCTGAAACTCTCTTTTAGAGATTTTCCCAGGGAAACCAGTTCTATTTTTAGTCTTCATGTTTGTCAATTTGTATTTGACCCTTAGTATTTTTGTTTTAATTTATGAAGCCCCATGATATGAATGAATAAAGATGTTTTCTTATGTTTTTTAAACATGTACTTTAATATATACAAGTATCCATATGTACATGTGTGTGCACACACATAAATGCATCTTGGGCCACCTGGATGCTCATGCAATTGAGCCTTGGAGACTCGGTTTTGGCTCAGGTCGTGGTCTCAAGGTCATGGGATAGAGCCTAAAGCCAGACTCTGTGCTCAGCCTAGAGTCTGCTTGAGATTCTCTCTCTTCCTCACACCCCCACCAATAAATAAATGAATCTTTAAAAAAGAAACCTCCTGTTTGCTCTAGCTTTGCTGGTTGATTCAGATGCTAGGCATATACATACACTGGATTACTGGTATGAGAAAATAAGGGGAAGGGCATGAAAATAACAGGAAAAATGTGGCATTTCACTTCATGTAGGCCTGAGTTTATGTATTTAACCATTGATAAAATATTTATTGTACTGAGGGACCATCTGCAGGGCTCTCCTCTCCTTCTCCTGCCCCAATCCATGTCACCATCCATCTTTGTCTGGACCATAGCAGTACTACTGCCCTCCTTGCTTCAACTCTTGCCCCCTACAATCCAAGCACTGTATAACAGTTGGAGATGCCTTTCACCCAGGTCAAAACCCTCAGGTGGGAAATCAGATAACAGCAAATTCTTCATCATGGCATATGAGACTCTATATGGTTTGACCCCTGCCTACCTCTCCACTTTATCTCAGCCCTCTCTCTCACCTGCTTGCTCTGCTTCAGCCTTAATGGCCTTCTTGCTGTTCTACAGAAACACCAAACTCTTTTTCCTTTGAAAGCTTAGCCCTGTCTTTCTTCTTTGTGAAATACCCTGCCCCTGGATCTTCACACAGCTGATTCCTTTTTGTCATTCAGATTTCAGGTCAGATATCACCTCTTTGGAGATTTCTGTGGCCACCCAATTGGATGTGTCTCCCAGTCACTCTACCACATTGTTCTATCTTATTTTAATCATATGTTCTTGTTCATTCATATATGAAGCTATTTACTATATCCTTATCACTAGCATGTGGATTCCGTAAGAGAAGGCACCTTGTCTGGCTTGTTCATTTCATTTTTTTTTAAGATATTATTTATTTGACAAAGAGGGAGACAAGCAAGAGAGAGAACACAAGAAAGGAGAGTGGGAGAGAGAGAAACAGACCTCCTGCTAAGCAGGGAGCCAGATGCAGGGCTTAATCCCAGGACCCTGGGATCATGACTTGAGCTGAAGGCAGATGCTTAATGACTGAGCCACGTAGGCACCCTGTCTTGTTCATTTCTAAAAACCCAGCAACTAGAATGATGCCTGGCACTGAGTGGGACTCAATAAATTTCCATTTCTTAATATTTTACCTTTGAGTGATAGCTAGCGTGTACAAGGACTTAACTTGTATTAAGTATACTTAACATATATTAACTCATTACTTCTGACAGTAGGATCATAAGATAAATGACACGATCTTTACCACATAGATAAGGTAACTAAGGTCCAAAGTTTAGAGGGATACACATATAAGAAAATGTGTACTAGTACTGGGCTCCAGGTGCACATGATGCTATTGCTGAATAACAAATTACCACAGATTTAGTGACTTTAAAAAGTTTTCATTTATTATCTCACAGTTTCTGTAGTTGAGATACACAGGCATAGCACTGCTAGCTTCTTTGCGTTGCCTATGGTCTTACAAGGTTATGTAGTTAAGATGTCAGCTGGGCTGCCCTCTCATCTGACAGCTCAGTTAGGGATGGACCCACTCCCAAGCTCTCTCTGATTGTTGGCAAAATTAATTTCTTATGGCTGTAGAATTTTGGGGAGCTTGTTTCTTCTATGCTGGCAATGGAGAGAGACAGATTCTCTGCTCCTTTGAGTCTCTGACTTCCAGGAGGTTCTAGACTGTATTTTCAAAGGCTAATCTGATTAGGTCAGGTTCACCCAAGCTTATCTCTCTTCTGATTAACTAAATGTCAACTCATTAGGGACCTTAGTTGCATCTGCAAAATCCCTTAACCTTTGCCATATGATGTAACGTAATCAAAGGTCTGATATCCTATCACCTTTGCCATATTCTGTTGCTTAGAAATAAGTTATAGGACTTACCCATACTCAAAAGAAAGAGATTTATGCATGGATCTGGGTCACTGAGGGTCATCTTAAAATTTTGCCTAGCACAAGGAGCAGAAGATCTATACTATTTGTACTCTAATATCTTTAGGGAAGAAGATTGGGAACAAGGACCTTTATTTTTTTTTTTAAATTTTTTATTTTTTATAAACATATATTTTTATCCCCAGGGGTACAGGTCTGTGAATCACCAGGTTTACACACTTCACAGCACTCACCAAATCACATACCCTCCCCAATGTCCATAATCCCACCCCCTTCTCCCAAACCCCCTCCCCCCAGCAACCCTCAGTTTGTTTTGTGAGATTAAGAGTCACTTATGGTTTGTCTCCCTCCCAATCCCATCTTGTTTCATTGATTCTTCTTCTACCCACTTAAGCCTCCATGTTGTATCACCACTTCCTCATATCAGGGAGATCATATGATAGTTGTCTTTCTGTGCTTGACTTATTTCGCTAAGCATGATACGCTCTAGTTCCATCCATGTTGTCGCAAATGGCAAGATTTCATTTCTTTTGATGGCTGCATAGTATTCCATTCTAAAGGAACAAGGACCTTTAGAATGCTAAGATATAACTGCCTAGGTAAAAAGGAGAAGGAATAACTCCCAAATGAACGAATGGTTTGAGAAGAGATTACCCGTACTGTTGTGCTTGAAAACACAACGCAAATTACAAGAAATAAATGGAGCATTGCATATGATTGAATATAAGAAGTTGACCCTTACTTATTTTGGATCGCAGTTTGATTTGCAGTTTTCTGCCCCTCCTGGCCATATCATTTTGTCATTCAGAATGGAGACACTCCACTTTAAAGATAAACTCATGTTGTCAGATGTGTGCCTTACTGAAGCAAAAAAAGGGCCTTCTATGGCAAGTGAGCAGATTTAACCAGGCAGCTGCAGTAAAGGCATGCTTTTGAAATGCCCTTTTGAATTTTCTGCTTTGAAGACTAGAAGGGATGAGCCATGTCTATAGAGAGTCCACATGTGTTCATTCACTGAACTTCTACAGAGCACCTACCAGGTGCCAGAGCCTAGGCACAGAGGCCCAGAGACTCACAGAAGAGTGCCTGTCTTGAGGAGCTTTCATTTTAGTGGAAGAAATAGACATGCTGGCTAAGTGGTACAGGGAAGGGTGTGAATGCTTCTGCTCCTGAGCTGAGGAGAGTTTTCCCAGAGGACAAGCCAGGTCATGAAAGAAGTGTACGTCCTCACTTCTCTGTCAGTGAGGATGGAACAGAAAAGTCATTGTAATGAAGGTGAACAGCACATATGAAGGGATGAAGCCCGGAAAGGGCATGGTGTTTGGGGTAGTGTGAGGCATGCAGAGGAGAGAGTGCAGGATGAGTACAGGGACAAGACCGGTGACAGAACTAGGTGGTATTTTGCACTGTGAGTGGCACTGGGGTTGTGCTAGGAGTGACCTCATTCAGACCTAGGCACCCCGATCAGACTCTGAGATGATAGATTGCATTCTTTGCTTCTATAAGAGCTATCTGCCAGTGGAAGTGGCATGGTGCCACCAATGCCTGAGGGCCCCCTGTGAAGGTTGTGTCGTATCTGGAACTTTCTTCTATAAAGCTAACCAGTGGAAATCTATGAAACTCCTAATGGTGCTTTTGCTCTTCACATCATTTCAGCTGAAATTTCGCACGTGCTCAGTCCTAAATAACTAACATTGACAGTTTCACAAAATTGGGATATGTGGGAAATAAAAGATATGTTTTATTTGTCTTCATTTCTTACCAAGTGAAGGCCAACAGAAGTTGTCCATTTGAACTTTTAATACTAAATGTCTTTTAGCATGAATGTGTCTGCTTTCATATGAAAGTGAAATATATGAGATTGAGGGAAGAACCAGAAGAACACACAAGTCACTTGTGTGCCAGGCTGGGTGTTCAGAGTGTGCATTTCAAATGGCACCAAACCTGAAACCCAAGAGGCCAATGGCTTCGGTATATGTGTATATATTTACAGGGGAAAAGGATGGCAGCAAAGTTGAAAACAAACTCAAGCGACGCCTTGATGGCACAGTCTATTAAGCATCCAACTCTTGATTTCAGCTTAGATCGTGGTCTCAGGATTGTGGGTCCACCCCCTCGTCAGGCTCGACGTTCAGTGGGGAGTCTGCTTGAGATTCTCTCTGCCTCTGCCCCTCCCCCCACTCTCCTTCTGTCTCACAGGAAAAAAAAAAAGCAAGAAAAACTCAAGAAACACAAGTCCATCACTTAAAGTGAAATTCCACGAAGATCACTTATCTTTTTCTTAAATAATGATTCATAATTGACAGATCATTTGAAAATCTTGAAGAAGGTCAGTATTTGGAACTAGCCAGATACTCCCACTTCTAGCTATTTTTGTTTGCAGATTTGGGTAAGTGCCCCTTACCTCGATTCTAAAATGGGAATAATTTTATTTTTCTCAAAGTATCACAAGACGAACTGTGTGAGCTAAAATATGTAAAGTGCCTAACATACTATCTTGAGTGAAACAGAGAAAAAGACAGCATAGGGAAGGGTGGGAGCAGTAAGCACTGGTTGAATCAGGCGTTCAGGGAGTGCTAGGTCCTGGGATAGGGACTGGATGCACAGTGCCAAATAAGGTGCTGTGATCTCCTCTGTGAGACCTTGAAGATCAGAATATTGGCTCTACCACTTGTCAGCTGTGTGACTTCAGAAAGCCATTTCATCTCTCTCAGCTTCAGTTTGCTCATCTGTAAAGTGGGTATAAGAAGACCTGCCTTGCAATATTCTGAGGAGGTTAAAGGAAACAATGTATGTAAAATACTAGGTTTATTGTGGGTACTCAGTAAATGATAGCAGTAGACCGTCATCACCTTCATCACCACCACCATCACCAACACCACCACCATCGTCAAAATCCCATTACTGCCATGAGAAATTTCAAGAAGTTGGGGCTAACTGAGGGTCTATGGATTTTTCAATGCCTTCTCTGGTGTTTTAGCAATTGAATCCCCCCCACCGCCTCCCCACCTCCCTCCTTCCAGGTCTTCCCTCAGTCCATTTAGATTCAGGGGATAAACATGAACTTCATCATTGCAATAGCATGCCGCTGTGGCCCCTGCAGAAAGTCAATATGGAATCTATTCCAACCTCCTTAATGTACCAACAAGAGAACAAAGGGTAGTTAGTGCCAGTCAGGACCAAAACCTTGCTCTTTTGACTCCAAGTCAACCGCTCCTCCTACCTTCCCACTGCTGCCTTACTGAATGAAGGAACAATGTGACTGAGGTACTGCCAACTGAACATGATGCAAAGCAAATGATGTCCTAAATATATCTGAGCATGGACTGATAGCAAAAACGAGTGTTTGATTTATAAAGGGCCACATTGTCACTAAGGTCATGATGGATCATGGCTCTGGTTTTATTGATCTTGTGTTGACGAACTTCAGGTGTTATTGCTTTCTGTCTGCCGTGTAGTTATTGGGGTCTATGACATCAACATAAGTCTGGTTTGTGATTAGCTACTTTAAATTTACTGCTGCCTGTTTTCCTTTGATCTTTGGTTGTAGAATAGCGTCATAGAAATGCACACAGGTCTTGAGCCCGTGATAACTCTCAACTCAGACCCATCGCTCTCATTTACCCACTGTGTGGGTGACTTGAGACATGTCACTTAACCTCTCAGAGCCTTGCATTCCTCATAAGTAAAATCAAGGTAATAAGTTTTTATACTGTAGGGTTCTTGGGAGGATTACATGGGTTAATCCATGTAATCAGTTTAGAATATTGCCTGGTACTTAGTATGTGCTCAGTAAATAATAGCTTGTGTTATTGCCTCCATATGTCTGTGACTTTATCAATCAGCAGTTGCTGCCATCTTAGTTTGATGCAAATATTGAGAAGTATAAGAGATTTAAAATTAATCACTATGGTGATAATGGTTTAATATCACCATACACTTAGATGACACTGTAACTTTCTAATCTTTCAATATGCTAACAAATATTGATTGAGTGCCTGTTCTGGGCCAGGCACATTTTTCTAGCTATGAAAGAGGCAAGGTCAGTGTAATTTTCTCCCTCTGAAAAAGGAGAAGGCATGTGTATGGAGAGGTTAGTGAATTTGCTTCATGGCCTGCTGTTGTTAGCATTTCGGGGGGGGGGGCGGAGTTCAGATCTTCAAAGTCCAGGAGAAAAGCAGGGTTGAGGGAAGGGGCAGACAGGTGTCAGGAGCCCTGAGAGGAATGGGTACAAGATGTCCCAAGGACTTTTATAGATAGCCTGGCTGACCTGAGTGGGCTTCCCTTTCTGAGACCCCACGAGCACAGAACTGACTTCCCACCCTGCACAGGTGCTTTGTTTTCTTTGAGATGCTTCTCTCAAAAGGGTTTCTGTTGTCTTGATGATAATAACATAGACTAACAGCATTATAAATCAGTGAGGTTTACTGTTACAGGTTAGTCAAGTGGAAGTGCTGGAACCCCACACAAATTTGATAGTGAGGATGCTTATAAATGAAATTAATTATGGGAGCGGAAGAGGCAGCAAAATGAAATAGGCTGTCCTGTGCATTTCAACATGGCCCTCTGGACTTCTGATCATTCCTGCCCCCTCCCTCCAAGGATGGGTTTGCACTGGTCTGGCCACATTTACTTCTTAGCTCCCGTTGTTACCAGCAGCACCATTTGCCAGATGGTTCAATGGGGTGAGGGGACAGCATGTGTCTGTGATATGTGACAGAGTGAAGTGAACTGACCCATGTGGGAATTGGACTGAGAGCTTTCATATAAAGCTTTCAGAATCTCATTTCTCATAAACTATAGAATTAAACAAAAGGTTATGTAAACAGATCCAACCAATTGACTTTGGAGTAAAAACCAGCATTCATTCTGATTTCTAATCCTCATCAGTCTTTTAGACAGATGCCTGGGGTTAGGGGTTCAGACAAGGACTTAGTTTGAAAATAACAAGGCCCTCACATGGACTCCGGGAGGACTTGAGTACCTATCAATTGCTGGCTAGTGAGAATATACTGTTGGCCCTGAGCAGGCAACTTAAAATGTCAAGAGGTTTGGGAGAAAAGGGCTGAATATCCCCTAAGTCAGGGTCTCCAAATCTGAAGATCCTCAATACGATTGATTTTGATCTCCAGCACCTCTGTGGAAGAAAATACTGGCTTTAAAGAGCTCCTTGGATTTCTTGAAGTATGAAATGCCTCTTCAGGTTGAAAGTTCTTTTCCATTGCTGTGCTTCAAATGTATGGAAATATAGGAATCAAAGTTAAACATGCTGTCACACGGAATGTTCAAGTTCCACATTTTGCTGCAGGGAAGGGATCTGGTACTTTTCTAGCCACACTCTTCCTCTTAGGGCTACCAAAGCAGTCAGTGCCATTTTTATGTTCTCGGGGGTGTCTTGCCCTCTTCCTCACTCTTGTTCCTGTCCTTGGCATCGGCCTCTCCTCCCCCTTGACTTGCAGGCATGGATACTGTAGTGGAAATTCATGTGTCCTTCCATTTCCGTAAAGGCTTTGCCCCCTTTCTTTCTCTCCATTGTCTCTGAATCTAGTCTGAATTTTAAAGTAAGGCTCCCACCTGCTTTCAATTGCAGAATGACCTTGGAATCTTTTGCTGAGGGAGTACCGCTCTCTTGCCTTCTAGCTAGTAATTAGTGTCAGATGATGTAAACCGCACAGGTTACAAATAGAGCTCGGAAAGGTGAGACATGCCTTTTGGTTGAAAATGTTCACATTATGGAATCATTGGAAAGCTTGAATGATGATCCCTTGCACATGTATATACATATAAATGTGTATATGGCATGTACACATGTATCTAGACACACATATACATACATATACAGATACATATATATATGTGTGTGTGTATATATATATATATATATACACATATATATGTGTATATATATATATAATTTCTAATAGGATATGGATGGGATGCAACTCCTCCTCATTCTTCCATTTGGAGCAGAGTTTCTTCACACTGCAGTATTCGTTTTGATAACCATGCGGAGACAGATGGCATTTTGTCCGCTTTCCAGAACAGAGGACTAGTTTGCCGAGCTACAGCTAGTATAATGAGAAGCCGTGTAAGTTGAAGCTGAGGTAAGACCAGAGCATCTGTCAGTCCTCGTGTGCCAGATTGGAGATGCTGCAGACAAACTAATATTTCAACAAAAAAGTTGAAGCAAGTCTAGATTTGTGACCAAAATGATTGCATTTGATAACAATGCCATAGCAGATGTCCTAGAGTTCATGCTTGGTTTTTATTACTGCTCTGTGAGGGATTTTGGAAGCGAGACCTACCGGCACAGCTTGTATAGAGCATGTTAGTTATAAAATTTTATTTTACAGAAAACAATGAGATGGAAAATTTGTAGCTAATTTGGTACTTTCCTACTCTATCATGTTTCTTTACTTATTATTTAGGGAAAGATGATATTCTTGTTTGATTTATGTTGGCACTTTCTAGCCTAATAAAAGAACATCATGTTAATTTGAAACAGGGAATGAGAAACCAGTGTTAATGTTCATGATCTAATATCGAGTTTTTGGTATGGGCTACGGGAAGAAGCAACTCCATTTATTTTGCACCCTCTTTTTCATCGAGCCAGCCTTATGTTTTTTGCTACCTTAAAATAAATTTTAAGAAATTTAAAAACAAATCAGATTTACCCCCTAGAGTCTTCTGTCTACAGTTAAATAGTTGATATTTCCTCAAAAAAGCAATTGTTTCAGATTCAGATGACTTAAGATCTTTACATATGATGAAAAATGTGTTTTTAAGTGTACAGAATGCCTTTCTGACCTGAGTGCTATGTAAGGTGGTGTTAGCATGACTCAGTGTTAGAAAGTAACTCGCTCAGAACCCAGCTGCTGTGACGTGTGCATTATGTGAAGGAAAATTGCTCAGGGTTTCGGCAGAATGGGAAATAGTTATATCACCTGATTGCCTTATAACAGATTCCTTATTGGAAGAAGGCAATTATTTTCAAAGGTTGCTGAATGTTAATAAAAGGTTACATGTGGTAGGGAAAATGTTACAGCATCGAGTTTACAGATGGGAAGATAGTCCAATTACATACAAGAATATTTCTTATTCCAGGGGCTGTTAGGACCATTCTTGGGCCATACCTCTTAAGTGAACAGTACTCATGGACAAGTGTTTCTGTCTCCCAACAACTCACCAGCTCTTGGTAAACATGTGGTTTCGTTGCTGGCTCTCCTCTTTATTACTTCCCTTTGAGATCTTTGTTTGGATTGTTCTATTTCCTAGCAGATTGTGGTGTTGCAGTCTTAAGGTTATGGTGAAGGTGGTAGCATGGTTTTGATTCTCAGTTTGAATTGGAAATATTATGATATAGTGACACACTAGTGTGTAAAAAGGGATATGTGCATAATTAAATAAACATATCTAAGCTAAAAGAAGAAAAACAACCCATTCCAGTGTACTTTCATCTATCTAAACACAATCTTGCTGGGCTGTTGTCCTTATATTGCCTATTTTCTCAGAGCTCTTTCATTACACATTTTTTTTTTTTACATTTAGAGAGGACTGAATTTTGTATCTTTTATTTATTTATTTTTTTATTAAGTAAGCCACCTTTATATTTTAATTTATTTTTTATTTTCAGCATAACAGTATTCATTGTTTTTGCACCACACCCAGTGCTCCATGCTATCTGTGCCCTCTCTAATACTCACCACCTGGTACCCCGACCTCCCACCCCCCGCCCCTTCAAAACCCTCAGGTTGTTTTTCAGAGTCCATAGTCTCTCATGGTTCACCTGTATCTTTTAAACCTTGAGTATATCATAAATAATTATGAGATATATGTAGTGTTATGAAAGGCATGTCCAAGATAGTAGGGTTCTGGAACTTTTAAACTATTTAAATTTGTTTTTTTTTTAAATATTTAGATTGCACTGCAAAAAAGTTTAGTTTAGTTTTAACTGTCATACAGCAGAGAATTTCCTTCTGCTTCCCCTGGATCCAAGAGGGTCACTTGCTAGTGTAGAAACATTCAAAGGCCCAGATGAGAATCTCATCCTAGAGGAGAAGTGCCTTTGTATGGCATGCAAGGCCTTTCACAGCTGCCCCTACCATCTTAGTGAGCCCTGAGTCCTACCACCCCTCCCTACCCCACACCCACACATCACACAATGAACTCCAACTTTAAAACCCAAGTCATCTGAAGGTTTCTTCATGTTTCCTCACCTTGGTAGCCTCTGAGTAAATTTCCTTCTCCATTCCCCATGCTCTGTTGCCTCCTTTAGTTTCCCTATCAGACATGACATGTGTATTCTTGTCGCTCTCGGCCCGCAAGAACGACACGGAGACACGCGTGGAGGCAAACTTCTTTAATGGCTTCTTTTTATCTTCTTCCCCCTCTGCCGCAGCACAGCACGCAGCTCCCACCGCCCCGCTCGGGCGCCACCGCCGCCTCCAGGGCCGCGCGCCGCCCCTCAGCGGCCGCCGCCGCCGCCGCCGCCATGGTCTGGGCTGTGGCCGGAGGGCCAGCGGGGCGCAGCGCGGCCTGGCTCCCGGCGAGCCCACCCCTCTACAAGTACATTCAAGCATATATACACCGGCAGCTTAGCCCGCCTAGCCAATCACCACAGTGCTCATGCACCTCCCGCGTGAGTGGACCCAAATGAACAGCCAATCATATTCAGTCCCTTACGGCTCTTACAGTAGGCCTCCTGTACTGGCTCCCGACATCTCCCCCTTTTTTATTTATTTATAATGGCTGAGATAGTGCCTGTCTTAGGTTGCCAATCCTCAGCACACATGCTTACCCGTCATCAGGTACTCTCCCTGGTCGAAGAGCCCCTGTCTTAGGTTGCTATGGTGTGGGATCAGTCTTACCCGTCTTTGACTACCGATCTAGCATACTTAGCCATATCTGGGGGGAGGTACCAGCTTCAAGAGCCATCATGGCTTGAACCATGAGATGTTATTGTCGTTGATTGCGACGGACACGGCCACACACCCAACGTAACATTAGTACGTTAGCTGTGATTAAGAGAACAGCCATGGCACCAAGTCCGGCCCACTGTTTGAGGAACGAAACAGATTGCTGTAACATTTTTTTCCACTCACTAAACACGTGCAATAGTTACTTTGGTAGAATATATGGATATAATTTGAGCTCGTAATTGCCTAGTTAAATTTTGAAATTGACGGTTCCAGTTACCATTAAGCATATTTCCTAATTGTCTAGAGAGGTTAGCTGCTAAGGATAAGTTGTTATGAGCTATAGGGGTGATACAAAGTCCGGCCATATTATGTATGCATCCTATCGACACAATTGACTCTAGGATATCAAGTTGTTCCTGTACAAGATCAACCCTTTGATTTACAATAAGGATCCCAGCATGCAAATGTCCATTAATTTGTTCTTGCGTAGCCAATGCTTCAGCGACCATTCCTGTGACGTTGTTGAGCACAGCTGCTGTCTGTACTGACGTTGTCAACGCTACTGCGGCAGCAGTAGCAGCGGCGGCAGATGCTGCAATAGCCACAGTGATGGCCGCTGTTATCCCAAAATCTCTTTTATGCCGTAGCAACACAGGCAAGTTATCGGAGTTCACTTGCACTGGCATAGGGATGTATGTCGGTATCTTGGCTATTACTGCCGAGTCTCCCACCGTGGCGTTCCAACATTCTGATAGCAGACAATTCTGGGACTCACAAGAGAGACTAGATGACTTGTTAATAGTAGAAGCATTAAAAACTATGAAGAGAAAGGGAGCTCTAACACAGACGGGCATTGGTGAGTAACTTATGTGCTTAGCTGAGGTGCAATTGCAAGTAACATTTGTTTCAAATCGAGAGCCTACGTGATAGTTGTACGTACAGTTACGCCATGTAGACCCATTAATAAAGTGAAGGCTTTCCAAGCCTGTACATGCCTGTGCAGCATTGCAGAGCAGCCACCTATCTAGAAGGTGAGCTGACGCACCTTGCGCCGGGTCTTGGTAGGTATAATTATAGCCAAAAAAGGTGGAGTTAGAGTAAGTGGGGATTTTAGGACTGAATGAGAATCCTGTTCCCATCCAAACTCCTGAGAGGCTACTATGGCAGCCACTCGTGCGGTGCAGCTCGCACAATAGCAGGCCTTGGTGCAGCAAGGTTTATACGGAGGAGGCCCCTCCTAAGGTGGCACTGTTGGGGCTGGGCGCGTGGGCACAGGATCTAAGTTATCTACCACTTCCGTCTTTGTTTGTAACTGCGCCATAGCTCCTTCTTTCGCTTTTAATTTCAGCTGTGCCATAACTTCCCCCTGCATTTTGAACTGCGCCATAGCCTTCTTTAGCTTTTCCTCCTTTTTTGCAAGCTCCTTTTGCATCTTGCTCACCTTTTGGCTTTTGGGAGATTTCCCTCCTCTGCTCCTTTCCAAAAGCCAGGGAGCCGTTTGTCCCACTTCTCTCAAAAACAAGCAAGCTGTTTTATTTTTTAAAGGAGTACCAATTGCTTTAAGGATATCAGAAAGCGGCCCCAGCATTTTATATGTGGCCATCTCCTTTCCCATACCAGAAAGCTTTACTCTCGTCCTTATCCTAGGAACTTTGCAGCCATCTCGTTTCCCATCCCGGAAAGCTTTCTACGCTCGTCCTCGACTTGAGGAACTTTCCCTGTCACTAGACAGAAATAAGTGCACTCTTTACCTGATTGTTGCCTAACTCTGCGCGTCTCTTCTGCACGAGTTCCCGGGTTTCGGCACCACTTGTCGCTCTCGGCCCACAAGAACGACACGGAGACACGCATGGAGGCAAACTTCTTTAATGGCTTCTTTTTATCTTCTTCCCCCTCTGGCACAGCACGCAGCTCCCGCTGCCCCGCTCGGGCGCCGCCGCCGCCTCCAGGGCCTCGCGCCGCCCCTCGGCGCCCGCCGCCGCCGCAGCTGCCGCCATGGTCCGGGCTGCGGCCCCCTCCGGCCAGCGGGGCGCAGCGCGGCCTGGCTCCCGGCGGGCCCGTCCCTCTACAAGTACATTCAAGCATATATACACCCGCAGCTTAGCCCGCCTAGCCAATCACCGCAGTGCTCATGCACCTCCTGCATGAGTGGACCTAAATGAACAGCCAATCATATTCAGTCCCTTACAGCTCTTACAGTAGCCTCCTGTACTGGCTCCCGACATATTCTTGTCCTGAAATTCTTGAATTTGCCAAATAGGTATCCTATAATAACTCATGTGAGCTATCCTGGAAACTCAGGGTGCAAATATGTGTATTCTTCTCACTTTTTCCAATTAATTCCTCAGGCTCGCACCTGCTCATTAGCAGAAAACTTAGTATCTTCCTCTCCTTCTTCTTCTTCTTCTTCTTTGAGTGAGATGAAGGGAGACAGAGAGAGACATAGGTAGAGAATCTTTTTTTTTAAATTTTTATTTCTAAAATTAATTTATATAGGGGCACCTGGGTGGCTCAGTGGGTTAAAGCCTCTGCCCTGCGGCAAGCCTGCTTCCCCCCTCTTTCTGTCTGCTTCTCTATGTACTTGTGGTCTCTGTCTGTCAAATAAATAAATCTTCAAAAAATTAATTTATATATATATTTTATTTTTTATTTTTTTATTATTTATGTTCAACTAGCTGGAATGTAAGTAGAGAGAGTATCTTAAGCAGGCTTAAGCACCCAGCACTGAGGCACCCAGCACTGAGGCCTTATGTGGGGCTGGATCTCACAAACCTGAGATCATGATCTGAGCTGAAAACAAGTGTCAGACACTATTTTTTTTAGATTTTGTTTATTTATTTATTTGAGAGAGAGAGAGAGAGCGAGCGAGAAAGTGCAAGTGGGTCTGGGGGTAGGGAGAGGGAGAAGCAGACTCCGAGCTAGGTGGTGGGTGTGGAGCTTAACAAGGAGCTCCTCCCACAACCGTGAGATCATGACATGAGCTGAAATCAAGAGTCTGGTACTTAACTGACTGAGAAACCCAGGTGCCCCTGCAATATCTCCTTCTTGATACCCTTCTCCATCCCCTTCAAATGGCTAGGAACTCTAGGAGTTCCCACAATTCAGTGAAGATGGGCCTCTGGTTTCTATACCTAAATAAAGGGGAAACTGAAATCCAAGTTCACCCTTACTATTGCCATAGAGGGATGCTTTTGAAAATTGGCAATGTTTAGGAAGCCTGGGTGGCTTAGTCAGTTAAGCATCAGCCTTTAGCTCAGTTCATGATCCCAGGGTCCAGGGATGGAGTACTGCATCAGGCTTCCTGCTCAGTGGAGAGTCTACTTCTCCCTCGCCGACTAGAATTGATAACACCAGTCTGCTCATGCTCTGTATAGTACTTTCTTTCTCTCAAATAAATAAAATCTTAAAAAAAGAAAAAAATTGGCATTATCCAAAGATTTCAAGATGATCTTTCCTGCATCTCTCACACTGGCAAAAAGAAAAACACATGTTTGATTTCCATGGGTCATCTCTCTATCCTAGAATTTCAAAAATAAGGGAATTATAGTGACAAAATATTTGTATTTAATAAAAAGCAGGACCTTACATTTGAATCTCTTTCCAAATATATTCCATGATATCAGCAGACCAGATCTAGTTGCCCCTTGGTAGAAATGAAAAAAAAAAATATTGAAGCTCAGAAAAGTTAAGAGTTGACTAACATGTTTAGTCAGTTAATCATGGATTTGGGACTGGAGCCTGTTTTTGACTCTGTCTCCCCTTTAAGTTTCTGCTTTTGCATTGTGGATCTCTTTTGTTTTAGTCTTCTAATTCCTGGCTCTGCCATTCCCTCAAGGGTTGGGCCCATACTAAAGCCTTTCTCTGCTTTGGGCTCCCTAAAATGTGCTCCCCATCTGGCCACTCCATTGAGATCCAACACTGACCACAGGGCCCAGGGTGGAAGCAGGGAGGGAAGAGTTTAGACCACTTTTAGACTAAAGCTCTTTCTCCTCTATGACTTTTCATGTTATTAGCAAATAAGCGTCATTTCTCTTTTTTCTACTTTTACTCTAATTGATTATCTTAATCTAAGATAGGAAAGTAAGTTGTTTTTCTGTTATAGCTGCCCATATGTGAGTGCACAACTGGGAACCATGATGATTCTTCTGTGTCCAGGTAGACAATTGCTATTGCTCAGGGACTCACCTTTAGAATGACTTTTGCCATTGTTCCACTTCTTAAGTAAAATATGCTAATTAAAAATAAGAAATCAAAGGACAATTTGTGAGAGAAGTTGCTTCTTGGTGGGAAGAGGGCAGACTGTACTCTTTCAGGGTGAACACACATGCACTGTTTCTTATGAGATAAGAGATCTCAAAGAGATGCCCGCTCCCCCATGTTGATTGCAGCATATTCATGAAAGCCAAGATATGGGAACAACTTTAGTGTCTATCAACAAATACATGGATAAAGATGATGTTGTGTGTGTGTGCGCACACACACACACACACACAGCAATATCATTCAGCCATGAGAAAGAAAGAATATCCTGCTATTTGCACCAACAGGAATGGATCTTGAGGGCATTATGCTAAGTGAAATAAACTAGACAGAGAAAGACAAATACTGCATGGTATCCCTTAATGGTACAAACTTTTAACTGTAAATTGAATAAGGTCTGAGGATCTAATATGAAACATGGTGACTAGAATTGATAACACCATTGTATAACTGGAATTTGATAAGACAGTAGAACTTAAATGTTCTTACCCACTCCCAAAAGCGTGCAAGGTGATGGATGTCTTAATTTTAACTAGATTGGGGGAATCCCTTCACAGTGTATATTTATATCAAGTAACCATGATGTATACTTTAAATATCTTTTAATTTTATATGTTAATTATAACTCAATAAAGATGATATAAAACAATGATCCCAACGTTAAGATGCATCTTTTTTCAGGAGAGAGTTGAGGTAACCCAGGCTGTATATAAGTGAGAGGTCACAACCAGCCTTGCTTCATGTCACTCTCCCTCAAAATCCCCGTGTCTTAATACTGACTCATGGGCAGTATTAAAATAATTTTTATGACTTAGATCACCATTTTAGACTAAAATTCAGTTGACTCATTTGCATACTGTTGACTTTAGAGAGATTTTTGAATTTTTTTCTTGAACCCACCATAGCTTTTTTTACCTTTTCACTATGTTAACTCCTCTCTTTTGTGGTATTTTTTTGTTGGTGTCCATTGAAACAAATTGGTCTGTTAGTTTTGGGGCAAAGATATTAAAAGTATTTCCAACAATAACAAAATTATACAAATCTGTAGATTTCTTTTTTTAATATTCAAAATATTTATTCACCGCCTGACATAATAGCTGTAGAAAATTTTAATAATAAGATCAAGTTCTTTTTTAAAAATTTTTTCAATTTATTTATTTTCATAAAAACAGTATTCATTATTTTTTCACCACACCCAGTGCTCCATGCAATCCGTGCCCTCTATAATACCCACCACCTGGTACCCCAACCTCCCACACCCCCGCCACTTCAAACCCCTCAGATTGTTTTTCAGAGTCCATAGTCTCTCATGATTCACCTCCCCTTCCAATTTACCCCAACTCCCTTATCCTCTCTAACATCCCTTGTCCTCCATGCTATTTGTTATGCTCCACAAATAAGGGAAACCATATGATAATTGACTCTCTCTGCTTGACTTATTTCACTCAGCATAATCTCTTCCAGTCCCATCCATGTTGCTACAAAAGTTGGGTATTTGTCCTTTCTGATAGGGGCATAATACTCCATAGTGTATATGGACCACATCTTCCTTATCCATTTGTCCGTTGAAGGGCATCTTGGTTCTTCCCACAGTTTGGCAACCGTGGCCATTGCTGCTGTAAACATTGGGGTACAGATGGCCCTTCTTTTCACGAAATCTGTAGATTTCTATTACAAATACCAAGTCACAGAAATCTGTACAATTTGTGGAAATCAGTGGAACACCATAGAGTGTAGACATATTTGGCATAAATGGTAGCACACTGTATGTTTAATTCTGTAATCTATTTTCATCATTCAAAGAACTGAAAGAAAAGATAAACTGGTTGCAGACATATATCCATGTCCCCACCCCCCAAATATCAGAGTGTTTTTTGTTTGTTGACTCATGGTAAATAAATAAACTTGTATCCTGTTGAGGCACACTTGGATTTTTTTTTTTCCAGTTTTTCACCATTACGAACAGTGCTCCAATAACATTCTTATGAATACTGGGATTTTGTATTTTTTGATTGACTTCTTTGGGTTGACCTTTTTCAACTTTGCTAACATGGTGAGTGAGTGATGATATCTCACTATAGTTCTTCTTGTTGTTTAAATGATTACTGAAGTTGAAGATACTTTCATATGCTTGCCATTGTTTTGTTTTTCTTATTCTATAAGGTGCCCTTTGCCATGTGTTTTTGTTTTAATACTTTTTTCTTTTAAGGTTTTTGGTTTGCAAGAGCTCTCTGTATATTGGGATATGCTCCTTTATCTTGTCATATGTGGTTGAAAATACTTCCTCCAGTTTGTCATTTTTTTAAAACTTTGTTTGAGGTGTTTGTTGTTTTACTATTTGTAAGTTTTTATTTTCTAGTTTTTATATATTCAAATTTTCCAGACTTTTAAGTTATGGTTTCTGGGTTCTTATGTCATGTTAGGCATTTCTAGCCCCAATATTTTAGAAAAAACCCAACCAAGTTATCTTTTATAAACTATTGCTTTTTATTACTGTATCTTCAATCTATCAAAATTGAATTTGATATAAAGAATCAGGTAGAATTTCAACTAGTAAAGCAATTTTTTATTTCATCTGATACACGAAATTTAATGTTAGTTGGGGTAGTGGGGTTGTTTTTTTTAATCTTGATTTTTCTGCCAATTGCTATCTATTTGACCAAATACCATTTATTAAATAATAATTTATCTTTTCCTGAATGATTTATCATATAGGTATATATGGTAAAATTACCACATATAATGAGTTCTATTTCTAGACAATATTTAATGAAATACTCAGATTTACTTATTATGAAGAGTGTACTTTTGAAGCCAGTCATACTTAGGTGTTTAGATCATTTTGAAGAGAACTTACGTCTTCTGAGCGCCCACTATTTGAAGGTACTTCATTTCCGAATCTATCATTTATAACTGTATGACCTTTAGTTAAGTACCTAACTACTCCGATCTTCACCTGAGACATTTGGACCATATAAGGTAGGCCCTAAGGTTTTTGTGCATCTCAAAAGAAATAGTGTAAGGCTGTTCCTGCTTTGTACAATAGTGCAGAATCGTAAAAATGACCATGCAGGTTAAAGCTATGCGAAGTGGTCCCACTGATGGGAAAAATTACATTGTGTTTTGTGACCTTTATATTTTTTGTCAAAACGCTACAAACTCTTGGGGCACCTCGGTGGCTCATTCGGTGAAACCTCTGCTTTTGGCTAAAATCATGATCTCAAGGTCCTGGGATTGACCCCCACGTTGGGCTCCTAATCCATGGGGAGCCTGCTTCTCCCTCTCCCTCTGCTGCTCCCCTGCTTGTGCTCTCTCTCTCTTTCTCTCTGTCAAATGAAAAAATAAAATCTTTAAAAAAACACTAAAAACCTTTACTGTCAGTTACAAATGTACAGAGAGATGAAATAAAATTATTATTTATTTAGTACATTATAATTTAAAACACTAGAAACCTTGAAAACAAAAAGTTTTTATATGTATCAGGAGTAGTTTAAACAGTGTTTGCCTTCTTGTTGTATAACTTAAGATATGGAGTGACCATCATTTTTATGCCTTGGTGAGTTGTCATACTCTTCCAGATTTGAATCAGTTTCCAATATTTTAACATTTATACTTTCAAAATTGTGAAATATCTCCAAGAATCCCTTTAATATGGAGATTTTTGCTGGTGTCACTTCCTTTGGGACCTCATCATCCTTTTCTCACAATTTTCTCACATTGCTTATTTATGTTGATTTGTTCACCTTCACTGGGGTTCTCTGGCTCCATACCTAGGATCTCTTGAATGGTGGCAGGGTCATCAGTCCCATGGTCAGTAATTTCTCCTCTAACTCCATTTGTGTTTGATTTGATTTTTACTTCCATTGTTAGCACTTTTTGTTTCTTTACTTCGTTGGACAATTTTCTCTTTCAATTATCCATGTTTTGGGCAAAATATCACAGGGGTTTTTCACTGGGACACAAGGAAGCAACGCAATGACACACTTTACTTAGTGTATTTGAACTGAAAAATAGATGCTCAGTGACCAGTCACAGACAGATTTTGAAAGAAGTGACATAATTGATCACTAATCCTGATGCACACCTGTTATATATATAGTAACTTATGGGCTGACAAGCTAACAGTGAAGCTTATACTCAATTCATATACTCTGATAACAAATTTGAACTGTGTTGCTGGGGGATTGTTCTTTAGGTAAACTATGATTTGTGCATATCAGAATTGTGTAAAGTGAGGACTGCCTGTAAATTATATACTACTATGTTTGGCACATAGTAGGTGCTTGTGAAAGATAAATCCCTTTTTCTCTTCTTTTTCCTTCAAATGGATCTAAATAGTGCTACACAAACTTTAGTGTTGATTGGGGTTAGTTACCAAGTTCATTATTTGAGGAAAGGAAATGATACTGGATTGTTTCATAAGACCAACTTTGCTTCCTACAAGCAAGTTTGGACAGAAATCTGTGAATATATGGCCTGCACCATGTCATCCAATTTCCATATTATGCATTATTGTTGTACCCTAAATATAGCCTTTTCCTTCAACTACCAATAATCTCCCACACTCCCTCTTATCTTTATGGTTTCCAACCCCAGGACATTAGTTATACTTTTCAAAGTGATTTTGGTTACCCAACCTGATAATTTTTGAATCGACTCAAACATTTATTCAGCTTCACTTTTACCATTTCCAGCCACTATTTCTAAATATGTGAGTTTTAAAATCAAGTATTTTTCCTTAAAAAAATCAAATATTCCCAAGTCACATAGGTGTTGTTAATGGAACAATGTGTTTTCTCAGTGGGAAGAGACCTAGGTAGGTGAACCAAGTTGAAAGTTCATTCTAGGGACAATGTTTTAAAATATCACTTATAAGGATCCCAAACTTGAATTATTTTTAAAGATTTTATTTTTAAGTATCTCTATGCCCAGCGTGGGGCTCAAACTCACAACCCCGAGATCAAGAGTTGCATACTCTACTGACTGAGGCTGCCAGGAGCCCCTGGACTTGAATCATTTATTAGCTCTAGGTGACTGGAATGTTGAATTTATTGCGGAAACTTAAAATGTGTTGTTAACCTCCTTTTGCTTGCACCTTGGGACAGATATGCCAGTGTTGCAGTGCCATTTCTTCCCCTAGAACTCTTCATTTAGCATGGGAAATAACTCCGAAATACCCATTTTTGGTATGTCATTTATAGTTCATGGTTTATCTTCCACAGAAAGGTAGACCACCATTTTGTCATTCTTCAGTGAGATGCCAATTGCTGTTAAGTTAAACTTGCTAGAAACAATAGTAGTTCTCTGGCATGATGACTCTCATGGCCATCTGTTCGGGTGGCACTGTGCCCACCCATAGGATGGTATGCCAGTTTCAACAGGGCACAGGTGCCAGCCAAACATGGGCTTAGAAGGCTAGCCTGCAAGAACTCAGCAAGGAGATCCTCCAAGTGGTTAGTGATGCCAAATTAGACCCACATGCTTCATTACAAGGGATCACATCTGTTGATGCTTGTGGGCATTATATTGTCAATTAAGGCTTTCTTTTTCTCTTTCTTTATTCATTACGATTCTGGACTGGAATACAGCAAATCAGGGGAAAAACTAGTCCTCAGCCAGAAAAACAATCAAGATTGCTCATGTCTTCCTCTAATGTCTGTCTTCTGCAGTCCCAAACTTTGTTCCGAATTCTGTGAAAACTAGAAGGTACATAACCTTAGCTTATGAAGCTCTCTGTTATTAAAGATAACATTTAGGAAACAACCAACCAACTTAATGTCTTATTATCAGGAAAATTTCAAGAATTTATCTGCTGGAACTAGAGAGTGTGATTCTAGTTAAATCTGTATCTTAGGTATTCTCTGTTATTTCTTTATTGAAGAAGAATTTTCAACCAAAATTAAACAGACCATAATAAGTCATTCATTATCCAGTGTTCTCATTCAGGTCTGGGATGCAGTGCATGGTTTGATTCCAGAAGTGTTATTACATCTTTGTGTGTTTCAAACTCCATTCTAAGTTAGGTACATGAGGCATGAGGGAAATGCAGCTATCTATGTCATATACTAAGACAGAAAGAGTTTGAAACAAAGACTTTGGAGATTTAGGAGCAGAGGCAGTGTTGGGGTTGGGGTCTTTCCTGTCATATGATAGACACTGTGGTAAGTGGTAGGAGGTGAGAACTGTCTTTTAATTATGGGGTGGAATTTAAAAGGTCACGTCAGCCACTTTTCTCTCTCCCAAATGTTTGTGTACCCAGATTACAGATAAATTCTTGGAAAGTTAATAATATTATAGCTTGTCACATAAAAGAATTCACAGAAATTTGAAATATGCCCAACTTCTTGTTGTTGCTAGCTTGCATGACATATTTTTCTTCTCTCCCTACTTTCCTTTAGTCTCCCTACCATAAGCAGAAATCAGAATTTGCAGAAACAGCATGAAGGGCTGTGGATGGTGGGGGAAAGAGGACAAGAGTAGAATGGTAAGCACGCAGGCTCTGGAGTCATAGAAACCTGGGTTCGAATCCTGGCTTTACTAATTAATAATGCTCCTCTTAATGCTACTAACTGCTACTACCAGCTCTGTGTCATTGGGCAAGGCATTGAGATTCTCTGGTCCTCAGTTTTTTCATCTGTAAAACAAAGACAATATGTAAGGTACCTGGCATATGGTTGGCAGGATCTGAAGGATAGTTGTTAATATTAGGGTTGTTATTATTATTATTAGGGTATACTGTCAAGGAAGGGAAAAGGTGGCAAAGGATTGGCTTCATTATGTCAGCATAGGACCTGAGAGGGCCCAGTGGGCATTTCCTCAGAATTGTTTTGGAAAGCTGGGGTGGATTTCCTATCACGTTCTCCACGGTGGCTCTCCTAAATTCTCATCTTTCTCCCCTCACATCTAATCCCATCAGAGTGCCCCTCACCAGGAACATCTGTCTTTGTCTGCATAATTACACATTCTCTGTTTTGTGTTATGAGATATTCAACACACACAAATGAATATAAACGTATGTATGTCTATCGAATATTGTCAGACATTAAAAGTTGCCAACCTGGTGCTAGAAAACTGTCCCTTGTGGTGAGTCAACCTTTTGTTTCCCTTATTACTAATGGGCATGGGCATCTTGTGTTTATTGGCCATTCATGTTTATTATTCAGTGAAATGCCTGTTAAGTCTTTTGTTTGCTCTTCTACTGGCTTATTTGAAATGAGTCTCCTTATCTTACTAACACCATTTGCCTTAAAGTTGATTTTATCTGATAGTAATGATCAATTCCAGCTTTCTTTGAGTTACTCTCAGCACAATGTAGCTTCTCCCTCTCTGTTACCCTATGTTTTAGATATGTCTGTTGTAACTAGATAGATTTTTAAAAATTCAGACAACAGTCTTTATCTTATAATTAGAGCATTTAGTTCATTGACACTTAATGTAATTAATAACATATTGAGTTCAAATTTACCTTTTTAAAATTTTTTTGGTATTATTATGTTCAGTTAGCCAATATATAGTACATCATTAGTTTTTGATGTAGTGTTCAAATCTACTGTTTTTACACTTTCGATTAGTCTTGCTGTTCTATTTAATTTTCCTTGCATTAATCAATGCCTTTTCAGAATGGGTGGTTGTATGTTCATTGTGTCTCCCAACTCTACTTGTTTAGAAGTCATATACCCTATATTTTTAGTCTGATTATAATATGCATATTTTATTTCTATTATTTTGGTTTATAATAGGCATGCTTAACTTATTAAAGCCTAATGGTAATGAATAACTTCACCCTTCTCCTGGAGAGTGCAAAGAACTTCAGACATTTTTACTCCATTTATTCCCCTCCCAACTTATATTACTATTAAAAATCTTATTTCTATCTTGTTTTCTAAGCCCATTAGATGTCATTACTACAGTTTTATACAGTCAGTGCTCATTCCATTTGCCTGTACATTTACTATTTCTTTTTTCTTTTTCTTTTTTTTACTATTTCTTTTTTTAATACTCCTTGCAGCTCAGACCTTCCATCTGTGATCACTATCCTTCTGCTCAAAGTATATCTTGTAGAATTTCCTTTAGCGAGGCTCTGCTGGTGGTAAATTCTGTTTGGGTTTATTTTTAAATGTCTTTATTTCCCCTTCATTTTTGAAATATATTTTTTCTGGGTATAGAACTTTTTTTTTTTAGCACATTGATGTTCTACTCTTCTCTGGCTTCTATTGTTGGTATTTCTCCAGCTCCTTTAAAGGATTTCTTTTTGCCCTGTGATGTATCTGGGCATAGATTTCCATTTGTTTTTTTCCTACTTAGGAGTCATTGAGCTTCTGGAAATCTGTGGATTAGGGTTTTTAGTTTGTTCTGGAAAATTCTCAGCCATTCTGTTTTAAATGTTTCCTCTCCTCCATTGTCTCCAGTTTTTCCCTCTGGGAGTCCGAATAGACTTAGGCCTTTGTATACTGTAGTTTATATCTCTTAGCTTCTCTTTCGTATTTTCTCTGTGCTCTATTCTGAGTAGTTTCTTCAAATCTGCATTTTAGTTTGCCATTTCTGTCTTCAGCTATATTTGATCTGTTGCTGAAACCATGCATTAAGATTTAATATCATAGTTGTGTTTTTAATTTTCAAATCTTTGTGTTCATTGTTGATAGTCTTTTATTTTCTGCTCATTTTTGGCTTTGATCTTTCATTTTTTAACTTCCACATTATTATATATTCTATTTCTTATCAGTAATACCTATAATACTTAATGGTTTAACTGTTCTTTCTTGTTTCTTCCATGTCTTGTTCATGGTAACTTGTTTCCTTGTGTGTTTAGTGACTATTACTGTATACCTCAATTTGGGGTGAAGCTAATCTGTGGGGACTTTTGTAGCTCTGGGTTGATGATCCTTTAATTATAGAGGATCCATATGCTTTTGCTGGTCAACAGGAGTACTGCTATATTAGAATAACTTCTAGGCTTCATGTTTCCCAGTCATGCTGGATGAATCAATTTAAACCTCAACCCCTTTTAAAAACAGAACTATGGAAACAAATTCTTGAGATGGGTGTGGTAGGAACTGCTACTGCTCTTACTATTATTATTAATTTCCATTCATAAGGTGGAGAAGAGAAGTTTCCTTGTGGGCTTGCTCTGATGGCTAACAGATATTGTTTCTGGCCTATCTTTCACTGATGATGTAGCACTTTCAAGAGGGCCAGATTTAAGTAAGGGTCTCAGGTACAAATTCTCCATTTGCCTAAACCCAGGGACTGAGACTTCATTTTTAGCTCCCAAAAATCTGGGTTACTGGTATGACTATTTTTATTCTTGATCCTTCCTTGCTTTTAAGTTTGCTTACAGTCTGCTGTGGTTTCAGCTTGCTCTTCCATCTCACTCACCCTTCTCTTACCCTCCCCCACCTCTCTCCTTTCCCTACCTCTCTGACTTCCCCCTCTCCTTTTCCTTCCACTTCTCCACCACCTTGGATTTCTCTTAGTTTCTTCTGAGCTTAACAATGCGTGTAAAAACATATTGTTATAATTCATCCAGCATTGAGGAGTTTTGAAGTAGGAGGGCTATTTACAATGTCCTAGTCACAATATTGCCTAAACAGAAATCTACCATTCTCTAAATTTCTAACTCTCAAACTATAGTGCCTTTCTTCTTGCAAGTCAGCACCTCTTCTTGTGTTCTTGATTTTATCTCTGCCTACCTTCTCCTAAACCTGTTTCTAGAATGTATCTCATAAGTCTATTTCGCCTTCAATCTTTCTTGCTTTCTGTGTTCAAATACTCTTGGGTTTCCTCGCTCCCAAGAAAATCTTCCCACAGCCCTGGTACCTTTCATCCTACTATTATCTCTCATTTTTAACTAATTAATCAAATAAATATTATTATTAGAAACTTGCTATGTCCCAGGAACTCTGCTGGGGTTTAGGTGCTATCAAATATGACAGTGAAGGCCCCTTCCAGAACTGGAACTCAGGCTTGTCTCACTCTGAGGTTTAAAATCTTTCTTCTACAACTTACCTCATATTTTTCAGAGTGGTCAGGGATGTATTTTAATTAAAGGAGCAAAGATTTAATGGATATTTACTGTGTACCAGGTAATCTGCTAGGGATTGTGATTTGATAGGAAAGAAAAGTAAGAAAAGATTGTCTGAGAGGAATAGTTTTCCTCTGCCCTTCAAGATCCTTCTAGTTGGACTAAGAATCATATTGACACAAGACAGATTAATAGTAGGAAATCAAATTTAATAGTGTACATATGGGTAATCCAAACAAACATGAAATTCCAAAGACATTCAGGCAACTTGAGACTTACTGACATTCTGAGCTAAGGAGAGGGGCTGGGGTTTGATAATATAAAGGAGAGGAAGACCATCAGCAGGGCAGTGAGAGGAGATGATCAGAAGACAAAGGTTGCTCTATTATGCAGGTAAGTCCCTTAGGTCTTTTCCTGGTACTGGCAGATGGTTGAGGGGACGGTGAAGAGCTTTTTCTGAATGAGCTGGGTTTTCATTTCTTTTTTTTTTTTAACTGTGTTATGTTAGTCATACAGTACATCATTAGTTTTTGATGTAGTGTTCCATGATTCATTGTTTACGTATAACACCCAGTGCTCTTTTAACTCAAAATAATCTTTTAACTCAAGGTGGCTCATCTTAGGGCATCCTACCCTTGGCCCCTCCAAGATGAAACATGATCCTCACTCTCATGGAGCATGTGGTGAACAATTAAACAAAGAGGATGTTCAGGGTGATAGGAGAGGATATAAAAGAGGGGTATAATCTATTTGGGGGGTCAGAAAAGGCATCCCCAAAGAAATGACAAACTTACATCAACAGTGTCTTACCCTCTCTTTATGTTTATTCTTCCTCACCACTGGTTCACTTATCTTGTTGCTAAAATGCTATCTTGAGGATTACTAATGACCTCCAAATGACTAAATCCCATTGCCTTTTTCTACTCACACTTGAATGTGTCAGTAGCAGGCAGCACTCTTTGACACCAGTCAGGCCCCTTCCTTGAAGCCTTGAAATCCTTGGATTACTCTCTCACTTTACATACAGGTAGTTGCACAGTCCTATACCATAGGCCTTCCTCTGCAACAAATTTCATATCCAGTATTTCTGTCCCAAGACACAGCCCAACTAGGACCTCATCATCTCTTGACTGAATTGTTGCAACACTCTCTGCTCAGTGTCTGTCCCTAGGTCCAGCTTTGCCAAAGGTGCTTCTTCAATCAGTGGTTGGCAGCCTTGGTTTTTCATTAGAATCACCTGAGGTGCTTTAGAAAATGTTAATACCCTAATATCACCCCCAGACTTCTGAGTTAATGGGTATGGTGGGGGGGTTTGTGCATCAGGTTTTTTAAAATAGCTCTCTTGGTGATTCTAATATGCAGGCAAGATTGTGATCTATTGCTCTAATCTGGGGTTCTCACACTTTGGAGTGTATCAGAAACTCCTGGAGGGCTTATTCAAACACACTGCTGGGCTTTCCCCCCAGATTTTCCAATTCAGTGAGTATGCAGCAGGCCTGCATTTCTAATGAGCTCTCAGGTGATGCTGCTGCTGCTGCTGCTGGACCAGGGACTACCGTTCAGATTCTATAGTCAAAATTTTCTTAAACAAGAAATCTCATGATATCACTACTCTGCAAAAACCTTTAATGGCTCCCTTTGATCTATCAAAATCAGAACAAACCACTCATCATGGCCTTCAAAACCTTTCACTATCTGTTCCTAGATGCCTATCCTACCATGTTTCTTGTTATGTTTCTGCACCAAACAAATGGAACTATTGACTCTTCTTTAAACACATCCAGGTACTTGCTTGCCCTCATGTATTTGCTCCCATTTTTATCCTGGTTGATGCTCTTATTCTCATGTATTTACATGTTAAAATTCCATCTGTCCTTCAAGGTTTATCTCATATACTTTTCTCAGTGGTGTTTCCTTCCCTTATTCCCCAATTCCCAGTACATACACACTCATTCACTCACTCACTTGCTCATTCATTCAGTGTCACAAATTTCCCCTGAATCTTTGTACTATCCACAGGCTGTGCAGCATGTCCTGCCTCATATTATACTTTATGTCTTAATGTGGAACCCTTCCCCAGCCTATGCAACTAAATTATACATGCCTTGAAGGCAAGAAATGCTTTGTGTTTCTCTTTTGATAGCCTATAGCCTTGCTACTCATAGTGAGACACAAGTTTCAGCAGCCCTGCCATTACCTATGTTGTCATTGGGGATGTAAAATCTCAGATTCCACCCCAGAACTATTGAATCAGAATCTGCATTTAAAGGATCTGCAGTGATTCATCTGCACATTAAAGCTTGAGAAGTATGTGTTAAATATTTTTTGACTTCCAGTACCTAGAATAGAACGTATGGCAAAATAGATCGATGCTTTTTCCCACCTGCCCCAGGGATGCTGCTCATCCAATTGCTTCCTGAATCTTCTTTGCAATAAACAATAGGATGCCTTAAGATTGAGTCAAAACACAGGCTGAAGTGCACTGAGTATCAGAAAGTAGGAGCCCTTGTCTGGAAGAATTTGTAATCCAACTCAGCAGACCAGACAGGCCAATAAGATAATCTGTGTTTGGGATGACTTCATAACCAGGTTACAAAGTGGACAAAGCCCCCATCACCTGTGGGAGCCACAGTGCAATAAGGATATCTCAATTCCCAAAGGTTTCTTTCTCTATTTTTGGAGTTTTGAGCACCTGTCCTGAAACTTTTGAATTTTTATTTATAATCCTAGGAAAGAGACATTGGTCTGATGGAATATTGTTTAGTACTGCTAGTCACCTCAGTGTCAGGGACTGCCATAAAGTTTCACACATCGAGTCAATGAATCAAGATTTCTGTCAGATATTTTCTAGAGTCATACTTGATGGAACAGTCTGTGTACATACTCTGTTCCTGGCTTCACTGGACGAAATAAAATGGTCGCTTAATTAATAATTATTTTTAAAACATTTATTTGCTACTTCATTCTGTGAAGGATTTTAGGCACTTTACAACATAAATATATGGATTGTATGTGAGGAAACTAGAAATCAAAATTTTTAAAAAATTAACACTATCAAAGGAGTAATACTAATACATAGACAGAAAAACATATTCTCCAATGCATTTTGAATCCATCCAACCATTTCTCAAATCCACTGCTGTAGTATAGTCCAAACCAACATTCTCTCTGGCCTAGCTTCTTTCCCACCTCCATCATTGTCCCTCATTCTCATCCATCCTTCTCACAGCAGCTAAAGGATTCTTTAAAAATAGAAGCCTGTGGGGTGTGTGGGTGCTCAGTGGGTTAAGCCTCTGCCTTCAGCTCAGGTCATGATCCCAGGGTCCTGGGATTGAGCCCGCATTGAGCTCTCTGCTCAGCAGGGAGCCTGCTTCCCCCCACTCCCGCCTGCCTCTCTGCCTACTTGTGATGTTTCTCTCTCTGTCAAATAAATAAATAAAGTCTTAAAAGAAGAGAACAGAAATAGAAGCCTGATCCTGTAAATCATGGCTTTCCCCCATCTGTCCTGCTTAACAGCCTCTACAAGTTTCCTATTGCACTTAGGATAAAAGTCAATGTCCTCAAATACAGCCCACTAGGAATTTTGTGGTCTGGTGCTGACAACCTGTAGTGGCCATTGTTGATTTTAAAGTACCCAGTACCCATTTGTACTTCCTAATTGCATGTTGGTTTCCTTGAAGGAAATCACCTCTTTCACCTCTTTCACATATGGTCTGGTAGAACCAGCAGTCGAGTGCCTTCCCCTCCTCTAGGTATTGGTCAAACATAGTTTCTTTTTTGCAAGCATATCTTAAAATCAGGAGCCAATAGATACTCTGAGAATGTGAGCTAGGGAACAAAGAGGTGAAAGTTGATTAAATTTGATTCATTCAAGGGACAGCACACAGGCCTGTCTGTTCCAATTACAAGACTCTTCCAGGACTTCTTGTTCTGGAGCCCTTTGGAGTTTCCTGAATCCTCCCTATTTGGAAGTCTTTTCACCAACCCTGTTAATCCCCAATATCCTTCCAAAAATTTCATTTTACTTATGTAAACCAGAATTTTTCTTCTTTCACTCTCTCGCTTTCACCCTTCTTTACTCTGCTCCAGTTATATTGGCCTTCTGTCATTTTCTTAAAGAGCTTTTGCGTGCCTCAGGGTTCTTGCACATTCCATGTTACCTTTAGTCAAAATGCTCTTCCCCCATCCACTTTAGTCAATTCATACTCATCCTAGGTCAAGTGTCAGGTCAAGGTCATTTTCTCATCAATGACTGCCCTAATTTTCCTGAGTGGTTCAGATCTCTCTGTTGGAACTCTTTTGGAACAATGCCCCTCTTCTCCATAGCTCTTATACAGTTGGCATTTTATATTGAGTTTATGATTCTTTGTTGTCTTTCTTGGTTCTGGAATGTTATCTACAAGAGGGCAGGGATTGTGCCCATTTCGCTTACTGATGCACTCTTGGTACCTGGGTCAGTGCCTACTATATATGAGGCACTCAATAAATAACTACTAAATACTTTGCGTGGAAATTTAAGCCAAAATATGATACTTCTAGGCAGTTCATATTTGTTACCAGTGTAGTCAGAGGAAAATACAGTCAGAGGCTCTTTAGTGGGGGAAATTGAAGACATAGTGAGATAGTTGTGTTTCGTGAACAAAGCAACCCCTTGGAAGTCATATTTCTTCCTTCCTTCATTTACTTGTTTCTCTCTCTACTCATCCATGTCCTTAACAAAACGTATTAAGTACCCAATTACTGGGGCTGCAAGGATGAATAACTGTGAACAAGTAAGTTTTGAATATTAGAAATGTGCTCTTTGTTATCAATATGGCCAGTTAGAATAGTGAAAAAAAAGTTAACTAGTTATTTGATAAGCAAACAACTACAATTTTATATACAAATTGCCGATCTTCTTCCATTGAGATACTGGCCTCATAGAGTCACTAAAATAAACTTCATTGGGTTTCTATATTTATTTTTACTTTTTACGTCATTCCCTTCACTGTTTTCCCAAATGTTGTGGCTTTTTACCACAGTATTAGAAGACACATATCCAGCTTTCATTGCCTAATATCCCCCAAGTATCTCCAATTAATTCATGGACCATTGTGATAGGTTTTTTTATGCCATTTTCATGCTACAGAATGAAATTTCTGTTTCTTAAATAAGCACATAGCATTTTTGAGAGTAGAGATAAGTAGGGCATCAAATAAAATAACAACAAGATAAGGTACTGTACTCAAAAAAGATTGGAAATTGCTTGTTATCTTTTTAGAGTTAGCTTCCATCTGTGATATTCTCTCTCTCTCTTTCTCTCACAAAAAAAAAAAAATCACAGTCTGACCCTGTCCATAAACAATGAATATGTTACTTTAAGTCCAATAATATTTCAGTTGAAAAAAAATAATAAGTGATCCTTTCTTTGTTGTTAATCACTTGCCCTACTTAATTCATTCATTATACTCTGAAGCTCTGAGATTAAGCCCCCAGGCTGGAGAGCTTCATATGAATCTTTTCTTTTTTATCTATTCCAAGTTAGATTAAGTCTAGGTCCTGTTTAATGAGGTGCCACTTGCTGGGTTTTCATGCAGAAAGAATTCCTCATCCACAGTGGTATGTATATACCAAATAAATTATCAGGGTTTTTTTTTTTTTTTAAATTTCTGACTAATGCTTCCTATAGGAAAGACTATCATTATGAGCTCCCTGGGATCTGGGCAGCTGGATTTCGTTGATTTGGATTTTTTTTTCTTTTCATCAAAGCCCTGTCTTGTTTTTCATTATATTTAGGGGGTATGAGATTATGAAGAGATTTCCAGACAGCATTAAGTGCCATGCCATGAACAGGGGGATGGGCTATGGGTGTCATAAATGAGTCAAGTTATAGGCCTCTTCATGTTCCTGTACATTTGTACTTTTTAAATTTAACCCTCTTAAAAATGAGCATGACTCCTTCATGTTTCTGCCCCAAATCCCATCCTGCGTATGTATGCACATTTGTGTTGGGGGTAGGAGTTGCCAATGTTTTTATGTTTTCATGCATGGTTCTACATGCAGAATCAATAACTGGTTATCCCCTTGAATGCTGCCTTGTGCTGAATACCCCAGATCCTGGCTAAAAATGGCATACAAGGGAGTGTTTGCAGTGTGGACTGCATTCTGCCAAAAACTAGGCTTATGAGGTTCTATCGCCCCAAATGAGAGTCATTGTACTGTCATTATAGAAGTGTTCATTGCTATTGCTGAGATAACAGTACTCCTTCCCCATAGGTCTGCTTGGCTAGACAGGGACTCAGTAGCCCTATAGCAGGCCAAGAGTAGTCAGGGATACAGGGAAAAGTATACAGACAGAATAGAGCAAAATTTTGGAGGTGGAGGGAGAAGATAGTGGAGGTTCCCATGGAAAACAATAGGACACTGGTAGTGTGAGCCCGCCACCCCTGATGGCAGCATTCCTGACCTCCTCTAGATGATCTGGATCTTCAAGTCTGCCTATTTGGACAAATCAGCATGTTTGATAAAAACCTAGTAGTAATGAGGCCAGCATCTTGGGTGATGTTATCATATGGTCTACTTGGGGGTGTGTGGAGGAAAAATAGTTCTTATACACCCTTACTGCTACTATAACCAACTAAGAAAATCAAGACAAAGTGGAAAAGGCAGAATGTAGTCCACTACTAACAACTACAAATAAAACACAGCAGCAGATTCTGCATAATTAAAACCTATCCTCAATAAAATAAAATGTAAAAGAACAAATGGATTTTACCCTGTTTAATATTCTTTATTTTTTTAGCATTCTGTCCTAGTGATGACATTCTAGAGCTGTTTCCCAAACTTCTTCATGCTATAGAACAACTAGAAAGTGATGTCTCTTCTGCCTCCTTGGGTAACTAGAAGAGACTGTACATGATTGGAAGAGGTAGATCCAGGGGCTCTGGCTATCCCAGGTCTCACTCAACCATTATGAAGACTGTAGGGATCATTAACAGCCCTATAACCACTAGTTGCATGAGTTCTGATCTGCAGCTTTTCAACAAAATGGGGTTCTATCACTTCATTTTGAAATCAATTTCAAAAGAATTATTCTGGCAATCATATTTTTCTGTTTAACCTCCTGGATAGTGTATGTATATGTGAATACATTTTTATTTTTCCCTTAAATCACTTTTCTTACAACCTTCTACTTCTAAGACCGAGTCATGAGGCCCATTGCCCCAAAGAAGAAGAGGGCAAAACCTGCCCAAGACAAAGAGGTTGTTGATCAGCTTTAAGTCTCAAAATTCACTATTTTGAGGCCATAGAAAGACCATTGTTTTGAAAGCCTGATTGTTGAGAAAGTGATTTCCTAAATCCCTTTAGCGCTCATTCAGCATATGACAAACTAGGCATAGTCGACTAGATCATGGATGTTTACTATATTCTTAAAATAGAAGTCAGGACCTGAGAAAAGAAGTACAAATCCTCTTTTTTTTCTGTTCCTGGTGGGTGGGAGAAAGAAGAGACGTGAAGGAGAGAGAGAAAGGAGTTCAGATGCTGGGGTCTTCATTTTCCTTTTCTTTGAGAATGTTAGATTAAGGAGGTTATTTAGAAGTTTCCAGCTGGGTGTAAAGGAGTCTGAAAACATTGGGAGGCAGAGGGATATGGTTCTTTTGTCATAGCGTTGGGACATCTCAGACCTGTTGCAGAAGCCCTGCCTAAGTCCACGTCCAGCATGTTGCAGCACTAGAAAATGGAAGGCAGTACTTGAGGATCCTCATGGACTGCATAGGCTGGAAGATTCCTGTGTCCTAGTGATGGAAGGAGGAAGGCTGAGAATGCTAGAGTTAGAACACAATTGACTCTGTGAACGAGGACTCGCAGTCTGAAGGAAAATGGTTAAGACTATGGACCCTGGTGCTGGATGTGAGCTCGTTGCCCCAAAAGGTAAAATGGAACCCACTGTACCTTAAACATCACCATTCCAAGGAGCATAACAGAGGGCTCTGCTGTAGACACCAGTTAAGATGTAAGGGATACCATGTGGACCCATGGACACTTGCATGTCTACCATTACTACAACGGGTATGGTACCAGCTCCTGGTATTCACAACCTTGTGTAATACCTTCCACTTGACTGTGGGTAGGACCTGTAACCTGTAGGACCTGTAACCTGTTCCTCACCAATGAGATGGTAATGGGATGCCATTTCCATGATTATATGTCAAAAATGAAGGTATGTCACTCCTGTGATGTTTCTTACGTTCTGTCTTACTAGCAGACAATCTCTAGAATCTCTTGCTCTCTGTTGCTGAATTTGAAGAAACAAGCTGTCACTAATCCCACTGCCACAGAGAAATGAATTCTGCCAACAATATGAGTGATCTTGGAAGTGGATCCTTTCCAAATTAAGCCTCCAGATGAGAAATCAGCTTTGGTCAACACCTGAATTGTAGCCTATGTGATCTTGAGCAGAGGACCCAGTAGAGCTGTGCCCAGACATCTGACCCACAGAAACAGTGAAATAATGAATGTGCATTCTCTTAAGTCACTAAGACTGTGGTAATTTGTTACATAGCATAGAAAACAATTATACAGAAGGATACATAACTTTTGGGCCCCTTATACCTACACATCATCTTGAAGAGAAAGAGAGGTGGAAAGAATATGAAAGAGAGGGTGTTTAGAAAGAGAGGTTACCCATTAACATCAGAAGACTGGATTGGACTGAGTTTACTCAACTGCAAGAAGTTTTTTCCTAATATTTGGGAGTGTGAGGATGGTTAGGATCATGGGGAAGTTTTGATAAACTGTTGAGAAACCAGGTACCTTTTTGTACATCTGAGTGTAGTGGGAGTAATCACACACACACACACACACACACACACACACACACACACACACTTCAGTCACAGTATTAAGGAGTCTTTTAAGGGGTTGCAGTCCTTCTTGGATGCAGAGTGTTCATGTCTATGACACCTCCTTACTGAAACCTGGTATTAAGGAAGGATCAACCTGTGAACATCAAGGAGGATGAAGAAGGTTAAAGAGCCTGATAAGCATACTGTTTCTTTGAACACAGTTTACTAAAATGAATAAAGCCCGGTATGGATTGCTTTTGTTTGTGAGGTTTGGACTGCTCAGTATAATGAGCCCTCATCTGGGAAATTGTATCTTCATTTGTAAGAAATCTTAAGATATGGAGGGAGCATTAAAATGGTGCAGTTGATTAATTATACTTGGGTGGAGTTCAGATTTGTTCATGTCAATGTATCTGGGAAACAGTACCCAGTCACAGAGTTCAGGCATCTTTCCGACACCATGTGGCTCATGTTGACAGTGTGAAATGAAGGTTCTACCCTCTGACAGGGAAACTCGAATAGATCACGTGTAGAGTTCAGGAGACTGTTCACTCGGGCTTCCCTCAGTGGACTTGGATCTCTCCAAAAAGGGAGGTGCTGATGGAGTTTTGTTAGAGTCTGGCAAAATGAAGGTTGGCACAGTATTTGGTTTTCCTACCCAGCTCTGCCAGAGCCAGTCATTGCTGAAGAGCAAGTTCCCTGTCACTTTTCAACAGAGTAGCACACTTTTTGAGTGCCAGATTCTGTGCCTTCCTGATTCCTCGCTTAATGTGGGCAGGACCACTGCATTCCCATCCATCTGATACCTGAGGAAAGATTCATTTCCAGCTCCTAGCATGATGATCCCAGGATTCTAGTGAGCTCTAGGATGAGAAAATGTCTTTGGACAAGCATTGGCCAGCAGGAAACAAAAGGATATACCGTTGTCCTTTCAGAAATGGAACTGAGGATGAGGTAGAGGGATTCCATCATGGAGGATGAAGTTCTGGCAGAGGCCACACAAGCAGCTGGCAACTCCATGGGGTTGGCAAGCCATGGGTGCAGCCCAGGGCCTTCAGCACAACAGAGCAAGGAGGAGGATAAATTAAGCACCGGGTAGTGTTGGGAGGTACTCCCCCATTCCAGTTCATTTTCAGCAAAATTAAATAACCAACTGCTAATTTAATTTTTCTCACATATGTGCACACCACTAAGAAAAAAGAGCTGGAGCACAATACATATGTCCTGAGTTATGTTAATTTCCCCAAAAAGAGTGCTTTGAAAGAGAAAATAATCACTGTGGAGACCGTGTGATGGCATGAAAGAGTTTCCTTTAATAAATTTAAAACTATTATGGGTTGATTTATTTTTAAATGACAAGGTTGGAGTTAGCAAGGGTGAGCATGGAGAAATGGAAAGGGAAAGAAAGAATTACTTACGTCTATGTGTCCACATGTCTGTGTGTGTGTGTGTATGTGTGTGTTGTGTTTTCCAAGAGGAATAACAAATGGTTTGCCTCACTCTGCATCTGGGTACTATACTGGTGGCACCGTGCAGGAGGCCTGTTTCCCACTGACTTCTTTAGAGAAAAGAACAGTAACATTTCAGCTTCATAGTGTGTTGTTATCAAATATTTTGAACTGTAATCTTGTAATTACTATTAATGTTGCATTAAAAGATTATTTAATGAAGGAGATCATGCCGGGAACAAGCATTATAATGGCTCCAAGCAGCCTGCCTCCCACATACCTGGAAAAATTCCCCACTGCTGTGGAAAGCAAAGATGAGCCCTGCTTGTCAGTTCTAAACAATAGGCTTCACACTAGATCTGTTAAGACCTGTTGCTTTTGGCAAACACACACACACACACAAACACACGTGCGCACGCACACACTCACACCTTGAAAACATTAGTAAAAACTGATAGCTATGGCTCAAGACAAGTAAAACAGACGTTTCTAGCTTTAACTGCATATTTAATCTGAGATGGTGCAGCAAAGACTTCACACAGAAAAGCTCTATGGTATCTGTCTTCAAGTGTGTTTTATCTAGAAAAAGATTTTCTCTATCTCCCACCAGTTTCTGGATCATCTTCTATCAGAGCCAGGTTTTCAGAGGCTTGTGTCTAATTCTGGAGTAAAAACCCATGTCCATGCAGAGAAATTGAATGACAAATCAAGGAAAATCATGGATTGCAAACTATTTAGAGGTGTTTGTACATAAACTGGGTTCTGTATGGGGCAACATGGCACTTTAGGACACATATTAGATCACCATGTTCTGTAATCCTTTGGAAACCCCATCTGAGCATTCACCTGTGGATATTGGGAAACAGAATTCCTACAGAGCAAACCGGGAGTTTGGTTTCTATAAGCAAGCCCTCCGAATACCAAGAGCTTATCTGAAGTCACCAAGGAAAAGGACTGTGCTTCATCTACTTGTCACCGTGCACAACAGCTGAGCTTGATAGTGCTTACACATCTGTCTAGCATGGGGCTTTCCAACTTGGGCTCTATTGACATCTAGAGTCAGATGACTTTTTGTTGTGGGGCTGTCCTGTGCCTTGTAGGATATTTAGCAGTATCTCTGGCCAGTAGCACCCCTTATGCCCCATCATAACAATGAAATACATCTTCAGACATGATCAAATATCCCCTGAGTAGGGTGCGTGGGTGAGCAAATTCATCCCCAGTTGATGAACTACTGCTCTAGTGTGATCCTCCAATCCTATGTGGCTGGTGCTATTATTGTCCCTATTTTACAGATGAGGCAGCTGAACGTGTGAGAGGTAGTGACTCGCCCAAGATCACACAGCACATGTGTGCTACAGTCCCTAGCTCCCTCCCATCTGCTGGCATCCCCAGGCCATTAAGTAATGAGAACAGTAGAGTGAGTGGGCCTGAGCATCAGCTTTGGTCCACCCAGGGTGTGGGTCTTTTCACATGTTGAGTCCTGAGTTTCTGTCCAGTGGAGGTGAGGGGGTTATAGCTTTAAAGGGAGAACACTAGAATGGTAGCCTCAGCACCTTCCCAGGATCCTTTGCTTCATATTTAGCAGTAGCCAACACCACCATCATCTTCATCATTGGAATGGAAGATATTTCAGATTTTGAGAATGAGTGCTTGTCTAGAGCTAGGGCTCCATGATCTCTGGAGTCAGGCATTCACCTACAGCCAAAGAGAAAGAAGAGGGGTGAAGCATTGGAAGTCTGGGTTCCAATCATGCGTGACTTTGGGCAAGGCCTTGCCCCTCTCTGGACCTCATTTGGACACGTGAGGAAGGGCAGGATGAGACCTGATTATCTCAAAAGGCCATTTCAGTTTTACCCCTCTTCAGAGGGCTTAGCCAGTGTTAATTGTAACAGGTGTGACACAGGCCCATGGGATTCAGCATTACTGGCTTAATGGCTATGCAATGGGTGAATGACTTGGTGAAGGCTTATAGAGGGTCTCAAAGATACCTTCTTTCTGCAAACGTAAGAGGGCTTAGGCACAGTTTCATTCTAAGGGAAAATGCACGTAGAGGAAAATTCTCTGTCGTTGCTTGTTTTTCTAGGTTTTAAAAACCACTGGTGTCAACCTGGGGAAATGTCACTGATTTGGCATCATAAAAAGAGTATAAAGACTTTTGCTTACAGTGCTATGGTTTCTTATTAGGTTGCTGGGGAAAGAACAGCAGAGGATTCTTTATTATATATCTTCAGGTCAGAACTTTATTGCTTTTGGCTAAAGGCCAGTGCAAGACTTATAGAACAAAGGGTAGATACAATGTGATTTTTAAAAGAAATTATAAAGATCAAAATAGAACTAAGTTCAAGTGTATCTCTGAGTATAAAAGCTGGCAACATTTTGGCATTGTTTTCATAAAAGGGATCCCATCATCCTCTGCTGCATTAACGAGGGTCTACAATAGCTCATGCTTCGGTAATTTGGTAATTGAAGACTCCAATACAAATAGACACTCGACATATACACCTGCAAAATGTAGTAAGTGGTTAAAATTAGCCCTCAGACGTTTGGGTTATTTCCAGTAACAGCTGACTTTGTGCACAACTGTGGGCTTCACCCACACATACAGGTTTCTCCAGCTAGGAGATTCTGGTGGGTTCTGCCTTCAATCATGGAAGCAGCTGTGCTTTGTAAATAGAGTTTTGTAGAGCAGTGGTCCTTCACCTTGACTGCACATTTGAAGCACTTGGGGAGCTTTAGAAAACACTGTTGCCCGGGTCTCACTACCTGGAATTCTGACTTAACTGGTCTGGCATGTGTCCTGGGCATGGGGGACAGCAGTGGGGAGGTTGGTATTTTGAAGTCCTGCAGGTAATTCCAATGAGCACCTAAAATTAAGAACCACACTGTGATGTCCCCAGTTTTATTTTTGTTTTTCAACATTTCCTTAGCGATTCAGGGTCTCTTCTGATTCCATACAAATTTTAGGATTATTTGCTCCAGCTCTTTGAAGAATATCGGAGGAATTTTGATCAGAATGGCATTAAAAGTATAGATTGCTCTAGACAGTATAGACATTTTAACAATGTTTATTCTTCCGATCCAAGAGCATGGAATGGTCTTCCATCTTTTTGTGTCTTCTTCAATTTCCTTCATGAGTGTTCTGTAGTTCCTCGAATACAGATCCTTTACCTCTTTGGTTAGGTTTATTCCCAGGTATCTTATGGTTCTTGGTGCTATAGTCAATGGAATTGATTCTCTAATTTCCCTTTCTGTATTTTCATTGTTAGTGTATAAGAAAGCTACTGATTTCTGTACATTGACTTTGTGTCCTGCCATGTTACTGAATTGCTGTTTGAGTTCTAGTAGTTTGGGGGTGGAGTCTTTTGTGTTTTCCATATAAAGAATCATGTCATCTGTGAATAGAGAGAGTTTGACTTCTTCATTGCCAATTTGGATACCTTTTATTTCTCTTTGTTGTCTGATTGCTGTTGCTAGGACTTCTAATACTATGTTGAACAAAAGTGGTGAGAGTGGGCATCCTTGTTGTGTTCCTGATCTCAACAGGAAGGCTGTCAGCTTTTTCTTATCGAGGATGATATTTGCTGTGGTTTTTCATAGATTTGATGAAGTTCAGGAATGTTCCCTCTATCCCTATACTTTGAAGCGTTTTAATCAGGAACGTATGCTGGATTTTGTCAAATGCTTTTTCTGCACCAATTGAGAGGACCATGTGGTTCTTCTCCCTTCTCATATTAATTTGTTGTATCACATTGATTGATTTGCGAATGTTGAACCACCTTTGTAGCCCAGGGATGAATCCCACCTGGTCATGGTGGATAATCTTTTTAATGTGCTATTGGATCCTGTTGGCTAGGATCTTGTTGAGAATCTTAGCATCCATATTCATCATTGATATTGGTCTGAAATTCTCCTTTTTGGTAGGGTCTTTGCTTGGTTTGGGGATCAGGGTAATGCAGGCTTCATAGAAAGAGTCTGGAAGTTTTCCTTCTGCTTCAATTTTTTGAAACAGCTTCAGGATAATAGGTGTTATTTCTTCTTTGAAAGTTTGGTAGAATTCCCCAGGGAATCCGTCAGGTCCTGGGCTCTTGTTTTTTGGGAGGTTTTTGATCATTGCTTCAATCTCGTTACTAGATATTGGTCTATTCAGGTTGTCGATTTCTTCCTGGTTCAATTTTGGGAGTTTATACTTTTCCAGGAATGCATCCATTTCATTTAGGTTGCTTAGCTTATTGGCATATAACTGTTGATAATAACTTCTGATGATTGTTTCTACTTCCTTGGTGTTAGTTGTGATCTCTCCCTTTTCATTCATAATTTTATTAATTTGGGCTTTCTCTCTTTTCTTTTGGATTAGAAGATATTTTTAAATGACAGTACAGACAATATCCAGGATCTATGAAGAACTCCTCAAACTCAACACACACAAAACAGATAATCATATCAAAAAAATGGGCAGAAGATATGAACAGACACTTCTACAATGAAGACATACAAATGGCTATCAGACACATGAAGAAATGTTCATCATCAGGGAGATTCAAATTAAAACCACATTGAGATATCACCTTACACCAGTTAGAATGGCCAAAATTAGCAAGACAGGAAACAACATGTGTTGGAGGGGATGTGGAGAAAGGGAAACCCTCTTACACTGTTGGTGGGAATGCAAGTTGGTGCAGCCTTTTTGGAGAACAGTGTGGAGATTCCTCAAGAAATTAAAAATAGAGCTTCCCTATGACCCTGCCATTGCACTCCTGGGTATTGACCCCAAGGATAAGGATGTAGAGAAAAGAAGGGCCATCTGGACCCCAATGTTTATAGCAGCAATGGCCACGGTCTTCAAACTGTGGAAAGAACCAAGATGCCCTTCAACGGACAAATGGATAAGGAAGATCTGGTCCATATACACTATTGAGTATGATGCCTCCATCAGAAAGGATGAATACCCAACTTTTGTAGCAACATGGACGGGACTGGAGGAGATTATGCTGAGTGAACTAAGTCAAGCAGAGAGAGTCAATTATCATATGGTATTACTTATTTGTGGAGCATAACAAATAGCATGGAGGACCTGGGGAGCTAGAGAGGAGAAGGGAGTTGGGGAAGTTGGAAGTGGAAGTGAATCATGAGAGACTATGGACTCTGAAATACAATCTGAGGGGTTTGAAGTGGCAGGGGGTGGGAGGTTGGGGGAACCAGGTGGTGGGTATTAGAGAGGGCACAGATTGCATGGAGCACTGGGTGCGGTGCAAAAATAATGAATACTGTTATGCTGAAAAAAAAAAAAACACACTGTGAAAACTTGTCTCTGAAAGGTAACTTTTCCCAAGTGATTCCTTTTCATTATCCATGACTACCTGGAAAACGATATGTGGAATGACAACAGATCTAGGCACATAATAAGTACTCAATCCATGTGCGTTCAGTCCCTCCAAAAGAGACAGCCCATCAAACAGAATATCTGATCAAAGATCTGTTCACATAGATTTTTTTTGCCTCCGCTTCCGACTTCCTCAACCCCAATTCCATACATCCAGCTGTCCAAGGAACACCGTCTTACATGTCCTGTGAGGATCTCATATACCATGTGCTTGAGCCTGAATTCATGATTATCCACCTCAAAACCCATTTTTCTTCCTCAGTTCTCTCTACTTACAGTGAGACACACCATCAGTCAAGAATCATCTAACTCCTCCCTTCCCCTCCCTCAACTCTGCCGTCATTCAGCCACAGCCTTTTTAAGTTGACTTCAAGAACGTCAATTTAATCTGTCTTCTCCTTCCTCTCCTCCTTTCTTCTTCATCATCCTCATTATTACTGCTTTAATATAGGTACCTATCCTCCCCTATTGGCCACAACTTGTTGATCACAATTGTAGATGTTTATTAGAGTTATCTGGGTGAACTTTCAAAGTGTCTTGATGTCTGAGATCACCTTCACTGGCTTCAGAAGCTTTGGGATGGGTCAGCAGTCAGGTATGTTTTTAAAAACTTCTTGCTTTCTAATATGTGGCCAGGGTTGAGGATCTCTGAGTCTTATAAACTTCTCTTAGCAGCTCCCTTGACTCCAACAAGTCTATTCTGTTACTGTCTGACATAATCTTAAGACGTTCCCAGCTAGACCCTTCAATTTCTCCTCATGACTTTTATGGGAAAGTCCCAAATCTTTGGAAAGGTGTTGATGGTCCTTGGAGATTGGGTCCCAGCCAAATTTCATGTTCCCTTCCTCACCACTTCTATTTTGCACTCTGCTGTATGGGTTCACATGCCTCTGAGTTTGCTCTAGCTGATTCCTCTCCTCAAGCACCTTTACCTTCTTCTCTGTCCAGCATTAATACATCAAGATTCATTTTCTGGATCCTCCAAAGCATATTGCTCACCTCTGTTTTAGCACGATCATATTGCAGACCAATTAAAAAATGTATAAGTGTCTCTTCACCTTTTTCCACCCCAACCAGACTGTGATTTCTTTGGACAGAGCCCATGTCATATTCATCTTGTGTTCCTAATGCATAGGTAACTGTTCTGCGCATTGTAGAGATTCAATAAATTGATTCAGCTAATAGGCTAGTGTCCACCTTGACCCGTAAATCAAAAATACTAGAATTGACACAATACAAATTATTTATAAAATTTGTTCCTCCTATTGTAAGTCTGGGACCAATATAAATTTGATATCTACTTCTTGAGAGAAAATGGCAGGTTCTTCAGGTATTTTATTATGGTCTCATAAATATAGATTCTTTTTTTAAAGTTTTTATTTTTAAGTCATCTCTACACCCAATGTGAGGCTCGAACTTATAGCATTGAGATCAAGAGCTGAGCTCTCTACTGACTGAGCCAGCCAGGTGCCCCATGAATATAGATTCTGATGTGAATCCAAAGTGACTTAATTGATGCTTCCAAGGTACAGGAGAGGTGGTGATGTTGGTAAATACAAGGGGTTTTAGGAGGTCCTTTTGCAATGTTTCCAGGTTTGCACTGTTTATTGTCCCAGCCCCATTCTTTTGTTCAGAAAGAATCTGAGTCACTTAATTGCACTATGGAAGAGTTTTAGAGTATGATTGGTTAAGTGGCTTCCTATGGTGTGGGAGAATTTCAGTCTGGCTCCAATGGCTATAGTGACTGTGGCCTTTAATGTCTTAGTGTGTCATTTCCCAGAAAGTGCTTAATTAAAATAAATACCAATACCTAGTATCAATCAAGAGACTGCTAATATAGAGTCAATCAAATTGCCAGTCTGCCCCTCTCCCAATCGTCATTTTTTGGATAATTAATATTTAATAATGTTTCTTTAACAATCCTACCATTTGGAGATATATATATATATATATATATATATATATATATATATTCCTAAGTGAGTGTTTTTGGATATATTTACACTACACCTCATTTCACAAAGGACTTGAGGGAACTTCTAAGAGGATAAAAGTATACATTAAAATTCCAGATTTATAAATGTTACAAGCTTTATAAAACACTGGCAAATACAAGGATAGAGGTTTGAGGGCCAGTTGAGGGAGGAAAAGTTCTGGACAAGGCAGCTTTTGACAATTTGGTATTAGATTTTTAAAATTTATTTTTGTTTTTTCAGTGTTTCAAGATTCATTGTTTATGCACCATACCCAGTGCTCCATGCAGTATGTGCCCTTCTTAATACCCACCACCAGGCTCACCCAACCCCCCACCCCTCTCTCTTCCAAAACCCTCAGTTTGTTTCTCAGAGTCCACAGTCTCTCATGATTAGATTATTAACCTGCGACATACCCTTCAGTCCATCATTTGCTCTACTTGGTATTTATCCAAAGGGTATAAAATACATATTTGAAGAGGTACATGCACCCCTATGATTATAGCAGCATTATCAACAATAGCCAAGCTATGGAGAGAGCCCAAATGTCCACTGACTGATCAATGGATAAAGAAGTGGTGCACACATGTACACACACAAACACACACACGGGAATATTACTCAGCCTTCAAAAAGAATGAAATCTTGCTATTTGCAATGATGTGGGTGGAACTAGAGGATATCAAGCTAAGCAAAATAAGTCAGAGAAAGACAAATTCCATATGATTTCAGTCATATGGAATTTCAGGAAAAAAAAACCCAGATGGACATATGGGAAGGGAGAAAGAAAAAGGGAGAGAAAGAAATAAGCCATAAGAGGGTCTTTTAAAAAAAGATTTATTTATTTGAGCAGGAGGGAGAGATAGAGAGAGAGAAAGAGAGGAGCAAGGGGCAGAGGGAGAGGTAGAGATGGTCTTAAGCAGACTGTGCTAAGGATAGAGCCCCACCTGGAGCTTGATCTCATGACCCTGAGAGTAGCAGAAGAAAAGGCCCCAGGAACAGCCACTACAGTAAATAAACTGAATAATAGAAGCAAGCCAAAAACATAAAGTTTATTACTTGCACACAACAGTGATTTAAAATTCGTATGGCGGTAATGAAATACCGTGTAATCTGATTTCAAGATTAAGTATGTCATTAAGGTGAAGGTTGAATAGAAACGGGACTAAGATATGCCCTTGCTTCACCCCTTGGTCAAAGAACTGGAAATTCTTACACCTTTATTGCATCAGGGATGTTGGTGAGAACCTGCTGAAGCAGAACTAAGAGACGGCTGTCAATGATGGGGCAAGACCACTGGGCCAGAGCTGGTTTCCTGTGACAGAACCAAAGACTGCAGAATAGCGTTTCATAGGGCTTCATATACTCTATTACAGAAAAAGATAGTTTGTTTTATTACATCTAAAATTCTATGTGCACTGAGAGGAAGTCATGCTAAACTAAATTTAATGCCTTAAACATCTATTTAAAAGAGTTTTGAAAGTCTTTTACTAGCCTCTTAGGTCAGGAACATATTATATATGTAGTACATTTGATTTTCTGCAGTGTTTGACATTTATTCATTCAACAACTATTTACCAAATGACAAGTATTTGCTACCCTGTGGCAGGTAGTCTTTTAGGCACTGGTGACACAGTAGGGGACAAAACCGTTTTCAAAAAAGGAAAAATATCTGGTTTCTTGGAGCTGACATTCTAGTGGCAAAGAGGGAAAACAACTGGCTAAATAACTAATGGAGTATTTCTGCTGATGTTACATTCTAGGGGCTGGGGAGGCCAGGGGGGTCTGAGATAGGGCGGGGGATATTATGTCATCTAGGATGACAAGGGCAGGCCCCTTTAGTAAGATGACTGTAAGCAGAAACCTGAAGGAAGGAAGGAAGTCACATGCCTGTCTGAACAGAGGATCCCATGTAGAGGGAAGAGCAAGTGCAAAGGTGAGTGGATGGAGGGGATGACTGGAGCTGATGGAGCCCAGACAGTGCAGGGAGAGGAAGGCAGTGATGGGCAGAGGATGGGAACCGTGGGCAGGCAATGCTCAGGCATGGTAGGGACCTTGGGATTTACTGAAGTGGAGTGGACTTCCAGGGCCCATTATAGCATCTTGAAGATGGAGAAATGAATACTGGCTGAAAGTTAAGTTAAATGAACTCCTGAATAGTGGAGTCACTACATGCAAAATGAGGATTAGTGGATCAATGCAAACGTGGGTTTGACTGGGGCTAATAATCATGGATATATGGATAATCACTAATACTTTAATAGCACTTAGTGCAAGCCAAGCACAACTCCAATTGCTTCACATGTATCCACTTATTTAATTCTTATGGCAGATTTATGAGTAAGCACTGATTTTACAATCACTCCATCAAGGTCATAAGGCTGGCAGCATGGTTGCCTGGGTCCAGAGTCCCTCCTTGTAACCATCATCATATCACACTCTCAACATGGAACTCTGACACCTTCACCAAATTTTTAGATCAAACAACACTGGAGTAAAATGATAATGTGTTAGCCGACAGAAGCAGGGCTCCTATAAGAGGCATATTTACACTGTGTTCTGGAACACACATGTGCATGTGTGTGCACACACATATACTCATGTGCACACACACACACACACACACACACACAATCACCCCAATACAAGGTTTATTTAACAGTGTACCCTTGGTTTTACTATGTGAGATATATTCTGATCTCTTCCTTTCTGATTTTATTTTTTTAAAGAGTACACATGCCCACGAAACTAATCTCACATCTCAGTAATGGGTCCAGCCCACAAGGTGAAAAACTGACCTAAAGCACCATCTAGTGAAGCATGATCTTCTCGAGACACAGGGCACCATCTGCTTTTGACCCACCAACACACATGTACACCTCCTGTCCACGCATTTCTGGGGGACTGCGCTCTTTCAGCAAGAAAATGGGCTGGGAGAAGAAGAGCATTTTGGCAGTTTGTGAAATTTTCCCCATGAGCAGAGGGACAATGACCCAGTTTTCTCATTAGGGGAGCTTGCCGTGGCCAAGCCAGTGAGAGAGGGGAGGCGAGTTCTGTGTCCATTTGTGTAGCATAGGCTGCTGGGCCATGTAATGTGTTGTCCAGTCTGGTGTCAATGACTTTGCCATTGTAGTTGGTAGAGATTCCCCTGTGAGTTTGGCAATAGACTTGCCATCAACCTAGTGTTTCACCCTTTCTTCAGTGTTTGACAGGAATTTCAAGAGAGGATTTGTCAAGAGCTGATAGTCTCAACTGTGATGTGGTAGGTGATTTGTGCAAAAATTCAGTATTTGTTGTTGAGTTTAGTAGTTTAATATTCCAATTTCTTCATTCCTTTCATTTCCTTCCTCCTTCCCTCTTCTCCCTCTCTCCCTTCCTTCCTTCCTTCCTTCCTTTTCTTTCTGGCATGGCAGACTGTCATTTGGGTCCCAATCATTAATTATTTTCCCGTTTTAACAGAGAACTAGATTTTTGGTAATCATTAATTCATTTGAGGAGACAGTAAATTTAATATCCTGAAATAAAACACTAAAATATAAAAATGTCATAAGTTTGCATATTTAAACTGCCAAAAATATAACAACTTGGTAGATAGCTCAGTCTCCTACATCTCACCCCTCTTTGAACTACTCTCTTCTCTGTCTTCCATAATGGCATTTGGCTTTCACTCAGTACTAAAGCTCTTGTACAAAAATGCAAGTGTGAGTTCTGAACATATGTTCTAGTACTTGGCTACAAGGTGGCCACCGAATGAAAGTTATTCTTTCACATTATAATAACAAATGAAAATAAAAAACTAAATATTTCTTCTAAAACTCCAAGATTGTGAAGAATTTGTCATTTGATTTTGGAGAATCATGGAGTTACACAATTGATATGTTTCCAATGAAACATACTACTGTTTCTCTCAAGGGCAACAAAGTATTTCATGGCAAGGAATCTTAAGTTTCTCTCATGGTTATCCATGGTGGGCACCGCCAAAACAAACCAGGGTGTCATCTAATTCTTTCTCCTGTCTTCATGGACTCTTTGGAAGCAACTTTAATGGAGCAAAGGCAACATGGTTCAACAGGCACCATTCTAGTGTCCAAGCTGGATCTTGAGAGAGAATGTGAAGATGAAAAGGTGATGGTAGATTACAAGTCTTTCAGCACAGTGTCTGGTGTGAAACCTTGTTTTAAGAGAACAGGCTGCCAAAGAAGGAAGGAAATAAATAAATAAATAAATAAGCAAGGAAGGAAAGGAAGAAAGAAAGGAAGGAAGGAAGGAAGGAAGAAAAAGAAAGAAGAAAGAAGGAAAGAAAGAAAGAAAGAAAAAAGCAAAGGCTGCAGAGTCACAGATGTGGATTTAATCTTGGCTCTGCATCCTAGACTGGTCTCTGCTATATTCTCATTAGCCTGAGACTCTTAAAATACTTCTAATTGGCACCAGTGTGGCTATAAACACAAAGCCCACATGGGAGCTGAAATTACAAGGCAGTGTCCAGCTATAGGTAGTCACCCAGATGTTTTCTAAAATGCTTATGGCTGGTATTAATTTTTTAGGTCTCTTGATTGAAATTAAAACCTTCCCTTTAAAACATTCTTCTGGTACTGCAGGGCGCTGAGACTATGACAGTGGATCTTAGGTTGCAGAGGATAAAGCCTGGGCTGCAGGATGAAAGCTCAGACTAACTTGATCTCAGCACCTGAGTTTGGCACAGGTTGCCACTTTCTGACCCACTGGGCTGTCTGTGAGATGAATGAGCCACCTCTTGGGGTTGTGAGCTCCTCATCAATCCAAGTGTGGTCTGTTGGCAGGGTTTCAGAAGGGCTCAGTGCAAAGGAGAGGAATTTGGACTTACCTGACTTCTAATTTCCCTCCTGGGGGGAAGGGCTTGTGGAAACCCCTAATTGGACCCCACCACCTGCCCTAACAATGCCAGGTTGTGACTCCAGCAGTTACTGTACTCTTAAAAAGTTTTAGCAACTGGAGAATAGATAGAGCTGAAGAGACCTCATTACCCGACTAGGGCTTTAATTATGAGATAACTTTCTTTCCTTTTAAATTTGAGTAGGACATTATTTTTATGCAGTTGATTAAATAATAAACCTACCTTCTCACCCTTATTTGTGATTGCATTCATAAGCCATGAATAATTAGAAATAATATATGAAACAAAGGCCTTCTGGGCTTATCTCATAAAAAAAATAATTAAACCGTAATGAAATTTCTTAAGAATAGTCAGCCTCCCTACCCTCACTCCCAAAGATCACATACACATGCCCACCACTATGTGTGATATTTCTCATAATCAGAAGAATTGGTGTAGGTCATTTGTTCCTTCTACACGAGATATTGTTCTGGGCATTGTGGGTGATTGTGTTTATACCTGTTAGATACCCTGATGTTTTGTGTTGAGCAAGTGGGCAAATCTCAGACCTCTTCACTGAGGTTGCATAGAAGAAAAAGACCAGGCTTGGGGGTAGAGGGAAATAGGGGGAATACTGGAGCTGCCATTCCTCAGCTGTCCCAAGACTTTAGGCAAATTGCTTTAACCCCTCCAAGTCCTCACACTAATACTGTCTTTGCAGGGCCGTGGCCATGATCACCAGGATAACACCTGTTAAGTACCCAGTACAGTGCTTGGCTCATTTTGGGGCTCCACACAGGGCACAACCCTCACTGCTATGCTGACAATATGATTTATAAACTCCTGACTTGAAGGCGCCTCATACATATACATGAGTCGTGGGTACTACTGAATGGTAGCTGACCCCCAAGTGACAGCTGTTCTTTGTTTGCTGATTGAGAACACCTGAGAAGGGCTCTGTCTAAAGGCATGCCTTTTTTGGTAACAGAAATGGATAATGAACAAATCCCAGTATCTGGGATTTTGTGCCACCACCCAAATCCTTCTAGTTCCTACTGTTGTGGAGGGCATTAAATGATGCTAATGATGACGTCAGCAGCAATAACCGTGGACATGGCATTCCTTCCCCCGACCCCACCCCAGCTTTGAGCTATACTTGCCATACATCACCGTGTGGGTTTTAGGAATACAGATAAAGGTTGGACTTTCATTGAGAAGCAATTAACACAATAAGTTAACATTCATCATCTCATGTAAATCAATACAGTGAAATTTAAAAATAAAAGAAAAATGTGTCTCCTTGTGATGAGAACTCTTAGGATGTACTCTCCTAATTTTTTTTTTTTTTTTTATCACACAGCAGTGGTAACTATAGTCACGTGTGACTATAGTGACATCCCCAGTGCTTATTTATCTTACAACTGGAACTTTGTACCTTTTCCCAACCCTCCCCCCCAACCTTCTGCCTCTGATAACCACAAATCCAATCTTTCTGTGAGTTTTCTTTCTTCCTTTTAATTTAATTTTATTATTTTTCTAGAAAATGAGAGCGGGTGCATGAGAGCAAGGGTAAGCAGGGGAGGGAGGGGGGAGCAGAGGAAGGAAGAGAGAATCTTAGGCAGACTCCACACCCAGCGTGGAGCCCAGTGCAGGGCTCAAACTCAGGACCCTGAGATCATGATCTGAGCTAAAATCAAGATCAGATGTTTGACTGACTGAGCCATATAGGTACCCTGAGTTTTCTTTTTTTTTCCTTATTTTTTAAAAGATTCTGTATACAAGTGATATCATACAATATTTATCTTTCTCTGTCTGATTTATCTCCCTTAGCAAAATGTCCTCAAGATCCATCTATGCCAAAAAAAAAGAAAATCCATCCATGCCCTTTCAAATGACAAGATTCCTTCCCACATTTTTAATGGCTGAATAATATTCCATTGCTTATATATCTATACCACATCTTTTTTATCCATTCATCAATGAATAGACACTTAATTGAGATAACATTTCTTGAGTTCTTCATGTCAGGCACCACCAGAAGCTTTACTTGTATTCGTTCTTTTAATATGAGGTAACTGCTGTTGATTCCATTTTAAAAATGAGGAAAACAAGGTCGGTCAGGTTAGGAAATTGCCCAGGAGTACACAACTGGTAATGTGTATATGAACATATAGGTTCATAATCCCTTACCTGTAATTCTGAAATCCTCTACAGATGGGGAAACTGAATATTTTTTTAAGTTTGCTGGTTTGGTGTCAAAGGTTGCTCTTGAGTTACCGGGAGGCTATTTACAATCTTTCTTTTTCCTACTTCATCTGAGTATTCATCGGCTTTGCCTCAGAAAAGTTATTGTCTTGATTATAGAGTATTGCTCTGACCCCAATGGGAGCCTTACATTATTTGCAGTATATACATTGGGTTCCGGTTTCTGAAATCCAAGTAATCCTGCTTTCTGAAACATTAGGCTCCAAGTGTTTCAGGTGAAGAATCATGAGCCTGCTGTTGAAAATATCCGTATTTTGGGGAATCTCTCCCTATATAGGCTATGCTAGATGTGGATCAATTAACCATTTGTGAGCTGGACTGGTAAGCTTACCATATAAGGGACTGACTCATGAATGGACCTTTGAAACAAACCCCTTCTCTAAATTTGCCTCCCTGCCTATAAAATTCGAGGAAGACAAATCATGCAAGTTCTGCCCTCTCTTGTGAGCTGGGGTTATGTGGGGAAAGCTCCTACGAGCATTAAGGTTAAGGACAAGGAACTTAACTTGGAAACAGCTGCAAACAACACAATCTAATTTCCATAATTAAAGGTAAATGGGCCATTTGGGAGGGTTGGAAATGTGATTTCATTCCCCAACTCCTTGGAACATGTTTCCGGTTCCCTTTCACTTTGGCAGCTCTGATTGGGGTAGAAGCTAAGCCTTGAGGAAAGAGAGGCAGCCACTGGGCCATGGTTTATCCCACAGCTACACCTGTGTCTAGGCTGGCTCTGGGGATGCCTCAAACTCTTCACCTTGGAGCAGGCGCCAGGAACAGTTGCTGGTATAGGTTGCTGTGGCCCGACCGCTGCTGTCCTATATATAGACTTCTGCTTTGTCCTTCTCCAGGTAAGTGGAGAGAAGTAGCTAAGCTTTTGAGGGGAGAAGTAGTTAAGCTTTTGCAGGGAGAAGGAGGACCAGACATAGAGGAGGCACAGCGCAGGAAAGACACAGGCAGGATGTCTCCCTGAGGATTCATCTGTCCCCCAAACACAAACAGGATGACGTGCTTTCTCACTATAGTTGGTATTTGCCACCAAAATACTAGTTTTATTTTGCTTTTGTTTTTCTCTTTTTTTTCCCCTCCCAGGAACTTCTCACTGTGTGTTTCAGGTGACAGGCTGGAGGGCACTTAACTACTTTCAGGAAAACATGGTGAAATCAGAATGAGAATTGAATGTGATTTCTTATGAACAAGAACCAAGCTCCCAAATCCATTCTGGCACATTGTTTTGATTTTTTTTTTTCAACACAGAAACAGCGAACTTGTATTTAGAGCTATGTACCAGGCACAGTTCTTGGCATATAACTCATTTATGCCAAACAACAGCCTCTCACATGGTAAGGTAGTGTTTTTTAGGCCTATTAATTGTGTTTTTAGACTTCTTTATTGAGGTTTAATTCACATGCCATACCACAGTTCGATGGCTTTTAGTATATTTACACATAAGTGTGATAATCGCCACAATCAATTTTAGAACAATTTATCATACCCTAATGAAATTCCATATAGTCACTCCCTAGTCTCCCTCCAGTCCCTGGAAACTAACTAATGTGTTTTCTGTCTGTAGATTTCCCTATTTTGGATATTCCATGTAATTAGAATCATTTAATATGTGGCTTTTTGTTCTTGGCACCTTTTACCTCAGATAATTGTTCAGGTGTCATCCTCATGCCGTAGCATGGATCAGTATTTCATCCCTTTTATGGCTGAATAATATTCCATTGTGGGGATAGACCTCAATTTGTTGCTCTATTCATCTATCGAAGGGCATTTGGGTTGTTTCCAGTTTGGGTCTATTGTCAATACCATTGCCATATACACTCTGGTGTGAGTTTTTTGTAGCTATAGGTTCTAATTTCTTCTGGATCTAGACCTAGGGGTGGAAGTATTTTCATTAATCCTTATTATACAGCAGAGATATATGAACCATTGAGAGCAAAAGGGGTACATTTGGGATTTAATCCAGGAGGAGTTGGGAAGGAGCCCATACTGGCTTTTTCCCCATGAGGTCATATGTCTCTTTCACCAGAAAAGCATTTCATTGAGTCTCACTGACCCCATTGAGCACACTATACTGGCTTTAGAGTTATACTGATGTGGTTTCAAATCCTGTCCCACTTCCTCACTGTGTGACCTTGGGCAAGTCAGTTAATCTCCATGAGCTTCAGTTTCCTTTTCTGTGGAATGGCAGGGAAAGCAATAGTAGTTGCCTCATGGGTCACTGTCATTGTGAGGGTTGAAGAAAATATCACATGTGAAGTGCTGAGAGTAAGACTTGCCTGGCACCCAATGCTCAGTAGCTTTTAGCTCTTATTATTATTAGCTTCTTCGGCAGCACCTATGACAGGACTGATAAAGCCTAGCTCAAGATAACATTAACACAAGAGATCGGTGATGTTTGAGTTGTCACCAAGTGCCAGGACAGGGTGGGAATCTTCCAAAGGAAAATGGTCTTTTTGAATTGCAGGAACTTGAGTAAGTGACCCCACAGTTTGGAGACTGACTGGGGGTAGAAGAGCTCACTGAGCTGTTGGGAACGCCACTCTGGATGGACTTGCTGATCGGGACCAGGGAGATGGCTCTGTGAAGTTTTTAGAAAGTCTAGACATGTCGGTAAGCTTTCTTGTACATACTTGACACTAGTGAGGTTATACAGCATGCAGACTGTAGGTGAGGACTCTGGTCCTAGACTGCCTACATCCACATCGTACTACCTCACTGTGGGAGCTTGGGCAGGTCACTTGACATCTCTGTGCCACAATTTCCATACCTGTGAAATAGGGATAATAATAGCACTTACCCCACAGGTCTGCTGTGAGGACTCAATGAGTTCATAGACATAAATCACTAGAACAGTGCCCTGTGCAGAGTACATCCTATATATACAGGCCGATTGTTGCTGCTGTCCCTGTTCTCACTACTATCCTGTTGACGTGTAGCCAAGGGTATTTCCAGGCACTTGTTGGCCCAATGAGCTAACCTTATGTGGATGTGACTTGTTTTTGTTATTGTTAATGTTTTTTGACAAATGGCCCCAAAGCTTAGCAACTTAAAATAACAACTGTTTTCTTAGGATCACAGACTTCAGAGTCAAAGAATTGAGGTGATTCCTTTGCAACTTGTGGCATCAACTCCTGTTACTCAGTGACCTTCAGCTGATATCTGGACTGGTCTGGAGAATTCACGGTGATGTTATTTCCATAGCCAGTAGCTGGGTAGGGATGACTTGCAGATCAGGACTGCACCCAGAGCACTTTCCCCTGGCCTCCTCATGTGGCATGGGCTTCCTCACATGACAGTCTTAGGGACACCAACACATAGGCAGAGGTCACACAGCATTACTTTGCCACAGAACAAGCCTTTGAACCCAGCTCCTTTTGTCAGTAGAGCTTGTATTTGTAATGATCTTTTCTCCTTGCTCTAGGGTAGAATGAGATGTGCAGAAAGATATCTCACTGGTATCATATAAAGCTAACTACGTATGACAATTTTCACTGAAGCTATTCACTTGGTTTCCTCCCGTGGTCACTTTATTATTGATAAATACAGCTGATGTTTCCATTGCACATGATATGATTTTGAGAGAAGGGGAGGGAAACTAAAGGTATTCCTTTTTTCTCAAAGATAATCAGGTTTACTCTTGCTCCCAGAGAGCTTGTAGTTTGCGCTTAACCCAAGAAAATAGAAAAAGTACTAACCAGGAGCCAACTTGAGGAAGTGGCAGTTGGGAGCTGCTAAGATACATTTCCCTGAGTTACCAAGTGTTATATGTAGGGGGGAAATGGGTTTTTTGAAATACAAAGATATACAGTACATGTTATGCTGAAAAGTGCCTATGGTGTAATTTAAATTTAAGTATGCTACCAAAAAAAAAAAAAATCAAATGTGGAGTAGGCTCACTTTTTCTATCCTGAGATTGAGTCTGTCCTTCATACAGTAGTTACAGTGATTATGAATCGTTGTTTAGCGGGATCAATGGTTTTAATGTGACTGATGTATGCAGTGTGGGCTTTAGAAAAACAGTATGCCTATGAACGAGACACGGCCAAAACTGTTGAAATTAATATATGGGTGAGTTTCTTTGTTTCATTAAGATGACGTTGTCAGGTAACATGGTAAAATGACAAGTTCATATCATCTGTTCTGCGAGTTTCGTCTGTTTGGTTATGAATGTCAGCTTCAGCAAGCCCGCAGGATGACACCTGAGAATTTAAGGTTATTGCATTTTTCTCAGGTGAAGGTTCAAGAGAAATTCTCCATGAATTCAGATTCAGGTGATGTTGATTTAGTACCTTCTCTGTACCTGGCACTGTACAAGGCATTTTCATCCCGTGCTAGCTCCATTAATCTTCCTTACTGCTGTTTGTGGTTGCACGATCCTGTTTATGTTATAATGCTTAACTTGTGATGATCATGCTTACTTTTGTGGCCTGGAAGGCTTTTCCCTTCTTTCAGTGATCCTTCAAGTCTTGGTTTCAATGACTCTTTCGACAGATCTCTTCCCTTTTCCCTGAGATGGGGTGAGGCCTTCTTTCTATCTGTTTCCAGAAAGCCCATCCCCCACGTTCATTTCCAATCCTTTGCAGACCCATCATTATTAAAATATCTGAGTGATTCTTTGCTTAGTTTTGCTCATTAGCATTTAAAGTCCAGCATGGCAGGGGATTCTGTCTGTCTTGGGCTTCACCACATCCTCAATACCTACTTCGTCTGTTACCTGGCACATAGTAGGTGCTCAATAAACAGTAACTGATAAGCTGATCCAGAGCAAATGATTGCCCTGCTCAGGATTACACAGTTGGCATCTCCAACAGGGAAGATCAATTAGTAAATTGGTGATTTTGTCTTCTATTTGTGCTCCAGTAAACACACTAATAGTTTACAAATAAGGTTTTGCCTAATCACAAGTGTGAGTGTAAGTGGTATCAGCTGAGTCAGGTTTTCTACTAAGAAGCGTAAAGCATGACAACTGGAAATCGACTTTACTTGTTAAATGGTTATTCACAGCAGATTGTGACAGTGATTTAGAATATGACCTTTGGAGCCAGAATGTCTGGGTTGGAATTCAGTGCTGAAATTTACTCTATGTGTGACTATAGACAAATTCCTTAGCCTCGCTGGACCTTGGTTTCCCCCTTCTCTGAAGTGGGGATACTCATTATAGTATCTACTCCTAGGAAAGGTGGATGATAAAAAGATTTAATGCAGGTAAAATGCTTTCAAACATACTTGGCACAAAGTAAATTCTCTTTGTAGTGCATTGAAATTCAGGTCCACCCAGAATATCAGAATGTGACCTTATTGAGAGATAGAGTTTGTACAGAGGTAAATAGTTAAGGATGTTGAGGTGCAATCCCCCTAGACTTGGGGTGGACCCCATATCTGATGACTGGTGTTCACAGAAGGGGAGAAGACCTAAGGAGAGGACAGAGAAGAAGGCCATATGAAGATGGAGGCACAGACTGGAACTGTACATCTATTCACCAGGCAATGCCAAGGAGTGCTGGCAACTCATGGAAGCTAGGAGAGAGGACCAGAACGGTGTGAAAATGGCTGCTCCCACTGCTATGATTCCTTTCTCTATCTTTTCTCTACGCTAAACTGACCTGCCTTCTGTCCAGTGTTTCTCTGCCAGGCCCTTTAGAAGCCCTGTCCTATCTTAACTGTTTTCCTTATGGAAATCATCTCTTCATGGAATGTTCTCCCATTCCTGTCTCCTCTAGTGAAAGCTAGCTCCAGTGTGTGCCACCCATTCCCTACGGGGCCAGGAGCTCTTTCCTCAGCCCTCCATCACACCTTCTTCCCTGGCTGCTTTAACAAGGGGGACACAAACTTAGGGGCTTAGAACCACCAAATTGTGTTCCCTCATGGTTTTGGAGGCCAAAAGTGTGAAAAGCATTTCACTGGGATGAGCTCAAGTTGTCAGAAGGTCTAGGAAGCTCTAGCGTAGAATCTGTTCCTTGCCTCTTCCAGCTTCTGGTGGCTGCTGGCACTTTTTGGCTTGGGGTCGTGTCACTCCCATCTGCCGCCACCAGCCCATCAGCCCTTGGCCTCCTCTTCAGTGCCTCTGGGTATCTCCCTCTGCTTCTCTCCTATAAAGGCACTTGCAATGTCATGTAGGGCTTGCTGGATATTCCAGGATAATCTTCTCATCTCCGAATCCTTAATTTAATCCTATCTGTAAAATCCCTTTTTACAAATAAATCAACATTCACACATTCTAGGTGGATGCTATCACCTTCGCCTGGAGGCACCTGCTCCGTCAGTCGCGTGGGGTGTTCTGGGCATAGCCTCATAGGTCCTTACTGGAGCAAGGCTTCCTCTCCATCTAAAGGCCTGCCGTGTCCTGGGTGGTTTCAAGCCCTCATGCCAACAGCCCACTGAACTCCCTGATCTCACAGTTCTCTAAGAGCTTCCTCATCTTTATTGTCCATGTCCCCTTGAGACCTGGAACCCTTGTATCTCACTCTCTGGCTGATCCATCCATCTTTCCTACATCCTTCCTTCTGTAGTCCTGCTTAAAACAAAAACAAAAACAAAAACAACTTTAACAATATTTAACCAAGTATATTTAAATATTTCAACTTATAATCAGTTTATAAGAGTATTAACAAGAGATTTTGTATCTTTTTCTTTATGTAAAATCCTACACAAGAGTATATTTTATACTTACTGCAGGTCTCAATTTAACACAAGATGGTCATTAGAAATACTTGATCTGGTTTGAATTGGGACTGGCTAGTACACCTGAGGGACTATGCTTTTAATTTTAATTAACTTTAATTTCAAAATTTATAACCAGTTCAGTTATTGGGCAACTTTTACATATGTTTGGGACAACTTAAATATATGTACTCATTCCTGATTTTGGATCTCAATTTTATCTCTGGTCCAGTTAGCCTCCCTCCTGGTTTAATTACCTTTCCTGTCCAGAAATGATCCAGCTTTCTAAAATCCTTTTTGCCTATTGACACGTCTCTTTCTTTTTATTCTTATGTGGCATTTATCCTATAAAACCCTGATTCAGTCTAGTTCTCTAGCCTTTTTGTTCCACACTCACTCAGAGCAATGAGGATAGCCAGGGAACATCACAGTCCTCTGTGAATGTGAACTACAGTGACATCATAGTCTCCAATATCACCTGGGGCCTGGTAGTCCTTCCCTGGTTCCCCATTAGCAGCCTTGTCCATTTCCCTTAGCAACAAGTTTACATACCTATCTCCTGTCTAATGCCTTATACCCTTGGGGTACACAAACCTTTCTGGACATTCGGATTATCTGGAGGAGGTTTTATAAATCAGAACTTTAGGCCCCACCCTTAACCCAGCTTACCCTGCTTCTAGACTTTCGATATTCCAAATTGGTTTTAATCATCCCTAATGTACTTTATATAAGGAGATCAATGCATTTACATTTTTCCAATAATCCTTTTATTGTCCTATAGGGGAAAGTAGCAAGTTTGTCCCATTAAAATCAAAAGAGTTTCCTTCCACAGTCTTGCCTCATCCATTGCTTGGTTTAGACTTGGGGGCATTCCAACAAATGAGACAAAACTAAGCCAAAGAATCCCTGGGAGGCAGTTAAGACCAAGACCAGGACTCCAAGACCAAGTGGCCCTCTGTTCTCCTGGCACTGAATTTACTATGGATCTATCTGCCTGGAAGAGCTGACCTTTTCCTTCCTTCTGCCAGTAACAGGACGTCAGTGTTCTAGATCTTGATGGACAGCTCCTTCTAGTGCTTCCATCTAGGATATGAATTCAGGTGTCAATATTGGGGTTAATTAAGTTCCATGTATATGGCCTACAGTATTCTAACATTTTATCCAGTACTGCTCTTGTTCACAGTACTGAGCTCGGTGCACAGAGATGATGAAAGACACAACATCGTCTTTCAAGGAGCTTATACAGTAGGGAGTGGGGGCAATGGTGTGCTGGAACTGGTTTCAACCAGCTCACAAGTGCTGAGCATTAAAGTTGCAGGAATTTTGATGGTTGGTTGTTAAACACAAGCATTACTGAAAATTGAATTAGATAAAACCTACAATGAGTTTGATAAAAAGCAGACATAAATCATTAAATTTTTTAGTTGTTTTACTATATTATTGTCTATGCTCTTGAGATCATTTACATCTGTTGTGTATGTATGGTAGGAATACTACATAATTCTTTACTGTAAAGTATCTCTTCACAGCTCCATATTCAGTGACATCAGATTGGTAGCTCGAACTTGACTGTGGTGGGAGTATTTATATCACAGAAATCGGCCAATGTTGTATGTAAATTGGGAATTTTTTCAGTCTGTTGTTAGACATATCAAAGTGTGCCACTAGGTTGGGCAGAGAATGAGTTAGAGAAATTCCATTACAGGAGTTCAGAGCAAGTTTTCTGCTGGGATTAGGGAAAATGCTTCAGGGAGGTGAGGGTATTTGAGAAAGACCTTGTGAAATGGATCAGATTTTATCAGGCAGAGATTGATAGGTATGGTAACCTTGACAGAGGGAAAAATGAGTAAGGTCATGGTAGGGAGAAGCTATTGGACATACCTGGGGAACAGTTAGGAATGTATGTGGCTGACATACAATGCCAATGTAAATTGGTGGTGAAGATAAGGATGAGAAAGCCAATTGAAGCCTAACTGTGGAGGGTTTAAAAGTCACAGTGAGGAACTCATATAAAAGTCAGGGGGAAAAGGGGAACCACAGGAGATTTTTGAGCAGAAACATGACATCTTGAGAGCCATGCCTTTGAAGGTTTAGTCTACCAGGTATATGCAATAGGGCCAGAAGCAAGAGGTCCTTGCCTAGTTAGAAAAGTAATTGCTTCAGTGCTGTGGTGGTAATAAGGACCTGAACTGGGGGTGCTGGCTCAGGAAGGAGAAAGGAGGAGGGTCCTGATAAAAGATACATTTTTAATATAGATTTTTCACAAGTTTTGGTTACAGTATTCATGATGACAGCAATTATACAAGCTTCATTGTTATCTGGTGTCCTGACCATGTGATAAGAGAAAAAATATGTAAGCAGATAAAATACATGCTTTTAATGGTAACTATTGTTGAGTGCTTTGCTGGTCATGTTTTGATTCAACTCCCTGAAAGGAAATGGGCCTAATAACTTTAACATGAGCTCAGGAGGATGGATAACAAGATTTAAAATGTTTCATATGGCTAAACTAGTTCTAGGAGTCAGTGTAATAAGGCAGCTCCCACAGTCATGGTTCTACAGCTTGACCTGTAGAAAATTAATATGGTAACACGTTAATGTGAGTCTTGGAAGAAACCATCTGTGTGTGTGTGTGTGTGTGTGTGTGTGTGTGTGTCTTTCTCTCCCTCCCTCTCACTATCCCCTCTTTATTTTTCTCCAGAAATTAAATCAATATTATTTTTTCTTTTGCAATATCCATGAAATCTGGCTGTGGAGCCATGGGATCCTGGGAGAAGTGTTTGGGTATTCTCACCACACCCTGAGAGGGGGAATTGAATCAAGTATCAGAAGTTTCCTTCTAAGTAGTATTGTGTGCGAGGTCTTTCTTTTTTTTCCCCTTTCCATCTTTCTTCCTCTGTTGACAACTCAGGATTCTCAGTTGTATCAAAAGGTGCCTGATTTCTGTACATTGACTTTGTATCCTGCCACGTTGCTGAATTGCTGTATGAGTTCTAGTATTTTGCGGGTAGAGTCTTTTGGGTTTTCCATATAAAGAATCATGTCATCTGTGAATAGAGAGAGTTTGACTTCTTCATTGCCAATTTGGATACCTTTTATTTCTCTTTGTTGTCTGATTGTTGTTGCTAGGACTTCTAATACTATGTTGAACAAGAGTGGGGAGAGTGGGCATCCTTGTCTTGTTCTGATCTCAGCGGGAAGGCTGCAAGCTTTTTCCCATTGAGGATGATATTTGCTGTGGGTCCTTCATAGATAGATTTGATGAGGTTCAGGAATTTTCCCTCTATCCCTAAACTTTGAAGGATTTTAATCAGGAACAGATGCTGGATTTTGTCAAATGCTTTTTCTGCATCAATTGAGAGGACCATGTGGTTCTTCTCCCTTCTCATATTAATTTGTTGTATCACATTGATTGATTTGCAAATGTTGAACCATCCTTGTAGCCCAGGGATGAATCCCACCTGGTCATGGTGGATAATCTTTTTAATGTGCTGTTGGATCCTGTTGGCTAGGATCTTGTTGAGAATCTTAGCATCCATATTCATCAGTGATATTGGTCTGAAATTCTCCTTTTTGGTAGGGTCTTTGCCTGGTTTGGGGATCAGGGTAATGCAGGCTTCATAGAAAGAGTCTGGAAGTTTTCCTTCTGCTTCAATTTTTTGAAGCAGCTTCAGGATAATAGGTGTTATTTCTTCTTTGAAAGTTTGGTAGAATTCCCCAGGGAATCCGTCAGGTCCTGGGCTCTTGTTTTTTGGGAGGTTTTTGATCATTGCTTCAATCTCGTTACTAGATATTGGTCTATTCAGGTTGTCGATTTCTTCCTGGTTCAATTTTGGGAGTTTATACTTTTCCAGGAATGCATCCATTTCATTTAGGTTGCTTAGCTTATTGGCATATAACTGTTGATAATAACTTCTGATGATTGTTTCTACTTCCTTGGTGTTAGTTGTGATCTCTCCCTTTTCATTCATAATTTTATGAATTTGGGCTTTCTCTCTTTTCTTTTGCATTAGTGTGGCCAATGGTTAATCGATCTTATTGATTCTTTCAAAAAACCAGCTTCTAGTTTCATTGATACGTTCTACTGTATCTCTGGTTTCTACCTCATTGATCTCAGCTCTAATATTGATGATTTCCCTTCTTATGTGTGGAAAATTCCACCGGTATTCTTCAAAGAGCTGGAGCAAATAATCCAAAAAATTGTATGGAATCAGAAGAGACCCCGAATAGCTAAGGAAATGTTGAAATACAAAAATAAAACTGGGGGCATCACGTTACCTGATTTCAAGCTTTACTACAAAGCTGTGATCACCAAGACAGCATGGTACAGGCATAAAAGCAGACACATAGAGCAGTGGAACAGAGTAGAGAGCACAGATATGGACCCTCAACTCTGTGGTCAATTAATCTTTGACAAAACAGGAAAAAATATACAGTGGAAAAAAGATAGTCTCTTCAATAAATGGTGCTGGGAAAACTGGGCAGCTATATGTAGAAGAATCAAACTCGACCATTCTCTTACACTGTACACAAAGATAAACTCAAAATGGATAAAAGACCTCAGTGTGAGACAGGAATCCATCAGAATCCTAGAGGAGAACATAGGCAGTAACCTCTTCGATATCAGCCACAGCAAATTCTTTCAAGATATGTCTCCAAAGGCAAAGGAAACAAAAGCAAAAATAAACTTTTGGGACTTCATCAAAATCAAAAGCTTCTGCACAGCAAAGGAAACAGTCAACAAAACAAAGAGGCAATCCACGGAATGGGAGAAGATATTTGCAAATGACAGTACAGACAAAAGGTTGATATCCAGGATCTATAAAGAACTCCTCAAACTCAACACACACAAAACAGACAATCATATCAAAAAATGAGCAGAAGATGTGGACAGACACTTCTCCAATGAAGACATATGAATGGCTATCAGACACATGAAAAAATGTTCATCATCACTAGCCCTCAGGGAGATTCAAATTAAAACCACATTGAGATATCACCTTACACCAGTTAGAATGGCCAAAATTAACAAGACAGGAAACAACACATGTTGGAGGGGATGTGGAGATAGGGGAACCCTCTTCCACTGTTGGTGGGAATGCAAGTTGGTGCAGCCTCTTTGGAGAACAGTGTGGAAATTCCTCAAGAAATTAAAAATAGAACTTCCTATGACCCTGCAATTGCACTCCTGGGTATTTACCCCAAAGATACAGATGTAGTGAAAAGAAGGGCCATCTGTACCCCAATGTTGATAACAGCAATGGCCACAGTCGCCAAACTGTGGAAAGAACCAAAATGCCCTTCAATGGACGAATGGATAAGGAAGATGTGGTCCATATACACTATGGAGTATTATGCCTCCTTCAGAAAGGACGAATACCCAATTTTTGTAGCAACATGGATGGAACTGGAAGAGATTATGCTGAGTGAAATAAGTCAAGCAGAGAGAGTCAATTATCATATGGTTTCCCTTATTTGTGGAGCATAACAAATAGCATGGAGGACAAGGGATGTTAGAGAGGAGAAGGGAGTTGGGGTAAATTGGAAGGGGAGGTGAATCACGAGAGACTATGGACTCTGAAAAACAATCTGAGGGGTTTGAAGTGGTGGGGGGGGTGGGAGGTTGGGGTACCAGGTGGTGGGTATTATAGAGGGCATGGATTGCATGGAGCACTGGGTGTGGTGAAAAAATAATGAATACTGTTATGCTGAAAATAAATAAATTAATTTAAAAAAACCTCAAAAAAAAAAAAAAGGTGCCTGAAAGTTTTCCAAAGTGGTGTTTTGAAAAATTTGTGGTCAGCTGGCCCATCAGGTAACCCACCCTCAAGAAGACCCAGTTTACTGCCTTGCTTTAGATCTCTCAGCAAAGGTAGTGCCCTGTATCCGCCCCCCCATCTTGAAATATAATAGAGATAAGATTTCTGCTGGCACCAATTTTATTAACATGCTTGTGCTTAAACTCGCTGAAGAGATTTGAAAGTGGAATTTACATTTCTGTTGAGTGAGAGCAGTGTGTGGTGGTCCATCATGTGAGTTTGAGGGGGTTCTTGGAAATGGTGGAGGGTGGGGGCAGGTATGGCTGCAGGTATCCAGAAGAGACTATGGGGGAAGATTGGAGTGGATGTTCCAGAGGTGTAACAGGGCAAGGACTGGAGGAGAATGGGTTTGATGAAGTACATTGTGGCTGCTAATGTGTTGTGGTATGGTGAGAGGTATTGGGTTGACATGGGTACTACCCAGAGGGCAGTTGGATATTTGCTTTATTGCTTGTGGGTAACTCTGTGGAGATGATGCTGGGGAAAGAGTCTGAGAGAGAACTGCTGGCCCTAATGTTCTGTCTGAGACTTAAGTCCAGGGACCTGGCATCCTGGGCATGGTTTTCTTACACAGCAGGCTGTTTATAGAACATTTGTATGAGAAATTGATTAGAGAAGGAGGCAATGCACTCAATGTTTGTGTCCCCCCATTCATATGTTGAACCCCTAATTCCAGTGTGATGGTGTTTAAAGGTAGGGTTTTGGGGATATAATTGGGTCACAAAGGTGGAGTCACCTTGAATAGGGTTAACGTCCTTAAGAGGCCAGAGAGCTATGTTGCATTTTTCTGCATGAAGATATAATGTGTCACAACAACAGGTGATGGACCTTGAATTAGTCACACAGAGAAAGACAAATACCATATGATTTCATTTACATGTGAAATCTTGAAGAAAAAAAAATGTCATAGAAAGCGAGATCAGATTTGTGGCCACCAGAGGCCGGGGTGGGGGTGAGTTAGATGAAGCCGATGAAAAGGTCTAAGCTTCAGTTATAAGCTAATAAGTTTGAGGCATGTTCTGCACAGCATGGTGACTACAGCTAACAGTGCCATATAATGTGCAGGAAAGAGAAGAGACTAAATCCTCAGCATCCCCATCAAAACAGGAAAGAGAAGATATGATGGAAAGTCAGCAGTCTGCAGCCCAGAGGAGGGCCTTGAGCAGAATGCAGCAGTGGGGCTACCCTGATCTCGAGCTCTGAGCCTCTGGGACTCTGTTGTTTCAGTCAGCCTGAGTATGTTACTGTGATAGAGCAGCTTGAAGCAGAGGATAAGAGTGCGTGCAGGGAGGACAGTTGGGGGCCTCCTGGTGACAGATGACATGGGTCTTGCTTTGGGGTTGATGTTGGAGATGAAGACACCAAAGTGAAAAGCAGTCATGATGAAAGATGTTAATGGACCTCAGGGGAAGGGAAACTTAAGGAAATTTTAGAAAAGGGGCATCTGATACAGTTTATTTTTTGCCAGGGAGGGTCAACTGAAGACCCAAAGCTCAGAACCACAGCACCACAGTGGAGTATCTTCGGGTGCTACAGTCGTGATCTGTGAGTCTCAGCTTCAAACCCCGTTTTTCCCAGGACTCTGGGAGCAGGTGTGTTTCCAAATGGCAGTACCTTCTGGAATGGGCACCAACCTGTTCCTTTCTGTGATTGCTTTTTCCAAAGCTGACCCCAAGCCCTCTCTCCACATTATTTCCTAACCTCCTGACCTGACCTCCTTGGGGCTGCCCCACTCCACCACCAGAGGAGCCCAGAAATCCTCAGCTGCAGCAGAAAGGAGAGGTTGGATTAGAGGAAATTCCAGCATTAAACACCTTCTCTTCTATCTGCATCTAGGGCTGGCTTTGGGGGCTCTCTGCTCCCCTTCAAGAATGATTCAAGAAAACCTCTTTCCCCCTTGCTTTCAAAGGTAATCCACTGGCAGT